>NC_042616.1:508134204-508794595 GCF_901001135.1 Rhinatrema bivittatum
TGGAACTCCCCATCTTTATCCATACATTCTCTGAAGGACTGGAAGGAATTTTAAAAAGCTTTAAAAACACTCTTCTTTAAAGCAGCATTTCTCAGTAGATATTTAACGATCTCCTCACATTCTTAATGTCCATTGTGGTACTGCCAAAGTACTGAAACCTCAACAGTGGAAAAAATATATTCTCAGAAAACAGAAACAAATCCATTCTTTATTGTTGCTGAAACAAAGCTCATTATTTAATTAAGGCTTGACTATCATATCTTCGAGTACGCTGACCACACACTACAGGAGGTATGTTAGTGTCTAGCTCATGTATCAAAGTATAATCATAAGTCTGCCTGAAATATGCAGTTTTTTTTGTACATATGCAAATGACGGCTGGGCTCCTGATTTCTTTCGGTGCCAAATGTACAAGTTGTTCTAATTTTATGGAAAGAAACTGACACCGTTTATAAGATAAGTGTTTTTATATCATCGTTAGCTTAAGGTGGTTTACAGATAAAAACATATATGTGATATGTAACACAACTTAAAAAAAATTAACAAAAACTATATAAACAGATGATAGGTATTTGCAAAAATTGAGGAGCTAGCTGAAATATTACCTAGTGATACTGCAGTCTGGGAAGGGGAGCTGGATTGGTGCACAAGGCTACTCTACAGAGCTTGGTTGAGTTGGTGCAACAAGTTGGTAATGGTGGGGTGCTGCTAGAATGCAAGCAGAAGATGGTGGGATAGCAAATTTTTGAATTTGTCTAATCCTGTTTTTTTGGGCCATAAAGTGAGCTGTAGCGAGAAGACAATGGGGCCGATGTAATAAGCAGCGGTAATGCCGCATGTATTGTGCATGCATTTATATGCGAGGTTTCCTGCGCAAACCCTAGACGGGTATGTAATAAGGGTTTGTGCTTACCAACCCACAGCTTGTTCTGCGCAAGTGCATGCTAATGGCATGCAAAGGAGACGATTATCTAATCATGGGCAATGCAGCGAGATCGGGTTAGTGCGGGTTTTATAATGCAGGTTTTTAGCGCCTGGATCAAGGCAGGAGTTAAGTGAACCTGCCAGGGTGGAGACTGGTTTTTTGATGCTATTGTGGGTCAGGCAAGCGGCAGACAGAACCGGTAGAGAGAAGGCAGAATCGCCGATCTGCATTTCACGCTCTCGCCAGCGGTCGTAGTCTGATCATGCAGGGGTTAGCTATTGCTTTACCCACCTTCATATCAACTTCCGAAACACTAATTTATTCATTTTTTTCAAAAAAGAAAGGCTTTTGCCCCAAGAATCAATTGTGAGTGTTCACATGCCGATGAGTATCCGTGCACATTTCTGCATGGACGTCTCTGTGATTTACTACACGGGGCGCATTACATTATGGCACGTGTGTTTGGCGTAACGTGTCTAGTTATTACATCTCGCGCTGCCACTGGTTTTTGCCAAAAGATTCGTGCACCAAAATCAGCGCAGGACTTGTTACATCGCCTGGTGGGAGCAAGGGTTAAAAACAAACTGGGTACACATGCACCGAGTCAGAATATACACAATGAGATGAGATCAATTGATACCAACGTTAATGTAGACGGAGAACTTCACACCTGCTGCATCTCTTGCTGATTCACACAGAAGGTGAGGGCTTTCTAGCCTGCAAGTGAGTCAAGTGCATAGTGAATATTAGGAAACACTTGGGTATAAAAACTTCAGTCACTTGCGCCTATCTGACTGTTTAAAAACATTCAAGTCGATGCTTAAAACAATTCTCTTTTAAGCAGGCCTGTTCATGAAGCCTTTTAAACAGTTAATTTCTCTCTGTTCTTAGACAGTGCTGGCATGTCTTTCCTTTTCAAGCAGGCTGATCCATGAAATCTTTTGAACAGCTAATCTCTATTCTGAAATAGTGCTGGCTTGTTATTTACTCTTTGATACATTGTGTTAATTGCTTAATATTTCAATTATGTATGTTCTCTTTGTATATCGCTTAAAGCAATAGCATCAGAGGTTACGAAATTTAAATAAAAATAAGGATAGTGCTGTCTGGTTGAATATCATCCTAAGAAGAATATAAAAAAATCAAAATGGGCTTGAAAGAGATGGAGCAGATAAATTGAAAGCTATCTAAACTTGTTTAGGGAGACAAGTACAGGATGTGGACATAGGCTGTGATTATAGAATTAAACTAACAGCTAGATCTGTCTAGCAGGGTTACAAGTCCCTTAACTAGAAGTCTTACTGGAAACTGCAGGTGCTCCATGTAGCCAGTTCTGTCTGGCAGGCTATATAAGGGTCCTTGGAAGCTGGATTTTCAGGCACCAGCAGGGAAGGGTACCAGGTGTTAACTAAATAGGGGATCTTGTACCTGATGGAATGCTAAGCAGGAATGCAACTAAACTCTTGTGGATATGCAGAGAGATTTTACAAATGGTCATGTTGCATGGCTGGCAGCTGGGTCATATCCTTAATTGTGGATAATGACAGCTAGTCAGATTGAATGGGCCAAATTGATGCGTTTTATGCTATCATATACTGGAGGTGAAACACAAGAACATTTTTATCCCCTTAGATGGGAAGGTTTCTTGATGCTGCCTGTGCTATGCAGGCTCACAGGAAAAAGTTCCTAACAATGTGTCAGGATAATATAAGCTTGAGAGCCACTTTCTCTGCTGCATTCTGTCAAGTGTTGCATTGTTTTTGAGGGTGTTGATCTCTCTTATGATTATAAGTATCTCAAGACTTTTGTGCTATCTTAGAAAGTTGAGGGGATCTGGTTAGAGGAGGAATTGCCAATTTGTCTTCAGTCTCCCTGGCCTAGAGAAGTTAGTTGGATAAATATGTCTTGCTAAATTAGCTGGCATTTTGAGTGGTGCAGCTGTGCCTCTGAATGTGCCAGGATAATGTTTTAGTTAGCCGGATACGTTTTTCTGGCTTTTAGATCTGCTTGATAGCAGGTCTAACTAATCTGGCTAAGTTAGCTGGTTAAGTAGCTCCTTCCCCGTACACCCTCATCCCGACCACCACTTAGCTGGCTAACTGCTTAACCGGATGCGTGGCAGCTGCTGAATGTGGTCAGATATTCAGACGCTACCACTTAGCCAGATAAATTGGAACTTATTTGGCTAAGTGGTGCCAAATACTGGGCTCTTTGTGTTAAATTTAAAAAGAAAAGTACATGTGATTATTCTTATAGTCTTGTTAGCTGTTTGCTTATTGAAGCTTAATGCTTCCAACTATGACCATCTTGCTTCTCAAATATTTGTGGACTTCTTTTCAGTGACATTGTAATATTTTCAGTTTGTCTTTGTGTGGTGAATGCCTTTTTGCTTATGTTTACTTTTGTTAAATGTGCATGAATATGTAAAAGCATTAGACAAATGTATGGAAGATAAATGAGTCACAAGTTATTTAATATAACAGAGATGTCACACCAGGTTCAGTGCATCTCTGATGTATTACTTCTTGAAACAGAAAGATGATCATTCTACATGCATGCAGTTTCCTATTTATGTCCTGTAAGAATCCACTGCTAGCTACTGTCCGAGACAAGATACCTGACTCAATGGATCTTTTGTCTGACCCAATTTTGATAGTTTTTTATGTTCTTATGACACCTCATCCTATTCAGCTATGAAAACTTGTCCCTGCATGTTAGTGGATCTGCAGTATGAGGTCTTACAAAGCACATAGGAGACCGTTAAATGGTTCTGTGAACAGTGGTTTCTCTTACGTGACATGCTCAGTAGCATATCTGTTTAAGTACCAGCCAGTGGTGCTAAAACTTTCATTGTGCTTAATAGGAATGGCTGGGGCTCTGGAGCTTGTAGCCAGCTCAAAGAACTGGAGCTGGAGTAGAGTTGCTCATATTTTTTGCTCTGGTGCTGGAGTGGAGCTGTAATCTGGAGCTGAGGAGCTAGAGCTGCTCCACTCTGTTACTTTAAAAAAAAAAAAAAAGACTGATCGTTTGTGGAAAGATACAAAATACAATATACATTTCATTTCACAAGAGTAAAACAATCAAACCTTATTCCAGCTATTTAGGAAAGAACATTTTTGTTAATGTAATCTTTTTGAGGCCTTTCTTTTCTTGCTTCTAGAGCTGATTATATAATCTGTTTGAATTCCTAAGTATGTGATGGGACTGGGGCAGTGGGGAAGCCCCAGCGGCAAAAGGTTAGTTTCATTTTGTCTAGAGGAGACGCTGCTAGGTGGGGTTGAACCGATACTCTTTCTAGTTTGACATTAGGGGTTAGGCACAAGAACAGCAAAAGCAAAAATGAAAAAAAGATGTTGCTGGCTCTTTTGAAAGCTTACATAAGGGTAAACACAGTGCAAACACTGTCAAAAAAAAAAAAAAAAAAAGCTGACTGAAATGTCATCTCGAAAGACATTACTCAAATATTTACAAAAGCTATATATAATCCCAATAATAATTTTTAATGAATAATATTTTCTTTGAAAAGCATAAAATATATATTTTACTATTGCTTTTAAAAATAGATAAAATAGTGTTTAGGCAGTGCCAGAAACAAAATGCAGTATATATTTATTCTACTGGGCTGGTGTACAAAGCAGAAACCTACTCCCAGACCCTCTCTTCTTTCACTCCTTCCTCGTTGCACACACAGATTAAAAGGCTTGCAGTTAAGATTTTGGTTTGCACAGAAGAATTCTTGACCAACCAAGGAAGCTCCCGTACTCTGTCCTCAAAGTGGATCATGCTTTCTTAAGGTTCAGCTAATGCTTCCATTGACTGTTTCTCAGTAGCATGAAATTCAGTGTCTCAGTGACTGCCTTTTGCTGACATTGGCATCTTATACACCATGCTGCAACAAAATGTTTGGAAGAAGTCCAAAACAACACTTGGCAGATATTCAGGGAGCAGAGCTATTTGCAAAGTTTCTCACCTCATCTTCATCTGTGATTTCTGTCAACATCAAATTGCCTACTTCAGCGCCTTTAGACTCCTGTAACTGGATAGAGCAGGTCACGTCTGCCCCACTACCACAACCACTGCATTGCTCCTGCCATTATAGAATTGCTTTTATTGGAAGGATTTTTCCATTGTCACAGAATTGGAGGAAATGTTTGATAAATCTGGCCCTTGGCTTCTCATTCTAGCACTAGTACATTTTGTTTTATATTTGTAAGCTGTGTTTTCCCTTCATGTCAGACATGATAAAATGGAAAGAAAAAGTCTGAAGACTTGTTTAGCTAGGAGTCAGCAATTCCTGGCATGTTGAAAACATTTGACTGGGTGCGCACTGGTCCTTAACCCGGCAGGAATTGTGCCCCATTGCGAAACGCAAGTGTGATACAGCCATTTCAAGAGTGATGAAAGAAGATATCCAAAGAGGCCCTCCAAGGCCTGGGCCTGACCAAGACTCCCCAGGTATTGAGGCCTGGGTCCTGACTTAGGCCCAGGCAACAGGCCTAGGCGCAGGCCCAAGCATAGGAACCAGGCTTAGATCGAGATTGCGGTGATATACCGTGGCCTTAGACCTATGTAAGGCTGAGGCTTTGCTGTCCAGGCCAGGTGAGGAAGGGCCTTCCTGGCCCTGACATTTTTTGAGTTGGAGGGATGGGTGGTGGGCACAGGAGGCCTCAAGGAGACCCAGTTTCGGGGGGGGTTCCCCATTTTTTTATGCTTATTTCATTTTTTTTTAAACTAAAAAAACAAAATAAAGATTAAATGAAATGAAATTTGTAGGGAAATCCTCCCCAAAAGGAGGATTTTACCCCATAAACTCCTAATTTACATAGCAATTAGCAAAATAAAATACTTAAGCAGCACAACAAACTCCTCAGCATAAGGAATTAATTTCTGACAAAAATCCAGCATAGCTCATCTAAGAAAATCACACTCAATTCTGAGGCTGATAAAAATTGAGATTTCCAGTGCAGGCTGTTCTCTTTGGCACTGTTCCCATAGTTCCTCCTAGTTCCATTGAAGAATGTTTGGCCTTTGCTGGATTCTGCATCAAGGAGTAAAAACAGCAAGAAGTCAAAAGCTGCCCAACCACTGTCTTTTTAATTGCATCAGATATAAGGTGTTCCTCATTCAAGGGTCCAGTGGCCTTTGTTCTTTTTCTTTTATACCCATTGGCAGCAACATGGTTTGCTTTTTGTACTGAAACTTTTTTGTTTTGGATTTGATTTTTTTTTTTTTTTAATTCTGCATATGGTTTGGGGGATGGGTGTAGTGCTGTTATGCCTGGTTCTTATGGTTTCATATATTGCTTTACTTGTGGGAGGAAGCTTGATGGGCAACGGTCTGCCTGCCTGCTGGTTTGGGGATGGTATTCAGGGGAGGGAATTAAGTAGGTATTGGGTTGGGATGGATGAGTTGCTTGGGAAGAGAGCATTGGGTAGGAAGAAAGATGGAGAAAGTGAAGAAACATTTTCCCTGAGTGCCTTTGGAGATTCGTTGATGACTTATTTTGCCTACACTATTGTATTATATTTTGTTTTAACATGTCTCATTCACTGCTGCTAATAGAATATGAAGGGTCTCAACCATCTGGTTAAAAGAAAAAAAGATTCTTCATAAATTTAAACAGCTGAAGGTGGCAATTATCTTTATCAAGGAAATATATCGGCCTGAGGTTTTGGAGACCTACAAGCTTAAAGCTAATTGGGTTACAGATTGGTTTTCATTTGTGGGGAAAAAGAAGAGGGATTGCTATTGCGAGAAGACAGGGATACAAAGAGGAGATTTTTACGCTTAAGGGCTTGGCTGAATGTGCATATGGTGACCAAGCTGAATTTCTTTGTACCAATTAAGGGCTCGTGACAATTCTTTCAAAAATTGATTTGATCTTTTTGGAAGGCAAAGGGTGTTGTTGACTGGGGCAGATTTTAACATTACATTGGATGCAGATTATGATTGTGGGGATAAGATACACGGTGCTGGGCACGGGAATGCACAGGATTTTGCTGTGATGCCCCCAAAGCGACCCCCGTGGCAAGGAGCGCTCATTCTCCATCGATGCCTGGGGTCCATGACAGTATCTACCGGTCCTGGTGACAGTCGCCGATCCCCCTCGCGGGTCTGAGGAAGATCTGGCCACCCCTCCTTCCTCCCAGTTGGTGTTGGCATTTGCAACGTTTGAGGAGGAACTGGCGCTAGTGGTGGAGTGGGCACTGCAGGGCTTTGGTCCTGTAGCACTGACAGCACTGGAGCTGATGCCGCCCGCCCTCATACCACTTCTGGAGAGCCTCAGTGTGCTCATCGGTGTGTTACCGACCCAGCTAGTTTCAGTGCCCGGGGTGGCAAGGATACCCAGCGGGGCACTAAGACATCTCCCTACCAATATGTTGGTTGTCGCCGGTTCCTCCTCTGAGGAAGCCCTGCTGTGGCCTATAGTCCCCCATCCACTTCCATCGGTGCCCTCACTTTTGGATGTAGGTTGAGCATCTGGGGTCCCATCCCCTGTACTATATACAGTAAGAATGCGGGTCCTTATGACCACTGGGGGATTAAGATGGAGTCATCCTCCAAGGATTCAGATGGTCTCCTGTCAGACCCTTCTCCTCCAGAGGAGCGAAGAAAGTCTCTGCCTGAGAACTTAACCTTCGCAGGTTTTGTAAGGGTGATGGCAGAGGCCATCCTATTCCAGCTTTTGACTGAAGAAGATGCCAAGCACAAAGTGCTTGAGGTGCTTCAGTTTGTGGAGCCTCCTACAGAGATTGTGGCAGTCCTAGTGCACAAGATCCTTAAGGAGTTGCTGCTGAGGATTTGGAAAAATTCCCTCACAGTACCTCCCGTGAATAAGAAGATGAATGGAGTTTACCTCGTCCAGAAGGCTGCCCGATTCAATAAACGTCAGCTGCCCCACCAGTCAGTGGTGATCAAAACTGCCCTCAAGCGAGCCAAGCGTGCTTGAACCCATTCCTCTGCATCCCCCGGGGAAGGATCACTGAGCGATTGGCGCTCTTGGGAGAAAGTTGTTCCAAGGCACCATGCTTATTACCCGCATCACTGCCTACAGCTCTACTTGAGCCGATACTCGCAGGACATTTGGAAGCAGGTGCAGGAGCTAACTGAACATCTGCCTCAATAGCAGCAAGATGTCCTAGTGTCACTTATGTTCAAGGGTTTGGCATGCAGAAAACACGAGTTCCATGTGACCTATGATGTTTTGGAGATGGCATCAAGGGTCTCTGCAGCGGGAATCTGCATCCACAAACTGGCATGGCTGTGGGCCTCGGATCTCTGACCAGAGGTCTAGGAACGACTTGCTGCTGTGCCGTGCACTGGAGAGAATCTCTTTGGAGATAGGGTGAGGGATGCTGTAGCCCAATTCCGGGGCCATCATGAAACTCTCCAACTCTCAGCCAGCACTCTGGACCAGTCATCCTCATTCAGGAGGTCATTGAGGCTGGGCCACGGAAGTCTTTCTTTCGCCAAAGGAAGTACTATCCTCTGCCTCCTCGATCCCGTCAAGACCATCAGAGCTTCTGTGGCCTTCCCAGTAGCAGAGAGCTCCCAAGCCCCAGCCAGCTCCTCAGTCAATTCCGGGGACGGGGATTTTGACTGGGCCATAGGGAGCGTAAGCCAGTTGCCCATACCTGGGTTGATGGACCCTCCAGTTAAGGGCAGGCTGCGGTTCTTTGTGAACCAGTGGCCCAATGTAACCTCGGACTAGTGGGTTTTGTCCATAGTCTGCCATTGGTACCAATGAAATCTATTGGCTGTCCCGCCAAATTGCCCTCCATGACCATATTGGGGGCTGGTAGCGCTTGACAATGAACTACAAGGTGAACTCTCTTCCCTCTTAAAGGACAGAGCGGTAGAGCTTTTACCACCAGGGCACAGAGGGCAGGGGTTCTACTCCAGAAACAGGAGGACTCCATTCCATCCTAGACCTGAGGGCCTTGGAACAGGTTTCTAAAAAAAGAAAAGTTCAAGATGGTTTCCCTGGTCACCTTGATCCCGCTTTTGCAAAAAGGGGACTGGCTATGCTCTCTTGACCTAAAGGAAGCATGCACCCATATCAAGATCTTCTCCAGTCACAAAGTATCTCCGATTTGTGGAGGGAAAACAGCACTTCCAGTACCGGGTGTTGCCGTTCGGGCTCTCATCTGCTCCACGAGTCTTCACGAAATGCCTGGCTGTGGTGGTGGCACATTTCCACAGACTGGTCAAGAGCACATCTCAGGCAGGGGCCACCCAGTCCATACGCTTGACCATTAGGTGTTGGAATCACTATGGTTTGTTCTCAACTACCCAGAATCCCATCTCAGTCCAACACCTCAATTGGACTTCATCTGAGCCTTGCTGCACCAGAGAGCCATCGCTTTGGCAACCATTGCAATAGAAGTGCAACAGAGCCAGCAGATGTCAGCCTGGTACATGTTGAGGCTGTTGGGCCACATGGCCTCAACTGTCCATGCTACGCCCTTAGCACACTTATATATGCAAAGAGCCCATTGGACTCTGAGGTGACAATGGCAGCAAGCCACTCAGCCTCCAGGATTGCATCTGAATCACCCCATCTCTCACTGACTCCTTGTCCTGATGGCGGGCACTTTCCAATCTGGAAAGGGGGATTTCCTTTCAGAGTCTCCCTATTTAAACTGTGCTAACCATGGATACATCCAACATGGGGTGGGGAGCTCATGTAGATGAGCTCGGCTCCCAGGGATTGTGGTCCGCTCAGGAACGTTCTTGTCAAAGCATCTTCCTGGAGCTTTGGGCGATCAGGTATGTGCTATGGGCTTTCAGAAATCGGCTGTTCAACAAAGTTGTCCTAATCCAGACTGACAACCAAATAGCCATGTGGTATGTCAACAAGCAGGGAGGCATAGGATCGTATATCCTATGTCAGGAAGCAGTCCAGATCTGGTCTTGGGCACTGTCCCACAGGATGGTGCTCAGGGCCATGTACCTGGCCGGAATGGAGAAAGTGGTAGCGGACAGGCTGAGTCAAGTCTTCAGACATAGCGCGTGGTCCCTGGCCCAGGAGATAGCGAATTGGATATTCTGTTTCTGGGGGAGTCCAGACATAGATCTGTTTGTGTTTCCCTGCAACAGGAAGGTGTTTCTGTTCTGCTCCCTGTACAGGTCAGACAGAAAATCAGCCTCGGATGCCCTTGCCCGTCTTTGGGGCAAAGGTCTTGTATGCATATCCTCCGATTCCTCTAGTGGTGAAGACTTTCTTGAAGCTTCTTGATGACAGAGGGACTATGATCCTCATAGTCCCTCATTGGCCAAGACAGATCTAGTTTCCACTTCTGCAGGAGTTGTCAATCCAGAAACCCATCAGTCTAGGGACTTCCCCAGATCTCATCACGCAAGATCAGGGCAGGCTGCGGCATCCTAAACCTCCAGGCCCTGTTGCTCACAGCCTGGATGTTGAGAGGTTAATCCTGCAGCCGCTTGATCTTTCAGAGGATGTGTCTCTGTCCTGGTAGCTTCCAGAAAGTCTTCCACTAGAAAATCCTTCAGACTGAAGTGGAGGAGGTTTTCCGTGTGGTGTGAGCAGAAGGCCCTAGATCATTTTCCTGCCCCATACAAAAGCTGCTTGACTATCTACTACACTGTTCACAGGCTGGCTTAAAATCCAACTCCATTAGAGTTAATCTTAGTGCAACTGGCACTTACCACCTTGGTGTAGATGGTATGCCCATCTCTGTACAGTCTATAGTTGTACGTTTCATGCAGGGCCTGCTTCAATTGAAGCCTCCCCTAAGGCCTCCCGCTATGTCTTGGGACTTCAATGTGTTGTAGCTCAGATGATAAAAGCTCCTTTTGAGCTACTGCATACCTGACCTGGAAGGTCATATTTTGGTGTGGTCACTTCAGCGAGCAAGGTCAGTGAGCTCCAGGCCTTATTTATTTATTTATTTATTTATTTATTTATTTATTTATTTTAATTTTTTATATACCGATTTTCCTGCATAAAATGCATATCAAACCGGTTTACATTGAAACATTATAAACAGGAAATAGAATTCCTTAGTCTAATACATTGAACTTCTGTAGTTAATAATTGTAAACTGAGTAAAAAGTTAAACAGTAATAAAGTGTTAACTTTATAATGAAAACATGTAAAACAAATATTTTAACATTAGCCCTACGGTTAGCACGAAGGGGAGCACAAAGGGGAAAGCCCCTTTGTTGCGCCCGACGCCTGCTGGAAGGCGCCGTTTACCGGCTCGACGCTGAGGTGACGTCAGGAGTGGGCGGAGTTCTTCCCCACTGTGTAGTCCGCTCTGTGTTCTTAGTTTCAAGGCGAAGTTTTTCCATTTTTTTTGTTCTTTTTTTACACAGTTTGTGTGATTAAGTGCCCGATGTTGTTGGGCTGCCTCACTGTGTCAGCGCCTGCTGGAAGGCGCCGTTTACCGGCTCGACGCTGAGGTGACGTCAGGAGCGGGCGGAGTTCTTCCCCACTGTGTAGTCCGCTCTGTGTTCTTAGTTTCAAGGCGAAGTTTTTCCATTTTTTTGTTCTTTTTTTACACAGTTTGTGTGATTAAGTGACTTATCCACCTTTTACTAAGTTCTGTCATGACAGGGTGGCCTTGCGTATGCGCCCTAAGTTACTGTCTAAAGTGCTGATGGATTTCCATCTTAACCAATCATCCTGCCAATTATCTTTCCCAGGCCCCATTCACACGAAGGTGAACGAGCACTGCACAGTTTGGACTGCAAGAGAGCCTTAGCCTTTTACTTGGAGTGGACAGAAGCCCATAGACTTTCCACCCAATATCCAGTTTGCTAGCAGATTGCATCTCCTTCTGTTATGCCCAGGCAGAATTGCATCTTGGGGGTCATGTCAAGGCTCATTCTGTCAGAGCCATGGCAGCATCGTTGGCCCACTTGCAAGCAGTTCCTGTGGAGGAGATGTGCAAGGCTGTGACGTGGAGTTCTCTCCACACATTCACATACCATTACTGTTTAGATAGGGATGACCGCGACAGTAGGTTCAGCTAGTCTGTACTCTGGAACCTGTTTGAGGTATAGAAACCAACTCTCCAACCCTAGAACCCATTGTTTGGGTTCAGGCTGTCTCCCCCTCTGTTACCAAAAGCACTGGTGATGGTGTGCCCGTTGGCACCTGGTTAGGTGTCTGTTGGCCCTCTTTTTTGTTGGGGAGCAGCCTGTAGCTAGGGATTCACCCATGTGCGAGGACTTTCATCCTGATTGTCCTTGGAGAAAGCAGAGTTGCTTACCTGTAACAGGTGTTCTCTGAGGACAGCAGGATGTTAGTCCTCATAACACCCACCTGCCACCCTGCGGAGTTGAGTTTCTCCTATTTTTTTTTTATTGTAATTATGTGTTATGAGACTGAAGAGTGACCCCGTGTGGACGCGTGATATAGGGAATTCTGGGCATGCTCCGTGTGCCTAGTCAAAATTTTCCACATCGGGCTCCATCTGATGATGTCACCCATATTTGAGGACCAACATCCTGCTGAACTCGAAGAACACCTGTTACACATAAGCAACTCTGCTTTACTTGAATTATACTCCTCTTTTGAATGTGTTTAAGGAAGATGCTGTCAAATGAAAAAGATTATACATTAACTGGTTGGGTAGAGCAAACATGGTTAGAATTGTTTACCAAGAATGCTTTACTTATTTGTAGGGATGTGAATCGTTTTTTGACGATTTAAAACAATCATCAGATATATTTTAAATCGTCAAAAATCGTTAGAGCCGCGATACAATAGCAATTCCCCTGATTTATCGTCAAATAATCGTAAATTGGGGGAGGGGGAGGGCGGGAAAACCGGCACACCAAAACAACCCTAAAACCCACCCCGACCCTTTAAAACAAATCCCCAACCCTCCCAAACCCCCCCAAAATGTTTTAAATTACCTGGGTCCAGCGGGGGGGGGGGGTCCCGGCGCGATCTCCCGCTGCGATCTCCCGCTCTCAGGCCATGGCTGCGTTAATAGAAATGGCGCCGGTGGCCCTTTGCCCTTACCATATGACAGGGCAAAGGTAGCGCCGGCGCCATTTTGGTTCCTGTCACCCGACGTCACGAATGCAGGAGATCGCTCCTGGACCCCCAGGGACTTTTGGCCAGCTTGGGGGAGGGGGGCCTCCTGACCCCCACAAGACTTGCCAAAAGTCCAGCGGGGGTCCGGGAGCGACCTCCTGCACTCGGGCTGTATTGCCAATATTCAAAATGGCGCCGGCACTACTTTTGCTCTCACTATGTCATACGGGTCGTTTTGAATATTGGCAATACGGCCCGAGTGCAGGTTCTCCTGAAGATGTCTGACAACTAGAATACCTATAGTAAGGTGTTTATCTGTTGGCTTATTACATATAGAGAGTTCAAATTTATCACCAGGTACTCTAATGCAAATATCAAGAAAAGGAAGAGTTGAAATAAATTGTAGATTATAATCACACGAAATAAGTTGCATCATAAAATGAGAAAATTTCTCATTATGTTCAGTCTACACCACTAGAATATCATCTATAAAGCACCACCCGAGCAGAGTGGAAGACTCCAGTGGGCATTGCAGCAACCAAATGTTCTCAGTTACCAACATAAAGGTTGGCCACATCGGAGGCCGTATTGGCCCCCATAGCTACTGCCCTGCTTTGATTATACACACCATTGCACATTATAGAAATTATTTTAATACTATCCTGGCCAAATCACAAATGAAAGAAGGGATCTGATGGTAGCCTTCTCAGTGTTGCAGTGCATCTTGTATAATCACTAAGGCAGTATCCTGAGATACATTCGTATATAAAGATTCTATATCGATTGTTGCTAAACAGTTAGTCAAAGAGCCCAGAACGTTGCTTAAGGACCTTAATATCCACGGAATCCCAAATGTATGCTGGTAAATGTGGTACTAATGGAATTAAAAATTTGTCCACGAATACTGATAGTGGTTCAAGCAATGAACCACATTCCCTTCTAATCGGCCGACCAAGGTGGTTGTTCAAATGTTTTATGAAGTTTTGGCGTGTTGAACAAATGCATTAATGCAAGAGCTTTGTCCTGAAGGCTCAGTGCTCTTGGCCTGGACATGCTATCTTGTCTTTGAGTGCTTTACCTTTTCTGCTCGCTTGCTTGCTCTCCACCTCCCTCGTGGTTTGGGTACAGAAAGTGCTAAAGAGGACTTGCTGCTTGCTCTTTTGTTTTTGTTTTTTGTTTTTATCTTTTTCTTGCCAGAAAACTCCTAATTCAGAAATATTTTGTTTTTGGTACAATTTGCAAAGCATTGTTAAAGGGGCAGAGGTGGAGCTTGAACACTTAATAAACACAATAGTCCACCTGGATAAATAGGCTTAACCATCATTAGACATGCTCAATGAGGGGTAGATTTTAAAAGGTACGCGTGGGCACGTGCTACCCGGCGCACACACATGGACGCCCGATTTTATAACATGCGCGTGCTGGTGCGCACTTGTTATAAAATCAGGGGTCAGCGGGCACAAGGGGGTGCACGTTAGTGCAACTTGAGCGCTGACGCCCACAGCCTTCCCCTGTTCTGTCCCAGGATTTCGGAGCAGCCTGGGAGGGAACTTCCCAACCCCCTAATCTAACCTTCCTACCCCTTCCCCTAACCTTCCCACCCCCTAGCCCTATTCTAAACCCCCCCTCCCAACCTTTATCTTACCTTGTGCACCTGCCTCTGGGCAGGCTGCCGGCACCTGCCCAGAGGCAAATGGCCACTGTGCCGGGAGCCTCTGACCCCGCCGTCTCCCCACCCCTTTTCAGAAGCCCCAGGACATACGCGCGTGGCCAGGCCTTTTTAAAATAGGCCCGGCACTGCGTTAGCCCTCCTACGCGCGTAAATCCAGGCCTGAATATGTAACATAAAACTTTTTTTTTTTTTATAATGTTATTACCCAATGAAAAGAGAAATAGGGGCAACACTTTGCAAATGTCTAACTTGCTTGTTTGCAGTACTGCTATCCTTTAAATAGCTTCCTTGAAGGAGCCCACAGGCCCCTTTTCAGAGGCATAATCATCTTTCAGCGAGGCCTGTGAAAAGGCGCATGTCATCTTTATGCAACAGCACAATAGAATTTTACTGCTACTGTATTTTCTGGCAAGCGACACCAAATCACTCTTAATTGCCTGTCGTGTTGTATTGAACAAGCCTTTGCATTACATGCCATTTACTAGTTAAATTGTAAAAAAAAAAAAAAATGGCACGGAACTGTATTCGTTGAAGGTGTTTATATGGATGGGGAGCAAGCCATAATGTAATAAGAGGAGAACGAGGTACAACATGGTGTTAGGCATTGTAGCTGTGATATATTCTTATTGAAGCTTGTTAAAATGTCTAGGGTATAAACAGTGCTGGTTATGTGCTGGAGGCAGCAGGCTGCCTGCTCTTCTATTTTGAGAAAGAACGCTTGATAGAAGGCTGACTTTCAGGCTTAGATAGTAAAATGCTATTCCTTTTTTTTTACATTTGTTTTAGGGGGGGGGGGGTGCAATTGTGTGTTTTCTTTTGTAAAGGCGACACGGAGGTAGGTCTATTAGGGCATAGTTGAAGGCATTCCCGGCTGTAATGAAATGGCCAACCCATGACAAGGTGAGGAAGTGGAAGACACTGGCAAATTTGCAGTTTACTGAGTTTAAGGAATTGTGTGTAGTTAATGTCTGTTTTTGTGTGAACGAGACTGATTTTCATTTAGGACTATGCCTCTTCTTAAGCAGACTTTATTTCTGGTTATTTATAGCAGTGCATATAATATTACTCTTCTGTCAACGGAGTCATTTAGACAATATCCTGGTTTAAATGAGTCAGATGGGATATCCGTGTGTTATAATGAGATAAAATATTAATTCCTGCCTCAAGGGAAATAAAACTAATTGGGGGGGGGGAAAAAGGCAAATAAGGACACCGCCATGATTATTTTACAATATCTATACACAGATACCTGCAGCTTACTGGTTCAAGTGCATAACTAACACAGGTAAGGAGGAAGAATAAAGATTTGGAAGATAAAATAAAGGGATCCTTTTTATTAAACTTTATTTATGCAAACCGACAAATACACTGTATTGTGTCTTCTTGTAAGAGATGAGTGCCATAATCCTCAGGTATATACAAGGTATAATATATCCAAAGAAACTAAACATAGCATCTGAGAATAGAAGAAATAGAAGAAAAGTCATTTGAGAATTTCTGTTTAAAGCAAATTATGAAAGAACAGGCATTGCTCCTATGTCTGATAAAACTGCCCCAGCTCACCCTTTAACATGAAGGTTAGAACGACACTAAATCAGTCTACAAGGTGTCACCAGCCTCTCATTTTTGCTGCTAAAGATTAACCAGGCTACTTCTCTGGAAGATCAGATTTAGATATTTCATGTATATCTCTCCACCATTGTTCCAGTACTGGAGGGTTCTTCCACAACGTGACCATGGTAAAGCGAGCTGCACTAGTAACTTTTTATAGCCTGCCGGCGTAACCCCCCATCATTCCAGTGACCCATGCAAATTATAGTGGGGAAAATGTATTTTACATTACTTAGTGATTATTATTAATTTATCCGTGACTGAGGGCAGGGTTCCTGATTTTTAAAGATGGCTTCTGAAAGACCATTGTTAAAATGAGGTCCAGACCCAGCAGACTTTGTAAGTTTTGGTCGGTCACAGAATGGCCCCATGACCGGCCCCACTTACCCGAACGTTTCCGACCCTCCCAGGGCTGCCTGGATCTCTGTGCGGCAGGAGTACCACCATCGCTGGCTCTCCAGCTTGCACCACGCCCAACCCCTAAGGCGCGCAGGATAGCCTGGCTCTCATAGGCATCACAGCGGGAAACAGGCAACAACGCAGGATGATGACAAAGTGCGGGCTGGAGATTTAAACCCCAACTGCGCTCCTAGATGCTGCCTCAACAGGTCATTCTGTATGGCAGTGCATGTTGCTACTTCTGTGCCTTTCTCCTTGTTGTCCCACTTTGTTTCATCTCATTCCTGCCTAGCCTCATTGTCTCCGTGCCTTGCCCTGCCTGCCTACCTGTTTCGTGGTCCTCAGTGTCTTGTATTGTCGAGTGTCTGTCTATGCCTGACCCCTGGCTCTGATCTCTGCTACAGATGCAGACTACGTTTCTGGACTTCTGCCTTCCCTGACCTCAGCTTGGACCTCTACCTGCGTTGCTTGCTGCTTGCCCCGAACTTGGCCTGGACCTGAAGATAGATTGCTCGCTGTCTACCATGACCTTGGCATGGACCCAGATACCAGTTTGCTCGCTGCCAGCCCTAACCACTGCTCTTGTCTCGAATCTATCTATCCTCCTCTTGCAGGACTCTCACCTAAGCTCTGTCAGCTCCTGGAACCCATAGGCTGAACCTGCAGTGAAAGGGGCTGGTATAGGTGAAGCTCCAGTCCTAGCAAGAGCGAGACTACCAGCTGTCTGCATGGGCCTAGTAGGTTTGCCTGCAAGGCTGTGTCAACCATGCCACAGTCCAAGGTCTCACATCTGTGACAAGACTTTTCTAATTCTCATTTGGTTTCTTCTTTTTCCTCTCTAAGATCATCAAATCTATTGTGCTTAAGGCATTTAAAGACCATCAGGTCCTGGACCAATTTCAATTTGACTTTAGAAAATCTCTCAGTACTGAGACCTTTTTTCTCTCTAGTTTACATGTAATTAAAAGAGGATTTGATAAGAGTCATAAGAACATGAGATATGCCATACTGGGTCAGACTAAGGGTCCATCAAACCCAGTATCCTGTTTCCAACAGTGGCCAATCCAAGTCACAAGAACCTGGCAAGTACCCAAAAGTTAAATAGATCCCAAGGTACTAATGATGGTAACAAGCAGTGGCTATTCTTTGATTAATAGCAGTTTATAGACTTCTCTTCCAGGAACTTATCCAAACCTTTTTTAAACCCAGCTATACCAACAACCTTAACCATATCCTCTGGCAATGAATTTCAGAGATTAATTGTGCATTGAGTGAATTTTCTTCGATTTGTTTTAAATGTGCTAGTTGTTTAACTTCATAGAGAGCCTTCTAGGCTTTTGTATTATCTGAAAGAGTAAATAACCGATTCACATTTACCCGTTCAAGTCCTTTCAAGATTTTGTAGCCCTTTATCATATCCCCCGTCATCTGTCTCTTCTCCAAACTGAACAGCCCTAACCTCTTTAGGCTTTCCTCATAAGGGAGTTGTTCCACCCCCTTTATCATTTTGATCACCTTCTCTATACTTTCTCCAGTGCAACTATATTATTTTTTAGATGCAGCACCCAGAATTGCAGACAGTATTTGAGGTGCAGTCTCACCATGGAGAGATAGAGGCATTATGACATCTTTTTATTTGCCATTCCCTTCCTAATAATTCCTAACATTGTTTGCTTTTCTGACCACCATAGCACACTGAGCCAACACTTTCAATGTGTTATCGACTATGACGTCTATATCTCTTTCCTGGGTGGTAGCTCCTATTATGGAACCTAATATGTAACTACAGCAAGGGTTATTTTTCCCTATATGCATCACCTTGCACTTCTCTACATTAAATTCCATTTGTTATTTGGATACATAATCTTCCAGTCTCACAAGGTCCTCCTGCAATTTATCACAATCCACTTGCGATTTACCTACTCTGAATAATTTTGTATCATCTGCAACTTTGGTCAACTCACTTGGCATACCCCTTTACAGATCATTTATAAATGTATGAAAAAACACCGGTTCAAGTACAGATCGCTGAGGCACTCCACTGTTACCTTTTTCCACTGTGAATACAGACCATTTAATCCTACTCTCTGTTTCCTGTCTTTTAACCAGTTTGCAATCCACAAAAGGACATCGCCTCCTATCCATGACTTTTTTTGTTTTCTTAGAAGCCTCTCATGAGGGACTTTGTCAAACGCCTTCTGAAAATCTAAATACACCGCATCTACTGGTTCACCGTATCCACATGCTTATTCACTCCTTCAAAAAAAATGTAGCAGATTTGTGAATCAAGACTTCCCTTGGGTAAATCTATGCTGGCTGTGTCCCATTAGATCATGTCTGTCTATATTTTCTTTGATTTTATTCTTTATAAATAGTTTAAAATCACAGAACATATAGTTAGACATGATATGATTGTATAGCTTGATATATCTTTTGAATTTGACACACTTGACTATCAAATCATACTCTGTTGCTTAAGAGTATGTGAGATCTCAGGTACAGTTCTTAATTGTTTCAGGTCATATTTTTCTGAGAGATGCCAACAGGTGAGGGATAGGTGGAAGTTGTTTGGAGTGGCAGCCTGTGACTGGGATTCCTCAGGGCTTAGCATGGTTAACATCCCTGTTTAACATCTATATGTCCCCAGTTTGCAGGTTGCTAGTTGGGTTCTGTGCTGATATAGACTATATCTAGATGTGTGTGTGGTGTGAGAGAAAGGGAGCCTATGTGAAGGAATGGGTTTGTGTATGTGTATGCAAGTAAAAGGAAACCTGTGTATGTGTGTGTTTGAGAGAGAGAGAGGGAGCCTGTGTAGGCTGTGTGTGGGGAAAGAGAGCCTGTGTGAGGGGGGGGGGGTGTGCCAGAGGAAGAGAGGGAGCCTGAGTAAGGAGGTGTATGTGTGAGCGAGAGGGAGCCTGTCTGCAGGGGGTATGTGAGTGTGTGTATATATGTGAGAGAGAAAGGGAGCCTGTATGAATGTGTGAGAGTGGAAGAGCCTGTGTGAGGGTGTGTGAACGAGAGAGAGAATGATCTTGTGTGTGTGTGTGAGAGAGAGAGAGAAGGGATCCTGTGTGAGGAAGGTATGTGAGAGAGGGACAGAGGGACCCTGTGTATAAGGGGCTGTGTGAGAGAGGGGTCAAATTCTGGGAATGGAGGGCTGGGAAATGGAGATACAGTGGAAGTGGGTTGAGCCTTGAGGGGGAGGGGCAAGATGGTGGGGAGTGGAGAAGTTGGGGCCTGAGAGGGCAGAGTGAAAGAGCTCTGGCCAGGGGAGTGGGGAGAGAGGTGGAAGGGACACTCTTACAGTGTAGTTCTAGAGGAATTCTGCTCAAAATGTTTAAAATTCTGCATCTTTTAGAAATAACTTTTAAATTAGTTACTCAGAGTGATGTATATTGTGTTATTTTGAACAATATAAAGTATGCAGAATTTTTCTTTTCCCATATGTGAATATCAGTGGGCATTTGCCATCTGTGTCTTGACAGTTGGTTTGTGGCAAGTGATGACTTCTTTATTGTAGTATGTGTTATTTATTTTATTAGATTTTTTTATATTCCGCTTTTCGTGATTATTTATAGTATTTATAAGCCACTTACACACTACCTCTAAGCAGTGTACATAGAAATATTCATAAATAGCCCCTCACTAGCTTATTTAAAAAATAAAATATTAAACTACAGTTTCTTAGTTAAATTAAATATATCAATAGGTATCACTATGCCAAGTGGTCTGTTGTATCCTCCATTCTCCGTAACTCTCCATCTCTACCTCCTATTAAAAATCAGAGCCTATTTCCTCCTCTTGTCATGTGGACCAACCAGATGGTTCTTTCTCTCCTCCCCCCAATAACCAACTCAGAAACGGGGCTGGCTTTACGATAACTGGCACCCTGTACAAAAAGAGAAGTTGGTGCCCCCCCCCCCCCCCCTTCCTCTGCACAGCATTCCTGCCTTCCTCAATGGCAGTGGCTCCAGCAGAGTATACCCATTTCTGCCCCCTCCCCACACTCAGATTTCTCTCTGCCCAGCACCAGTATCATCCCCCTATCCTGCCCAGCAGCATCCTTTTTTTTTTCTCATGTGGCAATCCCCTAGGATTCTCCCTGTTTTTATCCTCTGTTTTGAAATATTCAAAACTGTTTTGGTAGTGGAGTCCCTGCCCTACTCATGTCCTGACTTGTTAGATATGGGTGGAAGAGTTGTCATGTAGTACCATGAAGTCACCACTGGATGGCGTTTCAAGGGAATCAGTCAGGATGTAAATTTGTTTAATGTGCTTGTGGGGAAAAGTTTGTATGGTCCCTTCAAGGTTTGGGGTTTTCTTATTGGTAGATGCTTAAAAAGTGGGCAGTATAACAGGGAAAGGTTTTTGGCCCTTTCGTCCCCTGCCCTCTCCAATATAGGGTGGGGATTAGGAACCTCCAGGTATTTAACTTGCTGGGGTACTCAGTCTGTGGGCTGGGAGGCCCAGGGGCCCTCCAAAGGATTGGGACCTTGTAGGAGCTCTTCTCAATGGGAGAGGCCTGAGGCCATCCTCCTTCATGGTTGGACTGGAGCACAGATGTACTGGAGTGGCAAGGAATGGGTTCTTTCCCTTCCTGGAGAACCACCATGCAGCTGAAAGGAAAGGTGCAGGAGTGGTGAGTTAATCCAGTGGGGAACTGCTCTAGAGGGTTCTTTATGTCCAGGGAACCCAGCACTGATGGAGAAAGAGGTTCCCTCCTCCCTCAGAGGGGTTAGCGTAATGGGGAGCGGAGAGGCCAGTGACCCCAGTGTGTGTAGTGGTGGTGTCCTCCTTCTAAGGAACTACCCAAAAGGTGTAGAGCAGAATGGGGTGAGGTGTAACGAGGTAACGTCTCACTGTTTTTCCTAGTGCTGTCTGGGGGAAACCAGCACTGAAGAATGGCAAGGTGGAGAGTGGGTACAGAGACACAAGCCCTTGTGAAAAGTGAACCGTGCCCTGGGAAAAGTGAGGGTGTATTGAACTGTCATGGAATTTGGTGTCCATTGGATGAGAATTTTGGTATGGGTATGCCTGAAGAAGAAAACCAGCCCTCCTTTACGGGAAAAGGAGAGAGAAAAAGTTGTGAGGAAGGGTAACAGGTTGACCCTTTATGGTCAGTAATAATTGTAATATGCATTGTATGAAAGCCCATGATTTTCTTACTTGTTCAGTATGTCTTAAAGCACCTGCTCATCCGTGTAAATAGTTCTTGACTGGCTGGATATTCCAGAGAATAAAGGTACTAGTTTGGTTTTTGGAATTTGGTACAACATGTAATTGTCCAATATTGAATCGGCCTGATCTTGTGGATGGAGTCAGATCATGGAGGGGAGTGAGGGGATATCCTCCCTGTCCGTACGGTAAAAGATAAGTGTATTATGGTAAAAGCTTGCTGTTTCCATCCGGTAGACTTTACCATCTGCAACGCATATTTTGAAGAACTTCCACAAAAGCTAGAAAGGGGATGAATCTTAAACAATTGGGAATTTCCACCCCATCATTATGTTACCCTGTCAAGGTGTTAAACTCAACTCACTTCTTTCTTCCTGCTGGATAATTCTTCATCTACCAACACACACAGAAGCTTCCTTCCTCCTGCACCACATTTCTGTATCTCCTTCTTGCAGACAACATATGGAAGGGTGCAGGAAGGGGAGGTGAAGTGCAGCAGTGCCCCCTTAAGCATGGTACTCTGTGCTGCACACCATAAAAGCTGGTCTCGCTCGGCAACCCTTTTGCCTTCCTCCAGACCCCTCCCTTGCTCTTTTTATTTTTTCTGGGACAAGCAGCCTGGCAGTCCTCCCAGATGACTGACATCAGATAGCGCCCAGCACAAAAGTTTTAGTCTCATCTTTTTTGTGGAGTCAGTTTTATCTCCCCTGCTGTTGAGAAATGGTCTGTTTCCTATAAGTGCAGGAATCTGTCTTTCCAGGGCCTTGCAGTTTTTCCCTCTCCCTTTAGTCACCTAGGTAGGTTATTTGATTGATTGCTTGTACATTTTCTTTCTTTATCAGCAGTTGTTTGGTGCACAGACTTCGGTGGATAGAGGTGGCACCAGTTACAGTGTTCTTTTTGAAGCAAGTCATTTGATTTCGTTTTGGTGTTTTGTTTTGTTTTTTTCATCCAGTGCCCCTGAAAGAGAAGAAAGCCAACAGCTTCGACAGATGGCCCCCTTTCCAAAAGGTTCATGTCTATCATGGACTTCCCCCATGATATATATATATATATATATCTTTTGCCTGGGTGCCAACCATGATATCCAGAAGTATCCCTTCTGTGACTGTGACCCCATGAAGTGTCTTTCCCAGCTTGACCTCTCAGTATTGACATTGAGGGACCCAGGAGTTGCATTGACCTCCAGTGATGCATCAACATTGGGAGGGCATCAGCCCCCTTCAACACAGATTGCTGGGCAGGACTGAAGAGACAGGTTGGCTCTTTCCACTCTTCAGTTCCAGAATTGTGGAGCTCAGAGGACATGCATCAGGCAAAGGCCAAGAAGCATTGGTTTCCATTGAAGCAGAATGCTGGGAGCAGGGACATTATAGCATCAGTCTTGAATCCCCTTAAGCATTCCTGTAGGGAGGAGAACTCCTCTTCCTTGTAGCCGTAAGAATTGCATCAGTCTTCATCAGTGTCGGCCACCGATATACCTAAAGTAGCCCAGTAAGATGTAGCCTCTCTTCTTGCCTCCCAAGTTGTGGTAGCATTGGCAAGTTTTGAAGAGAAGCTGGTTAGAAGAGTATAAGAGGCCAGGATCGTAAGATGCAGAGCATCTGTCCACCGGTATAGACTGCAGAAAGGACCCAATGCTTTCCCGGAGAAAAATCAACATTGAGTATTGCCGCACCAATGATAATCTCTAGCCCATCAAGGGAGGAATCTTCTCCAAGGCTCAGGGGTTCACTGGAGTTTAGGCCCCAACAGACAAGTAATCCCATCTCTAAGCCTATCTGCTAGCTGGGAGAGATCCAGGTTCATGTCCCCAACCTTCCTGCAGGGATCAGACTCAGAATATCTTTGGGGGTATGACTATAGATATGAGGACTTCTGTAACCAGAAGAGGTTATCACTTCTCCCCTTGGACTCCTCTCTGCTGTAGGAAAGAAGAACCTCTGCTTTGCTGATTTTTATTAAGAGAAAGATGGATACCATTCTATTTATGTTGAAAAAAGAGGAAAAGTCCAGAACTAGGATGCTTGACAACCTCCAGTTTATGGAGCCCCCTAAGGATATCATGGTAATCCCCATCTATGAGATCTTTCAGGAGGTGCAGATGAGGATGTGGGAGAGTCCCCTCTCTGTGGCTTCAGTTAATAAGAAGGTGGACGCTATATATCGTGTTCAGAAGGTTCCAGGATTCGAGAAGCAGCAGCTGCCACACCAGTCAGTGGTGGCTGAATTCACTGTCAAAAAAAAGCCAAGAGGTCTAGAACCCATTCCTCAGTGCCCTTGGCCTTATTTGGGGGAGAAGTTTTTCAAGGAGCTATGTTCAATGATTTCAAGATGGCATTTAAGAGTCTCTGCAGTGGGTATTGGCACCCACAGGCTTGCTTGTCTACAGGCCTCAGATCTTCTGCTGGATTATCAAGGAAAGACTTTCTGACATGCTGCAGAATGTTGTATAACAAAATATAAGAAAAACAGGAATTTTTCCCCCTTTTACCTTTCTTTGCCCTCACCCCTTTATTAACCTCTGTTACTTGTTCTCCATCTCCCCCCTCCCCCCCCCCAAAAAAAAAAATCCCAAATGTCTGATTCAAAATGAAGCCAGGAGAACAACTAGAGTGGCCACCAAGCAGGCAGAAAATGCCTCTTGCTGTGTTGCTGTTTTTCCTACTTCCTGCTGTTCATTGGCTTGTTTGTTTTTTACGGGGATCTGGTAGTTTACTTCATATTCAGTGAGCATGGTCTCTGTTGGGCTATGGCTTATTGGCCTTTTGGAGCAGCGTGAGTTTTCTGAGAAGCACTTATTCCCATAGCCTCTCCCCTTCTACTGGCAATATGCCACTTCCATTTTAAAATGGCCTAGGTCAAATAAACCTTCTGTGCTGCATGAGAGAAAAGTGTTCCTGCTGGGAGTGAGAGGGGAGAAGGAGCAAAGAATAGGCAACTTTTCTCTGGCCCACAACCTCACTATAGTGCTGCCTGTTATGGTTTTTCCCCTAATCCACTTAGGTCCCCCAGACTCTGTTCTGAATCTTAATGCTTGATAGCAATATATCATGGTTAGAAATAAAATATAGGCAGGTTGCAATTATGCTTTCTTTATTAATCAGATTTGCATGCCTATCTGACGGGCCAGGCTGCCTGCCCAAAATGAGGAACCAAGGTTCTGTGTGTCACAGTAAAAATTACATCTTATATATGTCAGAGTACACTATGTATCTTATTCACCTTGTCCAATAGAAAATTATAAAAAGCATTTTAATAAATGAACACCCTGTCTGTCTCCTAAAATTATGTATGTATCTCTCTAATACTAAAATATAAGGCAGGCTTTGCACGTGTGAGACATTGCATGCTATAATGGTCAGCTAGAAGCAATAAACAATTTATTTTTATCCATTCCCGGATATCTTGTTTTTCTAGCATACATGTAGCAATAGGTAGCTATGCCATCTTTGATTCATGCCTTAAGCTTTTTTCTGCTATCTTGATAAGCTAAAGTGTGCAATTTCTAATACAGCTGTCACAAACAGAATATGACTAGAAAATCCAGCAAATTACCACACTATTATGTCTAACTTTCTTGAAAAGGACCCAGAAAACAAAAAGGGAGGCTATCTATGAAAGCTGTTAGGATAAAAACAGAAGAAATAGATCCCAGATGTCCTTTAAAAGTGTTTATTATAGTGGAGACGTGTTAAAATGTGCGACTCTGGCAGAGTTTCGCCACTCCTCAGGGGCTATAGTGAGATAACATAAAAATCATTAAAATATGTATAATAGTACTCACAAAAGATGACGTACATAACTTAAAATCAATAAAAATTAAAACACAGACATACAAGGATATAACAATTAAAATGGTGACACATAAATTGAGATCAAGAGCATGATTGATATAGCATCATCAATTCTCATGTATCTAAAGTAAGGGTAGTATACAACACCTATATACGTAATTGTATCGGGTATTAAGTAGAGGTTGTGTTAATCTTGCACACAAAAATAAAATAAAAAATTGAAAAACTTTTTTATTAAAAGACCCATATTACACCAAAGGCTAAAATTGAAAGTTGTACTTAAAATCAATTAACTGTTGATTGATAATTAAAATTGAAATTTACACCTGTGTATCTAGGGCTATACGTGATTATTACCGTGCAGTTTTGAGTTTGGACTTAAACGTTCGTAAACCAGTCTTATCTGAGGTACATTAATGGTTGGTGAAACATCCACAGTGGGGGCATATCTGTAAAAATATGACAATTAACTAAGTAATAATTATTGATCTGATCCAACTTACACACACCAAATGTTTGGGAAAAGTGTGTCTGTGTATTTCAATTTTAGGCTCGAACCAATTTTTATAGCGCTAAGAGGATGGCCTTCATTAGAATAAAATCCTCTTAGCGCTATAAAAATTTGTTTGTGCCTAAAATTTAATACTGAATGTGAAAGGGTGTCAGAAGTAGCTGTCCGTTCTTTGGCCATGGTTCATTTAACACACTTTTCTCATGGCATAAAATGTATCTGGGAATGGCTGCCATCAATTATTTATTTAATTTTTTTTTTTTTTTTTTTTGCAAAATCATTTTTATTGTAAAGACAAGCATTTCCTCTAGCACTGCAACATATTCAAAAACAATAGCAACAAGAGAACAAACAGTACAGTAGTGATGCTGGCCTCCTGTTTAGTAACAATACCCACCCCAATAAGCAACCAGAACCTCCACTACTCCTAACACATTCAAACTGCACAAACCAAACACACCACATACACCCCATTCAGACAACTACCTCACCTTCCAACCACATTCACGCCCCCAACCCTCGCCCAAGAGCCCTAAAAACATTTAGGGAAGGAGGAACCCTGATCAAGAGAATTTAGTAGCAAGGCTACTCAGGAGTTACTCGCCCCGGGAGAGTTGGTGTACCAAGTTTCAATATATCCTGCTGTAAGCAATTGAGTCTGAAAATCCAAGGTGAGAGAAGAGTAATAGCAAGCCCAGCAATCTGCATATCGCTTATCCCTAGGCTGAGGAGACTTGGGAAAATCCATGTGTTCCAGCAAAATCATGTCCATCATGCGATGATGCCAGGCCACAAGTGAGGGTGTACTCACAGGCTCAATCCACTCAGCAAGTATTGTTCGGCAAGCTAGTAGAAAAGCAGTCTTGCCAAAGCGATCCTGTGCCCCCATACATTTCACAAGGAGCACCTGCGGTCCTGCCAATAGGAGCACAGCAGACAATCGTAAAGGTATCTGAATGCATTTATTGACGCAGGCCAGTATATTTTTCCAGGAAGTCTCCAAGGAAGAGCAGAGAATCAGCCGATGGAACATGGTACCCTCTGTTGTGGAGCATTTAATACATAGTGGAGAGGAGAGACGACCCATTCGAAAATGGCGCACATCGTCACAAATAGTATGATGGATAATTCGAAATTGCAGGTCGCACAACCCGCAGTCCTTCAGTCGTTTATGTAGAGAAGTGAAGCATGAAGTAAGGAAGGGAACTGTAACATCCTTTGCACAAAACGGCGTCCAGTCGCGGGCCAGAAGATCAAGATGAGGAGTCAATTGCATATTTGAAATCAATCTACTCCAGCCCTGTATAGAATTATGTAAGTACGCACACTCAACCAGTGTTTTAGCAAAAGCAGTTTCGTGTGCATACTCCTCTGATTGCCAGTGAAAAGCCTGCAAGTAGTGGCGAGCTTGTAGGTAGGCAAAGAAAAACTTACAGGGTAACTTGTAATTCTCAACCATAGTTGTATATTGTAACACTTGAGGGTCGTCTTCTTCAAAGTAATGAAAGGCATACCTAAGTCCACAGCGAGCCCAAGTCTTGAAGATGCCACTGGTGGTAATACCAGGCTGAAAATCAGTTACCCACCAGCGGGGTAAACAATGAGAACAAGCCCGGCAATCCTTACAGCTGACGGAGCCACCGCCAGGCTCTGCGGCATGGATAAAAAAACATTTGGGAATATTGAGAGTTGTACCGTGGCCGCAGGAGCTTGGACCACATAAAGAGGAGACCCAGGGCCAAGTCATACGATTTAACATCCCTTCTTCACAGTAAGTATATTCATCAAGAATCCATTCCCCAATAAAACGCATCTGACAAGCAACATTGTAAGCACGGAAATCGGGCAGGCCCAACCCACCCCGAGGGCTGCCATCAATTATGATGTAATTTATTTTTTACCGATGAGAGATATATTTTACATGGAGATCTAAGGAACTCCTACAGTAAGAACGAAAAACTGTTTTATAAACAAGACCAGGCTATATAATCAAAGGGTGCTTGTTTTATTATTACTTGTAGTGTTATGAAACAATGGACATAAGGTTAGCTTGGGCAGTATTATAGTAATACAGAAGCAATCAAAGACAGCTCTGGGAGCATTTGTTCGAGTCTGCATCTCAAACGAGATGTAAGTAATTAGATTGGAGCTTTTTGAGATACATATGTGTATTAATTGAAATTCACATACACATTTTTTTCCAAACATTTGGTGTGTATAAGTTGGATCAGATCAATATTTATTTATTCATCAGGTTTTATATACCGTCATTAAGAAATATTCCATCATAACGGTTTACAAAGTGTTCAAAATCAATAAAATCATAAAAGAGGAAAGATACAGTAAATACATAATAGATACATTATAATTACAACATTACTTATTAAAAAAGTTTGGAAATGTTGGAATTATAGTATAAAAGAGAAATAAATAAATATAAAAATAAACACATGCATTAATTAAAAAATTAAAATAAAAATAATAGCACAATTAAAAATAAATTAATATCAACTCTACTGTTCAATTGTTGCTGGATTTGTTCTTACTTAATGTTGAGCGCTATATTATTGAGTTTGCTCATATTCAATGTACGTCTTGTGAAAGAGCCATGTTTTAAGCTCTTTTTAAAATTTTTGTATGTTTTGTTGGAGTCTTAGCTTTTCTGGTAATTCATTCCATATTTTAGGACCAGCTATAGAAATTGCTCTGTTTCTCATTTGTGTCAGACGTGCTGTTTGTATCGTTGGAATAGTGAGCAGGGCCTTGTTACTTGATCGCAAATTACTTATTACTTAGTTAGTTGTCATATTTTTACAGATATGCCCCCACTATGGATGTTCCCAACCATTAATGTACCTCAGATAAGACTGGTTTACGAACGTTTTAGGTCTAAACTCAAAACTGCAAGGTAATAATCACGTATAGCCCTAAATACACAGGTGCAAATTTCAATTTTAATTATCAATCAACAGTTTATTGATTTTAAGTACAACTTTCAAGTTTAGCCTTTGGTGTAATATGGGTCTTTTAATAAAAAAGTTTTTCAATTTTTAATTTTATTTTTGTGTGCAAGATTAACACAACCTCTACTTAATACCCGATACAATTACGTATATAGGTGTTGTATACTACCCTTACTTTAGATACATGAGAATTGATGTTGCTATATTTATCATGCTCTTGATCTCAATTTATATGTCACCATTTTAATTGTTATATCCTTGTATGTCTGTGTTTTAATTTTTATTGATTTTAAGTTATGTACGTCATCTTTTGTGAGTACTATTATACATGTTTTAATGATTTTTATGTTATATCACTATAGCCCCTGAGGCAGCCACTTGAGGAGTGGCGAAACTCGGCCAGAGCCGGGCATTTTAACACGTCTCCACCATAATCAATACGTTTAATGGGCATCTGTTTCTTACCCTAACTTTCATGAAAAGCCATTCTCAGCAAGTAGACAAAAATGGCACAAGGTTGAATTTTGTTGACCCTTTACTCTTTGGTTATTTGATGCTTAAAGGAATTGATACTGAGGCCTGCTAGAAAGTCTGTTTCATATTCTGTTGATTTGCACACTGCGTTAAAAATGTGGCACTTGCCTATGTTCTCAGCCTGGCATATCTCAGGGATGGGATTAATTAGGCTGGATACAGGGAAAGTTGTTGGCAGATATATAAAGTATGGTTTGTGTACTTGGCACTGTGCATGATGCATCTTATGATCTGAAACTTCACCCTCTCTTTAAAAAGGGGATGACTTCCTTGCACATCATTGCGGTCAGGTGCTTTAAAATTAGGCTTTTCTCTCTGCTATAGTACCTGGTAGCTCATGCTCCAGAGAAGAAAACGGTGAATGGTTCTGGAAGCCACCCACTGCTCAGTTGTTTTTGGTGGTCCAGCCCTTCTGCATATATTAGATGTATATGGGGGGGGGGGGGTTAGAGGAGGCTGGGGAGTAAGGAATTGAGGCAAGAGATTGTGTTAAAATAGTTGCTTGTCATTACAGATTACATAGTAATATAGTAAATGATGGCAAATAAAGACCAAAATGGCCCATAAGGTCTGCCCAGTAGCAACTGGTCCATACAAATTCCCACATGGGACCAGATACCCCCCCTGGCTCTTTAAGGGTTGTAACTGCTGTTCCTTGTACTCATGCCTTCAAGATAACACCGTGCAGTCGTATTGCTGCTGTTTTGTTCTGTGCTATTGCTTTAACTCGGAGGGAGTGAGCATATCTATCTGTTGTGCAGAGTGTTCACGTCTTTCCATCAGTGTGAAGTTCTCGTGGATCCCTTCTTTTAATGACCAAAGTGAGATAGAATCTAGCTTTCTGGTCTTGGTATTTCTCAGAGCAGATTGGGACCCTGCCTATACTGATCATGGCCCCCGCAAGCTTTGTTCACCCTCTAGCTTCTGCTTACCCAAAAAGCTATAGCTGTTAGATGATGGGGGATGGGGAGAGAAAATCATGTAAATAATTCAAGAAGAATCCAAATGTGCAGAAACCACAGCCCGAATGAGAGAGAAGGCTGTTGGATTGAAACAGTTTCTGTTGCGGTTACAACATACCACAGTTTTGACTTCAGTCCAGATAAAAATCTTTTGGCTCGTACTAAAGTAAATATTGCTGAGATACTGCCAGCTAATTTTGAGAGAGTCATGAAATACTGCCTTGGCAAAAGGCAGGCGCTTTCCATGCTCGTGATTCCAGTGCTCCCATCCAAGATCAGATTTCTGTGAGAGATGTGTTTTTTAAATAATCCTAGAAGACAGGCTGCCTAGAATTCCAGAGAGCACAAAAGCATCTTTACTTATTAACTTAATAAAAAAAATAAAAATCATCATTATTGTAGATAACTCAATTGAACAGCGATGTTGCACGTTCAGTTTACCATTAACAGAGCACTTAAGAATGGAAAATCAATGGGTGTTATAAGAAAAACCCATGAATGTACTAAAGCTTTTGGTGCACGGGGCTCAATGTGGAAAAGACTTGGTTTAGCTCCATGCCCTTTAATTACAGGCCAATGTATGTTGAATTCACTTGCAGTTATTTAGGGGACCTGTGGACAGCCCCTCTCAACCTTCCAGATCATCCAAGGTTGCCTTGTATAGATTTTTTTTTTTTAATGTCCTAGAAACGTGATACAGTTTACATCTTTGGAGACTCATTGTAGGCTACACTGTCCTCCTATCCCTGGCCTCTCCGCCCACCCCAATCTCCTAAACTGCTTTGATTAAAGTAAGAGCAGCAAGGGAAGACATTGGGTAGCATTTAAAACCAATTTCCCCTGATGCTGTTTTGTTTTTATGGCATCAAGAGAAAGACATAAAACATCCTGAGATTCCATTGACTGCTGACACCAAGTAAGTCTGTGTTAAAAAAAAAAAAAAAAGAGCAAAGGAAGGAAGCTTCCGACACTTCTCAAGTTTTATTGAAGGTACAACCCCATGGAAGGACTGTAACAGCTCTTGCTCATATTTCCGATTTCTCCCTTCTCTTGGATGTTGGCCGTAATAAAGAATTCTACCTGAGCAGTGCATGTTCACCTGAATCTTTCTATATAGTACACTCCTGTCTGCTATTGTGCACTCTGAAACACAGCCAAGTCAGCAGAAGAAGCTCAAGAGCAGTTAAAGTTCATCCAAGCTGTGTCAACAGATAACACACACAGCTCTGGAAGTTACTTTTACAGTTGTGGTGGGGAAGAGGGACCTGGATGGTCTCTAGAGAACAAGAGAACCAAACTTGTCAAACCGTTCCTTACTCAACAGAGCACACGTACTCTATCGGTGAGGCTAGCCTGAGATTTTACAGAAACTTTCTGTTTTTAATAGGGGAAGCAAAATTATCTGAAGCTAAGCTCATGTATGCCTTGTGCAGGGAATTACTAGATTTTAAAACTTTTTTTTGTTAGTAGTCGACTGCTACCAAGAGCTCGAGTTGCTGTAGCTTTTGTTTCCTTTAGGAAAACTGCAAGCACTAATGAGTTTCTTTTCTCTCCTGTACTGATCTGCTGCTGCATTTCTGAATGGCACTACGGTTGTGCTGTTAAGTTCTTAATAATGTGCACGAGCGCAGCATAAACTGAAACATCTCTGTCTACTAATGTAGTGATTTGAAGAAGATTGAACTAAGATTTTTATCCAAGTTAATAAGTTTCTGAGATTATTTCCATAAGAGAGCAGAGTCCCACATTTACTATAATAGTGTTGCACCTGACTACATTGCCTTGGCTAGCTGCTAGTTTGGCACTGATGATGTCTTGGCTAGCCAGTCCCATAAGGCTGTACTTTGGATGTGTGCAAGGGCCAGGCCTCATTAACTCCTGATAGTCCCACTGTTCTCTACTGCTTCTCTGCTTTCATCAACATGAGTGAGGAGTCTGGAAAGCAGAGACATTGCTAGGTACTTAAAAGATGTGTGGGTGTGGGTTTGTGTGTGGGGGGGGGTGTTTCTCTTCTGCCCCCAATCCTGCAAGCAGTGCAATCCTTTCACTGACAGGAGAGCAGTGCTGCCTCTTCTGTTACCTTCAGTCTGAAATCTAAATGCTTGAGGCCCTAGAGTCTTGTGGGTCTGCTGGAATTGTGCATTCACACTTCAGATTTCAGATGGCCAAGTTGGAGGCAGATGCAGATAAGCAATACTGCTGTCCTGCTGCCAGGATATGGGAAGGGGAACTGTTAGGAGAATTATGCCCTGGGGAAGGAAAAGGATGATCAAAGCATGGAGACGGAGTCTGTTGATCCAGTTTGTCATATGCATAGGGATGGACCTAGATTCAGGGTCATTTAAGTAGAATTGGGGCACGACCTGTTTTTTATGTCAAATTTCTGGAGTTAGATGTGCACCTGTTATGTCTCTTACCCCTATTTAAGGTGTTTTTCCTTCAATTTAAGAAAATCAATCTTTTTGCACTGCCATGTATATCCATATGCAGATTTTGGGGCTTCCTCTTTGTAGGTGGATTTTGATGAAATTTGGTAGGAGAGACTCTTCAGACTGATGGCAAAAGCTGAGTGTTAAAACCATGCACTGAAATTCAGTGCAGTTTTCCTAACGTACAAGCAAACTTTTTTTTTTTTTTTTTTTAAATCCTTGATGCAGTAAGTTAATGTTATGTTAATGCATCGGAGTTAAAATGTGTGCATACAGAGTTAAAATGTACGTTCAACATAGGATGAATGCACATTTTAACTAGGGAGGGAGGGGGGGGGGGAGCATCCTTAAGGCATGAAATATGGCCCTGATGTGGTCATCAGTGAGCATAGTTTAAACTTGGGCAGGCTGGGAACCCCTGACTTGCATTGATGCAAAAAAATGAATAAAACAGAGTCCTAAAGGTACTTCCTTGCACTGTGTCTTGTCAGTGTGTTAACTGCAACACATGCGAGGCTCTACAGAGGAAAGAATTTTTAATGTTTGTATTTCATTTCATGCACTTTTCCAACTTTGTCAAATCTCATTCTTGGATTTTACTCTTCAGCTCTTTGTGCTGTGCTCATACCTGTATGTATCAGTGTGGTGCCTGCATGAGGCCCTTGGTGTGAAGGTCAGCACAGCAATGTCCTCATTTTACTTTGGTTCACAGACGGCCTAAGGAGCAGGAGCTTTCAAACACTATTTTCTCTCTTGAACTAATTAGGCATTAGAATAAAAAGGAAACCTAACCATTTTACTGCCTTTAAAATATCCAAAGGCTTTTGTTAGCATTGTTGCTTTAACAGATGAAAAGAGTGGATCAGTGTTGCTTATGGCTTGCTAGCTATTCTCACCCTTCATTTAACAGACAATTGTATATTGATAAACCTTGTATACATCAAGGGCCACCAATCTGTGCACCTTCAGTGTACGGCACTGCACCTCCTCCTCCTCCTCCTCTTCCTTCTCCATTTCTGCTTTCTCCAGCTCTACATATGTGGAAGAGATTCGGTATGTTTGGGGGTGATATTTTCATCATACTGTTTCTTTGCACATTGTTTCTACTTTGCATGACTGCCAGTCACAGTAGCAGAAAAAGATGCATTTCCAGGAGTTTGTTGTAAATGTAGTAGCTATAAAGTGGCAGACTCTTGCAAGTCTTGAGCACCAGCCAAGAAACTCACTGACATGGGTCACATTTAAAACCTAGATAGTCCTAGAATGTCTGGTCTGTGCTTGGGAGCAGGGGAGTGAAATTAATGAAACTATTTTTATGTAACCCATTCAGATTCTCCAGCCCTGCCCAACACCATGATATACTTTGGAAGCTCTCAGGATGAAGAGGATGTAGAGGAGGAGGAGGAAGAGACTGAGAATGCAAAATCATCCACAAGCAATGCTTCATCTTCATGCCATTCAACTCCCAGAAAAGGAAAAACACACAAGCATACGCCCAACGGACAGGGTATGTTCCTGAATCAGAAAATTGCAAGTTTATTTCTGTAGTTATATATATTTTGAAAACAAATCTAAAATTGTTCTCCACCCAACTATATTTTCTTTCTCCCAACCATATGGGGCAGAGTTATTTCCGAAATACCCATATCAGAATCCTCATCCAGTGGGGTCTAAATGCATTCCTGAAAATCTGTTACCTTCTCCTATTTGTGGTCCTGGACCACACTTATACTTCCATATCGATTCCCTCCATGCAGATTCCCGAATAGCCACAACACATGTATCCCTTGGGATACTCCTCACTGAGGACTTAACCCTTACCCCCACCTCCAGACCCCCTCTCTTTGACTCTTGGTCAGTTCCCCAAGAGGGAGAAAAAACCCATCCACATCACACCATGGCCACTCGCCTTTCTGTTGCTCCTCTCCGGTAGAATCACTGAATGAGGGAAAAACCTCTTTTTTCCTGGCCTTAGACCTCTTCCTTTGAGGGGAGTTCCCTACAGGTATTCATGCTCTTGAGGGTCCCTGGGCCTCTCAGCCAACTGGCTCAGTACTCCAGCCAGTTATATTTTCTGGAGGTCCCTAAACCCAACCCCACAATGGAAGGGGCAGGAGAAGAAAAGGCAAAAGCCTGCCAAAATTCTACACTTCTATACCTCCTGCTTCAACTGTTCAGGAAACCTAAATACTTTAAAGAAGCATCCACACATTTCCCCCTTAACATATTACTACAAGGTGTTGAATGTTCACACACCTAAAATGCCATCCAGTGGTCAACTAATATTGCATGCATAAACATTTAATATTTCCCCAAACCAGATACATTGATGACTCTCTGGGTTTCCCCCACCCACAGTCTTCAGACTCCCACCAAATACATCCATAATTTGGGGGTTTCCCAAGCATGAATTTCACTTGATTAGAAGGCTTTGCATCTTCTATTTTATATGCTTGTGACGTGGATAAATTCAGTTTTTTCCTTCTCTTTGCACAGGCTTGGATTTAGGATTAGACAATATGTGCAACTGGCTAGGGTGCCATATTTTGAAAGTGTCAAATCTTATGACAAGGAGGAGCCTGCTCATGCCTGCGTTAAGGCCATATGCCTGCTCCACTTCAAAGGAGAGCTGCTGTGGCATGTTGGACCCCTTCTGTCCCTCCTATGTTCTCCAATCCTGCCAGTTGGTGCCAAAAGCCTAAATCCAGCCTTCTTCATGCACTATTTTCTGAGAAGGTTTATGTTCATCTGCTTTGTGACTTTTTCTGTCTTCATCTCCTTCCTTTATCCGGTCAATATAAAGTAGAAGGTGCATGTGGAGAGAAATGTACAGAATGTAGCATGGCACTTAGTAACAGTGAAAAAGTTGAATGCAGAGCGTATTTGTTTGCGGGTAAACATTCCTTTGAGAGAATGCTACCCCTGCCACAAGGGTCTATGGAGGAGCTGCTATTAGAAGATGGGCTGCACACGTAGCACATAATAGTCAAGCTGTCCAGGCCCCTGGTTGACAGGAATTGATGGACCTTAGGGCTTCCGTAATCATGTACCAATTATTGAATTGCCACCAACGCGTGTCCATTCACATCCTAGCTTCTCCCCCATGTCTTCCATCCTGAGTCTTTGGCAAAAAGCAACATTCTTCCATTGTCCTGTGTGTAACCAGCAGTGGAAGCTAATGCTCTTGCCCTTTCGAAAACAGCAATTGTTCCTTGGGGAAGAGGCAAGTGGGGGTGAATGATACAACAGAGACTTGGATGCTTTGCTTAAAATTTTCAGATTCTATAAAATATCTTTGTCTGGACTGTATAGAGCACGGTGCCATGTCCTGGCTTGGCAGATCAAAGCCAGTCTTCATAGAAAGATTTTCTATCATGCTTCTTTCCTTCCAGGATCCCTTCTTTCTGTTCCTCCTTCCTCAGGCTTTGTGTTAGCCTGCTGGCAAGCAGAAATATGACACTTATGCTGCAGGCCTCCGTTCTGTGCATGGGTGAGCTGGCGGTTCCTGGAATGTACATGAGGCTTGGTTGAAGAGCTTGTGTTGATAGCATGGTGAATCTTTTGCATGCTTGAAATGGGGCCACAGGACTGCCTTTTCTGGCCTGAATTCTGACCAGAGACATCCCCAGGTCTTCCATGAACATCGGAGCATGGTCGCAGACTGAGGCTCCAAGCATGAAATAACAAGACTCACTAGTGCTGTCCTACAGAGCCATTTTCTTGAGGGGAAAGGACTGTGAATCATACCTGGGAACGTTTTGATATCCAGTCATCCTGAGATTGTTGTGGATTACAAGAGGGGTGGGGGAGGGAAAGCATGTACACATACTTTCTCCTCTCTCATACATGTAACCCTTACTGGGAGGGGGTGTTTAGGGCCCAAGGGGGCGCACACTTATTTATTCTGTTCTGGGCTGCTCTAGCTAGGAATTTTCATCCCATGCTTGACTCTCTATCCCATAGTGTATTCTCCTTATGGGCCTCTCAAAGGACGTCAAGTTCAGGAGTTCTCCAGGTGCCACATTTTGTGCTTCTAAGAGCTGCATGCGGCTTGGTCACTCTGCTCTGATACTGCAGTGCCTCAAAATGAAAAATGCCCCAAGACTATCACGCTAATAAAAGTACAGCAAACAAGAGAGGAATGGATATGGGGAAAAAATTCTTAATTTTGGAATAATAAATTGTAGAATTACAGGCCACATTTTTACAAGATGTATAGCTAGATTCTGTGACAATTAAATACATATTTAATTTTCTCTCCTGAAGTAAGTAACATTCATAGAACTGAAATACATCATTTTTTTTATAGGTTGCCTATGATTTTTTAAATTCACTTTGCTGCCATTGAAACACATTTTCATGGGAATGATATTGGCAATAACTGCCTTATTAAATTATATTGTCTCTAGAGTACATAAACTTGCACACTGTAGCCTTTACTTCCCGATCACCGTGCCCTTTAAACCCTGTAAAGCCCAGTTCTGCTGTAACATGCTTTGTGGTTGGGAAAGCATGATATAAATAAAAGATAATGATATTAGAAAAAGCCGCATTTCCCCCCTCATTTAATTTTGTGTGTATTTTTTTTCCCACATCAGCTTAGAAACATCCCCGTTTGTACTAGAGAAAAGTGCAACTTGGGTCTTTGCATTCTGAAAAGATAATGACTAGAGATGTGAATCGGTTCGGTTCCGGTTCCGATTCAAATCATGCATTTTTTTTCGTCCGGCCCGATCGTTTTTTTTTTTATTGGCTGCGCCTGATCCAATAAACAAAAAACCCACCCCGATCCTTTAAAACCACTCCCTTAGGCTACACCACCCTCCCGACCTCCGAAAAAACGTTTTAAAATTACCTGGTGGTCCAGTGGGCCCCGGGAGCGATCTCCCGCTCTCGGGCCGTCGGCTGCCATTAATAAAAATGGCGCCGATGGCCCTTTGCCCTTACCATGTGACAGGGTAACCGTGCCATTGGCCGGCCCCTGTCACATGGTAGGAGCACTGGATGGCCGGCGCCATCCATTCAGTGGTTTTTAAAGCAATTCTTCAGAACAAACTTGTCCACTACAACTTCCAACTACTGACTTCATTTTTTTATATAAGACTTATCCACATACCAAAGTATATATACAGATTTATACTCTTATACCCATCTATATATTCTTACTCCCATTCACCAAATAGACCCTTTATCATCTACTATTCATACTGCTATAATTTAGCAAACTACTTATAGTCTATCTCACTTGTTTAATCTTATCTGTGGAGGTTAAAGACATGAGGTGAGTTGTTCCTTGTGATAGAACTATAAGTGAAATACTAATTTTTTTTAATGTAATTCACCTTGAGACTAATTTAGGAAAAGATGGAATATCAAATGTTTAAATAAATATCTGTAGCCTGAAAGCACTTTAGGGGTGTGAGCAAGTGTGTGATTTACCACCTTCTGGAATGTCACTAGGGTGGTGATGTTTGACTTGAGAGGGTGTATTAATAACTTGCATTATCCACACACCCTGTCATGCCTTAACACTTACTCTCTTAAGTCTTTGCTAGCAAACCTATTATGCCGATACGTATTTTCACAACCTTGGATTGCCCTACCATTGCTAAGGCTCCTTTTCAGATATGAAACAGGCCAGATTTGCAGCTTGGTCATGGGTTTGGATCCTCTCTCTGGGGCCAGTCAGGCTTCAACGTGCTGCACTCAGACCCAGGGAGGAAGGGAAAAGGCAGGAGTCACAAATAGTGCTGAAGGTTGTTATTTAAGGAGGCACCCAAGAACCTTTGGGCTAGTGTAGTTTTCTGAGCTGTCTGGAGGGGGTCCAAAGGTCATAGCTTCAAAAAGACAAGGAAACAAATATTTTTGGACTAATGGGAGTATTGTAGGTTTAAGAACTATAATATATATATACTGATATAGACTCAAAAGTTGTCAGATATTTGATTTAATAAAAAAATATAGAACTGAGGCTCCTGTAAGTGTTGGGAGCATATTGGTAAATTGCTGAATGTTTAACTTTTGTGCAAGGAGAGTCTTGACCACTGATGTCCAGTCGCTAAGAGGCTGATGCAGTAATCTGGGTATTAAAATGTGTGCTGGTTTTCAGCAGACATTAAAAAAAAAAAAAATTAACTCCCGATACAGTAAGCTAATGCTATCCCAAATCATCAGGAATAAAATAAAAATTCATTCTGTGTGTAAAAAAAAAAAAAAAAGTGCATTAGGGAGAGGCCAAATGCATATTTTAACTCGGGAAGGTGGGGGAGGGCATCCCTGACGGGTATTTTCAGCAGGATGTTTATCCCACTGAATATCTGGGTTAACTTATCCAGCTAACTTTAGCTAGATAATTTAATCATTAGAGGCTTCTTTGAATCTCTGTCTATCATGTCTTTACATATACAGAGATATGCACAATGTACTAAGATTTTTTTCCCCCAGTTGCTAAATATCATCAAAATTGATGCAATGCTGAATCATTTTATTTTTTTTACATTTTCTTTTCCTCTATGCCTTCCCAAGTTTTTAACGGGTCCAGCAAATCTTCAAAGGAGAAAGAGCCTGTTCACAAACACAAAAGCAGAGAGGCCACACCGGGGAAGGAACGGAACAGCGAGAGGACGGAGAGTCGAAGGGAGAAGGCTGCCGCTGCTAACCACCACCCAGCTACAAACACAAGCTCCTCAGCAAAAGGGCTCGCTGCTAACAACCACCATACCCTTCACCGGTCTGCTCAGGACTTAAGGAAACAGGTGAGACCCCCCCCCCACCCGCCTTAGCACACACAACTCCAGATAATGGGGGGGGGGGAGGGGGAACAGGTGAGGCCGGGTGGCAAAACTGGTGCAGATGGGATTGTCCTCCCCACATTCTAGCCAGGAAATGGAAGTGCCTCGCTCTTCCGAATCTGCAAATATGTTGGCACACCCACAGGAGCACGATATCTGTAAACTATTTAACCTGGCTTGCCATAAAGCTGGAGTTCTGAAGTGCATTTGATGCTACTTGTGGTAAGTGGTGGTGGGAAGGGGGTGGGGTGTGTGTGTGTGTGTGTGAAAGGGCTAATGCTGAAGCAATCTGAGAGTTGCAAACTTAAGAGCAAGAGAGGGGAAAAATTGGCCATTCAATGGATTGCCTACATGGTGGTCATTCTGATGCATGGAGGTGTGAGGATACGACTGCAGTTTTCAGCCTTCCATGTCTTGCCAGATCATTAGAATGGGGCTTTCTGGTATTTGCTTCCCGTTCAAATGCATATCCTACTGTATCATTAAACAACCTGCTCTGTGCTATCAGTTAATGAAAGATATGCTGGCAGTGTTCCTCTCTTCCCCCCCCCCCCCACCCCCCGCGATATCCCTCACGCCGACACCACCATAGAATAAAAATCTAAATGGTAAACCCACTCTTTATCGCCAAAACCAGCTGCGGTACTGTGTGCGAGAGCAGAGAGTGAATAAGCGTGGGTGGTAGTGTGTGTTTGAACAGGTACGGGGATTTTTTTCGCAAGCCACAACTTGCGCAATGATTTTAATTAAAGGTTAGGGTTGGTGGGGAAGGTGATTGTGTGTAACATTAATTGAAAACACTACAGGGTGAATTTTTAGTGCACAGCGCATAGAATCTTTTTCAAAGGTGCAGCCTGCTTTGTTGTTTGTGGAGTGCCTGGGAAGAAGTGTACCTGAGTTCTGTCAGGGTTACCTGGGAAATGAAGTCTTCCAGGTGATAACACTTCCTTTCCATGTTGCAGTTTCCATGCTAGGTTTTTTTCCCCCTTTTTTAATTATTATTATTATTTTTTTTTTACATCCCTCTTTAATTCCTTGGGTAGGAGACCCTGCTTACATTTTTGTAATTCATTCTTGCCTGAGTGGTTATCAGGAGTGACAGCCTTCTGTTCTGCGAGAAGCAGCAGACATGCTGACTTGGACCATCTGGACTCTTTTTCAATAAATCTGCTTTGTATTTAAGCAGGATTTATACGGGGTTTGTCACTCAACAATTTAAGGTTAATTGAAGATAAACACATCCGTAATCTGTATATGCTTTAGATATATTCACATGTAAATACTGGGTCTAGTCTGTGTAGGCCTTTGAAGTGGTAGAGTGTGACACTAACCAGGAGTGATGCTTCCCCTGTTCTCCTAGGACTGCACATCCTAGCTCTTTACACACCTGTCCTACAGCTGTGCCATCTTATCTTCAGCTGGAAGATGGTCATATCAGAGGAGTATTAAGTCAAGCTGAGTAATTAATTGCGTGAGGTCTTTTGGCCTAAAGCATAAAGGATTTTTGTGTCGTGGAACAACAGAATATGCAAATCTGATTGGCCAACATGGCTGCTTTTTTTTTTTTTCCTACGTACAGAAATTTCATCTATTGTGGAGATGCATTCTGTCCCTGAAGTTTTAAAGGAGCTTCAAAATGTATAGAGATTCCTACATTTTTCCATAAGGATTAGAATTATAACAAAAGAAAAGACTTCGCATTTTAAACGTGTTCGTTTTAAGTTTAGCATTTTACTCATTGACACCCTGCAGTGTGCTCGCTTTTGTATTTTTCTGTCTGAGGGATCACAGCATTGCTAGATTTTGTGGACTTAACTGCAGGTTGTTCAGGATCCACTAGTTGGAACTCTTTTGGATCCACAGTTTGAGAGCCTCTGCCATAAATTGGTCAATGTAAAAATAGGGGGAAATGTTCACGAATAATGAAAATGACTCCTCCCTCAAAAACAAAATTCCAGTTATTCCTTATTTCACAGTATAGCCGAATTATTGTGGGATATACTGGAAGTAAGAAACAGAGTTTGCAAAAGAATTGAGAATTAGGTCAGCGGCCTACGGTGGAGTTTTATGAGTTTCTTGTGCATTTTGGAAAACTGAATTCAGTTGGCCCTCTAGATTGGCCTTCTGGAGTACATTTTGCATAGCTCTGCTGAAAGGTCCAGGGAGCTGAATCTGGCTGTAATTTTGTCCCAGTGCTGGACAGGCCTTGGGTTGGCCCCATTATCCTGAGCCCGCTTGCAAGGTCTTACCCGTCTGCTGCTGGAGGTGTAGACGAGCTCGGCGCTAGCATGGGATCTACAAGGCTGGGTAGCTGAGCAGCAGTTCCCAAAATGCTGCTTCTAGGGCACCAAAGAAAAGACTTGCTGCCATCACTACAACAGGTCGAATTACCAAGCATGGGCCTGCAAGAAACCGTTGCTCCTGTTGCCGTTGATTAGAGGGAGGAAGAAGGTTGAGGAGGAAGAGGATTGCTAAGAGTTGGGAAGAAAAGAGCCAGATAGGGAAGGTAGTAAGAGAAGGCGTAAAAGGAGCAGCGGGGGGAGACTAATGAATGGAGGTTGAAGGCAAAATGGGGAGAGGGGGCAGATAGAAGTTGTGGCGAGAGCTGTGGTGCTACAAACCCATTATGCTCCCCATGTAGAGCAGAGATCAGCATCTTTTACTTAAAATCAGAGGGTGCTGCCTTACCCCCCTACCTCTTTGTGAAGGGAAAATGACACACGTGTGATTTTCCTTTTATATAGGCCAGCCAAAGCCAGTAATACCCGGAGAGCTGCATACTGTGAAAGACATAGAGTTGACTGATAAATTTTAGTTATCCTCACAGTTGTTGTAATATTAGTAGAGAAAGTTAAGTGTAATTTCCTTCTAAGAATGCCTTTTTTTTTTTTTTTTTAGATATTAGATGCTAAGTATTATCCATTTTGGCACAGTGAAAGAACAGCAAATGCTTGGATCTTAGTTCAAAATACAGAAAATGTTTTGTGTTTTTAATTAATGAAACTTCTAAAATGCACAGCTTTTGGGTGCAGCAGGCACTTAAAGTGATCTTGTCGCCCTGGAATGTTCTGTGGTAGTGGAGAACTTGTAATGGAGCAAGTGTCTGGAAACTAGTGCTCCTATTGAGTGTTTACGGTGACTTGGAGAGGACCTCGCAGCATTTAACCTTGCTAACTAACTGGGCAGCATTCAGTCTCGGATGCTCTGAGGGATTGTTTTCTTTCTGGTTATCTAAAAGGCAGCAAGTTTGTGTTTTGAGCAGAGTGCCAGCTGGATGGCTTGCTTTCCTGGCATGTTTTGTTGAAGTGGGAAAGAAAGGTGGAGCAACCAAGGCCTACAGATGTTACTGTTGCTGCTTTAAGAGAACAGATGGGAAAAATCTGGCTCAAGGGGACCCTCTACTGGTCTGCTCTAGCATTATTTGCTTTGTTAAGACTTGGACAGCATTTCAGCAGGAATTGCAATCAGCAGGACCATTTCAGAAAATGATTTTGTTTATGCGCAGTGGAAAAAGACACTATCGAGAGCACAAGAGAAAAGTGTTTTGTAACTGAAAAGTTGAGAGGACACAGAAGAATGAATAATCCTTCACCTCATGAATAAGCAGGAAGAGTCCATTCTAAATCGAACGGCCATCCATTATGTTAGATATGTGACTGGAACTGTTATGAAGCCTTTGATATCAACCACTGAGAAGTTAACTAACTGTGACAATAGCAGTGATGTGTTTGCCTCCCTGCTTTCTAATACCAGAGTCCTATCCAAAGTCCTTACAAGAAATTTTAAGAAATACGAGTACCGGTTCTTAGAAACAATCACTGAAATAAAGATATTTCTTTCATTCATCATCTTGTATATGATATGAGTTTTACAAGCAAAAAAAAAAAAAATGTCATAACTGGATTGTAGGGCTATATGCATATTGCATTTCCATTTCTTTCTACGCCAGCAGGAGTGACCTGGTGAAGCATCACTTCTGCGTTTTTCACCCCTACTGATCTAGAGAGGATATGGGAACAGGGAGAAGTGTATGAAATGCTTTTAGGCTGCTGGATTGTATTTAAAAAAAAAAAAAGAGTCATAGGATTTTGGTCATAAGAAAGCATATTTATGAAAATCATGGATAGAGTGCATGTGTCTAATAATAATAATAAATTGGCAGCTCAAATATAAAAGAAAAGCGTTTGAGACTGTTTTGACCCAGCGACAGTGCTGTTTTGTAGGAAAGCATGTTTGATTCTCAGTTCCTGGCATTGCATCTGTTGCGACTTGGGCTGACTTTTGTTGCACCACCTGACATTAAAACCTCTTTTCTCGCAAGTGAAAAGCTGGGTGGGGGAGGATGCTATTTGTTACTATGGAAGCAAAGTGGGTGCCTCACAAAGCCAGATAACATTAAAAGAGTTGCTTCAGTGTGCTCTGTTTTATTAGTGGATTTTATGATGTGCATTCTCTTATAGATCCTGATTTAATAAGGCTTTTAACCTTTTCTGTGTCTGAGGGGCGGGAAGGTTTAGTAAATCCGGTCCATAGTTTGCTGTATTTGTTACTGGCTTTTCTGTACGGTCATTTTCAAAGGGAATCCCATTGGGTGGAGTGGGGAGGTGGTTGGGCGTCCCCCTGAAAATGCTCTCATGTATACACTGTGGGTACAGAAGAAACGTATGCCCACTTTGTACCTATTTTTCTGAAAACTATGTGCGGTGATTTGAATATTAAATCACTGTCGGGCCGATACTCCTCCTACGTGTCCAGATATTTTCTTTTGTGCAGCTCTGTAGAAGCTGAGTTTAAATTTGCGCGCTATTAGCCAGTACAGTGCAAATAGTTTGGGGATTTCTTGTGCGCACTGTTGTGCCATGTGCACAGGGTTCACGGCCCGTGCGCACAACCTAAGAGGCACCCAGGGGTATGTGCTTTTCCTCTCCCCCACCTAACCCCGCTCCCTTTTCTCTGTGGTTGGGCAATTTTCAAACACTCGTTTTATGCAGGTTAACGTATTTTTTACCTGCTTAAAAAGCTTTGAAAATTATTGTTCTAAAGTAGTGCTACGGAGCTCCAAAAAGGAAAATAACGCACTAGTTATCTCCTGTATAGTGCGGTGCCTCCTTCTCGGCACGCAGCACTCCGTTGTAGTCTCCGCCAGTAAAGTCCTCAGCCGTTTCAGAGTTGCCATTTTATGCCAAGTGGAGGAAAGGTTGGCATCCACAGATAGGAATCAGTTGACCCCGCTAACTTCTAGCAGCAGGCATCAATGGTCAGAAAATACCTTGTAGTGTAAACAGGCTTGAGTTGGTATGACGCAGCTTTTCAAGTCACCTAAAGAGAGTAAATAAAATGTTCCCCCTAAATTTGATGAAGCACAACTATCTTCATCTTGGATATTTCCTGTTTTGCTGGTTTCATGAGAGGCTCAGGGCTCTCCCCTTTGCTTTCCATTTCACTAGTCAACCCCTCCCCCCAGGGCATGAATTCCTTTCCTGCCAAACACTGGTGATTAAACAGGCGGAGAAGAGGGTTGACAGATTTAAAGAGATGTTTAAAGTAACTCTTATTTCCCTTTCAATCTTGTAACAGGATTCCACCAACAGTAAACTGCATTTAGGGGGGGGGAAATGTTTTTATACCAGGGGATTCTCTGCACCAAAATTTGCTGTTAATAGTCATGTGTGACTTCTGCAAGTTCTAATCACTTTTTTGTATTATTTAGTTTGTGATTATTCTAGTCCATGACTACTGGTTATGCCACTTGTGAAAGGCTGGCATTTGTGTTAACTGCACAAAAACCTGCATGTAAAACCAGGGATTAAAGTTGAGCCCAGTAAGGTATAGTAGTAAGACCTGGAAAATGATGGCATCTTGTGTCCCTTAGGTACTATGTGCTCATCACAGACTGGCAATAATTTTCACTGTGATTGAAACAAAGTTGAGTGTATCTAATTTATTAGACTGTGGGGTAGATTTTAAAAGGTTGCGCGTGGGCGTACATGTGCTCACGCTACCTGGCGCGCACACATGTATGCCCAATATTATAACATGCGCACATGTTATAAAATCCATGTACCTTGTGCGTGCCAAGCCGCGCTGCCTTCTTCCATTCCCTCCCCCCCCCTAACCTAACCTTCCCACCCTTCCCCTAACCTTCCCCACCCCCAGCCCTCCTCTAACCCCCCCAAAACGTTTGCGGCTGCCTCTGGGCAGGCTCAGGATGTGCGCGCCGGCAGCCTGCTGGCGTGCGGTCCTCCGACAGAGTGGCAATGGCCGCTCTGTCGGAGGCCTCTGGCCCTGCCCCCGCCCCGCCCCCGGACCGCCCCTTTAGTAAAGCCCCGGGACTTACGCGCATCGCCAGGCCTTTTTAAAATAGGCCCGGCGTGCGTAAGCCCTCCATATTTACGCGCATGCCCGTTTGAAAATCTGGCCCTTTGAGCACATTGACAATAGATAAAATTTGATATAAACTTGAAGTACTGCTAACTGTGATTAGTTTGTGCTGGCAGGGGGTTCTGTGGCAACCATTTTTCATTGTTTTTCCAAGAGTATTATAAATGACATAGAGAGAGGAAGAAGGGAAGTGATCAAATTTGCCAACGACACAAAATTATTCAAAGTTGTTAAATCACAAGAGAATTGTGAGAAATTACAAGAGGACCTTGGGAGAGTCTGCTTTCAAATGGCAGATGACATTTAATGTGGACAAGTGCAAAGTGATGCACATAGGGAAGAGCAACTCAAATTATAGCTACACAATTGATACAAAATTATTCAGAGTAGTTAAATCACAAGAGGATTGTGATAAATTGCAGGAGGACCTGGTGAGACTGGAAAATTGGGCATCCAAATGGCAGATGAAATTTAATGTGGACAAGTGCAAGGTGATTCATATAGGGAAAAATAACCCTTGCTGTAGTTACACAATGTTAGGTTCTATCTTAGGAGTTACCACCCAGGGAAGAGATCTAGCTGTCATAGTGGATAATACTTTGAAATCATTGGCTCAGTGTGCTGTGTGAGGAAAGACTAAAGAGGTTAGGGCTGTTCAGCTTGGAGAAGAGACGGTTGAGTATTGCCCAGTGTGGCAATTTCTTATGTTCATAATGCAAGGCTCCACATTAGGAGTCAACACCCGGGAAAAAGACCTAGGCATCGTTGTGAATAAGAAGTTGAAATCCTCTGCTCAGTGTGCAGCAGCAGCCAAGAAAACAAACAGAATGCTGGGGATTATTAGGAAAGGAATGGAGAATAAAACAGAGAATATCATAATGTCTCTGTATCACTCCATGGTGCGACCTCATCTTTAGTACTGTGTGCAGCTCTGGTCACCACATCTCAAAAAAGATACAGCAGAATTAGAAGAGGTAGAGAGAAGGGCAACCAAAATGATAAAGGGGATGGATCGATTCCTCTATGTAGGCAACCAGAGGGCAGAGAGTACTCCTGAAGCAGGCACTGCAGAGCAAGGACATAGAAAGAGGTTTAATTAGCACAAGTTTGAAACCCGTGAGCAGCAGGGCCCAACTTTTGTGCTGAATTGATTCAGCCCTCTTTTGTGCCTTTTATCTAGGACTTTAATTTCTGGTGGAACATTCCTGAACAACATTCTTGTCTCCTTTTTCCTGGGACCCAAGGGAGCAGAGAAGAGCCGGCAGTGTAAATGCGTTCTGGCTCCCCTGCATTAAAGGAGCAGAGCCAGTGCAGCCCTGGTCATGTCTGGTCCCCCAGCTCCTGGAGGGGGCAGAGCATAGCAGGGAGTGCCTGGAGACAAGGGCAGCAAAATGCTGTTGAATTTTTGTGTGAGTCTCCAGAGACCGTGAGAGAGAACGGCCAAGGTCAGACACACGGAGGGGGAATGCTTGTCAGCCCCACTGTTTCTGCCCTTGCTGGTGTGATGGACCCTACGGTCACGTCAGCAGTAAGACCTGGGTGACCCTTTAGTTAGTGAATAGAGAGCAGATCCGTGTGATGGGGGAGGCACCATTCAAATGCAGCTCCTCCCTTTGAGGGGTCTGGGATGGCCGACCCCCTGAGAGTCTATTTAGAGAGCTGAGGAGGCAGTGCCTTTAGATTTGCAGAGAGTTAGGAGGTGTTTAAGAGCTTTTGCCTTTATTTTTTTCAGGCTAACCCAGCCCGGGAATACTGATTAGGGTTGGGAGGGTTTTCCTTCCAGTCTACCCACTAGCTGGTTGGAATACCCCTCTGAGATGTGTTCGGGTATTTGAGATTTTTCATGGTAGGAGTCTCACTGGACCCCTGGGCCTTTCTTGGGCACAGGGATTGGGGAACCTTCTTCTGGGATGCCCAGGGATAGGGAAGGCCTGCCCCTGAAGCGGTAGTGACCAGTTGTGTTAATATTGTTTGGGGAAAAGACAGTGTTTTGTTAGAAGATCCGGGAGGAAGTTTTGGCTGCTCTTCCTTCCTGTCTGAAGAAAGAGAGCTGCTTGTTTCATGGGGATGCTTCCCATTAGGGATCCAGGAATGAGATAGAGACTGTGTAAGAACTATAGAGGTGCTGAAGATCTGCCAACCATCAGGCCGATACAGTAAAGCGCGGCCGTGGTTACCCTGTTTCTAACCCACTTTGTAGGCACAATTTGGCCGCATAAGTCTAAAACGCGATTCACTATCCATTTTTACCAATCCTTACCGCTTCTTGAAATCGACGCGCATCTCTTTCCGCCCGTGGCATGTATATATGTAAACGATCGGTTTAGCTATTCCCTCCGATACAGTAACTTGCGCCCCGATTATCGCCTTTTTAACCAGCTGTTTTGCCGCGTCTTTAACCTGCTAATTTACCGTCTACCCTGACCCTGGCGTTAGTGTGGTGAACCTAGCTGCCCAGTCCCAAACCAACCCAATCCACAGAAAAAAATGCTTCTCGCACAAGGGGGAAAAATTATTACAAAAAATAAAGCAAGGCGCAGGGCGAAAATCATTTCTGGATTACGCTCGGGCATCGGGGATTGCCAGCTTGACAAGCGTCAGGCAAGCCCCAACAGAGAGACACGAAATTTCACGGGCAAACTTTCCCCCAGCCTCCGCTCACCTGCCGTGGCCATGGCAACGCAAGCCCCCAGCAGCAGCAGCAGTAGAAGGGCGTCCATGGGTGCCGGTCTCCCGTGCGGGCGCGCTGACAGCCCCGGAGCAGCCCCAGTCCTCTCTCCCCTCCTCCCGAGGCGCGTACCCGCTGCTGCTGCTGCTGGGGGCTTGCGAGGCCGCGGCCAGAGCAGGTGAGCGGGGGCTGGGGGAAAGTTTGCCCTTGAAATTTCGTGTCTCGTGCCCGTCCGAAGGAGGGTGTGCTGTGTTGCGCTCCCTGCCTCCGATCGCCGGCTGCTGGGGCTTGCTGGCGCCGGGTGCTCAAGGCAGCAGGGTCTGTAGGAGAACCATCCACTTCCTGGTACAGTAAAATGGATTGCACACGCCTACTGCTTCATGAATGCGCTTTGGACGCGGCTTGCATTTGCGTCTCATTTAAATATTGTATCGAGCGGTATGTGATCCAAACTGTGCGTGCGGCAAACGAGGGTGCGTCCGGCACGTTTTCGACGCGCTAGCTTTACCCCTTATTCAGTAAGGAGTAATAGCGCGTCGAAAACGCACGTCCAACCCCCCGAACCTAATAGCGCCCACAACATGCAAATGCATGTTGATGGCCCTATTAGGTATTCCCGCGAGATACAGTAAGTAAAATGTACAGCCAAGCCGCACATTTTACTTTAAGAAATTTGCGCCTACCCAATGGTAGGCGTTAATTTCTGCCGGCACCGGGGAAGTGCACAGAAAAGCAGTAAAAACTGCTTTTCTGTGCACCCTCCGACTTAATATCATGGCAATATTAAGTCGGAGGCCCCAAAAGTTTAAAAAAAAAAAAAAGTATAAAAAAAATAAGAAAAATTTTAAATGGGCTCGCGGGTTGAAAACTGGACGCTCAATTTTGCCGGCGTCCGGTTTCCGAACCCGTGGCTGTCAGCGAGCTCGGGAACCGACGCCGGCAAAATTGAGTGTCGGCTGTCAAACTCGCTGACAGCCGCCACTCCTGTCCAAAAAGAGGCGCTAGGGACACTAGTGTGTCCCTAGCGCCTCTTTTTGCCACGGACCCTAATTTAAATAAATTAATTTACTGTATTGCGCACACAGGAGAGTGTCCTGTGTGCACGCGCCGGGAGAGCGGGCGCTCTCCCGCAATTTTTACTGTATCAGCCTGATAGTGGTTGCTACAACAGCATCGCACACAGTCACATACATCTGCAAGCAAGCAAGAAGTGCCATGCTGGGGCAGACCAGTAGTCCATTGAGCCCGGTATTCTGTCCCTGGCAGGAGCCAATCTGGTTACTTTGGAAGTACCCTGCAGATCCAAATGAGTAAGAGGTGGCAATCCCAAAGTCTGCCTGACTAAGAATTATAATTAATAGATGTAGCCTCTAAAAAGTTGTTCAAGTCATTTTTTAAATCCGGCTGTTGTACTTGCCTTGACCACTCCACTGGCAACAAATTTCACAATTTAATTGCGCGTTGACTGGAAAAATATGCTTTCTTAAATTTGTTTTAAATGTGCTACCATATAGCTTCATGGAATGCCTCCTGGTACTATTTTAAAGGATAAATAACTTTCCTTATTGACTTGTTCCATATCACGCATGGTTTTTACAAATTTCTATTTTAACCCCTGCTCTAGGAAATCTGAAAAAGAACCTCAACTTGCTGGAGTAGGGGTTTTCAACTTAATTTAACCCTTTATATTTTTTTCATGTTCTTAAGTCAATAAAGTATATCCTTCAATAAACCAGCAGTAGTTTTCAGTCTTACCATTTTCTTTTGTCAGGCTTTTGAATCAGTTTCCTGCTTTTTTTTTTTTTTTCCATTTCATGTTTCCTTATGTCTCTTCCCTTCACCATCTCTCCCGCTTCTTCCACCTCTGGCCAACATTCTCTCTCCTCGCTTCTCCTGTCTGCTGTCCACGGTCTCTTCACTTTTCTCCATCTCGCTCATCTTTGTCTCCACTCTTCCATCTCCTGTCTTAACACCTTCCCTTCTCTCTTCCCTTTCTTTCTCTCTCTCAACCTCTTGATTACCTTTCCCACTTCTTCTCTTCTCTGGCTCTCTCAGCCTTCTTGCTCCCCTCCTCAGTGTACCATGGTCCATTGTCTTCTTTCAGTCCCTTCTTACCTTCCTCTCTCGTTTTTTCTTCATTATCCTTCCCCAGGGCTTCACCTCCCTGACTCATTCTTCTCCCCTTAGCTTCACGCAGTAGTTTGGGGAATGGAGAGCGGGCGAGATGAGCTGGGAAGGCTGTTCTCATATGACCTGTTCAGTTGTACATATATGGAAAAAAAAAACCCAGAGGCAATGGTTAAGAGTGTGGGAGGGGGGAGGAATGTGGTGGTAGGGAGTGTGAAAGAGCCAGAGGTGGTGGTGCAGGGATTGGATATATGATGCAGGTTCAAAGGTGGTGGTGATGTGCTTTGTGTAGGAAAGCCAAGAGGTGCACTGAGTGGGGGGGGGGGGGTGGTGGTGGTGGTGGTGGTGGGGATGTTTTATTATTTTTGTCTTTCCCAGACTCATCGGTAGGTCCCTTGATTTGCAGCAGGTCTTCAGCACACACGTTTTCAACCAGATGTGTGCTAGAGACCTACTGCAATCATGGGCTGCTGGTTTGGGATGAAGAAACATGCAAAAAAATTTCCCCCGCCACCCCTTGAAATCTAACAATGTTTTTCTCTGGAAAAAAAAAAGTAGGGAGCATATATGGCTAAAGAACCTGAACTGCAGTCATATTAAATTGTCTCCATGCCCCACATCCATCTCCTGCCCTCTCCCCCACCTTTCAAGTGTGTCTGTCTTATGTGTAAGATCCCTCAAGCTTGAATCAGGCCCTGTAAGATTAAAAATCAAAACTCAGGAAGTTTTATCTTACAGATAATTACCCCTATTTCTACTGCTTCACATTAACAAGAGTTCCCTCTCTTCTTTCCTCACAGGTTTCTAAGGTAAATGGAATCACTCGACTGTCATCTTCGGGTTCAAATCCAGCCAGTGCCAAAAAGATGAGAGAAGTCAGAGCTTCACCTTCCAAAACTGCAAAGTATACTGCAACGGTGACCAAGGGAACTGTCACATACACCAAAGCCAAGAGAGAACTGGCCAAGAAAACCAAACAGAACCACAGCAAGCCCAGTTCTGCCATTAACCACACAAACTCAGGGAAAACAGAAAGTAGCAATGCAAAAACCCGCAAACAGGTGCTATCCCTCACAGCAGCATCCAAGTCTAGCTGTGCCACTATTAACTGTGTCCAAAACAAAGGCAAGTTAAATGATAAAACGTGCATTAAAGAGGAGGGGAGACAACTAAGGGAGGGGCTGCGTAATTCCAAGAGGCGATTGGAAGAGGCAAATGTCGTAGACAAACCGCAGTTGCCCACCAAGAAAACAAAAGTAACTGCTAGCTTGCCAGAAGTCAGGAGCAGAAGGGCTGCGGCAGAGAAGCCTGTAATAAATGGGCACATAAAGAAGGAGGTGCCGGAAAAAACTTTGGAGAGGAACAGGCCGAAGAGGGCTGCGGCAGGAAGGAACACGCCAGCTAAGCAAGCACATGGCAAGACTGAAAATGCCGCCTGTGAAACTCATTCTACCTCGCAGATAGACTCCTCGCACAAGCCACCTGACTCAGTGGGGAAGCAGGAAAGGGTGAACAAGTCGGAGTGGCCAGAGATGGCTGAGATTCCTGTCCTCCGGCCTACTGCCAAGGAGTTCAATGATCCATTGATCTACATTGAATCAGTCCGAGCTCAGGTTGAGAAGTATGGGATGTGCAGGGTTATTCCCCCTTCGGACTGGAGGCCTGAGTGCAAGCTGAATGAAGAAATGCGATTTGTGACGCAAATTCAGCACATACACAAGCTGGGCAGGCGCTGGGGACCTAATGTACAGCGATTGGCCTGTATCAAGAAGCACCTCAAATCTCAGGGCATTTCCATGGATGAACTCCCACTCATAGGTAAGGCCAGTGCTCCAATGAGCTTTTGCATTACAGGGCAGGTTGCCTGCTCACCAGCATGATGCTTCGTTTGCTTTGGCAGTGTGCAGCAGGAAATTGGGTTGCACTGCTTGTTCGTTGGCCAGGTGCAGTGCAAGTGGATGCAGTGCAACCACTTAATTCACAGTACTGGTTAACTCTTCAGACCTTTCTTCTAGCAGAAGGCTTATGTACATAGGCTGTCATGTTTGGCGTTCTCTGACCCAAATCAGAATTTTCCAGTATATGAAACTGGGAGCTTTGCCTGAGTAGCACTTTCTCTGGTATCCTGAATAGGTGTATTTTGTAGTAATATGCCTTTTCCAACAATTCCTTCTCATCTGTCCAAGCATTTGAAACTGCTTCAAAAAACCTTATGCTTTACTTAATAATCCTAGACATTATAAGATCACAAATCTTCAAAGGTGTGCAGACATTTAACCACGAGATGTTAAGAATAGGCAGTGAAATATGGCTCATTACAAAATGGATGTTACTTTATTTCTCTCAGCAGGAGGCTGCCAGTTTAAATATGTGCAAGAGATTTGCTTAATTTAGTCAACTACATTGGATTGTGGTCTGCTGTCAGATCTGACACACATGATACCACCGTGACAAAGATTGGTGAAGAGCAGAACCTAGTTAAAGAACCCAGCCGCCCACATATATGTGTTTGTGTGTGCGTGTATATGAATTCTGCAGATAGTGTGTGGGGCTGTGGGTATGCAATATGTATGCAGCCTATTTACAGCATTTATTCTGCACGGAATTCCTTAATTGGGTTCAGCTATTTATAGATCTTTGTGTGTTCAGGTATAAATAATATACACAAACAGTGCAGTTCACAGATTTCTTTAGATCTCCATGTAGTGCACCATTCTAAGCTTATATATATTTATATATAAACTCAATGAGTTATAAATGAGCCAGACATTTGGTTTTGTTAATAGCTGCATATGCGGTGCATGGTTATGTATATAGGGTATTTTCTTGAGGTCTAAAACGTTTGGAATAACATTTGTTATCTTCATGATTTTATTTTTTTTTAAAGCTGGTGAACATGAGAAACTATTTGTATTTCTTCCCAGCCTTTGACCTCTGCTGGGTATTCACACAACCTCTACTAGGGACCAGCGGAGGTCCCAGAGTGCTTGAGAGCGCAGGAACAAGAAGAGAGATCTGAAAAACATAGCCGTCATAAATTTTATTGGATTTTATTTTCTAAGTATGTAAAAATGATTTTCATCTTCAAAATGTTTGTAACACTGCACACCTCTGTGCATTTTGACACAGGCTTTTGGCTTTCTCAAGGAAACAATACTTTAGTATGTTCTTGCTGTATTTGCTCTCCTCTTGAGGCACGCTGTAAGTTGCTAAGCTGGTCAGGTGTGCGGGCAGTGGTAAAATTGCTCACATGGCCATTCTATGAACTCTTAAGAGGAGACGAACTCTCTGTGGGCTTCTTTCACAGGTCTCTTGTGTGAAGTTTCTGCTCGGTCTGCCTAGTCCTCCACAATTTCTTAGAGCAGTTCTTCTTAACTCCGTCCTCAGGGCACACCTAACCAGTCAGGCTTTCAGGGTATCCACAGTGAATTTGCATGCATTGCTTACATTGTATGCAAATCTATCTCATGCATATTCATTGTGGATATCCTGAGAGCCCGACTGGCTAGGTGTGCCCTGAGGACTAGGTTGAGAAGCGCTGTCTTAGAGGTCACCAGCATCCCCCTGCCTCTGTATAGATTCTTAAGAGGCAGATTTTTGCACACAGATATCTGATACTTCCAAAGTTCTCGTAGTAGTATTTTGTTAGTAGTATTTCAATGTCCCACTAATAAAACAGTGCTTTTGGAGCACCTGGTAAAGTATTGGCATCCCTTTTAGTAGTTGAAGGAACATGAGGCATTCTGAAAAGGATGCCACTCAGCATTTTCATTGGAATTGTTAATTTTATATTTTTGTATTTTATGATGATTGTAGTTTTTGTATATTGCCCAGGGCCTAGATATGGGTGACTAATAAATACTTAATAAACACAAACATTCTGTCACCATGGAAAAGCCCTATGCACTAGACCACAGATGAAGATTACACTTAATTAACTTTCAATGTCATTTTAAATTGGGAGCTTTGAAACTTGTCCTCAGGATCTGACCTCCACCTCAGCTAGTCTGGTTTCCAAGATACCCGAAAATCTGACTGGCTAGGGAGAGGCGGGAGTTGCAAGAACTGCTGCTTTTAAATGACTTGGCAAGCATATTGCTCTTGGTGTCCTCCTCCATGCCTTATACCACTGGGTCAGACCTCCTGTTGTCAAAACAGCTCTTACCAAAGTAATTTCATTTGGTGATTGGTTGATAAACTTTCATTGAACTATTTGAACCCTTGCACAGGTCCCAGAAATTCTAGGTGCCTTTGTTTCCTTGAGCCTCATACTTAATCTAAATCTGCCCCTCTAGGCCTTGGAGGCTGAAGATTGAATAACTCTATAGAACACTTTTGAAAGAAACACATTTACAGATTTCACTTTTGCTGGTATTGAAATTATGAATAGTCTAGGCATAGGCAACTGCATAGGGCATCACATTTTGAAGGCACCAAATATCCAGGCCAAAGAGGAGCCTGCTTCTGCTTATTTTAGGGCCCTGTGCTGGCACATCTTCAAAGGGATGCCATCATGGCACTTTGCCTATGAATGCCAAAATCATAAAACTGGCCTTGAGTCTAATTTGTGAACCTGGAAAATGTACTAAGGCAAATTGACAAACTAAAGAGTAGCAAATCACCTGGACCAGATGGTATACATCCCAGAGTGCTGAAAGAACTGAGAAATAAAATTGCGGACCTGCTGTTGGAAATTTGTTAACTATCAGTAACATCTTGAGTATTGTGTGCAGTTCTGGTCACCACATCTCAAGAGATATAGCAGAATTAGAAAAGGTACAGAGATAGGCGATCAAAATAATGGGATGGAACAATTTCCCTATGTTGAAAGGCTAAAGAGGTTAAGGCTCCAGCTTGCAGAAGAGACGGCTGAGGGGAGATACGATAGAGGTCTGTAAAATGAGTGGAATGGAATGAGTAAATGTTAATCAGTTTTCTCTTTCAAAAAGTACAAAGACCAGGGACACTCAATGAAATTACTAGGTAATACATTTAAAACTAATAAGAGAAAATATTTTTTTTACTCAATGTATAATTAAGCTCTGGAATTCATAGGTAGAGGATGTGGTGAAAGCTATTAGTGTAGCTGCATTTAAAAAAGGTTTTAACAAGTTCCTGGAGGTAAAGTCCATTAACCATTATTAAGGCAGAGTTGCAGAAATCCACTGCTTATTTTGGGATAAGCAGCTTGGACTCTTTCTACCTTTTGCTAGGTACTTGTGACCTGGATTGGCCACTGTTAGAAACAGAATACTGGGCTTGATGGACCTTTGGCCTGACCCAGTATGGCAAATCTTTTGTTTGTATGACTTTTCATCAAATGTTACTGTTCAGGTACTTTTCCAGTACAGCAAGAGGATTTGTCTGGACTCAAAACATTGAATTACGATTTCCTGTCCTGCAGCCCTATTCACAAAGGTGCACTAATGTGCTAAAAATGCTGTTTACCACGGATCCAATTATTTGAAATGTGGCCAATTCACATGCATTTTGCATATTGATGCACCTTTGTGAATAGGGCTGCTGGTGTCTGACAGCGTTCGATAGCATGAACAGTTCACAACATACGCTCACCCTGTCATATTAGGTTGAAATTACCTCAGCAAAGCAGCCTGCATGTGGTTCAGCTTGGAAAGTTCCTCTTGAGTGTGCACTTCAACTTCTCAGTTCTTGCCTAAAAATGTTAGTCTTTGAATGTTTTACTGATGTATTTACTGATGTTTTACTGATGTATTAATATATAGATATAGGAAGTGGGGTGGGGGGCTTTGTGAAATGTCCTATACCCCTATACAAAGTGACATTTGCAGAAGAAAGAAATAGAAGCTAGAACTTTTTTGTTGTTGTTGAGAAGTAGATCAGTGGTGTAGTATTCAAACATATTAGTGTTCCTACGCTCATGCTTAAAGAATACAAAAAATAACCTTACAGGTGTCGCACTTCTCAGGTTCACAGACCATGCTGCTTTTAGTTAAAAGAAAAAAAAATCAAAATGTTAAATGTTTTTATGGTACTCATTGTGTGAATTTCACATCTTGGACCTCAGCTAATATTTTGGTTATCCTAGAGCAGAGGTGTATAAAATATCTGGCCTAGAGAAGGCTTCTGTCTTCTTCCTCCTTGTGATTCTGGGATGGTGGACTCTTAACCTCCCCGGCTCCTCTTCCAAACAGGGACGTTAATGTGGCCAGAAGGCAAAACAGTTCAGCCTTCCCATGCCCTAGAATCTCTCAGGGACTGGCCTCCGCTCCAGACTTTGCATACCACTTTCATGGTGTAGCTACCAAGGACTTAACTGTTCGTGTGTGTTTGAAATGGTTGCATGAGCCTCACTGTTCAGTTTACCACAGACCTTTCTCCTCGCTGGAATCCTGATTTAAGAAGACAAAAAATCCTGCAGACTGTGGTCAGGAAAGTTTCTTTCCACCCCCAGGGCCGGATTTAAGATTTTGGCACAAAATAGGCAGAGTTCCATGGCATCTTGAAGCTGGCTAGCACCTGACCCTAAGGCAAGCAGAAATAGGCTCCTCTTCGGTTTGCGTATTTGGCATCTTTGACATTTTGGTGTCCTAGGCAGTTGTCTATGCCTAGATCTGGGCCTGCGACACACACCCAAAGTGTGCACCGCTTGAAAGACAGCTGAGCTGTTTCAGTAAAGGGGGTCTTAGCTGCTGTATTTTGCTTCAGAGCCTCTCCCTATGTCTTTTTTTTTTTGCTTTCAGTCTTGTTTTTGGTCCCCTCAGCTGTGTGTTGGTGAAATTATGTGGACTGAAATAAACTTCAGCTTCTAGATGACAAAGACTGCTTAAAAAATTGCACTTAGCAGTCTCATGCAACACGCCTAATAAAATCTAAAAAAAAAAACAACAACCCACCACTGATTGTTTGGTTAAATAAGATTGCAAACTGGCACACATTTTATGAAGAGAAGAGGGAGCACCAAAAGTAATCTGCTGCTGACTTAAGCTGTAAAGCAGCTGTCCTTTTTGACCCCGTCACTGGCTGTACAGGTGTATAATGCTGCCATGTAGCACTGTGCCCTTTCTACCTAAAAGCAGGCAGGAAATACATTTTCCCGTAGTATATCCATTTAAGATGAGGGAGGTCTGCAGACAGAGGGATCAGATTGATGGTGAAAGTGGGAAACAAACACAATGCAGAATCTCAGATTAGATTAGACTGCTATCAAAACAGAGGGGCAAGAGAACTAACCTAACCTGATGAGTGTGCAACAACTTGATTGTGATCTTACCAGGGGTTTTTCAAATCTACTGGCCCAGGATGGATCCTGGGCATGAAGAACTGTGTAAGATAAACCATTGGCTTGCAGCGTCCACTGCCATGAAGTTCCCTTTTCAGTGTGCTACTTGCATATATTTCCTTATTTATCTTTTGCACTCTATCTTTATTCTCTCTCTTGTGTATATGAATCTATGTGTGTGTGTGTGTGTGTGTATATATATATATATATCTGTATATATTATACACACATATATAGTAGAGGTCCCTTCATCCAGAATGTTCAGGACCAAGGCCATTATGAATAAAGGATCATATGTAGCTAATGAATTTTTGGATAATACATCACAGCACAGGTAATATGATTTTTTTTTTTTGCCAGATATTGACTTTCCAACGAATAGATCTTCAGATAAACAGTGCTCTACTGTAAGATATTGTTTGGTGCTCACCTTTTTATAGCATCTAAAGCACATCAGGTTTTCTAAGCAGACATAGCATGGAATATTTGTTCTTTTGCTTTGATTTGCTCTGCAAGGTCTCAGTTTACTTTCACAGGGAACTCATCATACGCTGCCACCAGTATTTCCCATTACTTCCACGTCTAGATCTAGGTATTGCAAAGGCCATTTTTGATGAAGCACAGATTACATTGACTTCCTTTTGGCCAAATTGTAGGTTAGATTAGGTTAGTTTGACCTGCCCTTGTCAATGTACAGAACTGCATACTTTCCTTCTTGCTGAATGACCATTATACATTCCTCTAGGAGCAGTAGTTGACTGTGTCTTTCCATTAGGGATTCTGAGCTCTACTTTTAGCTGCACTCTGGCTTATTAGCTTGGGACCAAGAGTCTATGCTATCTGCATTCCTGGTTAGCACAAAGCATTGACCAGAACAGGGTTCCTAAGTAGTGTGGCTCTCTGTTTCCTATTTCTTCTGCAATACGAGATCTTGAGTGAAAAGGGAACTTCATACACATTGGTACGTACCGCAACCTTTAAAAGGTTTCAGTTAAATTTGGGGACTAAAACAACTGAACTTTCTATCTTCTGGGTGAAATTATTTAATTGTTATGTATTTTGGGAGGGAGAGCAAGGAGGGGAAGGAGACTGGTACATTTTTGTTTCACCTCCAGTGAGGGATCATCTCTCCTGCAGAGTTTACAGATGGCAATTTTGATGCACTAAGAGCAATTGAGAGCATTTATCACTACCCTAGCCCAGCCTCAATAATACGTGAGGGTTTCCAGGTGAGGCCAGCTGATCAATTTGTGATCTCCGACAGACATGTTAATTTTGTGCTGAAACGGTTACTTTGTAGGTCTTCATCTTACTCTGAACTAACCCAACTCTACTGAAAATTGAGAGCAAAAATGTAAATTTTTGTTTTTCAAGCATAAAGATTCTTTCAAACTGTGCTTTCTACTTGCCTAGCTGAAAACTCAGATTTGGCGAGGAAGTGCTTGGCTGTTCATCCATTGAGATTTAAAACAAAAACTTGTATATACCACAGCATTCCTGCACTGATTACTGTACCTGCCCCAAACAGTCTTCCCATGCAATGTCAAGGGGCCAATAGACTGATCTCTGCATGAAATCATGCAGTAGCTAACAGCTGTGCATTACTACTTTGTCAGTTTGCCACATAACCTATAGTAAAACAGCAAACACATTTACATCTGGAAAAAAAATACATTAAGGAAACAATATTCTCTTGCAAAACCAGGGAAGTGTTTTGGTAGCCTTTTGCAAAGTACTTCTTATTTGGAAGTTCCCAGACTTCTGTGATTGTGCAAGACCATTTTAGGGCAGGGGTCTATGTACTAACAGGCATTAAAATCAGCAGATAATGCCCCCTTCACCTCCCCATTCTAATGCCTTTTTGCTAAACTGCTGTTTAACACGTAGGGTGCTAAATTGAGATCTAGAATGCTATTGTGTTAAAATGGATGATTGAAACAGAACATGGCCATTCTAAGGCATCGGTACTCTGCATCTGGCCTGCAGCCTACATTAACCAGACTGAGGATATGGGGCCGCTCAGTGTGGTCGCAGGGTCCCTGATATGGGGAGCGGGACCATCAGTGCAGGCCTTTTTTTTTTTTTTGCCACCCCCCTCTTCCCTTGAAGTGTCTGATCACTGTTACCGTAACATGAGGTTCTTGAGTACCAGGTGGCAAAGCTGAGATACCACCAAAGACTAGCGATGTAACAGGATTTTGATAAGGATTTTAGGTTAAAATACTTGCCTTTTCAAACCCAAACTCAATGCAAGTTGCATTCGGGTACAGCAGGTATTTCCCTATCTCTGAGGTAATGTTTGTACCTGAAGCAATGGAAGGTGAAGTGACTTGTCCAAGGTCACCAGGAATGTTGCTGGGAGAAGTAGGATTTGAACTCTGGTTTCCCAGATTCTCAGCCTACTGCTGTAATCGCTTCTCCGGTCCTGGTTAGGGTGCAGGTGCACCAGAGGGTGGGAGAATAGGAGATCTGCCACTTCATGGGGATGGATGGGTATCTGTGGGTGGAGAGGGATGCCCCGGGACTCCCTTTTTCTCTACAAATTGTTACGCTAGTAATTCATTACACCTCTGGACATGTTCCTAAGTTTACCTCTGCAATGTTGCTATGGTAAATGTAACACACCTTTTGTAAATATGGTGGTAATGAGCTCATTGCCATGATATTTACATATTTAAGTAGGTGACCGCATTAAAAATGAACTTCACCATGTTATTTTTAATGGGTCTGCCTTGAAGGATACTATTGCTGCATTAAGTAGTATCACTACACATGCACGTTAGCCACAATATGCTTTAGTACATAGACCCCTTACTGTTACTGTAATGTGTTTTTTTCTTGTAAATTTGCTGCATGCTGTTGTGTGGTAGAAAAAAAAAACAGAAACCTATTTTTATAACTGATCTGTTTCTTTTTTTTTTTTGTGGTAGTAGATCCTCTCCAGGCATCCAACCATGGGTTTTCCCTTGCTGCGCTTGGCCCTGACCAAAGACCGGTCAAGAGGATTCCCACACAGCCCTTCTTTCTAGGGATCCCATATATTATCCCTTTAGCCTCGGATCTGTCATATTTTCCCCTCCTTCCCTTGCTGCCTCACTTCAAGGTGGCTATTTTTTTTTTGTCTGTTGATTGACAGCGATGCCTATCCTGACTGCTGAAACGATGTCTGTGGCCATGGACACTTGCACGGGAATGCACAGATTGTAGTCTGCTGTTTCTCCAGTTGGCATGCCTATGGGTTCCTTTCAGTTTTTTTTAGTGGCCGGGACTGTAGCTGCCTACAAGGTCCATGCTGAGGCTGTTCTCCCCCACGTCCCCCCTCGCTCCCCTAGACCTCGCTGGGCCATGGTGTGATGGAAACTCATGAGCATTCCTGAACCCAGGTCTCTTGCATCACAGAGCTATCGCCACCCTTAAAAGGCCAGCTGAAAGTGCTCTTTTCTAATGGTGCAGAGGACCTTATTCCTTGCTTGTGGTAAGTAAAATGCTGCTTTTATTTTCTCCTTGGGATTTTGTTACCTGCAGAAAGGTAAGTTGACTTTTTCCCCTCCTGTCTCTGGCTCAGCCCAAATGCAAAGCTCAAAGTTGAGTATTTTCCATTTGGCAGGTCTTTCCACGTGGTCAATAATAAATTGATTCCCATGGCAAACCTATTTTCTCACAGGACAAGCAGGATGGTTGTCCTCACAAATGGGTGACATCGAGGATGGAGCCCACCACGGAAAACTTCTGTCAAAGTTTAAACAGAACTTTGACTGGCCCCTACTGGGCATGCCCAGCAAGGCACTGGACCCTGCAGCCAGCAGGGTCCCTCCTTCAGTCTTCTTTTTTCCGCGCAGCAGTTGCCACGCGTGAAAAGGAGCTCTCTTATACCACGTTCCTGACAGGAATTCGGTTTTTTTCTTTCCGAAGAAAATTTGCCCCTCAGGGGTCTCCCTTCGACACATTTTTGTCACCAGTCCGCGAAAGCCCGGTAAGTTTTTTGCCGAATTTTTCATCGACTGCCGTCGATTTTGGCCCTAGAGTCCTGTTGGCACTTACCAATCCCGCGGCTAAATTGGCCCTAGGCCATGGCTGACGGGGTTCGTCCGTCGTTGTCCGGATTGCACCCGGACTATGTCATCACAGATCCCCATCGGGTCTGTGTTCTATGTTTGGGAAGTGAGCATGATGTCCTGACTTGCACTAATGTGCCCTAATGACACCTAAGGGTCGTAAAGCCAGGATGGAGAAGATGGGGCTCCTCTTCCATGCACCCACCCCAACGCCATCGATAGCATCGACGTCATCGGACCCGGCACCGTCGAGTTGCACCACCATCGTCAACCCTCCGGTGACCGTCCTCCACCGATGACTTCTCGGCCGTCGACTCCTGTCCCCTCCCGGATGGGCGAGGAGATCGGAAGGATAAGCATCGCCATCGAGGCACAAGTCTCGGCCCGTCGAGGATCCACAACCATCGACCTCTGAACAGGCCGAGCCAACCGACGAAAAAGCCTCGGTCAGACCTGGCAACCGGCCACGTCTCGTTCGCAGGCACGAGAGGAAACCCTCACCCTCCCCGGGGTGCGGGGGCCGTGATCCCACCGGTTACGGTCTGGTTTTACTTCCGGCCCTGCCTCAGCCTCCCTCTCCCGTCGAGCCGGGTATGGTTTACCCCTGGTCTCCGGGCAGAACTGGACCGGCTGGTCCAGGAGGCCATCGAGAAGGCGAGGCGAAAGATTCCAGCCTCCAACCGGCAACCGCCTCCGGCACCGATTCCGGCACCGCCTCAGGCACCGACCTCAGCACCGACTCTGCCACCGAGGAGGGAACCGACCACCGAGCCTCTAGTGGAAGCGTTGGCACCGATACTAATCGTATGGAGGCACTCATCGCGCCCTCCATCGGTGATTCCAGTAGCACCCGACTACACCATCATCTCCGGAAGAACATTCATCGACAGGAGAAACACCGTTCCGGATTCCCCCGTCCGGTGTCGTTCCCATCGGTGCCTTCACATACCTTTCCAACCGATTATCCTTTGGCTCCATCGATTCCAAGATCGGCACCGATTCCATCGGTAAAACCCCCCCACACCGAAGCCCTCGATGTGCCGTTCACAGTTCCGCTTGCAGCACCGATTCCATCGATGCCTTTGGATCCTCTACCAGGTCCTTCAGGACTGCAAGCCCCTACATGATCCTTATGATACCTGGGGTGATGATCCTTACATCTTCAGATGACAGATTTACCATCCCCACCATCTCCCTACAGAGAGTAGAAAACGATTCTCCTCCTGAAGAGTCTTCCTTTATAAATTTTGTAAAGGAGATGTCAGAAATTGTGGCCTTTGCAGCCTGCAATCTGAGACCGATGACAGGCACCAAATGATGGAGCTGCTCCAATTTCTGGATGCCCCAAAAATCATCGCTTCCATCCCCATTCACCAGGTATTTCTGGAATCTTTTAAAGAAAAACTGGGAATCACCCTTCATCTGTGTCACCAGTTAATAAAAAAGCTGACTCAACATACCATCGTTCAGTCAGCACCAGGATTTCAGAAGTCTCAACTGGATCATCGCTCTGTTGTAGTTGAGTTCGGCGCAAAAGAAGGCCAAGCGCCTAAAACCAACACTCTTCCACTCCCCCTATCAAGGACAACAAATTCCTTGATAGTGGTGGGCAGGAAAAGTAATATCATGGGGCTATGTTGAATATCTCGCATAGCTTCATACCAACTTTATATGACTCAATACAACAGAGCTATCCTTAAAACAGAATGCAGGACTACGCTGACACATTACCGGACCAATACCAGCCACAGCTTCAAGCCCTCCTTCACCAAAGGATTTGAAGCTGGGAAGCACGAGATCAGAACGGCCTACGATATCTTCGATGCTTCCCACGAAAGTCTCAGCTACTGCCATCTCAGCCAGGACGTTGGGCTTGGTTAATAAATCATCCAACCTTCGCCCAGAGGTCCAGGATCGTCTAGCCGATTTACCCTGCTTGGGGGACAATCTGTTCGGAGAACAGATTCAACAGATTGTGGCGGAATTGAAGGATCACCACGAGACGTTGAAACAACTTTCGTCTGTTCCATCTGAGGTATCCTCCAAACCACCACCTAAGAAGGACTCTAAAAAGTCATTCTTTCGGCCACGTCGTTATTACCCTCCGTCGACTAGGCCTCGTCCGGCTCGATCCTCCACCAGACCTCAGCTACGCCAACCTCGGAAACAAAGACCTGCTGTAGCCCCACCTCCCGGGCCTGCGGCAGGCCTTTGACTTCCCGATAACGGAGCACCTGCCATATCCCACTCCCCCACATCCCTGTAGGGGGTCGTCTGTGCCACTTTTTGCAGCATTGGATACGGATTACCTCAGACCAGTGGGTGCTGGCAATTATCGCACAGGGTTACCACCTCAATTTCATAACTCTTCCGACAGACTCCCCGCCTCTTCAAGCATGGAGTCTATCCAGCCACTTGACTCAATTACAACAGGAAGTATCCCTTCTTTTGCAATCAAATGCTATAGAACCTGTCCCTCCCTCTCAACGAGGCAAGGGATTTTACTCCAGGTACTTCCTAATTCCAAAAAAGTCAGGAGGGCTACGTCCAATTTTGGACCTTCGGGGCCCTCAACAAGTACCTTCAAAAAGAAAAGTTCAAGATGGTAACCCTGGGCACGTTACTCCCTCTGCTGCAAAGAGGGGGATTGGCTATGCTCCCTCGACCTCAAGGAAGCTTATACCCATATTGCGATAACACAATCCCATCGCAAATATCTGCGGTTTCTAGTAGGCCGCGACCATTATCAATACCGAGTACTACCTTTCGGTCTGGCATCTGCTCCACGAGTCTTCACCAAATGCCTCGTAGTTGTAGCAGCATTCCTCAGGAAGGAAGGTGTCCACGTATACCCCTATCTGGACGATTGGCTAATCAGGGCCTCCACCCCTCAGATTGCCCGGTCCTCCCTACAATTGACAATCAACACACTCCTTTCCTTAGGGTTTCTTGTCAATTACGAGAAATCTTGCTTCGTCCCATCTCAAACCTTATCTTTCATTGGGGCAGACTTGGACACCTTACAGGCAAAGGCCTACCTTCCGCTTCAACGGGTCCAAACTCTCATGTCCCTAGCTCACCAGCTCCAGTCTCAAAATACGGCCACGGCTCGCCAGTTCCTCATTCTCCTAGGACACATGGCATCCTCGGTTCAAGTCACTCCCATGACCCGACTAGCCATGAGAGTAACACAATGGACTCTACGACACCAATGGATTCAAGCTTTTCAGCCTCTGTCCTCCATAGTCACAGTCACACAAGCGCTGCGCCTATCCTTAACCTGGTGGACGACTCAGGTCAACCTCCTTCAGGGCTTACCCTTTCTTCCACCGGATCCGCAAGTAATCCTAACCACCGACGCTTCTCACATCGGTTGGGGAGCCCATGTGGACAACTTTCAAACCCAAGGGTTATGGTCCAACGAGGAAGCCGAACACCAGATCAATTTCCTGGAACTTCGAGCAATCCGCTATGCGCTCCGCACTTTCAAAGATCATCTCTTTCATCAGATAATCTTAATCCAGACGGACAACCAAGTGGCCATGTGGTACATAAACAAGTAGGGAGGCACAGGCTCCTTCCTTCTGTGTCAGGAAGCTGCGCAGATCTGGGCGGAAGCCCTCTCCCACTCCATGTACCTCAGGGCCACCTTACCTGCCGGGAGTAGACAATGTATTGGCAGACCGGCTGAGCCGTGTCTTCCGACCGCACGAGTGGTCACTCGATCCTCTGATAGCGACCTCTCTGTTTCACAAGTGGGGTTCTCCCCACATAGACCTCTTTGCGTCCCCCTCAGAACCACAAAGTGGACGATTACTGCTCTCCTCATTCGGAGCCAGCACTCTCGGCCGAGGGATGCATTCTCCCTCAAGTGGACAACCGGTCTGCTCTACGCATTCCCTCCACTTCCTCTTGTGTCAAAGACTCTCGTGAAGCTACGCCAGGACGGAGGAACCATGATCCTGATAGCACCTTACTGGCCACGCCAAGTATGGTTTCCAATACTCCAGGATCTCTCCATCCGCAGGCACATTCCTCTGGGAAAGGACCCGCATCTGCTCACTCAAAACGACGGATGCCCTCCTCCATCCCAACCTCCAAGCCTTGTCCCTGACGGCATGGATGTTGAAAGGTTAGTCCTTCAGCCTTTCAACCTTTCAGATTCCGTTTCTCGAGTCCTGATAGCTTCACGAAAGCCTTCCACAAGAAAGTCTTACTCATACAAATGGAAAAGGTACACATCATGGTGCACTTCTCAGTCCCTTGATCCCCTTTCCTGTCCAATCTCCAAATTCTTGGACTATTTATGGCATCTCTCTGAATCAGGTCTTAAAACCTCTTCCATTAGGATGCATGTCAGTGCGGTAGCCGCCTTCCATAAAGGTGTACAGGGTGTCCCTATTTCAGCACAACCCCTAGTAACACGTTTTCTTAAAGGCTTGCTCCATCTGAAGCCACCCTTACGGCCTCCGGCCCCATCCTGGGACCTTAATCTGGTTCTTGGTCGTCTAATGAAACCTCCTTTCGAACCTCTGCACTCCTGTGAGTTAAAGTATCTCACATGGAAAGTGTTATTCCTTTTGGCTATCACTTCAGCTCGCAGGGTTAGTGAATTACAGGCCCTAGTTACCTATCCGCCTTACACTAAGCTCCTGCAGGACCGGGCGGTACTTCCGCACTCACCCTAAATTTTTACCTAAGGTAGTTTCTGAGTTTCATATTAATCAATTCCATCATACTACCTATCTTTTTTCCCAGGCCCCACTCCAACTCTGGAGAACAGACCCTGCATACCCTAGACTGTAAACGGGCTCTAGCCTTTTACCTAGACCGTACAGTTTCTCACAGGAAGAGCACTCAATTATTCGTCTCTTTCCATCCTAACTGTTAGGACAACCTGTGGGTAAGCAGGCTCTTTCCTCCTGGTTGGCGGACTGCATTGCTTTCTGCTATGAGCAAGCGGGCATCCCTTTTCAAGACCGTGTCAAAGCACACTCTGTGAGGGCCATGGCTACGTCAGTGGCACCCCTTCGATCGGTGCCGCTTCCTGACATCTGCAAGGCTGCAACCTGGAGTTCTCTCCATACCTTTGCAGCCCACTATTGTTTGGACAAAGCTGGAAGACAGGACTCCATCTTTGGCCAATCTGTCTTGCGTAACCTTTTTCCAACGTGATGTACCAACACCCTTCCACCTTCCCGGTAGGGTGCGGATGCCCTTTACCAAATTCCACCCCAGTTGTAGTGCCTGTTGCACGTCGTTGGGTGCATTTGGTGCAAGTCAGGACATCCTCAGCTCGGTACTCACCCATTTGTGAGGACAACCATCCTGCTTGTCCTGTGAGAAAGCAAATGTTGCTTACCTGATGTAACAGGTGTTCTCACAGGACAGCAGGATGTTAGTCCTCACGAAACCCGCCCGCCACCCCGCGGTGTTGGGTTTGTTTTGTTTTTACTTTCTAGGCACTGCCTGTAGCTTTGAACATCAGACTGAAGGGAGACCCCTGCTGGCTGCAGGGTCAGTGCCTTGCTGGGCATGCCCAGTAGGGGCCAGTCAAAGTTCTGTTTAAACTTTGACAGAAGTTTTCCGTGGGGGGCTCCATCCTCGATGTCACCCATTTGTGAGGACTAACATCCTGCTGTCCTGTGAGAACACCTGTTACATCAGGTAAGCAACATTTGCTATATGCCAACTTTGGAGGGTCAGGGGGAATAAATTAGATATCCTTAACTTAAAAAAAAACCGAGGCTAAATTTACAAATGGCATTTAAAAACAAACAATTCTATACTCCTGGGGGAATTCTGCGCTACTGCAGAGTGCAGAATTTTCACAGAATTCACCCCCCCCCCCCCCCCGTGCAGAATTGCCAAATTCTGCGCAGAAAATGACAGAGGAGCCCCTGGCATGCCATGAACGGAGCGCATGCCATTCGCAGTGAAGATGAAGGCCGCGGCGTGCTGCAAATGGAGTGTGTGCCATTCACGGCGAAGATGAAGGCCCCTGCCTGCCGCGGGACATGCTCCACTCGCAGCAAAGATGAAGGCCCCGGTGAGAGTGAATGTGTGTAGAGAGGTGTGTGAGTGTGTGAAAGGAGGGGGAGGGAGAGGGGAGAGTGTGTGAGAGGGGCGGGAGGAGGAGGTGAGGGGGGGAGGGGAGAGAGAAGGGGTTGCTTGAGTGTGGGTGCCAGAGAGAGAGAGAGCCTATATGGAGATTGTGAAGGAGAGTGTGTGTGTGTGTGTGTGTGTGTGTGAGAGAGAGAGATTGGGAGCTGGTGTGTATGAAAAAGGGATCATGTGTATGTGAGTGTCCTAGCCTGTGTGACAGAATTATGTATGTGTGAGAGAGAGCCTGAGTGAAGGGGTGCATGAGAGAGAGTCATAGGTAGCCTGTGTGAGGATGTATGGGTGAGAGAAAGGGAGCTTGTGTGGGTGTGCTTGCAAAAGAGAGGGACCCTGTATGAGGGGATGTGTGTGTGCGAGAGAGTGAGGGAGCATGTGTATGAGAGAGAAGGGAGCATGTGTGTGAGAAAGGGAGGGACAGAGGGAGCCTGTGTGAGGGGCACTACTGAGAACGGGGTCAAAATCTGGGACTGGTGATAGAGTGGAAGGGGTTGAGCCTAGAGGTGGAAGGGAAAGGTTCTGGCAGGTGGAAGAGTTGGGTCTTGAGAGGGCAAAGTGGCCAGGGGAGTAGGGAGAGAGAGTGGAAGGGACACTCTTACAGTGAATTTCTAGGGAAATTCTACTCAAAATATTTAAAATTCTGCATCTCTAAGTAATAACTTTTTTCTGTATTAATTTAAAATGTAATTACTTAAAGACTGTCATGTAAATTGTGTTATTTTGACCAATATAAAGTTTGCAGAATTTTGTTTTTGTGTGCAGAATTTTACATTTTTTTGTGCAGAATTCCCCCAGGAGTAAATTCTAAGAGGTATGTCCATACGTATTTGATATTTATGATATCCTATTTAACCTCTATTGAGATCAATATTCAAAACTAAACATTTAAATGGATAACTTGGAGTTGGATGGATAACTTGTGAGTTATCCATCTAAGTAGCTTTGAATATTGACCTCTATTCTCTTTAAATATTTTTGGTTACTTTTCTTTTGGAAAAGGTCTCATCCAGCCACTCACAGAATTAAAATATTTTCCATTTCATATCCTCTCCTCTGCCTTTCACTCACTCCTCTTGTGCTTGAATCTTTTTATGACTCCCTTTTATCCTTCTCTGATATTGTAGCACATATGGGAATGGTCCCATACAATTATTTTGTTACCTCCAAATTAGGTTTTCCCTTTGCAATAAGACATAGAGCGCAACTATCTGAGCCTAGCTCAAGAAGACCTTCATTCGTTTCCTCCCCTCCCCCAGTTTTTATTTTATTTCATTAAATTAAGAGCATAGGAACCAAGTGAAACGTTACTGCTTGGTTAGTTTGGTTATTTGTGATAAAGACATCCAAGAGGTTTACCGCTTACCCACGGTGTCCAGTGTTTTGTTCTGGTTTGTTATTGGTCTTAACAATTTCATGTTGTAATGTTTGTGTTTTGTTTCCTTTAATTTTTCCTGCATTGAATACTCTGATTTTGTAAGCTGTTGTTTGTTCTGATATACAGTTGTCCGCCCTAGGATCACTATTTCTTTTTAATTCCTAATGTTTTCTTTCTTTCCTCGTGGCTCATCTTCAGGAGGCTGCGAGCTAGATTTGGCCTGCTTTTTTCAACTCATCAATGACATGGGCGGCATGCAGCAAGTGACGGACCTCAAGAAGTGGAACAAACTGGCAGATATGCTTCGCATCCCCAAAACTGCACAGGACAGGCTGGCAAAGCTACAGGAGGCCTACTGTCAGTACTTGCTCTCGTACGACTCTCTCTCACCCGAGGAGCACAAGAGACTGGAGAAGGAAGTCCTGCTGGAGAAGGAGACCCTGGAGAAGAGAAAAGGCCCCCTGGAGGCTCACTCGGACAAACGCCTACAAGTTGCATTCACTGCCCAGGTTTGAACCCAAAAATGGACTCATCAACGGGGTAGTTCACAAAAACGGCTTCCGGGGAAAGCTGAAAGAAATGGACATCCCACCAAAAACGGGCAGACGGCGGCTGTTCACTCAGGAAAAGGAGAGTGTGGTGGAGGAGCAGGAGGAGAAAGGAAGCTTTGGGGAACTTTATAAGTGTGTGTACAAAGTAAGTGGTGGCCCATATCTGCTCTCTTTCTGCAAATGCAAACATAGCTGTTTTTTCTCTTTGTTTTCATTCAAGGACCCAGCCGATGGGGCTTTTCAAAGGCCCGGCTACTCTTACTGTTGAGGCCCAAGTTGGTCTGGACAAGGATTTTGATTATATGTCCCACACTTTATTTATTATTATTATTATTATTATTATTTTTTATATACCGATATTCGATCTGAGATATTGATCTCTAAGTTTGTACCTGAGGCAATAGAGGGTAAAGTGACTTGCCCAAGGTCACAAGGAGCGACAGCAGGACTCGAACCCTGGTGTCCTGGTTTGTAGCCCACTGCTCTAACCACTAGGCTATTCCTCTGCATAATACTGGTCTTCCTTAGACTTGTGCCAAGCTCCAGCCATTCCAGGTTTTTTTTTTGTTTCAATGCATATATTAGAGGGGACAGTGCGCTATTAACTCCTGCAGAAGACACTGAAAATTCCTTTTAAATACATGGCTTCTGTGCAGAGATGGAGAGGAGCTGTGGCAGGGTTAACTGGTGCTGTCCACAGTCATTATAGGGCCTATGTAGTAATAGGTGATAGTATTAATGCCTACATTAAATGTGAACATTAGCTAATGCCCATATAAGAAGCATAGTGACATGCAGGTCAAAGTGTCAGTGGTGCCAGTTTACCTGGAGCTGTGGTTGGCAGGAAGGAGACAGATTTCCTCTGCCAGCAGAGTTTTGGAAGAGTCTTTGTGGCTTTGAATGTGGGTTTGGGAGGAGGAGAGTTTGTTGACTTAAAGTAGAGGCTGAGGGAGACGCGGAGGCTGTATTTCTGTTGGTATGGGGGGAGGGTGCAATGTGAGCATGGAGGCCTGATTTTGTCCTTATTTGGGGGGGGGGGGGGGTAGTAGAGAGCAAGTTATGGGGTCCTGGAGGCTATATTTGCTCTGGAGTAATTGGATATTCTAAATGCCTATATTCCATTGCAGGGGAGTGGTCGAAGTTTCCCCACGCTAACAGGCCCTTTCATTTTGGGTCAATTAGTGTATGAAAAATTTGTACGCAGTGCCTGGTAGCGTTACCATGGCCTTGTGTCTTTTAACGCAACCATGCTAGCGCTGCTGCTTTTTCCATATCATTTTGGCAAATTAGATGTGAACGCCTGATGTACTGCTAGTATTAAAACCAGCAGGGAACTCGTGTCACCCTGCCAGTTCTACTGCTGCTTAGTATATAGACCCTGCGCATCTGATGCTTCTCCCTCCCCATCTCTGCCCCATCTTGAGCAAAGGATTCTGTACATTCTCTGACTGAACCGATGACCCGACTCTTGAGGACAATATTAACTGCAGGATCAAACACTGATGTGCACAGTGTGCCCCTGTGTTGCCAGAGTGCTGAGCACAAGCCATTGTAACTAGCTCTTCTACACCTGTTCAGTATCAGAAAAGGAAAGTTGATTCTCACCAGATTTTGTTAGGCAACCTTCCATGACTGAGCAGGAATTGGCAGCAGAGCTGGCAGCTTAATTTAAAACTGAAATGTGACTGGCAGTGTTTGAGGAGGTGTGCTATTAGGACTTTATTACCGTGTAGTGTTAGGCCTGCCTCTTCAGGAGTGTTCCCCATCCCACCACTGTCTTAGTTACCATTTCATTGTGATTCTGTTGCTACCCACAACAGGTTCATATTTTTGTGCCCTAGAATAGGGGTGCTCAAACCAGTCCTCTGCCTCCCCTCTCCCCCAGCCAGTTGGGTTTTCGGGACACCTCTAATGAATATGCATGAGAAATATTTGCACACACAGGAGGTAGTGCATACAAATAAATCTCATGCATATTCATTAGAAATGTCCTGAAAACCCAACTGGCTGAGGGGGGGTCCCAAGAACCGGTTTGAGCACCCCCTGCACTGGAAAATCTAACAGAAATGCAAGCATTTACGTAGCCTGGTGTGTTTGGCAGGCTGTGTGCATTGTATGTCGCCTGGGTTGGTGCAGCCGGCTGGTGATGGTGGGATACTATCCAGAAAGTCCCTGAGGACTTCGGAGATTGCATGTTTGGGCAGTAGCCATGCTAGTGTTGGTGGCTATTTAGATTAGTACAAAGCTTTATGAGGTTAGGCAAAGGAAGAGTGCTGGGGATGAAGTAAATAGGGGATCTTGCATGCTGTCTGGGATAAGGAATGATATCCTACAGGCACAGCAGTCTGTGGTTATCAGCTGGGATGTATCCTTGGCAGTGTAAACAGAATAACTGGGCAGACTAAATGAGCTAGTTGCACTTTTTTTCCCCCTGTTATTTGCTGTGCTACTATAGTGTTTTTCCACAATCAAGAGTTGTGAGTATTGCTGATGAATAGGGGGGGAGATGGGGACGGCACTGAAATTGACAACAGCTGCTAATATGGCATAATTAAGTCTTTGAAAAACAAGTTTTCATTTACAAATAAGTAAGTTGCTTTTTAGAGAAGTGGCCCTCGGCGGTGCCCAGTATTATAATGAGCAAGCCAGGAGAAAGAAGTGCTTTTGCTTTTGGAGATCAGGTACCTGCTGGCGGGCAGGGGGGTGTTGTGCATTGGTTTTGTGGCATTTGTCATTCAAGTCTGATCTCTGGCATATGCAGGCAGCCACATCTGGAACATGTGTTGCACTTTTCCCTTGATTGTGATGGTCTGATTGCAGTGTGTTCTGCTTTAGAGGGGCATGACACTTTTTTATGGGAGCTTAACACAGGGCTTTGATGCTTAAGTTACATATTCTGGTGGAAGAATACATTCCAGTTAAATGTTTCCATGAGTTGTGTGTGCTTTGCCTTCCTCTTTAGAAGGTTATTTTGCAATTCCAGTACTAGGTGAAAGATGAAAGTTGCTGAGCTCCTTAGATCGTATATGCAGTAGCTAATTAGAACTAAAATTGGCATTAAACCAGGTAGAGTATAATTAAACAAAAGATACACACCTCAAAATACAATTCCCCCCCTTTTTTATATAATTCCCCCCTTTTTTAAAATTTAAATAACAAACAAAACACGGGGAAAATACAAGTCTTTATGAATAGACTCGAATGTCCGGTATCCTTATGGGTAACAACCAAAAGGAAGTACCTCAATATTAGTATACACCGTTTTTACTTTTCATTTATATGTGAGCTTTAGTGCTTGTGCTTATGCTTCATTGTATGTGTATTAATAGTCTATTCAATCTTTTCAACTTTTAAAATAAGCTCTCCTTAATAACCACAGGCCTTAAAGAATTTAGGATCATCTAAATAAAGTTGTTTTACAATTTGAAAGTGAAGCCGCCCATTTCCAGGACGGTTGATATCGTCAACTTAACTTCTTTTTTTTAATGATACGCTGCGTTACTAATGAATTTCTCTAGGCGCTTATAAAGCTGCCCACGTTGCTGATAATGTTTTCTAGGCTCTGGGAAGCCGCCCGACACTGGCAGTGTTTCGGCAATCAATGCCTGCATCAGGGGCCGGAGAGGCAACTGTTGGCATAAAAATAAATGTCAGTGATGGCATCAGAGTCTATAACACAAATAATAATTCCAAGCTTGCTGTGAAGTCAAGCCGGGAAGTGGATGCCACTGCTACATATCGGACGGCGGCCATGTTATCCTCCTATACATTTAAAGAAATCCAGGACCATTGGTGACTTGAAAAGGGACTAAGTCCCGCCCTTGACTGGCGGAGCTTTTTTAAAAGTTTAAAAGATTGAATAGACTATTAATACACATACAATGAAGCATAAGCACAAGCACTAAAGCTCACATATAAATGAAAAGTAAAAACGGTGTATACTAATATTGAGGTACTTCCTTTTGGTTGTTACCCATAAGGATACTGGACATTAGAGTCTATTCACAAAGACTTGTATTTTCCCCGTGTTTTGTTTGTTAGAGTATAATTAAAGCCAGCTTATTTTGATGTTTACATATTGGGTGTGGTAGTTGTGATACTTTATTGAAAATAGATTTTAACCTGTCAGATGTCTACCCCTTAAGCTACATTCAGTTGTTGCAATGTGGCAATTCAGACATTGGTCAACAGATGTCACTAAAGTCAATGGGGAATAAGTGATGCATTAGGAGAGTGACTTGACTGTCTTTGAGTGTGTCACTTAACAGTAGTTTGCCATTGATATACAACAAATATGAGCTAGAAAAAAATTAGAGCACCTGGAAAAGTTGATAACTCAAGGAGCTGTGGGAAGATTTGAAAGGAAGGTGCTTAGAAACAACTTCAGTAATATCCAAAGAGTGAACAGCTTACACCCTTACTCTCACAACTGAAATGATAAATTGTACAAATGTGTATGCTAACAGAATGCTAAACATCGATATTTACAGCATAATCCTATAACTGTTCTTGGATACTAATGCAAAGAAAAACTTTCCAAATATTCCTGTGCTCACTGAGCTAATGTATGTTTTGTTTAGAGGTGCAAAGTCAATCAGTGCTTCCAATATGTGCCAAATCAACCAGTCTGTCCTATCTATGTCCCAGCATGGGTCGCAGACCCTATGGAGCCCTGTCCTAAGACCTTTAATAACTAGGACTCTAAAATATATGGTATTTTCTTACCAGTGACAGCATATGTGAGGCAGTAACTCTGGAAATTTAACCTGGTGTTATATGTAAGAAAGCTCAGCTGACAGTGATGTCGTCTGTGAAATTTCTGGCAGATAGCTAGAGTACACGAACTGGTCCTTGTTTTAAAACAGCGGCTGTTTTAACTATTTGTATTTTGGCACGTATGGACCTGCTATTTCAAGCCTGCTGGTTGGGTTTTTTTGGGGTTTTTTTTTTTTTTTTTAAATAACTTGGACTAGTTATTCCTGAAGGTTCTTACAGCTGTTTGGCAACAGTTTTTTCAAAGATGATGTATCATTATGAGCATGTGAAGGTTTGAATGGTTGCATTTGTAGCCAAGAACTATTTGATAATTATGTTAAATATTTTTAGCATGTGATCATTTACATGTTTTTTAAATTTATTTTAAATTTATTAAATTTTATATATTTTATATACCCTCATTCCAAATGAAGACCACAATGGTTTACAATTTAACATACATAAAATAATTAGTACATAACATAAAATAAAATCAACACAGTAAACCACACATTCTCAAAAAAATGTGCTTTATTTCAATTTGTGAGGGTAACAATTTGAGTTGAAGCCTATAATTGGCTTTCACTCTAGATATAGCTGAAGTTTTCTGGTAAGCATCTTCCTTTCACATTTTCACACAGATTTTTTTGGGGGGGTTTTTTTGGGGGGGGGGCACAGGGAGAGAGGAGATGGGGGTTTGGTTTAAGAAAATAATTTGGATTAGAGGGGGAATACCGATTGCATTTGGTCTGTCATTAAGGTGCCCTCCCAACAAGTTGATATTATATCATCACTCATACAAAGCTACTGATGAAAAAAGTGCACACGTTTTGAAGAAGTCTTGAAAATTCTTGTACCATAAGATGTTTACATCGGTCCAATAAAAAGTATCTCAGTCTGCAAAGACTCTGAGAATGCAGCTTGGTTTACGGATGTAAAATGTCTTGCATTCACAGCTTCTGTCCTTTTCTACGCACCAGACAGTTGTGTGTGTCTTGGTGTTGAATCTTCTCTCATCCCCCTTCGCTCAGTCCTTTACTAGGGTAATTGTAAGCTATGCAAAGGCATTTCCGAGGGTAAAACAGTGCCTTACTCGCAGACAGGGCCTGTTCTAAATTTGCCTGCCCAATATGCATGCAAACCTGGGCTGGGATGCCCTGTGCGCTCATGTTTACCTGGGCTGAGCAGAGCTGCTGTCCGCGGTGAGGTTGGAGAAGGGCTTGCGCTTTAAGCACCTGCTTTAGCATTTTCAAAAGTATCCCCTACGGTTCCTAGAAAAAATTCTGTGCACGTTAGCAGATATAATTGTGTGTGGATAGTTTTGTTGGATAATTTTCAGTGCAACCCTACACACATAAGATTGCTTTGAAAATTTGTGTAACTTGTACGTGCATTTGCTGTCTAACTTATGCGAGCTGTTACATTACCCCTACTGTTATCCTTGTGTGGTGGTTCTAATCCACTTTCAACTGAAAGAAACCTAGTACAGTATGTAATGCACTCCCAGAGAGGTTGAATTATAATATAAGATGGTTTGTTACTGCACTTCCCTTCCTATTCCCTCTATGCCAAATAGATCAGTGGTTTTCAAACCGGGCCTTGTAGCTCCACCGAGCAGTCTGGTTGCCAGGATATCCACAATGAAATGTGCATGTTCATTGTGGATATACCGAAAACCCAACTGGTCAGGGGATCCCTGAGGACTGGGTTGTAGACCGCTGATATAAATAGATCCATACAGTTTAGAACTGCGTTTCTCTGTCCAGTCCTGGAGGCATATCTAACTTTCAGCTTACGCACAATGAATGTGCTTGAGATGGATTTGAGATAGTTGTATGCAAATCTGTCTCTTGTCTGTTTATTGTGGCTTGGCAGATAACTAAACCAGTTAGGTGAGCCTCCAGGACTGGGCTGGGAAACACTGATCTAGATTGTATAGCTCTATGCAGCTGGTACACCCCTATTTGTTAAGCCTATTTTCTTTTGCAGGCAAGCTTTAATTTTTTATCTCCAATTCTTTTCACAGGTACAGTAAAAAGTAAGTGCAATTTCAAGATGGTAGTGGGCAGTACTTTCAGATTGTGAGGATTATGCCTCTAAAGCCCCTCCTCTCCCTACTCCCAGCTCCCACCTGCAACTTTGCATGCAGTCTCCTCTGGCCTTGCCTTACTGCTCCTGCATAAGACGGCTTAGTGCAGGTAGCTGGGGGATGAAACCACAGAAAAGCAGATTTGTGCTGTCTAGCTGGTAAAGTAAAAATAAATTACTGATACTTTCTGTGACATTGAATTTGTACAAAACTTGATGCTTAAACTTGGCAGCCTTGTGTAAATGGATGGAAATATGAAAAGGAAAAACTTGCATAGTTCACTCGTCAACTTATTTCTGTGCCTTTGATCCACAGGGCAGGTCTGTTTCATTAACAACGTTTTACCGGACTGCAAGGAACATAATGAACATGTGTTTCAGTAAGGACCCCGCCATAGCTGAAATTGAGGTGAGGGTGGGGCACGGCATCCACTTGAGTTTTCTGGCAGGAGGGCTGGGGAGCCATTGCAGGAGGAAGGATTTTATTTATTTATTTTTTTAAGCTAAGATATCCATTAGCACATTTCACTTTAGTTTGTTGTTTTTTTTTATTTTTATTTCAGTGACCTTGAGCGGGGTAGAGGGGAAGCTCCTTGTATTTCTGGTTGTCTAGTGTCATGTTCCACTTAAAAAGTAACACTACCAATACAGCTGACTTGAAAGTTAGCTGAAGTGTTCCTCTTGGGTTTATGGAATTAGTTTGTAACACTCGGAGGAAGGGCGTAGTTGTCAATCTGAGACAATTATATGCATGCATATCACTTTGAAGTAGAACCTCAAAAAATGTTTTTAAACGTTTAAAAAAAAAAAAAAAAAAGTGGGGGGGGGGTTTGAAAGAATGGGTTACTTGGTTGTAGGGTAGGAATAGAGCAACACTCACTCATCTAAATTTCAGCACATATGTCCACTACTGCATTTTAGTGTAAAATCTGAGTTCTGATGATGTCATCTCCTTGGTTCTCCAATAAATTTAGCTTAAGAGATTTGAAGTGGGAATGGGTTGTTTGTATACTGTTGTGATATTCTGAGATGCATAATAATTTAATTTGAAATGCATAAAAAATAACAGACCTTTTGTCTGATCGCTCATATTTTCTTAAAATGTTGCACATCTTACAAATTCTGTCAGGGGTATGTAAAACTTATAAGCACAATTATATATTCACAGGGAGGACAAAATTCAAAACTGCTCGCATGTGCCCATATATGCGTGTATATTGGAGCATGTGACTTTACTCTTGTATTTTATAGTCTATGTGCAAATGATATGAGTAGGTTTATAAAATATAGCATGTATGGGCACACACCTGTGACCCATGCAAGTTCGGACTTATCTGGAAAAGCAGCAGCACTTTTCTGGATAAGTTCTGATTTATGCAGCCAACAGCGGCACTTAGCCACTTAAATCTGAAAAGTTTTACTTGTCTGTCTAATTAGAACTTTTCCGACTTATCTAAGTATGTAATATAGCCAAGTAAGACTAAAACAAAAACAGTGTTTCTCCAGATAAGTTTAAATTTGACCATCAAAGTAGCAGCAAAGGACTACTTAGCCAGATAAGTCAAAAAAAATTTTTTTTTCTTTTATAATTTTATTGGTGACCAAAACACAAAATACAGCGATCAATCTGTAACTCCATATACATAAGCATCACCATGGTTTTACCACTTATCACCCCTAGGAATCCCCGTCCCCCCCCTACAGGCAAGGCAGATACCAATGCATGACAAAAGATATCAACAAAAGTCCAAAGTGTAATAAAAAAAAATCTTGAACAATAAAGTCTGGAAAACTATAAATCGACTCATATTCTATCCTGAATGTGTGTGGATGTGTGTAGTCATTGTTCTGAAAGGACCACTGATCTAAGTATCCCATGTTTGTCTCCGATCCGTTTCTGCTTGGCTGCAGTGATGCGATACATAGTGCAAAGATGATCCAGTCTATGTAGCACTGATGCAAACGTTGGCCCCTTTCCGTCCTTCCATGTCCTCGCAATTTCCATCCTGGTGGCTATGCACGCCTGTACACAAAATTCCGATGTTGAAGAATGTTCGCCATCCAGAGGAGAGTTCAACAGGGCTCCTGCCATTGAGAGGCTCACAGACGTCTCCAAGACAGTCGCAAGCCACTGCTCCAGCTGCTGCCACAATGGTTTAATACAATCACCCGCCCACCACATATGTAGAAAAGTCCCTCGGGTATTACATCCCCTCCAGCAGAGTCCCTCATGATTAGGTAGCATTTTCCTTAGTCGGTCCGGGGTTGTATACCAACGGTACAGTAACTTATACCCATTCTCTACCATAATCGAGGATACAGAGGCTTTACTTATATTGAGATATATCTGTTCCCATGCACTCTCATCCATCTGTGTGGCAAGATCAGCATGCCAAGCCTTAATATGGGAGGGCAACTCCACCCTTTTAGCGTTTAATAATTTATAAATTTTTGAGAGCAAACCTGTATGTTTATGCGGGTCTGAGCAATAGCCCCCAAAGAGCGTCTTCCCTCCCCTCAGGTCCGTGGAGACAGCATGAGCCTGGCAAAAGTGGGAAATCTGCTTGTATGAGAGAAAGTCTGCATCCGGGAGATGAAATCTCTCTCTAATTTGTGCAAAAGTAAGAAAAGCAGCATCCCCCCATAAGTGTTCCATGCGCAGAATACCCCTCTGTTTCCAGGACAGGAAAGCTAACTCAGGAAGACCTGCCGGGAAAGATGTATTGTGATATAGACTGGTAAGGTAATAGTAGGATTTAGCGCCCACCACTTTGAGTTTCCATTTTTTCCATAAGGACAATGTATGCCTGGTGGTTGGTAACATTCCCGTACATGCCCTCCAAGTGCTAACCGGTTGCCAAGGGATGGCAGCTAGGCTCATTCGCCCCACCAACTGCTGCTCGATCAAGACCCAGTGCCTAGTATCCCGGCCTTCATGCCAAGCGACCATCGGTCTCAGTTGCCCTGCTATATAATACTGAAGAATGTTGGGTACCCCAAGGCCCCCCTCCAGCTTAAATTGATACATCACTTGTTTGCTTACTCGGGGAGGTCTTCTGTTCCAGATAAACCCAAAAAACCGCCGCTGCCAGTATTTGATAGCAGCTTCAGGGATAGGAATGGGAAGGGACTGAAAGAGATATAGTAGTTTAGGTAGGGTATTCATCTTAATAGTAGCTATTCTGCCTAGCCAAGAAAGCGGTAACCGATGCCATTTGTCCAAATCAAAGAATATTTTGTTGAGGAGTGGAGAATAATTTGAGGAATATAAATCCTTGGGGTGAGAGGTCAAGTAGACTCCAAGATATTTGAGTTTTTGAGTGGCCCATCGAAAGGGATGTAATGGTTTCAAATCTTGCACCGTCCCCTGGTGGCAGGAAACATTTAATATTTCGGATTTGTCCCAATTGACTTTGTAGCCCGAGGCCCCACTAAACAATCGAATTTCTTGTTCAATCGCCGTTAAAGATTGGTGAGGGTCCCGGACTGTGAAAATAATGTCATCCGCGAAAAGACAAAGTTTATAACATTGCCCGCCCACCTCAAAGCCCTTAATGACAGCATTATTACGAATTCGAATCGCCAATGGCTCTAAGAAGATAGCAAAGAGCAGGGGAGAAAGGGGACACCCTTGTCTCATGCCCCTTTCAACTTCAAAGCTGTCAGAGTACCCGCCATTTATTTTGAGACATGCTCTGGGATGCTCATATAGTTTATGAAGCCATGCGCAGAAATAGGGGCCAAACCCCATCCGCCTTAGGACCCCAAATAGAAAGGGCCAATGGACCATATCAAACACTTTCTCTGCGTCCATAGAGAGGAGCAGAGATTCGTCCTGTCGATCATGGGCTATCCATAGTAAATTAACCAGTTTACGGATGTTGTCGCCAGCCATTCTCCCTGGCATAAATCCCGCTTGATCTTGGTGAATAATAGTAAGAATATATTTGTTCATACGCCCCGCTAAAATTCTCGCTAGGATTTTAAGGTCCAAATTAATTAAGGAAATCGGACGATAGGAGCCACAATTCGTGGGGTCTCGCCCCGGTTTAAGGAGAACTGTGATTCCCGCTAAATTTGCTTGGGCCCCCAGAGATTCTCCACCCCTCAAGGAGTTGTATACTTTTTGCAAATGGGCCACCATATAGGGGCCAAACTGTTTGTAGAATTTAGCTGTCAAACCATCCGGGCCAGGTGATTTCCCGGATTTCATGGATTGGATACTTTCCAAAATTTCGACCGAGGTAATTTCGGCCTCCAACTCCCTTTGCGCTTCATAAGACAAGCAAGGTAGAGGCGTATCAGACAGATAATCATCGACATGCTTCTGATGTATATCCCTGTTATTTCCATAGAGCTTTGAATAGAACTCCAGGAACCGCTTGCGAATTTCGGTATTAGTGGTGAATATGGCATCAGTTTTGTTTTTAATCTTGGCAATATTATTTTGATACTGATGTTTTTTCAGTTTATTGGCCAGTTGCTTCCCCGCTTTATTCCCACCCTCGAAGTATTCTTGCTTCGTTAGTAGCATATGATAATTGATTTTTTGGGTTTCCAATCTTAGTAAATCCTCCCTCGCCTTAGTAAGTCTTGTTAATACCTTCCCTGCGCCAGTGGTCTGATGTTGGTGGGTCAAAAGAGTTATGGTGTCTCTTAGCTCTTGAGCAGCCTTAGCATCTCTCTTTTTAATATACGCCCCCCTTGAAATCAATAAGCCTCTAAGATAAGCCTTAAAGGCATCCCAAACCACTGGTGGTGAGACCTCGCCAGTATCGTTTAGGGCAAAAAAGGACTTGATGTGTGAGATGAGATCCTCATTGAAGTCCGCATCCCCCAACAGGGCCTCATTCAAGCGCCAAAATTTTAGGCCAGCATCATACCCATGGAGCTCAACATCTATGCACACAGCAGCATGGTCAGACCATACTACCGGAGTAATTTCAGCTTTTTTTATGTGATTAAATAGCCCCTTATCCGACAAAAAGTAATCAATTCTAGTATATAATGCATGGGGGGCTGAGTAAAAGGTATAAGAACGTGTTCTGGGATAAACCGTTCTCCACACATCCAACAACAGCCACTGTTCCATCAGTGCCTGCAGTCGGGCCCTGTGAGTGCCAGAAGCAGAGACGTAGCCCCTAGAAGCATCCACAGAGGGACACCTTACCAAATTAAAATCGCCGCCCATCAGTATATAACCTTGGCCGTGGGTAGTAAGCAGAGACTGCATCTGGTCAAAAAAGAGCCCCTGGTCTCTATTGGGGGCATATAAGTTGAAAAAGGTGTACATAACCCCATTGACAGCAATGGTGAGAATGAGGTACCTCCCCAAGGGATCCTGCACACAGCCCTTACATTCAAAGACCAAGGATCGTGCCAATAGTATGCCCACCCCTGTGTACTTAGAGTGGCGGGTACAAGCTGAGTAATATTGGTACGGATACGTATTTGACGACATTAGGGACTCATACCTGGCCTTCAGATGTGTTTCTTGTATAAAGGCTATATCAGCCCGTAGCTGGCCCAGTTCCTTATACAAATGACGCCGCTTGTGAGGGGTATTTAAGCCCTTCACATTAAGGGATACAATGCGTATAGTCGTCATTATGTCAGCTTGGCGAAACCCTCCTTATTCTGCAACAGGACGTGAGCAGTATATACTTTCCGCATTTCCACCCCTCCACAGGACATCCCCATTAGTGACCCACACACACTCACACCAAGATCGTGATATACACATACATGCTTTTCAATTTTTGCCTGTCCCCATAAACCATCCCCCCCCCCCCCCCCCTCCCCCCCCCCCCCCCCCGCCCTCTGCTCGGATCTGCTTGTTCCTCCTGGCAGATCCATCTTACCACAACTTGAGGAGGAAATTAATAACTAACAGTACTCCCCCACCATCCCTGTTTAGTGAAAAGATAGAGGTAACCGACCTTCTAGAACCTTGAAACAACAGTTGAACTTATATAACAAGAAACCTTCCAACCTGAATAAAGACTGCCTGAAAATAGCGTTACAGCACGCAATGTAGGCAAAGATAGTAATTAAGTAAATCCAAGATTTATCTGCCAATCTCGTCCCTCAGGTTTTGCCATGTGCTGTCTTGGCATTATTGGAATTGCGTTTGAGCCTGCTATTCCTTGAGGTGGCTCTCTGCCATCTGGGGAGTTGCTCCTTGAGTAGAGGTGGGCGCGAAACCCGCTCCATCCTTGCTTGCAGAAGAAAGCCCTTATCTTTCAACAATCGCGTCGCTTCATCAACGGTACGCAGCTGTGTAGACGCACCATCCCACGTGAAAATGAGGCCGAACGGATGTAACCAACGATATTTCACATTCTTCTCTCTGAGAAATTGAGTAACCTCTCTAAGTTCAACTCTGCTTTGCATGGTTGCTTGTGATAGATCAGCATAGATAGATATTTCTTGGGCCTCCCAAGGCCATTTATTCTGCTGTCTCGCTGCTGCTGCTGCTATGCTTTCTTTCTGCGTGTAGTTGTGAAAACACACAATCACATCTCTAGGTAAATTAGCGCGAGCTGCGCGCAGCGCGCGATGCGCCCTGTCAATTTTAATATCCTCCGGCAGGATTTGAGTAGCAGTGTTCCCAGAAGACAATATATGAGCACAAAATCTAGCCACCAAATTCGCACAATCCGCATTCTCAGCAGTTTCCAGGAAGCCTCTAAAGCGCAGGTTTCCTCTCCGTGCCCGGTTTTCAAGGTCGGCCATCTTGGCCCGCATGGCAGCGTTTTCGTCCTGCAACTCAGTGCAGACCTCCTGAAGCTGTGCTGTAAGAGTAGATTGACCGTCCATTTTGCAGTCTAGCTCATCCACGCGCCTGCCGACTGAGTGGAGCTCCTCGCGGAAATCCTCCATCATTTCATGAATTTCCTTTTTGTAATTTTTAAGATCTTGTCGGATGCCACAAAACCAAGACCTGAACTCAGAGCGCGAGGGGGCCCCCTCCGCCCCGATGTTAAACTCGTCATCAGGCTCCTGCTGCTCCACCAGTGTTGCGGCCGCGCCCGACTCCCCGGGCTCAGGATCAGCATCGGCTCCTTTTTGATAGGAAAAACATTGGAAGTCCAAGGTTTTTCTTTTCGCAGCCATGCCTGTCTGTTCCCGTGCTCTACCGCAGCAAAAACAAAATATTTAGGCGTCGGCTAACCCTGTTTTAGTAGCTTTCTTAGCGGGTTGGTGTCGGGAGCTTAAGAGTTAGGCAGCCATCTAGAGGCTGACGTCACTTCCTCAGATAAGTCAAAATTTAGCTAGATAAGTGTGCGCAAATGATATACCCAGGTATTTGTACTTCAAATTTTAAAGGGCTACATGAATAGATTTTACTTGTGTTAATTAGATGTCAGCTTTTACATGCGCAAGTTAGGGGATTTTATAACATGCGCGGCAATGAAATTACCAGTTTTACCAATTAGTCTTCCAGTTTTCCCAGTCCAACTGCAGCTTGTGAAAATCCTTCTGCTCTCCAGCCTCCTACCCTCCACCCAGTCATTTTTTTCCCTTTTAAGTAGTTTACAATCACACCGGTTATTAAGCAGGAGCAAATATATGCAAGTAAACAACTTGCGCACATCACTTTGGCAGGTTGTAAAATAACTTGTGCGTGTAACTGTTGCCTGTTCTCTTGAACACCCATGGCCCACCCCTTTTTGTACGTGTAAATCTACTCACTGTCCATGATTTACGAGGGGTTATGTTGCAGTTTTTAAAATAGCATATATTCGCGTATGTGCTGTTTTACACACGCCCATGCTATTTTTTTTTTACATGCGCATCTTTTGAAAGTTCACCTCACATTGTCTTGCTGTGGTGGCTGCACATCTGTACAGGTTGGGAATGCATATATTTCCCTACCTTGACAATTGGCTGATCAAAAGCACATCTCAAGGAGTTTCCTTAGAATCACTGAGCAAAACCATCTGGGTGCTGGAGTTGCTAGGATTTGTCATAAATTATCCCACATCCCATTGGAGCCCATTATCTCAGTTGGGATTTATATAAGTTCTGTTAGATATGACTTGGATGAAATCCTTTCTTCCATGGGAAAGGATTATCATGTTGATGTGGAAGAAATGAAACTGTGAAAAAAGTAAAACATAGCAGGCGTTAATTAACATGGAACAAATTGAGGCTGTTGGGCTACATTGCAACAACAGGGCATGTAACATCCTTGGCATGTTTCCACATGACACTCGTGGCTGATCCAATCAAATTTGGCCAAAGGAGTCTCCTTCCAAAATCCTCCAAATTGTGCCAACCATGGATGTGCTCAACCTAGGTTTGGGAGCTCATGTGGATGCACTCTACATCCAGGGCCTTTGGGTTGCTCAGGAAATTTTTCATCAGATAAATTTCCTAGAGCTAAGGGCGATACCCTATGCTCTAACATATGCCAACAAAATTGTCCTCATTCGGACGGTTAATTATGTAACAATGCATGAACAAGCAAGGTGGTACAGGATCATGCCTTCTGTGTCAGGAAGCTGTCCAGATGTGGACCTGGGCCATTTCTCAAGGCATGGTCTGAAAGACCACTTACTTGGCAGACAAGGAAAATATCCTAGTGAACAGATTGAGTCAGATCCTGGAGCCTCACAAGTAGCAAATCAGATACTCTGTGAGTGGGCTAGACTCGTGATCTCTTTGTGCCTCCTCTGAACAGAAAGGTCCTGAACTTCTCTGCTTCAGAGGGTCTTCTGTATGCTTATCCTGCAATTCCTCCAATGGCAAAAACCTTGCTAAAATTCTGAAGAGACCTCATAGCTGAGGTTAATTGGTTTTCCCCTCCTCCGGGAGTTATCAGTCAGGTTGGGAGTTCCCCAACACTCATCATTTAGGATTGGAGAATACTGTCATCCCGACATTCAGTTCCTAGCACCTCACATCCTAACGGAGAGGCTAGCATCTGAGGATTTGTTTCAAATTCTTCTTGCCCCTAGAAGGGATTCCACAAGGAAATCATATGGGTTTAAATAGAGGAGATTTGCCTTTGATGTGAGGGAAAAAGGCCTAAATCCTTTTTTTTTTTTCTGCTCCTCACAAAATGTTTGAATATCATCTTCATCTTACATGGTTATCTTAGAAAAAAGATTCCTTGGGTATCCCCTTTTGAGAAGCTGACTTTCTTCTCAAAGAAAGCTGTTGATCCTTCCTCCTAAACACGTGGCTTGGCTCCAGTTTACCAAGAGTAGGGCAGTCTCCACTGTTGCTCCAGCATTGTGGAAAGACTTTTATCAAGTAAGATGTGGTTACAAAGTGGTTATTTGATTTTCCGTATAACCTGTTTATTTCAGCAGGTCTATGGATGATGTACATCAGTTAAAGAATATAGTGGTTTGTTTTTGAAAGTATGAGAGGGTGGTGAATTGAGGGGAGAAGAGATAATGATGTTATATATTGGAGCAGTGGGTTAGATTTAATTAGGGGTATATTTTAACTATGTTTGTATTTTGTAAATCGCTGTGGTCCTTATGGTAGCAGTGATAAATGTAAATTATAAATAAATCTTTGATTCTGAAGACTAACTGTATTAGTTATCTCCATGCAATCGGTGCTTACTGCCACCATATAGAAGATAAATCCATTTCAGTATAGTTGTTAGGTTCATGTGAGGCTTACTTCAGGTAAAGCCTCTTGCTGTGTCTTGGGACCTCGGTGTGGCACTAAGGTGCCTTTTGAGCTATTAGCTTCCTGTGAGCTGAAGTGCCTGACCTGGAAGGTCGTATTTTTTTTTTTATGGCATTCACTTTGGCAGATAGAATGAGTGAGCTGTAGATCCTAGTGACTTCTCCACCTTATACTAATTTTGTTCATAAATGGTGGTTCTTCACATGCATCCTAAGTTCTGACTAAGGTAGCATTGAACTTTTACCTTAACCAGCCAATTATCCTACTAACATTTTTCCCCAGGCCACATGTACACAATGACTTGCACAGTTTAGATTAAAAAGGGGCCTTAGTTCTATATGGAGTGAACTGAAGCCCATAAAAGTCCACCCAGCTATTTGTTTCTTTTGACCCCATAAAACCTGGAATTACTATTGCCAAGCACACGCTTTCAATTTGGATAGCAGATTGCATTTCTTTTCTGTTATGCCCATGCAGGTCTGACTCTGAATGAGCATATCAAGGCTCATGGTGTTAGAGCCATGGTGGCACCAGTAGCCCACCTAAGATTGGCCTTCATGGAAGAGGCTGCAGCACACATTCACCACACATTCACATCCCATTACTGTTTAGATAGATTCCCGGTAGAACAGGTTTGGCTAATCTGTCCTGCAGAGTCTATTTGAGGTTTACAATCCAACACCATCCTACCTAGGGCCCAATATTATAATTTCCAGGTTGCCCCTTAAAACAGATAAAATAAAAAGAACCTCACTGAACTCACCTGACTCCCTTTGGCACTTGATCCCGTATTCTGTGTTAGCTAATTTAAGAATTGAAGGGGTCCTGTGCGATGTCTATGATGCAGAACTCTATGCACATGCTAGGCTGAGCATGCCAAAAGCTTCTAGAAGCTTTGGCCAGGCTCAGTCAGGTGATGTCACCAACCTGTGAGGACACTTATCCTGCTATCCTTGGAGAACAGGTAAGCAAGTTTTGTTTTGTGGTTGGGCTGTGCTCTGCCCTTAACATATTCCACACAGGATATCTCGTGGAAACTATACAGCATGATCCATTACATTTAACTAAGCATGTGCACTGACATATTTCTTTTGTTGTTGTTGTTGTTGCAGCAAGAGTACTGGAGGTTAGTAGAACAGAAAGATAGCCATGTAGCAGTGCATTGTGGGAAAGTGGATACCAATACCCATGGGAGTGGCTTTCCAGTTGGGAAATCTGAGCCATTTTCAAGGTACAGATAAATATTACATATATTTTCAATGGACTCTGCCACTCTTTTGTACTGCTGCTATGTCACAAATGTTCAATTTGATCTCAATTTATAGGCATGGGTGGAACCTTACTGTCCTTCCTAATAATTCAGGATCCATCCTGCGACATCTTGGTGCTGTACCTGGTAAGCAAATTTCTTTCCTAATAAATTGGAGCCGTTTAAGTGATCCAGAAACCAATTTTAATGCATCTTCATACAATGATATCAGGCCATTTTTGCAGGAAAATATCTCTGAGCATCTTACATAGTTCATGCCTGTAGTAAGCTTTTAAATTTTACCTCCATCGCCTTTTCAGTATGATTCTCATATATCAAGAGGCACAAAGCAGAACGAGATTTGAGAATCGGAGTACACACAGTCTTTGGCAATCAGACGTTAAGAACAAAAATGAAGTCATTTTATGAGAATGGACTTGGAATTTTATTCTATAGAGAGATGACAATATGAAGTCTAATTAGTATGAAGATGCAACTTTCGTCTTTTTGCTTTTGAACTGTAGCTGTATGTGTGCTTCAATTTGCAATAAATATTAAAAAAAAAAAAATCCATGGCCTGAGTTATGCCATCAGATGCAAAGTACATGTAGAGGTTAAGTCCATACCTGTTGGCATAGTCTAGCCACAGGAGGGATAAACACTGCGGAGATCTTTACATATGCAAACGTGACAAATTATTTTCCATTCTATTAATGGGTTGTATATTCATGATATGCAACTGATAGCTATGATGATATTTTCTCAAAACCTATTAATTAGAATGAGGCTTCAAATGAGATGGCAGTGAGAGCAGAGCAGCCAGAAACGTATTTCTCTTTATTTAATGTCTGTAATATCTAGAAAGTAGTCTTCTCTCAGTCCCTACCCCTCACCCCCTCCTTATCTGCCTGTGAGCTTTTCTCATAATAAAACATTTCCCACCTTAGCAGTTTTGCTCTTTGCCATGATTGGGTTTCTCCAACGTCAATTGTGAGCAGACAATAATTCTAACATTTTCAAAACTTGAAAAGTGATGACTATTTCTGAAATTCCTGGCCGAGCTTCCTCAGCCTGGAGCTGCTGCTTACAGTATAGCAGAAGAGCCCCACTCACATCCTCCAACCCTTCCCCCCCCCCCCCCCCCACCAGAAAATGCAAATTAAGAAAAAAAAAACACAGCAGGTACAAATGGCAGGCTGTCTTCAAAGCTACTGCAAGGAGTAATGCAATTCTTAGAATTCATAATGGGAATTACAGGGCTAGGAAGGGGAAATGGCTTACTTGGGGAACATACCTATTAATAGGATAACACAGGAGCTCCATTATTGACTGAGCATGCTTCTACTTATTATCACTAATATGAATGTGTCACAAAACTTTGCACTGTCTGAAAGTCACAGGAAGTGGCTCTGTCTTATTCATGTCCCTTTTTCCTTGGTTAGGCTCCTTGTTCTTCTCTTGTAGCTAACCCCTTCCATTTTCTTTAACCCTGTCTCCCTTCTTTCCTCTCCCTCTGTCCCTCTGTGTATCACTAAGAGCACACTTACCTCAAATGCTCACTGTTGCTACCTAACAGGCTGAGTCTGAGGTGCTTCACTCCCACCAAACTGTTTACAGAGTTCTCTGTTTCACTTGCTTTTTATCTCAAGCATTAATATTTACATCAGTTACTGAGATGTTACAGCCAACTGAATCCTTTATTTAAGGTTGAGGCAATAATTATCTGTCGGGATCTATTCATGGCATGCTAACTTTGTGTATCCCCAGTGATTAGTAGTTTAGATGAATGGCTTACACACTTGCAGATGTTTTAAGTATTGTGGCTATCAGACCTTTAAAGACCAAGTGTGGAAATACTCTAAATAAATGATTTTCCTTTCTGTTCTGTAATTTTTTCAATTCATTAACATTTTCTTTGGGGCAATTCTGTTTCAGGAGTGACAATTCCTTGGCTAAATATTGGCATGGTCTTTTCTACCTCATGCTGGTCTCAAGACCAAAATCACCTTCCATACATTGACTACTTACACACTGGTGCTGATTGCATTTGGTAAGCATTCTAGATTTTCTCGTTTATTTCACAGGCCCATGACTCCTGCTAGCTTGCCAGCTCCCATGAGTGTCATGCTTGTTCCTGCCTTGTATGAAATGCAAACTTCCATACTTTAAAATGCTACTGAATAAACTAACACAGCAAAACTTGAGTTATAGGAGGAATCTAACTGCCGAATATAAAAATGCAGAGTTTGAGTTGGCCCAGTGGCTCGGCAGCAATGCTGTGAGGTGCCATGCCATGTGGAGGACGTAGGCTCCGTTCCCAGGTTGGCTCCGGCCTTCTGTTCCCTGTCTCGACTGGGGCTAGGGATATGCTGCAGGAGCAGGGTTTACAGATCCCGGTGGAGAAGGATGTCCGTTACTGTGCAATGGTGCCATCTGTTGGCCCAGATTTAGGGTTCGTGATTGCAGGGTTCTGGAGAGAGCCCCCATCGAGGGCTGTTGGTGAATAACTGACCTAAATGAGTTGGGAAGGAATACAAAAATAAGGGAAAAATCCCTTGTAGTCATAAATGAAGGCTAATAGTGTCATTTTTTCAGGCCCAGTTTCCACTTGAACTGGAAGCCAAACAGAAGCATGATGAAACTTCCGGGCCCAAAAGAACAAAATATGAAGGTTCAGAAGGAGCATCAAGAGGAAATGTAAAACTGTTTTCTGCTGTTTGCTTAGCTGAAGACAGAAATTTGATAGTTGAGCTAGTAATGTAAGACAAATAATTTGTCCAAATTGCTCATTAGTCAGTTTCTCTGAGATTTTTCCTTTCCCGGAAAAATGAATTTGGGTGCTTTTAGTGAAGTGAGAATACTGTTGGTCATAGCAGTTTGCAAGCCCCGGATCAGCACTTTTTCCTTAAGAGTCTAGTTCCATTATCAAACCAACTATTGTTATCCAGTATTGTAGTTATGAATATCTCTGTTGGCAAAATGTTTCATCATTTCAGCAGGTTGGCATAAAGATTCTCCACTAAAGAAGGTGAAATCTATATCCTCTTAGCTGTGGCGGATGCCCTGTTTTATTCATTGGTTAGGTAATTGCATTCTTCATCTGTTGCACAGTGAGGAATACAGCATCTGTCCCGTGCTTTTCCACCTATAAATTGCACATGAATGTTCAGGTTGATGTGTAACTTTTTTTTAGGTAAGGGTTTTTAAAGGTCATGAAGTGGTGAAGAACCAAAGCCTTAGCAAAGGTTTTCTGGCATTGACAGATCTGCTTGCTTGCTGTATTCTGTACATGCCGTGAAGTTCCCATGCTCTGCTTCAGTAGTAGGGCATGCACTTTTGCAATCCTTTTTCAGTTATGACTGTAGGTGCATGACTCCTCAAGTACACTAATTAGTTGCTCACAGGGCCCCACTAGAAATTTGGTGCAGGAATCTGACGGCATTTCATTCCTTCTACCCTGCATGAGCTGGAGGTAGGGAGAAGCCATGGAACAAAGGGCAAGTTCTTAACTGGTAGTGATTATTAGCTGACATGGGGTGAACACTGCATTCTCTGCTTCCCTCCAAAACCAGGTATTGCATTCCTGCTGAGGAAGAGAGCAAACTTGATGAAGTGGTACATACCCTGCTGCAAGCCAATGGCACTCCAGGGCTGCAGATGCTTGAAGTAATGTAATGGTGAGTCTCAGCTTGGGTGGTCTTGTGAATGCTGGACATAAGCTTAGAAATCCTGGCTGAAGTCCAAGGTGAGTGGTGGCCAGAGGTAGAAGAGGGTTGGCAGAAGAGGATGTTGGGTGTTGTCCATCCTGAAAATAAATTACAACTGACAACTAACAGCTATTAGAAGCAGTGTCTGACCATACCTGTTACTTGGAAATGTTTAATGCCTTAAGTTTCAATTCATTTTAAATTTTCTAGCTGTTGCAGTTTTCACTTTTGATGCATTTTTTAATGTCTTTGGGAGTAGGAGAAAGGTTGGTGGGGTATATTAATACCACTTTTAAGCATAAGAGTCCTTTTACAATGTAAGTGTTACCTCACTTATGTTTGGATAAGATGAAGTTCATTTTTGTCACAGCCTGTGTGAGGTTATGCTTCTGCCATAAAAGGTTCCTTGCTGAAGGCACACTAATTTATTCTAAGGTACCTGCAAGTATATTTGTAGGGGTTCTATGAAGTGTGCAGGCCTGTTTAAGAATACCAAATAAATCAAGCAAGGATCTTTGCTTTTCTCTGATGTACAGGGAACAGAGTGATTTCAGTTCCCTCATGGTAGGCCACAGTGGTGCTATTTATTTATTTAGATTTAGATTCCGCTTTTTTGCACTTTTTTTCAGCACTTCAAAGTAGATAAAAAACAAGGGACCATGTTAACTAATTGAGCAGTCTGGTTTGACAGACAGTGACTGGTGCTATATAATAAAAAGTGAATGTATCTGATGTACAGGCTGGTGATTGAGGTACATATTCAGTGGGCTAATGAGCAGGAAATATACTCAGGTCACTTTTTCTGGGGAATTCAGTGAAGCTTAATTGTGTATGTCTGCTACTGAGTATACCTGAATAACTTTATCTGGATAAAGTTCTCTGGCTATATTTAGTACAGTGTTTTCCCCGATCATACTTGTATGCCTAATGCTAAATATTGGTGTTAGCTAGATACATTTTGGCCTTGCCCTCAGATCAACCTCCTCCCCGCCTCTTTTTAACTAACTAAATTTTATCCACATAATAAAAACATAGAAATGTGACAGAAGTAAAATACCATACGGACTATCTAGTCTGCTCATCTTTACAATCCCTCAGAGATCTCTGAGGCTGGCATTCAACGTCACTTAGCCAGATAAGTTCATACTTAGCCGGCTAAGTGGTGCCGTTTCAGTATTTGGTTGCATTCAGCAGCTGCCACTTAGCCAGATAACTATCTGGGTAAATAGCCAGCTAAGTGAGAGGTGAATTGGAAACACGCCGGGGCAGAACTACTTATATGGTTAAGTTAGCTGGATAAATTAGATTTTCTATTCAGTAGAACTTAGCCAGCTAACTATGAGATAGCTGGGTATATTCAGGGGCACCACCACACCGCTGGATATCCTGGACAAGATAGCCAGATAACATTATCCAGCTAACTTGCTCAACCAGATAGCGGCTGAGTATTGACTCTGTGTTTTCTCCCATGATTTTTTTTAAATCGGATACTGTCCTTGTCTCCACCACCTCGATGGCAAAGCTGTTCCATGCGACCATTACCCTCTCTGTGTAAAAAAAAATAATAATAATTCCTAAGATTACTCCTGATTATACCTCCTTTCAACCTCATTCTAGAGCCCCCTTTCCATTGAAAGAGGCTTGCTGCCTTTGAATAAAAATCTTGGAGGTATTTAAATGTCTCTAACGTATATCCCCTATCCTGCCTTTCCTCCGCCATTTTTTTAAAATGATTTGAGAGCCGTGTGTGACCTTTTAAGAAGATTTAATTGATTCCCCTGAAGCAGGTAGAGATTGCCGAAACATTGTCGTTGTCGGGAAGGGATAAATGCTGAGCATTTTGAAAGGCTTTTGATGTTTGTTTAAAGAGATAAGTAATTTTGATTTGTATTATATACATAATCAAAAAAATGTTAATAGAATGAGAAATAATAAAATTAGTAATAAAAAATACAGTAGGTGGGACATGACATGAAATGACATGAAAACACTGTGCTCAGCTATATGATGTTGGTTGAAGCCCATTGCAGGCAAGAGCTTGTAAATTATATTTTTTGAACAATATTCTGATACCTATTCCTTTGATAGTGTGTAGTAAGTTCGGTTGGTATATTTTTTTCTGGAAGTTTCCTCTAGGGTATACATGTTTAGATCTTTAAGTCTGTCGCCATGTGTTTTAGAATGGAGACCATTGACCATTTTAGTAGCCATCCTCTGGAATGACTTCAACCGGCTTATATCCTTTTGAAGATGTGGTCACCAGAATTGTACACAGTATTCCAAATGATGTCTCATCAGGGACCTATACAGAGGCAATACCTCCCTTTTTCTGCTGACCATTCCTTTCCCTATGGAACCAAGCAGCTTTCTGGCTTTTGTTGTTGCTTTATGCACCTGTTTGGTCACATTAAGGTCATCAAATAATAATAATCCAGATCCTGCTCTTCTTTTATGCTTAGAAGAACTTCTTGCCTATATTGTACCTCTCTCTTGAGTTTTTGCAACTCAAAAACATGACTGCATTATTTAGCATTAAATTTTAGCTGTCAGACTCTAGACCAGTGATAGAGAACTCCAGCCATCGAGTGCCACAAACAGGCCATGTTTTCAGGATATCTACAATGAATATGTGTGAGAAAGATTTGCATGCACTGCCTCCATTATGTGCAGATCTATCTCATGCATATTCATTGTGGATATCCTGAAAACCTGGTCTGTCTGTGATGCTTGAGGACTGGAGTTCTCCATCACTGCTCTAGACCATTGGCTTCACTAGATCCCTCCTCATGTTTTCTACAGGGTGGACCATGGAAAAAGTAGCCTGCCTGCGTGGCACTGGTATTGGAGGCAGGCTACTTTTCCATGGGCCACCCTGATTAACCTCCTGGCGGTCTACCCTGTTGCATATTTTGGTATCATCCACAAAAAGACAATGATAGAATGAAATATAAAATGAGCAATGTAAATGAGTAATAAGAATAAAATAGAATATCTGAATAAAAGAATAAGCAAGTAATATAAAAAATGACAAAAGATATATAAGTAAACATTTTAAATGGCAACTAAAATATAAGATACAGTGCAAGCTAACTAATATATGAAAATGTGATGCAGTACTTAAAACTAAAATAAACTAAATGGTAGCAATAATAGTGATGTGAAAAAAGTATATAATAAACCAGCAATGTGCAACCATGAAGCAGCTAAAAGGAAAAACAAGGCAAGAACTCAAATAGAATGAGCTTGGGTGATATGACCATCGGGCATAATGAGAATAAGCCTGGTCAGAGAGCATGAAACAAGTCTGTCACGGGGAGGGTGGAGGCGGCAATGGGATGTCATCAAGAAGTAATGGAGGAAATGGCTCAACAACTGGAAGGAAAATCTGAAAATCAGTCAGATGTTTATTATGGTAAATAAATGATTGCCAATCACAATATGTGTCTGGGAAGGAAAAATGCATAAGATCCCTCCTTGCCTATGTAGCATGCTGGTAGTTGTTGTACTCATGGTTGGCCTCTCTGATTTTTGGGGGAACACCCAACATATCAGACCAAAAAAAAAAAAAGTATTTGGATCGATCCAAAATGAAACAAGTCAAAATTAAGAAAAGAACAGATTTGTTTAAAATACTGGGGAAAATTATTTAGGTTTTTCATCAGGCAGAGCAGACATAATCTTGTTAACCTGCAGAAATAAAATCTCATGTAGGAAGAAAAATTGATTCATCTTTTTAAATCTAATCACATGGCAAGATAAAAACAGCTACAGGATACTTTTTCATTTCTAACTAACGGAGAAGACTACTGTGATTATTTTACACAAACTTAATAAAGAAAAAAGAAATCCCACTCTGTTCTAACTACATGAATTTTTTTTTATTTACTAAGCAAAGAAAGCAAAAAGCAGAAAAGTAAAAGGAAGCTTATCTCATCTCTATCAGATCCCTGTATAAGCAGCTACAAACATCTGCTTTATTCAAAGATCACAGCACTCCAAAAATTAATTGCGTTTTTCAACTCTTTGGGATTTGGGCAGCCATCAGTTCTTCACTGCATTGCATTAACATAGTTACACCGTGGCAGCAATCAGACGTAAACATAAAACCCGATTCCAAACGATTTGGGGAAATTATCCTTTTTTTCCCTCCCTAGTCTGATGATAGTTCTCTCACAAGTCCAAAACCTGCAAATGATTTTCAAAAGACGTTCCCTGCTTATGCTCATTTAAGTGGTTTCGCACCCCAGCAAGCACAGAGTCCACAAAAGAGCCTTCTGCAGGCCACTTCAGAAAGGGAATTAGACTTAGTAGCTTCAAACCATTTTTTGCTATGTTCCTTTATATCTTTTTTTATTAAGCGGGAACACTACGCAAACAAGATCTGCAGGCAAACTAGAATTTGAATCAGACATAATGATCCCTTGTAACTAAAAGAGCAAAAATGTTAAACACGTAGGCATCCCCACAAAGCAATAAATCTGATGAAGTACCTTTATGCACATATAGTCAGGGAAAAATTTCTTACAAACCCCAAAAGAAAAAAGATTTATAATCAGTCTCTTCTGCTATGGAGCTGTCTTCATACGGTTATGACTTAGTCTGATCCTTCCCGGGTGTCACAGCTGGGGGTGTTTCACAACTTTTCCATTCTGTAGAGAATGCCAGGCCTGATAAGGCCCTTCCAGGGCTAAGCACCCCAGGGTATCATGTCGGGACTCACCAAAATGTGTTTTGCCCCAATACCAATACACAGGAGAACCAAAAATAACCAATAATGAGATCTTTATTGTATGGAAAATTTGGCTTTGGTTTACAAGGTATTGGTGGAAGGAAAGAGAACAGGTACACGGAGTGCAGTGTCTGACTGCTCTCCAAACTCCTTCAGAGAGCTATTACATCTCTTTCTTATATACAATATTCTTCCTATAGGCTCCATACCTCTCTGTTCTCCCCTCCCCCCCTCCGTCATGCATTACCCAAACCTCTTGTAATGTGGCATTTACCATGCACCAAAAAAGGACACTGCTTCCTACCCCTAAGCCAGTATAGCCCCCCTTCTGACCACAAACGTCCCAGCTCTGGTTCTGCATTTCACCTCGGCACCTAGGAAAACTGCTTCATGCTCTCTGCTAACTGTTCTCAGGCTGGCACACACTGCTTCCTCTTTTGGACATGTTCTTTCTGTGCTGCCTGTCGGCGTCTCTGTAAAGATGCAACTCTCCCTTTAGCTGGAGTTATGGACACATCAGCATCTTGCCTGACGCTTTGGTGCTTGTTGCCAGGCAAACCTATACAGCATGTCCCGCCAAATTCTCCTGTGTGTCCGTTTTGGGGCCAATAGTGCACCAGGATGTACTGTTAAGGGAACTCTCCGCCCTCTTAACGTCCAGAGCGGTTGAACTTGTCCCACCAAGGCAAAGGGGGCAGAGATTCTACTCCTGGTACTTCCTGATTCCAAAGAGAACAGGGGTCTTCATCCCATCTAGAGCTAAGGGCCTTGAACAGGTCTCTAAAAAGAGAAAAGTTCAAGATGGTTCCCTGGGCATCCTGATTCCCCTCCTGCAAAAAGGGGACTGGCTATGCTCCCTTGATTTAAAGGACGCGTACAACCACATCAAGCGTATAGGGCATGCTGGGCATGCTCAGTGTACTTAGTCAAAGTTCTAGAAACTTTGACATAAGTTTTCCGTGCCAGGCTCCATCCGATGTTACCCATGTGTGAGGGCTAACATCCTGCTCTCCTAGGAGAACACCTGTTACAGGTAAGCAACTCTGCTTTGCTTTGGATCCTGTAATCCATCGGATTCCACCAAAATGCACTGTCCTGTAGTTCAGTAGCAGGGCCAGTGCTAGGTTTTTTGCTTCTCTCTGCGAACAATTACTGTGCTGCCCCACCCTTCCCCCACTGTTTATTCATTCTCTATCCTGGGCCCACCCCAAAAAAAAAAGCCCAGATCCCTTCAGTGATACAAACTTTAAAACTGACACTCCCGCCCCCCCCCCCCACCCCCCGAACCCATGGGTGGTGCAATGGCGAACCTTTTAGCCTTGTACAATGTACCCCCCCCCTGCCCCATTCCACAAACACAGTTAAGAGTTACGCATTTATATTTTCATGAAACATATCAAAGTACAGTATACTGAGGTAAAAATATCACTTACATTATATTTACATGCACTGCTGTGATGCCAACCAGAAATCCCTGCAAAAAAGACATTTGGAACTCATATGGTATTAGGCCTGTTACGATGTGCAATGGGTGTCTGCTTGACCCTCTGAAAGCTCGAAATCACTAATACACTTCCTATTAGGAAAATGCCTCACTTCAGTCACACATGCAGATCATAAACAGACCCTCACCAATACAGAATAGAGCAACCATAAAGTAGAAATACAAACGCACAGACAAAAATTGAAATGGAAACCACAAGAAGCCAGACGCTCTATGCAGTGCAACAGTTAAAAATAAAACAAAAAATTCTGTATTGGAGCGGCTATAGAGAAGGGGTGGGGAGGGGAGGGGAAGGGGGTCTAGGAGACTGTTTGTTTGAAAACGGTATTGGTCTCATTATGCTATTATGGTATGTTGTCTGTTTAAGGTGATCAATAAAAATTTCATATACAAAAAAAAAAATAAAACAAAAAAACAGAACCATCATCATTCCTCGAACATCAAACAATCAAATCAAGAAGGAAAATAAATACATAATTATAATACTAAAAACATATTAAAATCATTAAAAAAAAAACCTCATATACAATTTTCTAAAATGTCCCAAACACCAGTAAAATATTTCAAATCAGCAGACACAGCAAATAACATCTGAAAAATAAAACTAAAAAGGATTTTTTTTTAATTCATGCTCTCTCCATACATGGGAACCTTTGATTTCCAGTCATCCTGGGATTGTTATGGAGTAGTGGGAGTAGGATGCACAAACTTTCTCCTCTTTCTTACACTCTCTCTCACACTCACTCTCTCTCACACACTTTCACACATAAGATAAACCCTCAGGCATCTCCAGCTCTTCTTTGGTTGGGATCTACCAGCAGTCCCAAGCCCTTATCTTCATTTCAGCAGCTGGCAGGTTGGAATGTATATGCAGTCCATTCTCTCTGTCTCACACACAGAACCCAAGCAGCTTCCATTCTCTCTCTCTCTCTTTGTCTCACACACACATCCCCAGACAAGCTCCCATTTATACTCACACACCCCAGGCAGGCTCCTATTCACATCTACCCAAATCTCAGGAAGGCTCCCATGCATGCATGTGCATAATTACACAGGCTCCCATACATACACACACACCTATTCCAGGCAAGCTTCCGTACACACACACACACACACACACACACACACACGCATGCATCCCAGGCAGGCTCCCATTCACGCAGACGCACACACACACCCCCACTCATCCCAGGCAGGCTCCCATTCACGCAGACGCACACACACACCCCCACTCATCCCAGGCAGGCTCCCATTCACGCAGACGCGCACACACACACACACACCCACCCAACCCAGGCAGGCTCCCATTCACGCACACACACGCTCACACACTTATCCTAGCTCCCATTCACACACACACACATCCACATCCCAGGCAGGCTCCCATTCACGTACAGACTCCCATTCACGTACACACACACACACACGGCAGGCTCCCATTCACATACACACACGCTCACACACACACACACACACACACCCATCCCAGGCAGGCTCCCATTCACACACACACACACACACGCACACACCCATCCCAGGCAGGCTCCCATTCACGCACCCACTCATTCCAGGCAGCCTCCCGTTCACACACCCCCCTCTCATTCCAGGCAGCCTCCTGTTCACACACCCCCCACTCATTCCAGGCAGCCTCCCGTTCACACACCCCCCACTCATTCCAGGCAGCCTCCCGTTCACACAGGCAGCCTCCCATTTACACACACGTGTGCAGACCAGGAAGTCAGGGTCCATGGGTCATTCCTCCTCCGATGCTGCTGCTGCCTGCCTGTTCCTTTTGTGTGAAGAGCAGGCATTCTGCAGCTCCTCTTCCTGTGCTGGCCCCAAGATAAGTCAACACTCATGGTGCTAGCACTTCCTGTATTCTCCTCTTGCGAGAATACCACGGGGCTAGCACCAGAGGAGTAGCTGCCAAACAGGCTTCCTCTGCTGTGGTCTCTTCTTCTACTGCTGGTGGGGTCGGGTCCATCGGCAGCACCACGAGCCGCCTCCTTCCGCTGCCTGTGGGATCGTGTCCACCAGTGGCATCACAGATTTTCTTTTTCTGCTGCTGGTGGGATTGGGTCCACTGGTGGCAGCACAGACTTCTCCCTACTCCCAGCGCCGCCCCCACCGGGTGTGCTGTGCTGTGCAATTGCACGGTTTGAACACCCAGTGGCATCGGGCCTGTTTAATATCAATTCCATTAATTGTCTCACCACAGAGGTCAGGCTAAATGACCAGTGAAGAGGAACCACATCCACCTGTCTCCATTCCTTCAGAACTACTCCAGACTTTAAAAATCATTGAAAATATCAGCCAATGGAGCTGCCAGAACTTCTCTAACCAGATTTATCTGGCAGTGACTGATTTTGGAATTTCAAATCGCAAGGTTTGTCTGAGATCATAGAAACATGGCACGCGCATGTTATAAAATCACGCATCCATGTGTGCACGCCATGCTTTTACTGGCATCAGTAGCATGGGATCTACTTAGTGTTTGGGTACTTGCCAGGTACTTGTAGCCTGGATTGGCCACTGTTGGAAAGAAGATGCTGAGCTTGATGGACCCTTGGTCTGACCCCGTATGGCGATTTCTTATGTTCTTATGAGATCCTAGGTTGTGAGAGAGCATGTGTGAGGGTGCGTGGGTGTGGGTGCCAGAGAGAGGGAGCCTATGGGAGGAGATTGTGAAGGAATGTGTATGTGTGAGATATTGGGAGCTGGTGTGTGTGAAAAAGTGATTGTGTGTAGGCAAGGGTGCTTGTTTGTAAGAGAGGGAGCCTGTGTGAGTGAGTGTGTGTGTATGTGTGAGAGAGACCCTGTGTCAAGGGATGTGTGGTGAGAGAGAGAAGTAACATGTGTAGGGGGCTGAGCGAGGGAGGGAGCCAGCATGCAGGTGTGTGTGTGAGAGAGAGAGAGAGACATAGCCTGTTTGAGGGTGGATGCGTAAGAGAGAAAGGGAACCTGTGTGAGGGTGTGTGTAAGAGAGAGTGAGCCTATATGAGGAATGTGTGTGTGTGCAAGAGAGAGAGGGAGCCTGTATGAAAGGGGTGTGTATGTGCACTAGAGAGAGGGAGCCTGTGTGAGAGGAAGTACTGAAGAGGGGTAAAACTCTGGGAGTGGAGATAGTGGAAGAGGTTTGAGCCTAGAGGAGGAGGGGAAGAGGTAGTGGAAGGTGGAGGATTTGGGGCCTGAGAGGGCAAAGTGAAAGGAGATTGGCCAGGGGAGTAGGGAGAGAGGGTGGAAGAGACAATCTTACAGTGAACTTCAAGGGAAATAAAAGGTTTGAGTAAGGCTAGCTATGATTTTGGAATAATGTTTGTTATACAATTTTGGAATTTAATTTTTATTCAAAGGCTCAGTTTTTTTTGTAATATATATATATATATATATATATATATATATACAAACAATATGGGGTGTATTTAATGTTATCTTATTTAGGATTTGCCTTCCTTGTGCAGTCATGTTAATTTTTGTTTAAAAAGTGTTGACATTAGGTGTGTACTGATGGCAGTTAGACATTGTAACATTTATTGTGGTTTGCTGCAGTAGGGTGTTTTTATCACGATTTCTGTGGGTTGAATTGAGCAGAATGAGTGATTTATTATTTATTAAATATAATGTTGCTGTTATCTGTTTCATTTTTAAATAGGGTTCATTAATTCATTTGTGACAAGCAATAAAAGGTATTTGAGTAAGGCTAGCTACGAATGTGGAATAATTTTTGTTATACAACTTTAGAATTTAATTTTTATTCAAAGGCTCACAGTTTTTTGTTATTATATATATATTATATTTTATTTTATTTATATATATATTATATTTTTTAATTTTTATTCAAAGGCTCACAGTTTTGTAATATATACATTATATTATATATATATATATATATGTATGTATATATAATACAAAAAAACTGTGAGCCTTTATATATATATATATATAACACAAAGGTTCACAAAAAACTGTGAGCCTTTGAATAAAAATTAAATTACAAATAGTGTAACAAAAATTATTCCAAAATCGTAGCTAGCCTTACTCAAATACCTTTTATTGTGTTTCACAAATGAATTAATGAACCCTATTTAAAAATGAAATAACAGAAAACAGCATCATTATATTTAATAAATAATAAATCACTTATTCTGCTCAATTCAACCCACAGAAATCATGATAAAAACACCCTACTGCAGCAAACCACAGTAAATAATGTTAGTGTCTAACTGTTTAACTGCCATCAGTACATACCTAATGTCAACACTTTTTAAACAAAAATTAACATGACTGCGCAAGGAAGGCAAATCCTAAATAAGATAACATTAAATACACCCCAACAAAGGCCTTTGTTTCACCCAATTAAAGGATTCATCAGTGGAGATTTGCCATTTACTACATGAACAGAAATTTCAAAAGATGAAGCAATTGCAACACGCAATCCACACACGTTCATTTTCTCACACAAATTCTCCTCCGTCACAGTCACACACTCATGCTCCCTCTCCCTCCCACTCACAAGCTCATATATGCACACACCCCCTCACTTCCTGCCATACACACATCACGTCTGCCCCAATCTCTCACTCATACATGCTCTTTCATACACAAGCTTGCTTACACACACATGCTCTCTCTCCCTCACGCACATTCATACACACACACATACACGCACACAGGCATGCCTCTCTCCCCAAGAACCCAGGCCCTCTTCTTTATCTCAGCCTCCATGCAGTTTGAGATCCTCCACACGGCCCCAGTCTCCTCTGTAGTCGGGAAATGCCGGGGCCCTTGGCCTTCTCTTCATTTTAGCGGCCAGTGGGTTAGGAATTGCTGTGCTGCTGCAGCCTCTTAATTTTTTTTTCAGTGGCTGGCAGATTGGGGTCCACTGTGGTGCCCTGCATCCTCCTCTTGACTGCCACAAGTGGCTCCCAGGCCACAGCCCTTTGCAAGTGCACAGTTTGCATAGTTGGTTGAATCGATCCTGGCAAGAGAGCTGTCGCTGTCTGGAACAGACAAAAGCCATTAAAAAGCAGACCCAACTTTTTGATCCCAATAAGTTGGGCCATGTAGTGATAAAGCACATTCTTTTTAGTTGGTTAACAGACTGGATGTCTTATGGTTACGTCCGGGCAGGTCTGACCTTAGAAAGTCATATCAAGACCAATATTGTCAGAACCATGGCAATGTAGGTTGCTAATCTAAAGCCTGCCACCTTAGCTGAGATATGCAAAGCTATGATGTGGAGTTCAGTACCGTGACAGCTGGCTTCTCCCCAGCACTGTCTAAAATCCTATCTAGGAGATGTGTGAGGTCCACCACCTTTGTACCAGGCAGGCAAGTCACTAAGCGATTCCTTATGTCCATTAGCCACCCAGCTATCTACATTCCTAATGATCAAATCACAAAGCTTTGGCCTGGATTTATCAAAATGTACTAAATATCACATACAATAGGAAAAGGGGCGTGTTTTATGGTAATACGCTGTTTATCGCAAAGTGCACTATCTTAGCCATAGGTATTACCGCAAATTGCGATAACATTTTCACACTTTGCGGTAAGTGCCAGAATTGTTGTAATTTCTACCTAGGACCAATGGGAGCGGGGGAGAGAGAGAGAGAGAGAGAGACAGACTAGCCATAATGCCCTCATACTAGGTAGGTATTTATATCTCTCTATGAGGCCCACCTAGTTACTCGAGGTAAGGTTTAGGTAGGAGTGTAGGGGTTAGGGGCCACTTTGACATTCAGAGTGAGACATATGAACAGAACAGTGCTCGCTTGTGAAGATTATGATCTTCGGAGTGAGGAAACTCACCCAAAGATGAGATTTGTGCAACGTTCTCTCAACCTAGCTTGATGTTACCCAGGTAGAGAGTCCATCAAGCTAGGTTGATTGCACAAATCTCATCTTTGGGTGAATGTTCTATTTCCTCACTCCGAAGGTCATCAAATCTTCACAAGAGAGCATGGTTCTATTCGTATGTCTCACTCTGAAAGTCAAAGTGGCCCCTAACCCCTACCTAAACCTCACCTCTAGTAACTAGGTGGGCTTCATATAGAGGTATAAATACCTACCTAGTATGAGGGCATTATGGCTAGTCAGTCTCTCTCTCCCTCTCTCCCCCCCCCCTCCCCCCCCCCACCCCGGTGCGATATGGCTTCGCAAAAGTGTGAAGCCTGCCCACTTGGCCACAAATTCCTCCCCTTTGTCTTATTTTCATCGCACCATGCATTATGGTCCTTTCACATGTGTTAAAGGTGCTTAACGCATGCGAAAACGCCATATAGCACTTTGATAAATGACCCCCTTTGTTTGCTGCTCACTTGACAACAAATAGAACCAAAGTTTTTTTCTATATTGGCCCCAGAGAAAAAAGGTGAAAACATAGTTTGTCGAGGCTTTTAGATAAAGCTGCTTTTTGTATTATATTATTGTCTTGTTTTAATATGTTTGTATCTTGTAATCCTCATTACTAAAGTGGAAATGTGGAATAGAAATAAATAAATGATGGCTGTCCTAACCCTTCCCTCCTGGGCCCAGGCCCTCTGAGACCGATCTTCAGTGAGAGAGGATAATGCATCACCTGGAGAGCAGGTCCTAGCTACAAGATCACTTCCTGCCACACCAAGTTGATGCTCTCCATCCAGGTGACCTTGTCCCTCCATGGCAGCACCAGCTGGTAGCTAATTGTACATGTGGCCCCCCCTCTGTTGAAAAGACAGTAAGGCGCCCCCCCCCCCTCACTGCTGGACTGCTATCTGCATTTTAATATTGTTGTGTTCTTAGTTAATTTAGGTTATTAAGGGAGTAAGGATGTGTAAACTAAAGTTCTTTAAATGTATGTGGTCTATTTCATGTTAATTTGTCAAAGGCCTACAAGGGGCTAATTAATCTATTGATAAGGGCTGCATCACTCCCTTGTCCAAGCTCTTTGTGTGCCACAATCTGACATGGGCTGTGTTTTGAAGTGCTCTTAATCAGGGGTGAACTGTCATCTTAAAGCTGCTTAACGTGCAGGTCTGAATGATTACATGCCAGCACCAATTTATTGTATAGCTACACGTGGGTAAACTTTAACAAATCTTCTTTAACCAATTATGTCACAAAACACAAGAAGAAGAAATACAGTCACTGTATTTTTTTACATTTATTTAACTCAACATTTATTAACCACCTAACTAACATTTAAAATCTCTCTAACTCACACATCCATTCACACACACTCTCATCATAATAAAATCAATTATATTGCAGCAAAATATGTTAGAAATTACCAATATTTAAATACATGTACATTAATACATCAATTCATAATAATTATCAACAATTGTTAAATAATGATAACTTTCCATAAATCACAGTAAAAGGAACAAATGGTTGTCCATAACTCCTACAAAAGATCTTTGTTTCGCCCTTTTTCATTAGAAGGCTTCCTCGGGACGGACTTTATCTCACATAAAGATGAAATTTCTAATTGTATTCCAATATGAACCACATATAAATTCCTCATGATCAACCTATAGTTCTGAAAGAATAATTTTCATAAAATATTAAATTTGTGTACTGTATCTGACCAAAATGCACAACATATTTCACTGAATAAACTTCACTACCCAGCTCAAAAAGACCAAAACGGCATACCCAGAAATTGCACCGTAAACGGCTCAATTCAAACACATCCACCTACTTAATATTTTGTCCCCGACTTGATGGTGTTCTACCACCAACTCCAAACATAATTCTATAAACACAGAAAAATCCAAAACGTTAGACCAAATATACCTCCTAACCACTTCAGGAATTACAAAAGACCAACATTAAAAGGATGTGATGATACTGACCTTAATCCAGTATCATATTTCAGCAGACCACAAGAAATTTTCAACAAACCACAAGAAATTTTTCAACAGGGAAGTGCATTCACTATACCCATATGTAACCATATATCTCGAATTCCGGTACTCAATACATGATCTGAAACATAAACCAATAAAGATTATTGCCACTTCTTATACACCGGTTTATTTGCAAATAGAAAAAAATTATTGGAAAATTAACAGGTGAATTTTCAAAGGAGTTACACATGTAAACGTAACATACTATTGTAGCAATTTTTAAAAGCCCACTTACATGGGTAAAATGCATTTATCCATGTAAAACCCAGTATTAAGCGTGTAAATGCTTTTGAAAATCAGGCCCTAAGACTTTTTCAGCATAGAATATTAAAAGGTGGAATGTGTGTGATGATTATACAGGGGCACGTTACAAACATAGATGAATTTAGTGGTAGCAATGTATGAAGATCTGGCCTTAACATCATAATTTTGATATTAAGCAATTGTAAGAGCTTGGTCATTAAAAAAAAAAACAAAACATAGACTTTAATATATTCAACGTGACCATTTTATTTAGATGTTCCTTTGTATGCCACATTGTCTAGGTTCAGAAAATATTTCTTGCAGTAAGATTCTAAATAAAATAAAAAAATAAGATTCCATATTCTATATTGAAATGTGGACCCTGGAACAGAGTAGTTGGACATAAATAGAGTCAGTGGAGCGATAAAGGAACCAGCAATGGTGCTGGTAGATTGGTGAAAGGAAGAGTATGTATGCCATGCATTTTAAAGGAGATATATATGTGATGGTTGTTAGGATATATTGTGTGTGTTTATGGGGCAATGTTTAAGGTAATATATTTTCATGGCCTGTTGGGGAGCCAGGCCCCATTACTTGGTTCTGCTAGGTCAGCGTAAATGAGTGAAGTGTGATGCCAGCCCTTGTGATGGTATTGTTTGCTTGCTTCCTTTTTTTTTTTTTGTTGCCTCAGATGCAACATGTGCAAACTGCAACTTTATATAAAATGAGGAGAAAATCACAGAAAATTCCCTTTGGTCACGAACACCAACTTTAGCTCACTGTTGGCATAAATGTTATGAAAGTGTACTAATGCTCCTTCAGCAAAACACACAGCAGCTTACAGAAAGACCAGAATTCTGTCATTTATCTAACTTGTCTTGTGTGCAGATGAGAGATTGCATGACCCAACTGAAAATCTGAATTATGCAATTTATATTCAGATGCTACTTAACCGGATAACTAGAAGTTATCCAGCTAAGTGGCAGCCACTGAATATCTGACTATGGTACGTTCAGCGGTCACCACTTATCCAGCTAAGTAGTTAGCTGGATAGTCAGTGGGTGGGCGGCAGGCATAAGTGGGCAGCACTACTTATCCGGCTAAGAAGCGATGTACAGATTACCCAGTTAAGTTAACCAGATAAGTTAGACCTGCTCCATAACAGATCTAAACTTAACCTGATAAGACTTATCCATATAAGTAGCAGCAAATACTGAGATATTCAGCAGTATAGCCGTGCTACTGAATATCCCCTGTAAGTTAGCTGGATAAGTCTTATCTGGCTAACTTGGCTGGCTGTGTCTGAATATTGAGCTCACTATGCTTAGAGCCATTCTTGATGATATATTGACTGGATTTTTAAAAATATTTCTAGTATTCTGTCAGTGCAGTGTTTTGTATCTGTACATCTGCACATAAGGCAATAGCCCTCAACCTTTATCATAATGAGTTTTCCTCACCCCCAAACAAGAGCTCCGCATACACATCAAGCCCTCTTCTATGCTTTGTTTAGCAAAAGGTAATTATTTCAACTGCCCTGAAGAACACACCATATATAAATGTAAAAAACTTCTCTGGCTTATCTTCTCTCTCACTCCTCTTTGGCCCCTTTGCCCTTCATGGGTGGGGGTCACCAAAGGCAGTTGGCCTCACTCAGATCCCACCGCCCCCTTTTCTGCAGGAGGTAGGCAGCTTCTTGCAGTGTTGGCTGTCTTGCATTCCCCAGTCACTCCTCTCAGGTGGAGAATCACTGGTGTAAGGGTTTACTGCATATTAGCATCAAATTCTGTGGTCTTGCCGCACCAGTAAGATGTTGGCAGGTAATTGCCAGTGTTGCTGGAGGTGTAATTACTATATGGGTGGGGAAGGAAGGGTGCCGGGTATGTTCTGGCAGTAAGGTACTATAAATTGGCATTTATCATTTTGCAGTAATATTCTTTGGGTAAAGGAAAATGTGATTTGCTTGGTCTCAGTTGTATGGACATGTTGTAACACTGTGCCAGGTACAGTTTGGATAAAGTGAGAGGGCCCGGTTTTGAAATGTGTGTTTTGGGTTGCAGATCTCCCCAGAGTTGTTGTGCAAGGAGGGGATCAAGGTGCATCGTACTGTACAGCAAAGCGGGCAATTTATTGTCTGCTTTCCTGGATCCTTTGTGTCTAAAGTATGTTGTGGCTACAGTGTCTCCGAAACTGTGCACTTTGCTACCACCCAGTGGACGAGTATGGGGTTTAAAACTGCCAAGGTAAGAAGTCACCAATAATTTAAAAATGCCTAGATTCTCTTTCAGGTTGTTTAGAATTGTGAACTGCAGAATGTAACCTGCACATTTCCATATCAGTATGCACATGGGGGTAGATTTTATAAATTTGTGCGAGCAAACAAAAGTATGCTGGATTTTATAAGATACGCGCGTAGCGAGCCCGGCGCGCGCTGCCTGTTCCCTCCGAGGCCGCTCCGAAATTGGAGCGGCCTCGGAGGGAACTTTCTTTCCACCCCACCCCCACGGCCCTATCTAAACCCCCCCCCCTACCTTTGTTGCCAGATTTACGCCTGCCAAAAGCAGGTGTAAATCTGCGTGCGCCAGCGGGCTGCTGGCGCGCCATCACCCGACCTGGGGGCTGGTCCGGAGGCCTCGACCATGCCTCCGGGCTGGTGCCACGCCCCCGGTCCCACCCCGGACACGCCCCCTCCCCGCCCCTTTTACGAAGCCCCGGGACTTATGTGCGTCCCGGGGCTCTGCGCGCGCCGGTGGCCTATGCAAAATAGGTGCGCCGGCGTGCGTAAATCCAGCCAGATTTACACGCGCAGGGCTTTTAAAATCCGGCCCTTGGAGTTTATCTTACAAAGGAAATACTTGAACTAGGTTGAACGAGTTCCTGCAGGTTGGTGGTGTAGCTGGGCATTCAGCTTTGCTGAGATGAGATGCTGACTGATATAGTAACTGCCTGTCCAAGAATTTGCACTAGTTTCCTCTCTCAGATCCAGGAAGAAATCTTATACCTGTGAATCATAGTTGACATAGGTTTGCCTTCCTTTGGATCGCCTCAAACAGTAAATCACTCAAACTTGTGTAGCTTGGAGAAAGTTGAAATTGATGAGAGAATTGTTTTTTTCTCATCACTATGTTCTTGTTTTAAAAAATAAAAAAGTGATGTATTTGCAGCAAAATTAAGTTTATAGCAGAAATGTATGCTCCTCTTGAGGTGCCACTGTGAGGGGATAGAGTAGATAGAGACCATGTGCCATAGAATACAATGATCTCTCCCCTCCTGACTGCATTTTCAGGCAGCCAGAGGCTTGGATATAAGCCACTCTTCCTACATATTCTGCCCTGAGTCTTCACCCAAGTACCAAAGTCCTAATTAAAGCAAGAATCAAAGGGCTAAAACTTGTTTACCACTCTTTGTGGTGGGATGTTTGTTACATTTATGTACTGGTTCCCTCAAACAAAAGTTCTCAATTGACAAAAGGGGGCTGATGTCATCTGACAGTGCCTTCCAAGCTCAGTAAAAGTTTGCTAAGCATGTGCTGCCTTGTGAGCTCTCTCTCTCTGATTTTGTCCAAGCTTTCACATGGATGTTTGACCTTCTCGATATTTTTCTGTATTTGGCTTCTCTGTTTCATTGCAGTTTCTTTTTCCACTGCCGCAGCAGCCCCTCAACAGGACTTTTAAATGCTACCCTTAAAACAAACACCCCCTCATTCAGTTGTTAAGAGCAAGATGTCCAAGGAGAGGCTTAAGAAGTCAGTCATCAGCAGCTTCCAGTCTTGTGTCTGCGGGTGCAGAAATTGATCACTGATGCCCATGAGGTCTGCTACAGGTGTTTGGACCTGGACCATGATATGGCAAACTGCTATAAGTTCAGTAGGATGTCCCCTAGGGCCCAGTAGTCGCAGGCCTGAAAAATGCATGTTTTCCAGAGAGTACTAAGGAAATGTACCCATGTGTCCGGTCATTGGAGCCGCCGCTCCTCTTAGAATAGGGCCTCCAAAAGTTCTTGCCACGTAGAGTTCACCAAGAGCAACTTCCATCACTGCTCCATGGTGAAAACTCCCCTTCTGTGTCTGCAGGATTAGGTCAAGAAAGGCACAGAAGCGCTCAGTGCCTAAAGAGGCTCAATTATTGGTATCAAAGTATGACGTGTTCCCAAGGCCTAGCTGTTCGGATCCGAAAGGAAAGAAACTGCATGGCACCATGGACAGGGTCTCTTCCTCAGTGTCCGCCTCAATTGACACCAGGCTGCAAATCCCATTGTATTTTCTGGCATGGAAAACCCCATGGCAACAAAACCCCTTTTCTTTCTGGATCCCCCTATATCCAGGGGGCCATTGGTGGTTTTGGCATAGAGTGCACATTCCACGTCACCATTGATATGGAGGCTGGACATGATGATGCTGATTCCCTTCATTATTCCTGGGGTATTGATGAAGGCACTAGAGGTTATTCTACCGGTGCAGAGCACCTCTGAGACTTCCCTTTCAATACAGCTAAATAGCTTAGCTCTTCAACAGCAGAGAGGAGAATCTTATTTGGGTCTCTAAAAACAATGTTTCTTCTCCAACTCCAGCCCAAAGACAACAGAAGTCAGTGGATCAAATCACTGAGTTGATGCAAACCGGGCTGCAAATGGGGTCAGTGAAAGTGCTTGGGTGGCATGGGGAAGATGTTGGGGGAGGGAATAAAGGAGGCCATATTTTTTTTTCTATTTACCAGGTGGGAGGGAGCACCAGCATGATAATTACTTTACTATTTTCCTTCACGGGGGTATGGGGAGGAGAACTTACTGATTTCTTTCAGTCACCAGCAAGGTGATCCTCTCTGATTAAATTTATTGGGTGTCCTGCCAAATTGTCCTCCATGCCCGTTTTCAGGGTCATTAGTGCATGAGGGGAGTACTGTTAAGGGAGCTCTCTGTCCTCTTAATGACCAGAGCGGTCAAGCTTGTCCCACCAAGGTAAAGGGGGCAAGGGTTCTACTCCTGTTACTTCCTGATTCCAAAGAGAACAGGGGGATTCCATCCCATCCTAGACTTCAGGGCTTTGAGCAAGCTTCTAAAAAGAGAAAAGTTCAAGATGGTTTCCCTGGGCACCCTGATTCCCCACCTTGCAAAAAGGGGACTGGCTATGATCCCTCAATTTAAAGGACACGTACACCCACATCGAGATCTTTCCAGGTCACAGCAAGTATATCAGATTTGTGGTGGGAAAACAGCACTTCCAGTACAGATTGTTGCCGTTCGGGCTAGGGTCGATCCCACATGTCTTTAGAAAGTGCCTGGCCATGGTGAGGGGTGCAACTCGGCAGACTGGAGTGCATGTTTTCCCCTTTCTGGATGAATGGCTGGTCAACAGCACCTCTCAAGCCAGTCCTTGCACTTGACTATCCAGGTATTGGAGTCACCAGGGTTCGTCATCACTACCAAAAGTCCCTTCTCAACCCATCACCTCACCATCTCTACACAACAAAAAACTGGTGGGAAGTGGAATAGATGAAAATCCTTTTACAGTAGAAAATGTGTGGGAAGAGCTAAAGAACCTGAAAGTGGACAAAGCCATGGGGCCTGATGGGATTCATCCAAGGATATTGAGGGAGCTCAGAGATGTTCTGGCGGCTCCGCTGTGTGACCTGTTCAATAGATCCCTAGAAACAGGAGTGGTGCCGAGTGATTGGAGAAGAGCGGTGGTGGTCCCACTTCACAAGAGTGGGAACAGGGAGGAGGCTGGCAACTACAGACCGGTCAGCCTCACTTCGGTGGTGGGAAAAGTAATGGAGTCACTGCTGAAAGAGAGAATAGTGAACTATCTACAGTCCGGAGAATTGATGGACCAGAGGCAACATGGATTCACCAGGGGAAGATCCTGTCAGACAAATCTGATTGACTTTTTTGACTGGGTAACCAAGGAATTGGATCGAGGAAGAGCGCTCGATATCATATACTTGGATTTCAGCAAAGCTTTTGACACGGTTCCGCACAGGAGACTGGTGAATAAAACGAGAAGCTTGGGAGTGAGTGCCGAGGTGGTGACCTGGATTGCAAATTGGTTGACGGACAGAAGACAATGTGTGATGGTAAATGGATCCTTCTCTGAAGAGAGAGCGGTTTTAAGTGGTGTACCGCAAGGATCGGTGTTGGGACCGGTCCTGTTCAATATCTTTGTGAGCGACATTGCGGACGGGATAGAAGGCAAGGTTTGTCTTTTCGCGGATGACACTAAGATCTGCAACAGAGTGGACACGCCGGAAGGAGTGGAGAGAATGAGATTGGATCTAAGGAAACTGGAAGAGTGGTCGAAGATATGGCAGCTGAGATTCAATGCCAAGAAGTGCAAAGTCATGCATATGGGGAGTGGAAACCCGAATGAACTGTATTCGATGGGGGGGGGAAAGGCTGATGTGCACGGAGCAGGAGAGGGACCTTGGGGTGATAGTGTCTAATGATATGAAGTCTGCGAAACAATGCGACAAGGCGATAGCAAAAGCCAGAAGAATGCTGGGCTACATAGAGAGAGGAATATCGAGTAAGAAAAGGGAAGTGATTATTCCCTTGTACAGGTCCTTGGTGAGGCCTCACCTGGAATACTGTGTTCAGTTCTGGAGACCGTATCTACAAAAAGACAAAGACAAGATGGAAGCGGTACAGAGAAGGGCGACCAGGAAGGTGGAGGATCTTCATCGGATGACGTACGAGGAGAGATTGAAGAATCTAAATATGTACACCCTGGAGGAAAGGAGGAGCAGAGGTGATATGATACAGACCTTCAGATACTTGAAAGGTTTTAATGATCCAAAGACAACGACAAACCTTTTCCGTAGGAAAAAAATCAGCAGAACCAGGGGTCACGATTTGAAGCTCCAGGGAGAAAGATTCAGAACCAATGTTAGGAAGTATTTCTTCACGGAGAGGGTGGTGGATGCCTGGAATGCCCTTCCGGAGGATGTGGTGAAGACCAGAACTGTGAAGGACTTCAAAGGGGCGTGGGATAAACACTGTGGATCCATAAAGTCAAGAGGCCGCCAATGAAGAGTGGTGACTCGCCAGAATGATGGCTACTGCCTGGAGACAATACCCTTATTCAATAAACGTACACATGCTTACTGTGACTCCAACATCATTCTAGCTTCAACAGCAAGAGGAAATGTGGAATAAAGGATCTGCACTCACAAAGGGGGAGTAGCTGGCTTGTTACGGCGGTTACTACCCCAAACCAAATAAGCCTGTTACTTCAATTTCTATGCAAATACAGCAGAGCTCTCTGCTTCAACGGCAGGGGAGAAGAAAAAAGGGTTCACACTCACAAAGCGGGGAGTAGCTGGCTTGTTACGGCGGTTACTACCCCAAACCAAATGTGCCTGATACTTCACTTTCGATGCATATCCAGCATAGCTCCCTGCTTCAACGGCAGGGGAGAAGAAAAACAACCAATAAGGGCTGTATAACATAGTCTGAGTAAAACAAATAAGCATGGGTGTAGCTTGCTTATTGCGGCGTTTACTACCCCTACTACCCCTAACTTATCAGCTAGATATTCACTTGGATGCAGCTCCATCACTGCTTTCTACATTAATGGTGGGGGTGGAAGGGAAATAGAACCAAGAGCTAAGAGAAACAGATAAGTATGAGAGAAAAACGTGTGTGAAGCTTGCTGGGCAGACTGGATGGGCCATTTGGTCTTCTTCTGCCGTCGTTTCTATGTTTCTATGTTTCTATGAGCCCTGCTAGTTGTGGCTCAGGCAAAACCTTTCTACGGTGCTCCAGGGCGCTCACTTTGGCATCCATAGCAGAGGCATTTCAACAGAGCCAGCAGGTATCAGCTTGGCACATGTTGAAGCTGTTGGGCCACCCAGGTTGCGCCCAGGTTGCGCCAGGCCACCCAGGCCCTACAGGCTCACATCCGCATCAATCTGTCTCTTTGGGACTCCTTGTCCTGGTGGCGGATTCTCTCAAATTTGGAGCATGGAATATCTTTCCAAACTCCCCCAACAAAATTGTCCTTACCACCCTGGGGTGGGGTGCTCATGTAGATGGGCTGCACACCCAGGGTCTGTGGTCCACCCAGGAAGCACAACTTCCTGGAGCTCCAGGTGATCAGGTACACTCTTTGGGCTTTCAGAGATCAGCTGTCCAACAAAGTCGTCCTGATCCAGACAGACAGCCAAGTAGCAATGTGGTATGTCAACAAGCAGGGAGCAATGGGGTTGTACCTCCTGTCAGGAAGTGGTCCAGAGCTGGTCCTGGGCTCTGTCCCACGGGATGGTGCTCCGGGCCATGTATCTGGCCAGAACAGAATAGCAGATAGACTAAGTCGAGCCTTCAGGCCCCATGAGGGGTCACTGGACCACGGGGTGGTGAATCAGATCTTCTGGCTCTGGGGGAACCCAGACATGGGCTTGTTCGCATCCCCCTGCAATAAGAAGGTGACTCAGTTCTGCTCCCTGTACAGGTCAGACAGCGAGCCAGTCTCAGTCACTTTTCTCACCATTGGGGCAAGGGTCTTCTGTAAGTGTATCTTCCACTTCTTCTAGTAACGAAGAGTCTTCTGAAGCTTTGAGAGGACAGAGGGACCATGATCCTCATAGTACCTCATTGGCTGGAAAAGGTCTGGTTTCCACTCCTTCGGGAGTTGCCTTTCTGGAAACTAATCAGTCTGGAGTCTTTCCCAGATCTCATCATGCCAGGATCAGGGCAGGCTGCGGCATCCCAACCTCTAGGCCCTGTCACTCACAGCCTGGATGCTGAGAGCCTGCAGCCGCTGGATCTTTCTGAAGATGTGTCTCGGGTCCTGGTAGCTTCTAGAAAATCCTATGAACTGAAGTGGAGGAGGTTTTCCGTGTAGTGTGAGCAAAAGGCCCTATTTTCTTTCTTCTGCCCCAGACAAAAACTGTTTGACTACCTTCTTCACCCTTCGGAGGCTGTCCTAAAAACCAACTCTGTTAGAGTTCTTCTAAGTACAATTGGAGCATACCACCAAGTTGTAGATCATATGCCCATCTCTGTACAGCCTATAGTTGTACATTTCATGCAGGGGCTGCTTCAGTTGAAGCGTCCCCTAAGTCCTTCCACTGTGTCTTGGGACCTCAGTGTGGTGCTAGCTAAGCTGACAAAAGCTCCTTTTTAGCTGCTGCGAAACTGTGACCTGAAGTACCTGACATGGAAGGTCATATTTTTGGTGGAGGTCACATCAGCATGCAGGGTCAGCAAGATACAGGCCTTAGTGACTTATCCACCTTATACCAAGTTTTATCATGACAGAGTAGTCCAGCGCACGCACCCTAAGTTCCTGCCTAAGGTCGTGACTGGCTTCCATCTTAACCAGGCAATCATCCTGCCAACATTCTTTCCCAAGCCCCATTCTCACCAAGGCGAATGAGCACATCACGTTTTGAATTGCAAGAGATCCTTAGCCTTCTACCTGGAGCGGACAGAAGCCCATAGGCAGTCCACCTAACTTTTAATTTCTTTTGACAGGAATAGACTGGGAGTTGTCATTACCAAGCTGACACTGTCCAATTGGCTAGCAGATTGCATCTCCTTCTGTTATGCCCAGGTGGGACTGCATCTTGGGGGTCATGTCAAGGCTCATTCTGTCAGATCCATAACAATGTCGGTGGCACACTTGCGAGCAGTTTCTGTGGAGGAGATCTGCAAGGCTGTGACGTGTAGTTCTCTCCACACATTCGTATCACAATACTGTCTGGATAGGGATGGCCGACGTGACAGTAGGTTCAGATAGTCTGTCCTCTGGAATCTGTTTGAGGTGTTAAACCCAACTCTTCTTGCCTAGGGCCCATTGTTTGGGTTCAAGCTGTCTCCTCCTCTGTTACCAACAGCACTGTTGTGCTTGTTGACACCTGTTTGGTGTCTGTTGGTCCCCATTTGTGTTGGGGAGCAGCCTGTAGCTAGGGATTCACCCATCTGTGTGGACTACCATCCTGCTTGTCCTAGGAGAAAGCAGAGTTGCTTACCTGTAACAGGTGTTCTCCTAGGACACGAAATCCACCTGCCACCCCGCGGAGTTGGGTTTCTCCTATTCTTTTATTAATTTTTTTTATCGTAATTCTATGTTACAAGACTGAAGAGGGACCCCGCGTGGACACTTGGTATAGAGCATGCTGGGCATGCTCGGTATCCCTAAAGTTCTAGAAGCTTTGACATAAGTTTTCCGTGCCGGACTCCATCTGATGATGTCACCTATGTGTGAGGACTAACATCCTGCTGTCCTAGGAGAACACCTGTTACAGGTAAGCAACTTTGCTTTCTCTGATAAAAGAAATCCTTCACTTTAGGGTTGTGTCAAACTGGCAAGTTTGAATCCCTTAGGAGACCTGCAATCCTTTCTCAGGGACAATGCAGGGTATACTCTCTCCTTCTAGGCTGGCTGACAAGGAGCTAAGATTGATGGATGCTGTGTCTGTGAAACACTCGAGATTTGCTGAGCATCATGCTCCTTAGAATGTCGCCAGTCATGGTATCATTGGGGCTCAGGCTAAAGGCCAGAGCTCTTGTGCCTGCCTGGGGCCTGGACTTGAGGTCAACATGTTGGCATCACACTTGTCTCAGGCCCACATATAAGGCCAGTGCTCTTGTCCCTGCTTTGAACCCATGATAAGAGGCCAGTACATTTGCTGCCCCATACCTTGCCCAGGGTCCACACTAGAGGCCAGCATTCTTTGGGCCTCCACTCTCCTCTCCCTGCCCCCTCGCCTAAGGACTACACTATAGGCCAGTGCTCTTGCCTCAGGGCCTGCTTTCTTGCCCCCTGGAACCTGAGCTTGAAAACTATGCTTTTGATCCTCAGTGCCCAAGCTTAAGGCCTGTGCTTCGTTTTTTGATCCCCCACTTGAGTTGCCTGGTCTTGGGTCTTGCTCCTGAGGCCCTGTACTCTTCTTGTCACCCAATAATGTTTAGTTGTGTTACTGAGGAAACCTGGAGTGGTACCTTGGTAAGTGTGGACTGTGTCTGCAATGGATTTATTTGCTCATTGCCTTTACCACCAGTGTGAAGTTGTACTGCAGCTAATGAAGATGCTGCTTCCACGCTATAGTATCCTCAGCTCTGCATTACGTTATTTGTTAAGAGACTTAGCATTTCATTCCAAGAGAAATTGTATTGGCCTATTGTGTGACTTCTTTCCCTAAAAATATATATTTTTGGTTATCATCAGACCTTTCCAATTAGAACATTCCTTCTTTGGGATCTCTGCTCATCTAAATGCAGAGGAAAATCTCAGATCACAGGTCTCTTCCAGCTTCAGTTTTGTACAGAAATGTTCACACATGCACTTGTTAAGACACTGAAATATCTTGAGAATGAACCTACAAGACCAGTCTGTTTGTTCTTAACAATAAGTTAGCTGAGGGGACCATGCTTGGAAATTTCTTCTAGTCTGGGACCTGTTGCTTTTAGTCTTGATTCAGTTTCTTCTCTTAGTGTCTTCAGTCCTTGAATGCACTTGAGGCTGAATCTTGTTCCAGAATATATTGTCTTACATTTCTACACTCTGTATTTTCGTATAGATAATGTTTTTCAATTTGTACATCGTAACTTATCGACATAACTTGGGTTTGTTGCATTTTCAGTGCTTTCGAATCAATTCATTGAGTACATAACGCCTACCCTCTTGAACCTCTTCTAATTTTGAATGCCCATGTTCATTGCACTCTGGCAGATGTGCTTTGCTTTGGGAATTCCCCCTCCTTCCCCATGTGAGTCCATTGAGATTGCTTGCTAGAGAAGGTGAAATTGTAATTTTCAAACAATAGCAGCTCGATGATTCACATAACACCCTCGCCTCTCTTTGTGGTGGGACTTGTTCAGTTTTCCCCTTGAGCTTTTCGAAAGAGGAAACGGGGGGCTTTGATCAGCAGGAGGCAGTGAGGTTGTCTGGTTGTTAAGCAATTGGTTCAAAGGTATCAAGTTTCCAAAACTGTCCGGTAGGGAAGGCTGCTTTGATCTGTGCCATCGAATGACATTACCCACCTATGTGAATAACTGAGCTGCTGTTAGAGAGCTCAATTACAAGTAAGCAGTTTCACTGAATGATTTTCAGATTGGAAAAAAGCAGGCCTGTGGTTTCCATAATATGTATACTTTTAAAAGCAGTGAAAAAGAGGCATTCCCAGGATGCAACTTTTTTGGTGAGAAAAAAACCTTCATATGTATATGAAAACTTAAAAAATGCATGCATTTAGCAGATCATATACTTTACACTATTGTTTTGGATGGTGTAGGTGAACGCTTGTAGTTATCCATCTAAATGGCTTAACCACAATATCTCTTTATCCGGCTAGAATTTAGCTGGATATGTTGGGGGTGATCTTGGGGCGGCGGTTGGCGTTTTGGGGAGGAGTGGACTTAACCGGTTAGGTTAATCGGCTAACTCCCATATTCGGAGTTAGCTGGTGAACCTAACCGCCTAAATCTAGCTGCACTGTTGGCAAGTCTAAAGTTAGCCAGATAGCTGGGTATGTTGAGCAGCGCTGCCAAGCCACTGAATATCCCAGTTAAGTCAGCCAGATAGGTGCATCCAGCTAACTTATCTAGCCACTCAACGGCTAAATGTGGACCCCATTGTATGTGGGTTCCGTAATTTTCAATATCAGCAGGATTTGTCTGTGCTAAGAAGTAGGCATATAGAGTTTGTTAGATTCCCTATAGAACATTTGCACTAATACAGTGGACCCTTGACTTACGAACTCAATTTTTTCCATAAGAAATAATGGAAATACCCATAATGCATTCCGAACCTCCTAAAGCACCCCTTACCTAACATTTTCATAATAAAAAAGGGTTGTATAATGTGCGTAATTACCAGAAACACGAATAATTTTCCTAGTGTACTCACCAAAAAGTTATAAAATATGCCTAGCCTACCAGAAAGAACAATTTCATACTGTACTCACCATTCAAGTTGACATCTTTGGCTTGGAGGAGGGGGGAGGATGAAATAGAAGGTGGTTATTGTTCGGAAGGAGAGTCCCATTCCATAAGAACATCAGGAATCTGTCTCTCTGGTGTCCTTTCTGTCCTTGGGAGAGTCTGTAGCCCACTAGGACCTGCTTCTGGCTCACTAGGTCTCAATGTTTTCACAACTAAAAACTGGTCTAAGGTGTACAACAAAAAAACCCACCAACCCCACATGCTCATTTTCCCCTCCCCACACCCTCTGAGCACATCTCTGGCCCCCCACATGCTCATTTCTCCCTCCCAGCATACTCATTCCTCCCCTCCTGATACTGTACCTTGCCAGCTGAGTGCTGTCCCACGATGCTGTTGCTTGCTGCAATGCCGGGCCGGGTCTGCCCATGTGCACCTGAGATGGACAAGCTTCATTGGCGGCAGCAGCAGCTGCAGCAGCAGCAGCCAACCAATCACTATAGAAGTCCCGCCCATCAAGACCAAAAAAACACGATTGGCAGTAAAAAAAAAACCCAATTACAAGCAATCCGCGGGAAAAAAAAAAGCGCACACGTGTACGGCACTTGAGGCATTCAGGTCGTAACTCGAAATCTGGTCGTAACTCAAAATCGAACAACTTGGTCATAGCCCAAGTTGTTCTTAGATCAAGCCAGTCGTAACTCAAGGGTCCACTGCATGTCTGTTTTGCCCCCCTCCTGAATACCCCCAGCAACCAAAACACATTGGACGAAATCTCACCCTTTGTTTTTTTTGGGAGTTTTTTTTTTTATTTTTTTTAGATAACCACACTTGAGATTCAAAGCATAAAGCAAACACAGCCAGACAAATGTGTGCATTGTTTTTTATGTTATAAATGTCCACCCAGGATTACTTCAGTAAATCTTATGATTACAGCACCTTTGCAGAAAAGGGCATCCAGTCTGAGTGCAGAATGGTTGTGTGATTTGCAAAAGGCCACAAAGGAAGTAGTAGCTAATTTTTATTTTTGTTGATTGTGATTCCTTTACTTTATTGATCCAATGTATTATCCAAAGATGTTGTACATGAGCTTTGAAAACCATGCAAGTGCTCCCTTCAGGTGAGCAGGTGAGAAGAGATTTGAGTTGAGATGTCCAGGCTCATAATGCACTGTTCTAACCATTCGGTGCTGCTAGGTCTTTGAATTTAGCTGCATATATTGTCATATAACATCTGTGCAATTAATTGGTATGACTGTAGACAAGCAGGTCAAGGGATTGCTTTTATCCATTTGTTTCTCTCCAGGGTAATTTGCATTTGCATTTTTTTGGTTCGTAGGAAATGAAGCGTCGCCACATAGCCAAGCCATTTTCCATGGAGAAGTTACTGTACCAGATTGCAGCTGCAGAAGCAAAGAAGGAAAACGGGCAGAGTCTGAGCGTTATTTCTTCACCTCTTAGGGAGCTCAGGTAATGGGCTTATTTTCAGTGTTTTTTTTTTCCTCTTCTTTTTGTGATGGTCTTCAGCTGAGTCTTCACTACAAACTCTGAAGGTGATAGTAAAAAGGAGAGCAAGACTAAGTAAAAAAAAAAAAAAACTGTCTTGCTCTTACCCACACCAACAAAGCAACGAGCAAATGTTTCATGGTCCAGTGCAAAGCACAAATCATGCACTGGAGAGGAGGCGCCCACTAGCATCATGTGTTACGGTGCCAGTGGGTGGAGCTTCCCAATGTGAGAAGTCTGCTGCCTGCACCAAGCAGGTACCAAAAATAAACACCTATTTTTGACACACACCCCCCCTTTTTTCTTTTTTTTTTTCTTTCTCTGATGCTGGGAGTTGTGATCGTAGGTGCAAAAGTCTTTGATGCAGAGAGCTATAGAAGCACTGGTAGCTAGGGGTGCAAGCAACATTTCAGCATAGCTGACTTGGAAAGACACTTTGAGCTTTTCTACTATGGACAAATAGCATTCTATAGGATAATGCAGCCTTTGTAGTAAGAATTGTACCAAACATTATCACCTCTAACTCTTCATTTTCCCCTTATGATATTTCCTGACGCTTTTCCCCTTCACCCCCAACTAATTTCAGGCCAATGTAATAAAATCCGCATTAAAATATGCACTGGTTTTTAAAGCAGATTTTCTTTTCTCTGAGGACAAGCAGGATGGCAATACTCACACATGGGTGATATCATCCAATGGAGCCTGGCACAGAAAACATATGTCAAAGTTTCTAGAACTTTGACTGTGCCTCACTGGGCATACCCAGTCTTTCTTTTTCCATGGAACTCTCTGATCGCAGTTTTGTGCCTCATGCTCCTGTTCTGTGCCTTTGGGTTTTTTGGCCAGAATTACAGGATCATTCGTTGCGGGGTCCCATGGTTTTGTTCCTCATAGTTTTCCCTAGATAAGGTTTTTTGGTCATTTCTTTAAATTTTCACTCAATTCCCTTACTCGTTCAGTGTTGCTCTACCATTGGTGCCCACTGGCCTCCATGCCATGATCACCATAGAGTTCTATTTTTGCCTCCCTTTTCTTTCAGCTCAACATGTCTAGCAGGTTCCAGTGATGCCCCCTCTCCCTCCTGTGCACAAGGATATGTCTATCATGGACCCCAGTGATGTGTCATGTGCCTGGGGCATCACATGATGTCTATGGATGTCAGAAATGTGCAACTATGACACCAAAAAGACATCAATCCAAATTGGAACTTGTGAAAAAGCATTTTGGGCACCGAAAGACCGATCCATTGGCATTGGAGACATTGACATTGAAGGACCTCTGAGCTGCACTGGTCGAAGGAGCAACATCGGGAGGACTGTCAGTTCCCTTGATGCCTTTGGAAGATAAGGACCCCAGAGGCAGGCCTTCGTCTGGCTTTTTCTGATCGAAAAAAGTGTCTGGGGTCTGCCTCTTCAACAACAGCATCAAGAAGTTCCAATGCTGGGCATTGAGGGAAGCCAAAAAGAATCATTGGTCTCTGTTGGTGTCCGATGCCAGGAGGGAAACAGTCCTGGCAAGCCATAACCTCCCTAAGCGGTCCCGTGGTGAGGAGTGCTCATCCTCTAAGCAGGCTAGGCCTTCACGACAGCTTTTACCAATCCAGATGGCCATCGCAGATCAGCCTCTCGGTTCCAATGAAGATGTGGTCACCCCTCCTGCCTGCTACTCAGAGTTAGTATCGGCAGTCTTCAAGGAGGAGTTGGATAAAAAGATTTAGCTGGCTTTACAGAAGGTGCTATAGAGCCTTGTTGCCAGGGCATTGAGAGCACCAAGCAGGAACCATCAATCCTCGAGTAACTGCTAGATTCCCTTTGGGTGCTCAGAGGAGGAGAGGCCAGTGCTGGATCCAATGCCCAGAGAGACATCAGGGTCAATGACTGCTGCCCTGCTGTTGATGTCCAGCTTCTTGGGAGAGGAAGCTTCCTCGTCGAAGCTCCTTTTGGATTCAGGCCAAAACAGCCAAATGCATCAGTCCTTGAGACTTTGACTAAGGATTGAGCATTGAAAGAGGTCTCCCTACCAGCAGGCTAGGGTGAGTCATACTCCAAATATTCTTGGGGGTACGGCTATGACTCTGCAGATATCTCTGAAGTGGAGGTGCCTGCAAGGATCTCTTCTAAATTCCTTGTCTCTGGTAGAGAAGAGGAAGTCCCTTCCTGATGTCCTATTCGTCACAGGTTTTGTTAGGAAAATGACTGAGGCCATTCCATTTGTTACAGATGGAGGATGAGTCCAGAAGTGAAATGCTGGACATCCCCCAGTTTGTCAAGCCCCCTAAGGAAATCATGGCAATCCCAGTCCTTCAGGAGGTACAGATGTGGATGTGGAAAACCCCCCTCTGTGGATCCAGTCAACAAGAAGGCGGACGCAGTCTCTCATCTAAAAGGGCTTCTGGATTTGAAAAGACAGTTTCCATACTAGTCTGTAGTAGTCAAATTTGTTCTCAGAAAGGTCGAGGTCCAGAACTCATTCCTTTGTGCCCCCTCCCCAGGGAAGGAGTCTAGAAGCTTTGACACCCGGTAAGGAAAGTTTATCAGGGTGCTATGCTCAACACCTATATAGCTTCCAATCAGCTCTTTATGGGCTAGTATATGTGGGATGTACTGGAGTATGTGCGGGATGTAGCCGATTTCCTCAAAAGCAGCAAGATGCCCTAGAGTCACTAGTGAACAAAGGGTTAGAATACAGAAAACAAATAGTCTGTTTGATCTTTGAGGTTTTCGAAACAGCATTGAGAATCTCTGCTGTAGGGATTGGAGCCCTCAGACTTGCCTGTCCAGAAGTATAGGAAAGACTAGCTGATATGCTGTGTACTGGGGAAAATCTCTTTATAGAGTGAAGGATACAGCAGCACAGATCAGAGATCACTGTACAGTGCTCGGGCAGCTCTTCGCTGGCACTCAAACCCTGCTTCCTCCTCCAAGCTGTATCCAAGGCCTGGGCAAAGAGGGCACGTTTTCCACCCAAAAAGGTGCTATCTGTCATGCTTTGGTCCCATACACAAGAGGCCCATCCGAGTTAGCAGAGGGTGCCTAAGCCCCAGACGGCAATCTAGTCAGCATCTGGAACAGAGTTTTGACAGGATTGGAGAGAACCTATCCAATATCCCATTACCCATGTCAGAGGACCTTCCGATCGGAGGAAAGCTGCAGTTTTACATAAACTGTTCTCACAATGTAAATTCAGATGTTTGGGTCCTCAGCATAATCAGAAAAGGGTACAATTAAACCTATTGGGTGTCCTGCCAAATTGGCCCCAGAGTTTGGGGTCACTTATATCAGTACCTGCTTCATATAGAGCTCTCCTCCCTTTTAACGGCCAGTGGGGTTGAGACTGTTCCACCAAGACAGAGGGCATGGATTTTATTCCAAGTATTTTGTGATTCCAAAGAAAACAAGGGGCCTCCTTCCTATCCTAGACCTAAGGGCCTTTCAACAAATTCATCAAAAGAGAAACGTTCAAGATAGTTTCCCTGCGCACTTTAATCCCCTTTCTTCAAAAAGAGGACTGGCTATGCTTACTCAACCTAAACTAAACAAGTAAATAAGGATGTTTGGTCTGTGTTTTGGTCTGTTACCATTATAGATATAGGAAAATTAATCCCACAGTTACATTAAATTTAGTCCATTAGATGAATGCCCATTTTGGATAATTTGGATTATATATACTAATACGTATCAAAATTTAACTGAAATAATGAATGCAGCCCTCTGCGAAGGACATTTACCGGCAATATTAGAGCTATAATTAGACCTGTGTAAAAAAAAAAACAAAAAACCACTATCTGAGATGGGCATATCAAATTACTGCTAAACTTCAAATCTCCCTAAGGTAAGTGAAATAGAGAAATGGGTTTTGCATCAGCTACATGAGACATGTTTGCTCTAATGGATGAGCTACATAGAAAAAAATAATGGATCAGCTATGATCTTAGTGCAACTTGACATTTCTTCTGCATCTATGCAATGAGCCATGAAGTAGTATTGTCAAAACCGAGGAAGTTGGCTTTCATCATTTTTATCAGATAGGAAGCAATAGGTAAGAATTGGAAGCTGTTCCTCTTGGAAATAGTGTAGTCAGGTATCCCTCAGGGATATATACTTATACATGCGAAAGAGGTTAGGAATTTTCAGCTTGGAGAAGAGACGACTGAGGGGGGGATATGATAGAGGTGTTTAAAATCATGAGAGGTCTAGAACGGGTAGATGTGAATCGGTTATTTACTCTTTCGGATAGTAGAAAGACTAGGGGGCACTCCATGAAGTTAGCATGGGGCACATTTAAAACTAATTGGAGAAAGTTCTTTTTTACTCAACGCACAATTAAACTCTGGAATTTGTTGCCAGAGGATGTGGTTAGTACAGTTAGTATAGCTGTGTTTAAAAAAGGATTGGATAAGTTCTTGGAGGAGAAGTCCATTACCTGCTATTAAGTTCACTTAGAGAATAGCCACTGCCATTAGCAATGGTAACATGGAATAGACTTAGTTTTTGGGTAATTGCCAGGTTCTTATGGCCTGGATTGGCCACTGTTGGAAACAGGATGCTGGGCTTGATGGACCCTTGGTCTGACCCAGTATGGCATTTTCTTATGTTCTTATGTTCTTACCTTTACCAGAAACACTTTCTTTACTTGTGTCAAATACTATGTTTATACAGACAAATCCAATTGTTAATTCCATATGATGCAAGTGGAATTAGTGCCACTGAGATACTTAATCACTATTTTAGTACAGTGAGGGATTGTATGTACAACAGGCTGGTATTTAATGTTCAGAAAACCATATTAATAGGGATAGGAAGAATGTGCCCCATCTATAAATTTGTTTAATATGAAAATCCAAGGTAAAAGAGCTGCCTTTGCTAATTGAAGGGAGGGATCTTGGTGTGCTTCTGGACTTAGAAATGAAGATGAAAGGTCAAGTTAAAGCAGTAGCAAAGGCAGCATTCTTGAAATTGAATATTGTTAGACCGCTAAAAAATTATATATATCACTTGCTGATTGCATTTCTTTGTATTTGAGCCTGCCAAAACTGTTAACAGGGTTTTCCAGTTGGTCCAAAATTCTGCAGCAAGAGTGGTAAAAAGTAGGCTGTATCAAGGAATTGCACTAGTTCTCCAAGGACAAGCAGGATGGTAGTCCTCACACATGGGTGACATCAAATGGAGCCCGGCACGGAGAACTTTTGTCAAAATTTCTAGAAACATTGCCTGGCACACTGAGCACGCCCAGCATGCCGCTAACCACGCATCCAGATGGGTTCCCTCTTCAGTCTCTTCCTTTCCGCGAACCTGCTGCCCAGTGGTTGTGAGCTTCTACTTCTTTTCCACAGTTGTTTTCTAAAATTTTGCTGTTCTCTCTCCCTGCGTCATGAAGGGTCCCTCGTATTTTTGTCTTTTCCGCTCTCCGCAACCTGGTAAGTCCTTTGAATATTTGCAGTTGATCGCCAATGGTTTCATCTCCCGGTACCCACCGACCCTTGACTGCGTGCCACATACATTTTGCGATGGCATTGACTGGTTTTCGCCAGTGCCCCTGGACTATGTCCATCACAGACCCCCACGAGGTCTGCGTCCTCTGCCTGGGGGCATCAGTTATGACCTTTGTGCCCAGGTGACCCCTAAGGGCTGTTGGGCACGTCTTGACAAAATGGAAAAATTATTCGGTTCCAAAAGATCAGATCCATCGTCTGCTTCAGGAACCTCCATCCCACTCAGGAAGGAGGTTTTGATCTTGACCCTGTCGGAGTCGCCCCGGCAACTGCTCCCTGGCCCCAAGACAGGAGCCGAGGACTGACTGCGCTCTTTGTTGCCTCATTCCCGGTCGGATTTCTCACAGTCTCCCTCGGTTCTGAGAAAAGACCATGGTGGCCACCTAGAACAGTCGAAGAAACATCAATATCGGTCATAATCCTCTAAGTCAGACCATGGACAGGCATTGACATAGGTGCCTCTGAAGAAACGGTCTCAGGCAGAGGAAGCAATTCACTCTGAAGCCTCCAAGGAGCCTCCACCAACACCGGTAAAGGGATCTGGTGCCCCCCAGTTCCTCAGGGGATGTCCCAATTTCGCCAACTCCTCCTCAAGCCATTTTGTCCTCAGCTGCCTTTGAGGAGGAGTTGGAGAGGCGCATGTGGTTGATGGTCAGCTGGGCCCTGCAGGGCTTCGAGCTTCTGGTTCCACCGGCACCACCACCACCGCAGGAACAGACTCCACTGGTGGTTGTGCCATTATTAGAATGGCTCAATATGCTGCTTGGTGTTCCACCAATGCAGCTGGCACCAATGCCCCAAGCCCCCCCACAGCTGAAGGGAGCACCACCGCCACCAGCCCCCATCCCGGTGAGCGACTCCTCAGAGGAGGAAGGGCCATCAGGCTAGATGGCGTTTCAGGGACGCATGACACTCTGCCACCTCCCAGGTCCCCTGAGATTGGTTTCACTGGTGTCTTCGATCCCCTGATCCTACTGATGCTGTTGGACCCATTGGTGCTTCTATGGCCTCGAAGCCCCCCGATGCCCCCGGTTCCTCCTTCGGTGCCTTCAAGGCCTACACCTGGGTGTTCGAATCCCAGAAGTAAGCTGTGAGGAGGAGGCCCCTTATGACCCTTGGGAAGAGGAGGCGGCCATGTCCCTTCCACTGAGGAATTGGAGGATCTGCCCTCAGAGCCCTCTCCACCAGAGGAGTGGCAAAAATCTCCCCCGGAGTATCTCTCCTTCGCGAGGTTCGTAAAAGCCAAGGCAAAATTTGTGCCTTTCCAGCTTTTAACAGAGCAAGACACCAGGCACGGGATGCTTGAGATTCTGCAATTCATGGATGCCCCGAAAGAGGTAGTGGCAGTGCCAATCCATGATATCTTCAAGGAGCTGGTAGCCCACCTTTGGGAGCACCCCATCTCGGTGCCACCGGTGAACCGGAAGACGGATGCAGTTTACCTAGTTCAGCTTACCACCGGGTTCGAGCACCATCCGCTTCCCCACCAATCGGTGGTGCACTTGATGCCCTTGGATGCTGGGTGTTTCAGGCACAATGCTAACTGCCCATCTGCCCATATTACCAGTTGTACATGGGGCAGTACTCCAGGAACCTATGAAAATAGGCCCTTAATTCTGTGAACGCCTACCACAGCGATTCCAGGAGGATTTTCAAAAAATTGTGCAGCAGGGCCTGGAACGCGATAAGCACGAAGTTCGCTCTGCTTATGACGTCTTCAAGACAGCCATGAGAACCACTGCAGCGGGCATCGAGGCTCAGTGGATGGCATGGCTACGTGCCTCAGACTTATGCCCTGAAATCCAGGACCACCTGGCTGACTTGCCATGCACAGGGGAAAATCTGTTTGGAGACAGAATCAAGGAGGCGGTGGCGCAGCTGAAGGACTATCAGGAGACTCTTCAGCAATTGTCAGCCTGTACCTCTGACACCCAGCCGCCCGAGAAGCCCCCTCAGCAACATCCGAAAAGGCCCTTCTACCGGTCATGAAAATACTACCCGCCAGCACTGAGGGCCAGACCTCAACATCCTCCTCCCAGGGCAAGGCCCAGGCAGCCTCGGGAACCTTGAGCAACCATAGTTCTGCCGCAGAACCCCTCTACAGGGTTTTGACTGGCGGCCTGGGAGCATGAGCCAGCCCTCACCAGACCCTCTGGTTGGGGGTCAGCTCCAACTTTTTGCAGACCGATGAACCTCGATAACATTGGACCTCTGGGTCCTGTCCATTGTGCGTCAGGGCTACAGGTTGCACTTCCAGTCAGTTCCACCCTACTCACCTCTGTGTCCCCGGTGGAGACCAACAGTGGCTTACAAATGCTTTGGGTATAGCTCTCCTCCCTCGTACTAGCCTGGGCAGTCAAAAATGTTCCACCCAGTCAGCATGGCGAGGGGTTATTCTCCAGGTATTTTCTAATCCCCAAGAAGACGGGAGGACTCCAGCCCATTTTGGACCTGAAGGCCTTAAAACATTTTCTGGTAAAGAAGTTCAAAATGATCTCGCTGGGCACCTTGATTCCCCTTCTCAAAGTGGGAGACTAGCTCTGCTCTCTCAATCTAAAAGACGCATACACCCATATCCCCGTCTTTCAAGCATATCAGCAATACCTTTGATTCCTTGTCGACAGTAATCACTACCAGTATCGCGTTCTGCCCCTTGGCCTGGCATCTGCACCCCGTGTCTTTACCAAATGTCTAGTAGTTGTCTGTGCATATCTTCGGAGCTGGGGAATTCATGTCTTCCCATACCTCGATGATTGGCTTATCAAGAGCACTTCAAGACACAGAAAACAGAGGGCTCTGCGCACCTATATCCAAATTTTGGAGACTCTGGGATTTCTGGTCAACTATCCAAAATCCCATCTCCAACCGTCCTTGCAACTGGACTTCATTGGGGCTCGACTGGACACTGCCCATACAAAGGCTTTCCTCCCCGGGTCAAAGCAGAGACCCTCGCGGCTCTCACTCGGGTAGTCTCCGCTCGCTCTCATGCCTCAGCACATCAGTTTCTCCTTTTTCTGGGCCACATGACAGCAATGTGCATTTCACCCTTTTTGCTGTACTACACATGCGCAGTTCACAGTGGATGCTACATTCTCAGTGGTGCCATGCAACTCAAGACCTGCGTGCACGTGTCCTAATTACCGCATTGTAATGTCAATCCCTCCAGTGGTGGGCAACTTCCTCCAATCTGGAAAGGGGGAATCCCCTTTTGGAGCCCACTACCCCAGCCTACCCTCACCACAGACGCGTCTTGGTTGGGGTGGGTAGCGCATCTTGTGGGTCTCCACATCCAGGAGCTCTTGTCTGCACAAATATTGCAGTCTCAAATCAACTTCCTGGAGCTGTGAGCAATTCGGTAAGCCCTCCAGGCATTCCGAGACAGCTCCTGAACAAGGTGGTTCTTGTTCAGACTGACAATCAGATAGCTATGTGATATCTGAACAAACAGGAGGGAATGGGATCCTTCACCGTCTGTCAGGAAGCAGTCCACCTTTGGTCGTGAGTCATTGACAATTGCATCCTCCTCAGGGCGGTGTATCTCCCAAGGATGGACAACCTGGCGGACTCCTTAAGCTGTGCCTTTCGACCTCATGAGTGGTCCCTCAGTCAAAATATGGCGAAAGGAATGCTCATAGGGGACACCAGACATAAACCTCCTCGCCTCCTTGGATAACAGGAAGGTGGACCGCTTCTGCTCCCTAAACTAGAGGAACAGCGGATTGCTGGTGGATGCATTCTCGATTCACTGGGGCACCGAGCTGTTGTACGCTTACCCTCCTCTTCCTCTCATCTCGAAAATACTCCACAAGCTTCAGCAGGATCAGGGCTCCATGATCCTGATCACCCCCTTTTGGCACCGTCAGGTCTGGTTTCTGACCCTACAGGACCTGGCCTCGTGTCCCCCGATCCGGATAGGGACGGCTCTGGACCTAATCACTCAGGAACAGGGCAGGCTCCGTCACCCCAACCTACAAGCCCTGACCCTCTTGGCTTGGATGTTGACCAGGTGACTGTGTGTAGGCCCTCGGCCTTTCGGAAGGGCTTAATCTTACAATATGAAGTGGAAGAGGTTTTCAACCTGGTGCGAAGTTCGCGGTCTGGATCCCTTTTCTTTCTCCCCTCTTGCACTCTTAGACTATTTACTGTTCCTCTCCGAATCTGGTCTGCAAACCACTTCGGTGAGAGTTCACCTCAGTACCATAGGGGCTTACCACCACAGTTCGAATGGTGCTGCAATCTCTTCTCATCCACTGGTGGGGTGGTTTATGAGGGGCTTATTACAACTAAATCCCCCCCACTCACCCTCCAGCAGTTTCCTGGGATCTCAATATTGTCCTATTGCAACTCGTGAAATCTCTGTTTGAGCCCTTTGTTCTTGCGACCTGAAGTACTTCTCCTGGAAAGTTATCTTCTTGGTCGCAATTACATCAGCTCGCAGGGTCAGCGAACTGCAAGCCCTAGTGTCGTATCCACCTTATACAAAATTTTGTCACGACAAAGTGGTTCTCCAGACACTTCCGAAGGTGGTTTCAGAGTTCCATCCCAAGGTGGTTTCAGAGTTCCCAAGGCCTCACATACCAGAGTGAACGGGCTGTGCACACACTAGATTGCAAGAGAGCGCTGGCTTTTTACTTGGAGCAGACGGCGCCTCACCGCCTCTCCACTCAACTCTGTCTCCTTCAACAAGAACAGGCTAGAGTTTGCTGTCTCCAAGCAGACTTTATCCCATTGGCTTGCAGACTGTTCTACCTTCTGCTACGCACAGGCAGGCTTACAGCTTGGCAGTCTCTGTGGCTCACTTGCGTGCAGTTCCCATTCACGAGATTTGCAGTGCAGCGACCTGCATTCACCTCACATTATTGCCTGGACAAAGATGGTCACTGGGACAGTCGTTTCGGACAGTCTGTCCTACGTAATCTTTTTCAGCCAGAAAAACCCAACTTGCCATCCGTGGGTCCTTCATTGGGTGCAGGCCTGCTCTTCTGGTTAGTGCAGCTCTAGTTGTACTAACCAGAAGAGGTGCCAACCTCTAGTTGCACTAACCAGAATAGGTGCCAACGTGCACAACATGGTTGTGCACGTTGGCACCTATTCTGTGCTGCACATGGTGGGAGCGGCTTGAAGCTACTTAATCACCCATGTGTGAGGACTTACCTTGGGGAAAGCAGAGTTGCTTACCTGTAACAGGTGTTCTCCAAGGATAGCAGGATGTTAGTCCTCACGAAACTGCCCGCCACCCCACAGAGTTGGGTTTTTTCTCTCTGTTTCTTATTTTATTTTTTTTTTGCGAGCTCTCTGTTATAAGACTGAAGAGGACCCCCGCGTGGTTAGTGTCATGCTCAGTGTGCCAAAGTTTCTAGAAACTTCAACAAAAGTTTTCCATGCCGGGATCCATCTGATGTGTGTGAAGACTAATATCCTGCTGTTACAGGTAAGCACTTTGCTTTGCCAATATTGCAAACAATTCATTTCAAGAGATTAACGATGATTCTCAAATTGCAGTGTGGTGATGTGACAAATTTGTTTTTAAAATATTATCCCATATGCGGCATCTTGGCAGTTACGGTCTCAAAATCAGAAATAGTTGAGTCCATTCATCAAAGAAATACAGATGCCCACAAACCAAAAATAGAGCTTTTTCTATTGCCAATCCATTATCATGGAACTCTATTCCACTTGAGCCAAGAGGTGAGACTTAACTGTTTAAAGTTTAAGAAAGAGGTTAAAGCAATGCTTTTTCATTAGGCCCGTGAAATATAGAAGTAAACAGAATATTTTAGGATATATGTTTTATAGTAAGGATTTGGTGTGTTAGTATGCATGATTATAAATTTGTAATCGACTCTGATCAATCACAACTCGATGTAGCGGAATATGCTTTATAAATAAATAAATAAAGGAAGCTCCCTCCCCCGGATGAGTTCTCTCCCCCGTTGTGACCTGCGTGAGTTCTCTTCCCTGCTTTGACTCTGTTCTAAGTGAGTTATCTTCCTGCTGCGGCCCCTTGTGGATTTTGCTTTGCGTGTGTCAGATGTTAACTGCCCAGGTGGGCTCCGAGTAACCCCTTCCTCACACAATTCTCATCTGCCATCACTCTCTATTATTATTATTATTTTTTTTAATAGTGATCCCAAAATGGGTAGCAAATTATTAGTTTATCATATTAGAGCCCAAACTAGGTATAAGCAAGGGGCTTATTAAGTTTAAAACTCTGCCAGATTATGAATTTTGGCTATCTAGTAATCTATATGAATTTCCCTCTGACAAGGGAATTAGACTTCCCGTGGTAAAAATGCCTGCAGAGCAGTCCAACCTTTAGCATGTCTCCCTGCAATACAGGATAATTACCAAAAGACTTCATTTAGTATGGGATTAGCATTTACACAAGCTAACTCTAGTGCAGCTTTTAACCCACATTTTAGCACTTGCTTGTTCTGTGAAAAAGCTCCGATATTTCCCAGGGTTAGGTTGGCATGGAAAAATGTGCGCTAAGATGCGGTTTAATTCTCACTCTAAGGTCAGTACTCTTTATTACATTGGCTTTTATGTGAGCAGCTCTCTGATAGGAGTCAGGAGACATAAGATGCTAGGTGGGAGAGGACAGACTGCATTCCCAATGGAAAATCATTTTTATGTAGAAGTGTTAGTGCTGTACACTGGCAGCTCACTTCGTATGCTTGAAATGCTGTTTTTATTGGGACTCTTGAGTGTAAAATAAACATACTTTCCTTGTAACCCCTTGGTGCCAGTGCCCCATGACCTGTGTGTTCTTTGCCAGGGCAGGACTTATGTGCCAAAAGATTCCATCTCCCAGTGTCCGAAAAGAAACTCTACATCACTTTCTCCTTTTGCAGTGACTGCACAACTAGCACTGAGGCTTTGCACGTTGGTGAATTTGCTGTCACTGTGTCTCAGTTTCCGTTATAATGCTGTTTTTTTTTGTCTACTATGTAGTTTCGATATCTATCTTTCAAAAGATGTCACAACTGGTGTGCACTAATCACCAGTATATGGATTGCTGTATTCCGATGTCTTTTCAACGTTTGATGACCACTGACCAAGGATTCTGCATTTTGTCTGTTGACTGCAGTTGTGTCAATTTGAAAAATATACATTGTCCCTAAGACATCTCTCCCCCGCCCAACCAAAAGCCAAAATGATAGTATTGACATATAGAGAGGGACTATTGGAATGATAAGTTGGATAAGAACGTGCAGCTGTGAATGTGTCATGATGGATGTAATTTTTTATTTTTTAAATTAAGATGCTTTCATTTGCTTATTTACCTAACTGGATGTGGGGATGGGGTTTTATTTTGCCCAAAATGGGAGGAAATTCACAGATGTAAACAAAGAACTCCAGTGAGGTTCTCAGGCTGCTAAGGTCACTGCACCCTCATTACAAGGCCTCAAAATGGAGCTTTAGTAGTAAGGGTGGAGTGATGTGTGTTTAGTTTCTGATTAGTAGGGTTTTTTTTTTGTTTTTTTTCTTGGTTAGGGATACGGAGCTGAGGCAGCGGCAGGAACTCTTCAAGGCAGGTCTGCATTCTTCAGCCCGCTACGGCAGCCATGACAGCAACAGCTTGTCGGTGGACGGGAAGAAAAAGCCTCGAAAGTGGTTGCAGTTGGAAACATCAGAGAGGAGGTGTCAGATTTGCCAGCACCTCTGCTACCTTTCCATGGTGAGGAGGGTATCCAGCATGACGCTGCCGCCGTCAGTACTTCTGAATGCCAACACAGCGGCAGCTCTTAGTCTTCCTGCGTTCATGGAGTGTCATGGGGCAAATCCCCATTAGAAAATGTGGAGCAAGACAATCAATGATCATTAATCGGCTGTGAAAATCTGCTGAATCTTCCTACTGATACGGGATTTAAACAAAAATGTAAAAGTCCCAGATATATCTGGCTATATAATTATATTCTCCAAGAGCAATATTGCTTTTGGCAGCAGGCATATAAGCTAGGTAGCTGTTCTCACCAGTGTGTGAGAAGCCCTTGCTTTTTTGGCTGGCAATATCTGGCATTCGGTAGTGATAATTATCTGATGATAAAGGCAAGCTCTGTTTTTTACAATAATTTTGTCTGAAGCTGCAGAGAGTGCTTAATCCTTTCAGCAGCTTTTCCCAGCTGCTTTTGGTTACTTCCTTCAGATTGTTCCCATGTAGTTAACCTGATGTGAACTCCTGGGTTTAATAGCATCTTTAAAGGGGAGATTGTCACACCTCTTGCTCATTTTCTGTCAGGCTGTTGCGTCACTTAGAAATGAAGTGTACACAGAATCCAGTACTGCAGTTTAAATCGGGAGTACCATACTAGCTAATACTTTCTCTTTTTTTTTTTTCAGTTCCAAGTGAAAGCCTCCCCCCACTCCCCTCCGGGGACAGATTTAGGATCTTGCCACCCCTTAGGAACTTATGGTGCTTGCCCCTTCCCCGCCTCCTGTAAGGGGCTGTTACAGGGTACTAAAAGCAATTCAGCAGGGCTGGAAGGCAAGCAAATCCTAGCCAGTCAGCTGCCCCTAAATGTTTGCCATCCTAGGCATAATGGGTGCCTATTGACAAATCCAGGATGCTCCCCTCCACCTTTTCTACTTAACTATTTTATTTATTTAGATTTAGATTCCGCTTTTCACACTTTTTTCAGCGCTTCAAAGTGGATTACATTGAGGTCTATAGGTATTTCCCTGTCCCCAGAGGGCTTACAATCTAACAGGCCGATTCAGAAAAACACGCGGGAGAGCGGGAGTGCTCTCCCGGCGTGCGTACAGGCCACTCTCCTGGGCGCGCGATTCAGGAGGGTGGCCTATGCAAATTAGGGCCCGCGGTAAAAGGAGGCGCTAGGGACACTAGCGCATCCCTAGCGCCTCTTTTTTGACAGGAGTGGCGACTGTCAGCGGGTTTGACAGCTGACGCTCAATTTTGCCGGCGTCGGTTCTCGAACCCGCTGACAGCCACGGGTTCGGAAAATGGACGCCGGCATAATTGAGTGTCCATCTTCTGACCCGTGGGCCGATTTAAAATTTTTTTTTTTTTATTTTTACTTTTTGTTTTTTTACTTTTGGGGCCTCCAACTTAATATCGCTATGATATTAAGTCGGAGGGTGTACAGAAAAGCAGTTTTTTCAGCTTTTCTGTACACTTCCCCGGCGCCGGCAGAAATTAACGCCAGCCTTTGAGCAGGCGTTAATTTCTGAAAGTAAAATGTGTGGCTTGGCTGCACATTTTATTTTCTGTATCGTGCAGGAATAACTAATAGGGCCATCAACATGCATTTGCATGTTGCGGGCGCTATTAGTTTCGGGGGGGTTGGACGCGCATTTTCGACGCGCTATTACCCCTTACTGTATAAGGGGTAAAGCTAGCGCGTTGAAAACGCGCATCCAAACCTGGGCTAACAGTGCGCGCCACCGCTCCATGGAGGAGGTGATATGCTCCACTGGAGCGCACTGTACTGTATCGGCCTGTAATGAAGGTAAAGTGACTTGCCCAAGGTCACAAGGACAGCAGGACTCGAACCCTGGTCTCCTGGTTCATAGCCCACTGCTCTAACCACTAGGCTACTTCTGAGTGCAGTACTGCCCTCCCCCTCGGGGTAGGCAGCAAAGTGACATTGCAGATTGTGTTCCTGTACCTGTACTAATGCCACAGTGACGTGGTCCTGCAGCAGGAAGTGCCAGAGGGAGGGGAATGTTGGTGGCCAACTGGGCTACCAACCACCAGGTTGTTTGAAAAATGTTGACATTGACACAACTCACTGCAGACTTTGAGCCCTGCAGAACTGCATTACATGCAGTTGGAAGGCAGCACTATAGAAATGTTTAGTAGTAGTAATATTATGCATGGGTTGACAGTAACCTGGGCCTCTGAGCCATGAGCTGAGAATAGTCCCCCCTTAGCCTTTTGTCCGAGATTGAGAAGCTGCACAGTGTGGGAGGGGCTGGGGAGGAGGGAAAGAGGGCTGATGTCCTGATCCCCCTTGGATACAAAATGATGTGAATGACTATTGCTGAGGCAGGACAATTAAACCTGCTTTAAAACCAAGTACAGAAAGCATGCAGTGACATGGCTTTTCAGAGTGCCTTCCAACATAGGGCCTCATTTTCTAAAGTATCACAAGCCTGCGATACTTTAGGAAATGATGGGCGGGGGGCTGAAACGGGGGGGCGGACCTGCGCTAGGAGGTGTAGCTATTGGGAGCGAAATAGGACGCGAAAAGGGCCTTACCTTTTCGTCGTCCGCGGTGGCTTCGCGGAGTTGGCCCCGGTGACGCCCCGACTCCTCCTCTTCCGGGGCCGACTCCGCCCCCATTTTGGTATCGCACGCGAAAAGGGACATTTCGCGTGCGAAACGTCCCTTACCACGTGCGATACATTTAGAAAATAAGGCCCATAGTCGTCTTGTAGAAAAGTGGGTGTGGGTGGTTTGTAATGAGAGTGTGTTTGGGGGAGAGAAGAATGAAGGGTGTGGGTGTATGAGAGGGGATATAGGTGTCTGTGCATGCAGTGGGAGTGGACTAGTGCCAGGTGTGTGTGTGTGTGTGTTTGGGAGGGGGGAGTGCCATGGGGGTGCATGGAGGAGGGGATATGCTGGAGCGTGTTTGGGTGTGGGATATGTTTACCGGTGTGGGGATGTATGATGTGGGGGTGGTGTGTGTCTGTTGGAAGTGTGCAGGGATGGCTTTGAAAGCACCTTTGTGCCATTGCTTGCCAGCTGCTTGAGTTATTTTCGCTGTCTTTGTGTCTCTCTGCCAGTCTTGCTCTGTGTCAGTGCTGGAAGGGTTTTTTTTTGGGGGGGGCATCATTTGTGAATGGAGCACTGCTCAGCATTCTAACAGTTCTAACAGCTTCTAACAGTTTCCCATAGAAAGCAATGGGGATCTTTTTTGGAGGCTCAGTTCTCCGAAATACTGACCTGATGTTTCTGATTTTCAAACTTTGTCTGAGATATTCACATTTTCTTCTTGCATGCCAGATTTACTGAAATTCTGTCCCTTTTTTGGGGGACAGACACTGAACCCATTCATGTAATTCTTTCCAATGTTCCATTTGTTGGTCAGCATTAAAAAAAAAAAAAATTAAAACTATTTTTTCAGTTCTCCTCTGCTGCTCTCACCTTTCAGGTGGTACAGGAGAATGAAAATGTTGTGTTCTGCCTGGAGTGTGCGCTGAGGCATGTGGAGAAACACAAGTCCTGCCGCGGACTGAAGCTAATGTATCGCTATGATGAGGTCAGCACGCCTTTTAAGTTATCTCTTCTGTACTGGCAGTACCAGATGTGTTCTTAACACTGACTGATTTACTTTGCTTTCTCCTGTGATGGGGGGGGGGGGGGGGGGGGGGGAGGATATAGGCCATAGGAGCCTAGGTATCTGCAAGTGTATGAACTGTGGCAGGAGAGGATTCAGAAGATTTATTGAGCTCGGACAGTCATCAGAGGAACATTGAGTTGGAAAGACGGACTGAGATTTTTACGATGTTGTTGAAATAATTAAGCGCCTGCAGAAAATCCATACAAAGGACTAAAGGTTACTTTGTATAATGCACCATGCAAGTCCAACAAGTAAGAATGAAGGTGCAAAGCCAGACTATCCATATCTATCTGCATGCACATGTGCACACGTACATATACAGGTATCCTTGGGTATGCACAGACATGCATGTCTGTATATGTGTGTGTACATATTTTACATTTAGCTCACACTAGCTAATAAACCTAATTGTTTGTAACTGGCTTAGGTATATAATATTCCGTAGGCAATTCTGGTCTTCAAGTGCCACAAGCTGGGCAACTTTTCAAGATATGCACACTGAATATTCATGAAATGCAGGATATCCACAGTGAATGTGCATGAGATGTATTTGCACTACTTCCATTGCATACAAATACATCTCATGCACATTCACTGTGGATATCCTGAAACCCTGACCCACTTATGACAGTCGAGAACCACATTTGCATATGTCTGTTAATAAATAAATATCTTTTAAAACATTAAGTACTGGTGTTGAAATCTGCGTAATAAGATCATCAGTGGACAGATGGTTTTTAACTACTGCAGTCTCAGTCTTACATATGTCATATTTATGCTGTCTAAACACAAACTTACACACCTTTCCCCTGTTTCCATCCCTTTACTTAATTTACCTGCCCACCTATTTACATACAATAAAGGCAAATGTGGATATTGTATGATGGTGCTTAGTACCTATTGATTTGCAGTACAAGGAAACTTAATCTCTTGTATTGCTCATAGTTTCTGTGTTTCATGGCTTTAACAGGTAATCTGACATTCTAAATTGATATTCTTTTGAACAACGCTTGACTTTCATTAACCAATCTCATAAACACAAACATTTATTGAGTACATTCAACACCAGTACAGAGTGTGTTTACTGAAAATTATGTACAAGTTTCATTGTTTTTAGAATGAGCTAGGCAGGTTGTAAATATGTATGAATGGTATGTGATCTCCCTTTAAGATACACAGTTGCAGTTTAGTACTGGTGTTGCAGTATTTTGTGACACTCTTGTTGAGCTGTGAATTACTCTGATGACCTTTGGACTGATGACCGTAAACAAAGACTAGTTCAAATACTTACCTAGAGGAGGAGTTGCACTCATAGAACCTAGCAATTGCCATCCACTGGCCACCACAGAAAAGAATTGCCAATGGAGACGACAAGCAGAGCTCATATTTTTGGCCCATGAGATTCAACTGAGGTAGAATACAAGTATTAATATAATAGCAAAGAGCAATGCTGAAGACATGCAGTCCGAGCCCATCTTACTGGATGCTGAAGAGAACAGCGCATCACAGGAGAATAAACCCAAGCATGTGGGCGGAGGAAAGATTGAATGGGAGGAAGAAGGAGGCTTTTGAGAGGTGGGAAAAGACAGGTTTGGAAGTGCAAAATCATCTGGGAGTCGGAGCCATTGTGGTAGTTGGTGACAAATCCTAAGTCCTTCTTGAGCCCATTATCTCAAATGGAGTTTATAGGAGCACTACTAGACACATCTCCAGCAAGAGCCTTCCTCCCATAGGAGAGGAATCAATTGAGTCAGCATGCATCAGCATGGGATTTGTTGACGTTATTGGGCCTGATGGCATCAACAATATATATTTACTCCCCTGCAATGTTTCCACATGAGAAGAGCCCAGTGGACCCTCAGATCACTGTGATATCAAGCCACTCAAGATCTTTGAGACAGCATGCAGATTATTCAACCTCTAAAAGACTCTGGTCTAGTGGCTGTACCATTCCATACTGGCCAGGCATATACCTTTCCATATTCCTCCAGTTAAGATTGTCCTGACTACAAATGCATCCAACCTAGAATGGAAGGCCTATGTAGAGGACTCTTCACCCAATGTCTCTGATCAGCTCAGGAAACGTTCATCAAATACATTTCCTAGTGCCAAGGGTGATTTGGTATGCTGTAAAGGCAGTCAGAGATTGATTAGCCAACAAAGTGGTTCTGGTATAGACAGACAATCAAATGGCGATGGTTCTGTATCAACAAGCAGGGAGGAACAGGATTGTATTTCCTGTGTTAGGAAGCTTTATAGATATGGAACTAGGCTTTTTCTCAAAAAATGGTTCTCAGGGCCATGTATCTTGCAGATGAAGAGAATATCCTGGCAAACAGACTAAGTCATGTCCTGGAGCTCCAGAAATGGTCCTTGGAGTGGGGATAGCAAACTAGAAATTCTATAAATGGGGCACAACCAAGGTGGACCTCTTTGCATTCCCTGATATTTCTGCTCCTGGAAAGGGACTTAAGGCAAACTAGTCTCTGACATCTTTGTTCTGAACTGGGGCCAGGGCCTGCTGTATATGTATCCTCCAATTCCTCTCATTGCAAAGACCTTGTTGAAACTCAGAAGAGACTGGGGAACTTTAAGCCTCATAGTGCCCTTTAGGCCAAGACAGATTTGGTTTGCCCTCCTGCAGGAGATGTCAATCAGGGATTCAAATCAGGCTGGGGAATTTCCCCAACCCTCATCATTCAAGATCAGAGGCTGTTGTGCCATCTCAATATTGAGACCCTGGTCTACTCAGCTTGGAAATTGAGAGGTTACGTTTACAATCTCGGAATCTGTGAGAATGTATCTCTTGTTCTGGCTTCCAGGAATGACTCCATGAGGAAGTCTTGCGTGTCAAAATAGATCAAGTTTGCCTTTTGGTGTGAGGAAAATTTCCTAGATCCTTAAGCAGCTTTTGTGTGGAGCAGGATAACCACCTATACCTTTCAGAATTGGGTCTTAAGACCAACTCAATAAGAGTTCACCTTGACGCAATTGGCACTTTCCACTGCCATGTAGAAGGCACACCATCTTGATATAGCCTTTGGTTGTCTGATTCATGCGGGGCTTGCTTCATCTGAAGCTTTCTATCAAGCTTCCTGCTGTGTCTTAGAGCCTCAGTGTGGTTTGATTCAGCTGATGAAAGCTCTTTCAGCCTCTGGACTCCTTGTGAGTGGAAGTACTTGACCTTAAAGATCGTGTTTTTGGTGGCGATCCTTTCAGCCCACAAAGTCAGTGAGCTGCAAGCCCTAGTGACTTATCCACCTTATACCAAGTTTTTTCACAATAGGGTGGTTCTGTGCATGCATCCTAAGTTCTTGCTTAAGATAATGTACATTTCCACTTTAATCAGTCAGTCATCCTTCCTAACATTCTTTCCTGAGCCACATGTCCACAAAGGGGAATAAGTACCACAGAGTTTGGACTGCAAAAGAGCCTTAGCCTTATTTCTGAAGTCCTTAAAGTCCATCCAGCTTTTTGTTTCTTTTCACACCACCAAACTGGGATTGCCATTGGCAAACACACTGTATTGGATTGGATAGCAGATTGTATCTCCTTCTATTATACCAGGCAGGTCTAAATATGATGGACTATTTCAAGGCTCATAGTTTCAGAGCCATGGCAGCATCAGTAGCCCATCTCGGATTGGTCTCCATGGATGAGATCTGCAAGGCTGTGACATGGAGTTCTTTCCACACATTCACTTCCCATTGTTTAGACAGGGACTCCTGACGTGATAGTAGGTTTGGCCAGTGTGTCCTGAGGAATCTCATTAAGATATAGAACCCAATTCTAACCCCATAGTTCCCATTGTTTTTGTTCCAAGATGTCCTGTGAAAATGTAAAAATTACCTGTTGCTCCTCTTCCTCCCCCTGCCCGCAAGAAAAACAGTTTAGTTGTTGGTACTGTTTGTAACTAGGGACATTTTTTTCCAGTGTGTCTCAGAATTCATGTTTCTGCCAAAGAATCTACTCATGAACTGCCTCAGGAAACTGTGGGCCTGTGCCTTAGACCTTCTGCTCTCTGTTGTCTAGCCTTATTGTGGAAGGAGAAGGAGGGGTGATGCAACAGTACCAACAGTGCCAAGGGATAGCAAACCCATAAATCTGTCACTGACTGCCATCCTGCTTGTCCTTGGAGAAAGCAGAGTTGCTTATCTGTAACAGGTGTTTTTGGAGGACTGCAGGATGGAGGTCCTCATGAAACTTGACAGTCTCCCTTGGAGTTGGCTTCTCCATGGTTAAGCTAAATTATAAACTGAAAATCCAGGTATGCTATATTCACCAACTCACCCTTATCCACATGTTTATGAACATTTAGTAAGGCAAGACTTTCCTTTGCTAAATTAATTTTGGTTCTTACCCATTGAGCCATATCTATCCATTGGCCAGTAATTTTATTTTTAAGACTAGCTTCTACCATTTTGCCCAGCACAGATGTCAGAATCATTGGTCTGTGGCATTCCGGATCACCCTGGACCTCTTTTTTTAAAAATTGATGTTACATTGTCTAACCTCCTATCTTCTGGTATTGTGGCTGATTTTAATGATAGATTACAAATTACTGGTAACAGGTCTATAGTTTCATATTTGAGTTCTTTCAGAGCTCTGGTGTAAATCTCATTCAGTCTTGGTAACTTGTTACTATTTAGTTTGTCAATTTCCTTTTACGCCTTCCAGTCTCATAGTGATTTGCTTCAGTTCATCTGAAACATCACCAGTATCTCCCCAACATCTTCCTAAGAAAAGACTGAAGCAAAGAAGTAATTTAGTTCCTCTGCTATGGCCTTGTTCTCTCTGAGCACCTCTTACCCTTGGTCATCTAATGGTCTAGCTGACTCCCTCACAGACTTCTTGCTTCAGATATTCTTGAAAAACATATTAGTTTTTCCCTGTATGGCAAAAATGCATTCTTAGTCTACCATATAAATGTTTTACATTTAATTTGCCAGTGCTTATCCTCTCTCCTATTCTCATTTGAATCAACTTTCCATTTTTTGAAAGATATCCTTTTGGCTTTCATTGCCTCTTTTTACCCCACTAGTTAAGCATGCTGGCAATTGTTTGGTCTTCCTTCAATTATTATTATTATTTTTTTTTTAGGGTGATTTTCAGTAGTCTGCATAAGTTAGCACATCTAAAGTTACAGCAGTATTTTATAAATTGTGTGGTGGGAACTGCGCAATTTATAAAATACTGCACATTTGTACCCTGAAAGTAAGCATGTATTTTTCAGTATGCAGGAAAATGCATAATTTATTTACACATTTTATAAAAGTATGCACATATAATTATCATGTGTGTAAAATGTAACATATGCATGTGTTAACACTGTTATACACAAAGCATGTATTTTATAAAAAATGCATGAACTCCGCTTAGTAAAACACTTGTACATGTGCTTGCAATCACCAGTTCACCTAGATCCTCCAGTACTTCACTCTGGTCTCCCACCACTTAATTCAAACCTTCCACCCAAAAACTGCAGACAAGTGCAGTTTCACTTCTGCTCTTAAGTTAGCAGGTTTAAAAGCATGCAGACTAGTTTGGAAATCAATGCGATTATACTACTTACTAAATACTAACTTGTCTGCAAACTTCCAAACCCTGCCCTGGAATGGTCCTAAACTGCCCTTTTTTTTCCTTTTCTCATTTATGTGCATCACTGTTAGTACACACATTTCGGACTCTTGTAAAATACTACTTAGGCGTGTAATTTTTAATTTTACTTTCAAAAGTTTTTGAAAACACACCTCCCTATGCATGGAATACATTTTATCTGGGCTTCCAAGTATTCTATACTTTGCTACTAGCTCTTCTGGTTTTTTTTTCTAACCAATTTCATCATTTTATGGTAGTCTCCCTTTTTAAAGTTAAATGCTGCTGTAGTAGTTTTATTTAATATTATCTCTGCAATGACTGACAAATTTGATTGCGTTATGATCACTGAATTGCGCTTACTCCAGATGGACTTCTGGTATGTGGCATGACTATATACATGAATAATGTAAATATGGAATTAAATGGGGTACTTTTCTTAATTATTTTACTGTAAATGTATGACTAGTTAGGTTCCTGGCTCCCTGGACTGTACAGTATACTCTAAATATATTTTTACATCACAATGAGCTTTCGAAACAGTCTAAATTAAAAAAAAAAAAAAAAAAAAAAAAAGCCAGTTTGCCTCCTAGTGGTAGGAGTATAAGCTTATTTTTATTCACATTCTTTACAAAGTTCACTATGATGTAAAAGTGCAGTCGCACTTATTTTTATACTCAGTACTGCCCTCCTGCTCTCTTGTATTTCCAGCTCTTTTTGAACTAGGGCTAGGGTTTGCCACCATGAGTTGTCATTTGCAATTACCCAGAGATATTTCTCTTGTTTTATATCCCTGATGCCTCCAGTCTAGTCACTGCAGTGACAGTTCTGGAACAGGGGACAGAGGCCATGCACCTGGGCTCCTTTCAAAAACCCTGCAATCATGGGTCCTGAATCTGGCCATTAGGTGTCATTGACCATGATTCTCTTCCCTCTGCTGGGGCTGTGCATACTGCCTCTATAGAAGCCGCAGCCAACCTGGGGAGTGGAAGACCATACACAGCGATCAACCGTGGACCTCCCATATGGCAGGACATAGCAGTTGCCACCAGGCAGGCCCATACCTTTTATGTTTGAGCATTATAGATAAAAGGATACCCAGCACCTGCTGAGCACAGGCTGATTCTTATGGCTGAAGCAGGCTTTCTTCCAGGGCTGGGTGGGGATAAAGGGATAGGCCTTCCAGCAGCTCTTTTTTATATTGAGATTTAATTTAAACAAAAATGTGATGTGGTTGGCCTATGATGGGAACTCAAGTGGGGTCCTCTGTCCCGGGCAAAGCCATTAAGAAAATTGGGAGGAACTAAAGTCATTCAGTTCATGATACTTTGGCAAATACCAGCAGATGATAATACTTGCACACAGTCAGGTATTTTCTGCCTTTTACTGTGGGGACTGTAAGGCTTCAGATATTTCTGTGTAACTTGAACCTCCTCTTTTTCTCCTCCTTTACCAAATGCACCTCCCTGTTATGAGACAATAGCTGAGTCTTCAATGGGATTGATTATTCCCAGGTTCCATGATCATTCAAAATCCCGAAACTTGTAGTACACATAAATAACATTTTGCACTAGAATCAGAGAACTTCTTTGTACGCTAATTTTTTTTGTTTCCATTTTTGCAGGAACAGATCATCAGTCTAGTTAATCGTGTTTGCGGGAAAGGGAACGGTAGAAATGGCAGCAATGAGAACTGTATCAGCAAGCCCACACCAAAAAAAGGAGTTCGCAAGAGAGCAACAGCAGATGTGCCATCAACTAGACTGTCATCCTCCACATCATCCAAAAGTGCTTCAAGTTCATCCTGAAGATGCCAACACTCTCATTTTGTTGATTATATATATAAATATATATATATTTTTTTTGTAATTATGATACCCTAGTTTGGAGTACTTGCTGTAGAATACAAGCTGTCTTTGCACTAGCTCTAAAGAAGATTTTTTTTCTTCTGGTTTTAGAGAAGTAATTTTGTTTTAGCATTAAATTGTCATTTTTTTGGAAGGGGGTTTGGAGGGTTTTTGTACTTAGATACTGCAGACAAGGGTTTTGAAATTGCAGTACATTCACTGTTTTAAAAACAGCCATGGGGCTGGTGAAACATTTATATTGTTCCAATGGCCGGAAGAAAAGCCTTTTTGGTAACTGTGAAAAAAAGGCTTTTAACCCATTTTTGAATAGGTTGAAGTTTGATGTGTTTTGTATATTTTTTTTTTTGGGTTGTTTTATTTTTTTTTTATTTTGGGATTTTTTTTTTCCCCAGTCACCGGAGCAGATCTTGTAGACAGAAAAGAGATGACAAAACTTGAATGAACCTGCTTTACTGGGCTGTGTTTTATTCTGTCATGTGCAAGATGAATTTTGTAACTTTTTTTTATTTTTTATTTTTTTAAATAGGGGAATTTAAAAAAAAAATCTTTTTGGGAGGTTATGGCAGCTGAAGATGGACTTGATTTATAACCAGAGGCAGAATGATGATATTTGAAGTAAAATGTTCTCTTTTACCAGCACATCACTATGCATCTGTTTAAGGAGGAATAAAAGATTGTCTGCCTTGGAGGAGTCACATGAGTGGGAAAAAACTGTGCCTGATTTCACTAGGAAATCCATTCAGTTATTTTTTGGTGCTGTTGGCTACTTTATCCAGAAAAAAAAAGAAAACCCTTCTATAGCATCCTTTAGAAAAAAGAAGGAAAAAATAATTTTAAAAAAGTGATTGAAGCCATAAGTGCTTCTACATCATAGATGTGCAATCTTTCTAACATTCCATTCTCATTCCACTGCTATTCTCACCTTACACAGTCAGCATTAATTTAGTTGTTGATTTATTTTTTTTCTTTCTTTAAATTTGTTCCATTTTAAATCACATCTAGAGCCACTAAGGAAGGTCTACATATTTCTTTTGAATGTGAAATGCATTTTCTCATCTTGTCCACTTTTTCTTTTCCTCTGTGTTGTGTAACAAAAAAAAAAAAAGTCACACACCTTTTTTTGTACATATGCCTGTAAATTGTTTTAAATACTTGAGCCTTTTTTGGGGAATTGGGGTGGAAAGGGGTTGGTGACAAGACAAGATGAAGAAAAAGCCTTACATTTCAGTTTCTTCATCGGTTGGATGGATGCTTACAGGGTTTTTTCTTGTAACATTTATATAAGTGCTGCTTACACCACTGAACAACAACAAAAAATAATAATGGAGTAGCTGTTGCCCCCTTTTTCTGGTTGCGCGTGTGTATGTGTGGAATTAGAGAAAAAGGGAGTTATTTTCTCAAACTGTTCTTTGTTTCATAATTAAAGCTGAACAATACCGTAGCTCACCCATATTGCACTGAGCTTTGCCAGTGGTGACTGTCGGGGAAGTCCTATCATTCAGTTAATTGGTGGTTGTTGTTGCAGAAGACTGAACTGTTGGAATATTTAACAATAACATAAACAGAGTCAAGTGTTTTCAAATGTGGTTGTCAAGTTTATATGGCCTTGCTGTGTACCTTTCCCTTTTTTGACAGTAAACTTCTATGACTATGGCTTACGGTTTGACATTTAATTTATTAGCGCTGCTCTGCTCTCTTTCCTTGTATGGAAAGACTTCATGTTGTTTATTGCCAGATTTTTTTGTTTATTTTTCAGGTTTGTACTACAAGGTTTAATAAAAAAGAAAGAAAAAAAATATTTTTGGACATCTTGTCTTTCTGAAAGAGCACATAAGACTTAGAGAATCGTGCATTATTTTACAATATTTCCCAACTCTCTCCTGGAAGCCCACCTAGCAAGTCTGGCTTTCAGGATACCCACATTCTTTAGGCAAAAGAGAAATTTCCATATACTGAGTCCCCAGTATATGCAAATTGATTTCTTGGATGTCTATGTCTGATTGCCTCCCCACAACTTGATTGGGACATACTATATTAAAGTATGAACATGTTGCTTTTCAATAGCCCTTTAAGAATACTGTGTAGCAGTATTTTTTGCTCTTTTTTTTCAGCGCTTCAATGTGGATTACATTCAGGTACTGTAGGTATTTAAGATGTTAAGAGAGAGGCTGGCCCCAGGGAGAGTTCCCTTTCCTTTGCGAAGGAAAGGGCTCCCTAGAATGGGTTGGCCCCTAGAGTGGAGCACGTGCCTTCAAAGTGTGGCGAGTCGATGTGGAGGAGGTTTCCATGTGAACATCGGTTCTGGTTCAACATGGGTTGGCGGGCACTAAGAGAGAGGCTGGCTACACCCGGGGAGAGTTCCTTTCCTTTGCGTAGGAAAGGGCTCCCTAGAATGGGTTGGCCCCTAGAGTGAGGCACGAGCCTTCAAAGTGTGGCGAGTCGACGTGGAGGAGGTTTCCATGTGAACAGCGGTTCTGGTTCAACATGGGTCAGTGGGCACTAAGAGGCTGGCTACATCCAGGAGAGTTCCCTTTCCTTTGTGCAGGAAAGGACTCCCTGAAATGGGTTTGCCCCAAGAGTGGGGCATGAGCCTGGGCAAGTGTGGCGAGTCGACATGGAGGAGGTTTCCATGTGAACAGCGGTTCTGGTCCAACATGGGTCAACGGGTACTAAGAGAGAGGCTGGCTACACCCGGGGAGAGTTCCTTTTCCTTTGCGCAGGAAAGGGATCCCTGAAATGGGTTGGCCCCTAGAGTAGAGGACGAGCCTTCAAAGTGTGGCGAGTCGACGTGGAGGAGGTTTCCATGTGAACAGCGGTTCTGGTCCAACATGGGTCAATGGGTACTAAGAGAGAGGCTGGCTACACCCGGGGAGAGTTACCTTTCCTTTGCGCAGGAAATTGCTCCCTAGAATGGGTAGCGAGTGTGGCGAGTCGCCATGGAGGAGGCCAAAATTTGCTTTAATTAAGGTAAATTAGGAAAATCCATTCATATGTGCATTGATGTGAATAGTATTGTAGCTAGCTATGATTATTTAGGAGCCTTGTAATGGAGTTTCATTATTATTTTGCCTGTATAATGGTTCAAATTGTTAGGATTTAAGCATGTGCAAACAGATCATGATTTCCTGAGCAAGACAGAGGAAGTTCTCTGCCCTGAAACTAAGAGAAAATTGTTTGTTTTAATTAAGGATCCATGCTGTGAAGGATTGGTAGTTTGAATTGCCAGAGACTGAGGGTTCCCTTTGCAATGAGGGTTCAGCCGTTAGGACCAAAAGAAGCGCTGACATCATCTCCCACCCAAATCTACAATATCAACTTATGTTGACTTTGTACCCTACACAGTGCCTTTATAAATTATGGGAACACAGAGGATGAACTAGAGTGCAACTACGAACAGTTTTCTATAGTACTAGAAACATTAATGTTTGAGGTCAGGCCCTTGTAGTGTTGTAAGGGCTGGACAGACAGGCACAGCGTTTGAGGTCAGGCCCTTGTAATGACGTAAGGGCTGGACAGACAGGCACAGCGTTTGAGGTCAGGCCCTTGTAGTGTCGTAAGGGCTGGACAGTGGACAGACAGGCACAGCATTTGAGGTCAGGCCCTTGTAGTGACGTAAGGGCTGGACAGTGGACAGACAGGCACAGTGTTTGAGGTCAGATACATGTGCTCATATTATCTGGAGCATATGAGGCAGTTGGAGCTGCTGCAAGGCTTTAAATTGCTCTCATTCATTTTGCCATTCACAGTGAAAATTTGGAAACCCAAGCCAAAGGCATGTTTTTGGGGTTTTTTTAAACACTAGCATTTCCATCAACTCTGGTGCCAGCCTTGAGCTGTGAGGGCTCATGATATCCCCTGTCATTGAAAATACATGTTCACTGGGCACACTGGTTGGTGGACATGACTGATATCGCTGAGCCACTTTGGTTAGGTGTGGCCAGACAGTGGACATGTATGCCCAATATGCCAGCGGATCTGTCTGTATGTCCTGTATGAGATCTGTGAGATACCATGTCACTGACATTTGTGCTGGTGTCTCCTTTGCTTGGGTGGGCTGAAAGTCCTCCTTGCCAGCTGCTTTCGCTCTAGCCCGTTCCAGAACAGATGCTTTTTATGGTAAATCTGTTTATTTTTTGAAAACAGCGAACAACAAGCAAGGAGTGACATATGATACATAATGTGGTCTGTTACATATCATACAACCGTAAACTTCTATGAACATACATTCCACCCCTAGGAAACCCCCCTCCCCCCCCCCCTCCCCTGAACAGATGCTTTTTTAGGGGCAACATGCCTTTGGCATACTGACATGGAGCTGACAGAGTGTTGCTTCTGCTTGGGCTAGCAGCACAACTCTCTGAAATGCCCGCTGTTTCCTCCTCTGTTTCATACCTAATCTGTCTCTGCCTATGGCATGCCTTTTTCACAGACTTTTACTAACAGCAGGTCCTTCACAAATGTGAGACAATCGGACTGTAGGGCGAGTTTCTCTTTCACACGGGGATCACAGACTGTGGTGAGCATGTATGTGTGGTCTTTTGTTAAAGGTCTTAATGTCTCTTGCACCTGCTTCTGCAAAAAGTCCAGACAATGCAGCACCTCTACTGTCATTCCCTCTTCCTGTTTAAAGCCCTCCAAATTTTCATCTAGGAAATTAACTATAGGGATGATGTCAGCCAAGTTGGCACTTCTGGAACTCAGCTCCTCCGTGACATCCTTGAAGGGCTGCAGGATTTTTACCAGCTGACTCATGACTAACCAATCATGATGCCCTAGGGGACTCTGCACACCTTGTCCACTGATGCAGAAAGTTCATGAAGGGGTGTCTGCAGCTCCACTAACCTCTACAGCATCATATAGGTGGAATTCCACCGGGTGCCAATGTCCTGAATGAGACGCTTGTGAGGCATCTCCAAATCAGTCTGCTATTGTCAGAGAACCTGCCCCGCCTTCACGCTTCTGTGGAAGTGCGCTGCTATGTTCCTGCACTTGTGTATTAATGTATGTAGGTATTCATTCTCTTGGCGATTGGACTCCAACCCCAGAGCTGACTTCACTACCAGGTGCAGAGTGTGTGCAAAACATCAGATGTTCTGAAAGCACCCGTCGCATATTGCCTTTACCATGTTTGCACCATTGTCTGTGACAAAGAACACTGCCTGAAGATTCCTGTCTCGCTGGTGTAGCTGCCAGCTCGCCAGCATCTGTCTGATGCATGCTAGAATATTGGCTGAGGTATGGGCCTCATCCATCAGGTGGGTGTGCAGTAAAGCCCAACTCCACCCTGATACTTGTTCACTAATAGAGCTGCTGCCTGCCCTTGCCTCAGCCAGGTCCCACCAGTGTGCTGTCAGGGAGAGGTAAGAGTGTGCAGCATTCATGGCAGTCCAGATATCGCAGGTGAAATGCACAATCCCCTGTGCCTTAGCTAGCAGCGCTTGGATGTGACTGTGACACTGGTTGTACAGGCTGGGGATGACTTTTCTGCTAGATGTGATTCTGGAGGGAACTTTGTAATTTGGAACTAAGACCGTCAGGAAATGCTTGAAACCCACATTCTCCACGACCTGCAAAGGCTGGGCATCAAGGGCAATCATTTCCCCGATGCTCCTGGTTACAACTTTTGAGGCTGCCTGCCTCCTTCCCCGGGATAGCATTACTGAACACCACCCCATTTCCTCCATGGTGGGTTGTTGCTTCTGACACATGGCAGGGGGCTGCTGGCCTACCACCTGACTGCTAGAAGGGGCTGAGAGTGTGGGGTGAGACTGCTCCTTTACAACCACTTTATACTGCCTGGAAAAAGGGATCCCCTGACTGGTACTGCCACCAACCCCAGATGGCAGTACTGTTGGGTGTTGCTTCTGCATATGATGCATCATGCCAAAATTAGTTAGATGTCCCATTTGCTTGCCTCTCTAATAGCCCTGGCACAGTAATTACACTGAGCAAAACGCGATTCCTCCGTCACTTTAAAGTGGCTCCAGATTGCAGATTTCTTTCATGATCCCTTCTCTATAGCCTTCAGGGTAGATGCTGGCACTGGAGTTGAAGTAGTGGGTGCACCCTGAGAAGCAATGCCAGGGGCATCAGTCACACTCTGTGCCTGTGCTGAGTGCTCTTCCTCCTCATCAGTTTCATCTCTCCCCTACAGCACTGAAATGGAGGCTAAGACAGAACTGACTAATCCTCCTAAACCTTCTTCAGCAATTACTTCTTCCATTTCTGATGATGAGAATCCCACACAAGATGATTCTTCATCGAAATCAGAAGCAAACAGTGCCTGCACTACATTTTCAATGCTACGTCGAGTCTGCTGTTGCACTGCTGCTTTTGGGTCTCACCCTTTTTGTCTTGCATGACTCAGCCTCCCCTTCCCTCACCTCCAAAACTACAGGGTCAGAAACAGATGGTGGCGGTGCATCATCTTTAAATTTCAGGTTTTTCCAGATGGCACTGCCTGCCCCTCCAGAGATTTTAGATTGGAACAGATCCCTTTTTAACTTTAATGATGGACTGGCACTGCCTTTTGAAGTGCCTCCTCTGCCAGTCTCAATCACTCATCTACCTTTCCCTGACATCATGGATTTAATGTCACTGCCTACTAGGGATTTCAATTAAAAGAATTATTTCTTTATTGGTGAATGAAATACCTCTGTACCAATATATGTGAGTCTGGAAACTGCTCACAGATGCACAGTGCAGGGCCTTGATAAACACTACAACTGAGACCTCTGTATGTGCACACAACAAACTTTTAATTCCAAAAGAGGCCTACTGGGGATTTGGCTTAAGAGCACTGCTGTACCAATATATGTGAGTCTGGAAAACTGCCCACAGATGCAGTGCAGTGCCTTGATGTACACTACAACTGAGATTGCTCTGTGTGCACAAAAAACTGAAACAGCAGAGAAAAGATTTGACTGGAAACCTGAGCAAGCACAATTCCTAGTGATGCTGCTTCTTGTTTGAAAATACCAACTCACACTATCTCCCACCCACATCACCCAAACCCTGCCTGTGCCTGCACAACCTACCCCAGGGGGGTAAGATAAGCAGCAAAATGCCACTGCTGGCAGCTTGTCTCAGTGGGGGAGACAGAGAGACAGTCTGAGTTCAATAAAAAAAAAAAAGTGCAGTCAAAAAAAACCTGGCTGGCACAGCAGCAAAAATGAACAAATATCTTTTTCAATGGAAAATTATATCAAAGTAGCTAGCAATTGAATACAGATTTGTGACACTCGGAGAGAGCTCAAAAGCAATGACTTTTGCAGGCAAAACCCTAAAAGAAAGTGCGTGGCACGGCTCATGCTTAAGGTATAAATAGTACAGCATCATCAGGAACAGCTTCACAGAGCACTGAGTGAGAGCGGCGATTGGCTGCATTAGAAAAATGCTTAGTTCTGATAGGTTGCATTCTCTTCTCCTTGCCAACCTGTCTGACCCACTCTATGACAGGGCGGTGAGGTAATTTATGACTCACAGGAAAGGGCTGGTTTTTGCTAAGGATACTCCCACATGGCCGCCTCCTATTTCAAACGGCTGCTAAGAAATCACTGCGAACCAAAGAATGAAACTAATATATGTTTTATTCATGGGGGATTGACATGCGTTTCGCGAACCCACGAATCAAACGAACAGGGACTTATGCATTGCAGATTGCACATTCGTTGAAAATGAATGCATATCCCTAGCTGCCAGTGACTGCACAGGCCGCTGCATTTTTCTGCTGCCAGTGGGATGGGATCCACCAGTGGCTGCATGAGCCTCCGCATTCTTCTACTGCTGGTTGGATAGGGTCCTCCAGCAGCTACATTGGTCTCTTGCTGCTCCCTGTCCTGGACCCCCTTCCATCACAGCTGCTGCCCTTATGCAATTGCACAGTTTGCACTCCCAGTAGCATGAGCCTGTTTTGGTACAGGGGAGAGCCTCAATAGGCTTTGTGAAACAAATATTCTTCTTTAAGCAGAAGAAAGGTTTGAGCGAGAGAAGGAATTCGGTGAAGATTCAGAATTGGGTAGAGAAACACTGCCATCAAACCTCTCTGTAATTATACTTGAGCAAAAGTGTAGACAAAGGCAGTTTTAGTAGGGAAATACCATCCTGGTAGAGCAAGAAAGGTACTTCAAAGGTAAATTTGCCAAGTATTAGTTCATCTGAGGCCCAAAAACAACAGGTTCACCATGACACAGACTGGCAGAGGAATAAAAATGGAGATCAGTCAAAAGCAATATTCAGTTTCAGAGACAGGTATGAAGTGGTTGTTTTTACAGGTACCAATGGTGAAATCTGCAAAGTGAAATAGCAAAATACACTAATTCTAATAATAATACCCTTATTAAATGAGTTTAAATTAATGAACTGTAAATGAGTTAACATATTCTTCAGGAAAACTCGGATACCTTAAAGAAAACTGTGCGCAAAACAAGACTTAATTCTCTCAATGCTTCTCCATTTTCTTTTGGGAAAACTTTGCTCTTTTCTGCATGAATTATTCCCCTACATGCATTTCTCCACCATTTAATATATGTAGTATGAGAAAGGCAGGTATTTATTAAATATAATAATTATATAAAGGGAAAGTGTAAACAGAATTTCTTTATACAATTAAAAAAAAAAACTTCAACCAATGCATATTTTTTGTGGGAGAGGTGTCTAATAGTTGAGTTTGGTAGAGCATCTGATCATATTTGCGGAAATGGTTCATGTAGCCATCTTTGTGTGGTTCCCTTAAGGCAGCCTTGTAGTTGGGAGGAGGAAAAAGAGAAATGAGGAACGAGAAAAATATACATTGAAGCCAACTGGGGGAAATAAATCTTCTGGAGGATTTTGAACCATATTTATTGGTGGTTGTAGTCCCAGCATGTGTAGTTGTAGTTGATAGATTTTTGTTACAAATTTGTTGTTGCTTCCTTTGCTGGGACAGTCATTGCTTTTTTGCCTCAGGAGGAAGGAGATGGCTCATTTAGAGCAATATGAGCTGCACCTCGTTTTAACTTTTTAGGAAACTTTTGAATGGGAGTTCTAATTATTAGGGTATGTGGGAAAATTTGCATGGGTGGAGTGAGTATAATTTTTCTTTTGGGGTATTTTATTTTTGGGATGTTTTTATATATCGTATTGTGTTTATATGTTTATTTTGAAGATATTTGTTGTGTAATTTAGTATGTAATATTTTAATTGATAAACTTGTAGTTGAAGCTTTTTTGAATTGTACAAAGAAATTGTTTATGCTTTTCCTATATATAATTATTGTCATTTGGTAGCTTGGTGTGGCATTAGCCAATTTGTTTCCTAATTATAAAATATAACATATATATATATATATATATATAATTAAAGCTTTATTAGAAACAATATTTGCTACAACAATGACAATTTTCTCTGTTACAAAGGCATACTTTAATTTCAGCCAGCACTGGGGAAGTGTACAGAAAAGCAGAAAAAACTGCTTTTCTGTACACCCTCCAACTTAATATCATAGCGATAGTAAGTCGGAGGCCCCAAAAGTAAAAAAAAAAAATAATTGTAAAATCTGCCCGTGGCCCACGGGTTGGAAGACAGATGCTCAATTTTGCCGGCATCCGTTTTCCGAACTCGTGGCTGTCAGCGGGCTCGAGAACCAATGCCGGAAAAATCGGGGGTCAGCGCGTGCAAGGGGGTGCACAATTGTGCACCTTGTGTGCACCAAGCCATGCTGCCTTCCCCTGTTCCCTTACCCCTACCCCACCTTCCCTTCCCCTACCTCTCCCCCCCTACCTTTTTCTTCTTTTTGATTTTATTTCAAAACTTACTTCAGCCATGGGGCTGAAGTAAGTTGTGCACGCCGGCCAACTGTCGGTGCACGATCCCAAGCAGAGTGGCAAATGACCGCTGTGCCTGGAGCCTCTGGCCCCGCCCCACCCATTTTTGCAAGCCCAGGGACTTACACGCGTCGCCGGGCCTTTTTTAAATAGGCCCGGCGCGCGTAACCTTTTAAAAATCCAGCCCGCATTGTGGATATCCTGAAAACCCAACTGTCTGTGGGGTCCCCAGGAAAGGTTTGGGAAGCTCTGGGTTAGAAGGAAAAGTTTATCCTTTTTTTTTTAAACATAGACTATTCCAATTTGGAAACAAAGCGGGCAAACTCATGGCTAGGTTGGTGAACACCTGGGAGGGAAAATCCTATATTAAGGCTCTTAGGGACCCGGCTGGCCAGCTAAAGACATCTAGCAAGGAAATTGGGGAAATAATATGCGCAATATTACCAAAAATTGTACACGGCTGACCCCTGCAACTGTTTGGATGTCCAGGCGTACCTAGCCAAATTACACCTCCCTAAAGTGCAGGAGCAGGACCTAACACTCTTAAATGCCCCCATTGGCAATTTAGAGATTGAGATGGCAATTAAATCTTTGACCCTGGGAAAGTCCCCTGGTCCTGATGGGTTAACTAACAAGCTCTTTAAGATCCTCTCACAACATATACCTGGCAGGTCAATAGGGCGACCATAGCAGTTTTACCCAAGCTGGGACGAAATCCTGAGCTCCCAGGTTCATATCTCCTTAATTGTGATCTCAAGCTCTGGGCAAAGGTTATGGCTGACCGACTGTCTTCCTTCATTTATAAGTTAATACATGCTCCACAGGTGGGATTTGTCAAGGGACGACAAGCAGTAACTAACGTCCGTAGAGTACTGGCCTCCTTGGCGTTTGCACAGCATGCCGATCTAGATTCTCTCCTTGTTAGTTTTGATGCCAGAAAGGCATTTGATAGAGTGAACTGGATGTTCCTTTTCGAAGCCCTCAACTCCTATGGTTTTCAGGGGCCCTTTATCTCCTTCCTGACTACCATTTATACATTGCCTAAAGCCAACATATGGGTTAATGGGGAACTCTCACCGGATTTCGTGCTCTCTCGGGGTACGAGACAGGGCTGCCCGCTGTCCCTGCTTCTATTTGTACTATTTTTAGATCCCTTAATACGTATACTGGAGGATTCTGGAGAGGTTGAAGGGATCCAGCTGGGGGACTGTAAGTTCAAGACGGCAGCCTTTGCAGATGACCTGTTGCTTCACATGACAAATCCCACTTGTTCTCGTCCATTAGCTATTAATATTATTGAAGAGTATGGTACACTAACTGGTCTCAAACTCAATCTTGATAAATCGGAGGCTTTACGGATGGGATCTGGCTGCCACTCATGATGGAAGGGACCGTTCCCACTAAAATGGGTGAGTGACAATAAGATCAAATATCTAGGCATTTGGATCCCAGCCGTTCTCTCCGAGCTTTATGATGTAAATATTCCCAAACTGCAGGAGAAATCGGAGACAACTTTAACATCTTGGATGCACCTACCTCTTTCGTTGATTGGATGCATCCACCTGTTAAAAATGACTGTGCTACCCTGGAGACTGTATGTTCTAGGGGTGCTCCCTATGTTTCCATCTGGGATGGGAGTTACCAGATTCCAAGAATGGGAACGGAAGCACGTCACTCACATATCTTCCTTCTACCGGGTCGATGGAACCTTCTTCTCCTTTACGGAGATGTGTACTCGCTATGATATTCCTACCTCTGACTTTCTTCATTACTATCAAGCGCGTCACTATATTACTTCCCTTAGAAATATGGATATTGCAAACCCAAACTGGAAATTCTTGCAGGAATGGTATGACCCCGATGTGCCCAAAAAGCATTCTCTGTCATTCTTCTATAACAGCCTTGAAGGAACCTATAAGAAGTGGGTCTTAGATGATAAACGGATCAAACGGCAACAAGATTTGGCCGTGACAATCCCACCGGTGGCTTTCATCACCTCTTTTACGAACACACGCCAGATCACCTGCAATGTTCTTTTACGAGAGACCCGCTATAAAATTCTCTACTGGATGTACATTTCCCTGCGGCGGGCCTTTTTGGCAAAGATTGCAAATTCTGATGAGTGTATTAAATGTCAAGCGAAAAGTGCGCACTTGGGACACTTGGTGTGGAGCTGCACAGCTATTCAGTCTTTTTGGAAAAAGGTTTACAGATTTGCAAATGACATTAGCACTCACAATACTGTTCTCCCCTCTTACAGCGATTTTTGGGATCTTTTCCAGGACATTCCGTGGAAAAGGACCACAAGTTCTATGGATTGCAAAATTGTTCCTGTTAGCTTGTAAAGTCATTTTACTAGTCTGGCGCAGCCCGACCGGACAGTTGCTCAAGCAATGGCATTCTTCGATCCTTCATCTTCTAACAAAGGAGACGCTTGCCAACAGACGTATGTCTATTGGAGCCCAGAAAAAATTGGTCACCGTTTGGATGCCATATATTCTCTCTCTGCCTCATGCCACGAGAAGCCAATTTCTCAACCATATCAGTGCCTGAACTATGATTATTGACTATTTTCTAACTATGCGTCATGCGTGTCATTGCTAACATGGAGGTTCCATGGTTCGTTTCTTTTGATTTCTTTCCTTCTCAGTATTGGGGGGAAGGGGTGGGGGGGTTGCATGTTAGGTGATAATAGCAAAGGATTGTTTACACTCATATGGTATATAACAGAGTCCATTATGTATCATATGTTGACCTGCTGTTCTATGTTTTGTTAAACTGAATAAAAAAGATTTACCATAAAAAGATTCTTGGGAAAAAGTCAGTTTCTACTCTTTCAAAGTTAACCTTAATGTGAGAATTAAGGCTACAGGTACAGAGTTTTAAGAAACGCAGGATAAAATCGATCTGGTATATAAAAAAAAAAAAAAAAAAAAAAGGGAGGGGGCTCAATATCTCACCACTGTAGATTTTGTGTGGAAGTTGAATCTAATTAAAAAGCACAGACTGGGGGCCATTTATTTGACAATGCTATGAGGAAACTGCCACACTGACCTTTCCCTTGTGCTCGTCAGTGAGGCACACAGCCAGACTGGAGTTTACCCACTTTAAAGTGCTGCCAGTCAGGAGCCCACGGGTTCATAAGGTCCAACTTTCCAAAAAAAAAAAAGAGTCTAGGTGATAAAAGCTCTTCTCAGTCAGCTATGGAACCAGCCATACAAAAGAAAAATGAAAATTAGAGGGGACGTGAGAGGAGCCTGGAAACTACAGTAAGTGGTTATTTTGAATGTGGCATGCTCATGCCCCCCAATAGGAGATTTTTTTATTTTTAGACAAACAGAATATAAGGTATCACATTACCTTCTCTCTATTATTTTAACAGATACTTTATGTACTATGTGACAGGGATTTAAGATAACCCTTGCATTACTGGCCTTTGGAGAGATTCTGGGCACAGGAGTCCACAGACCTCTTCCTAGGGTTTTGTGGTCAGAGTACATTCTTTGGACATGGGAATATATGAGAAGAGCATTCACTAGCCTCTTTATTCAATTTTTGGACTTCTAGTAGAACTACTACAGTGTAATGATATGATTTATAAGAGGAGAATAAAATTTGTGATTGGATGACTTCTGAATTACTTCAATGTTATACAGTATGTCTCCTTTAAGAAACTATGTAGGGAGGTTTCCTCTAGAGGAAGCATTTTTTAGGATTATATAATCCTGGTTTCAAAGCTTAGTGGGAGAAAATTGGAGGGACCCACCAGAAGGTTGGGTTGCCCAGCGTGCCTCTCCTCAAAGAGAACTCTACAGGGGCTTTCCCCATGAAGGGGAAATAATCAGGGGATCTGATTGGTCCCGAAGACTGAAGAGTGATTCAAGATCCCACAGTTTGTAGCATGGCCTAGGGGAGAAGTGATCCACTAGGTATAAGCTTGGGGTGCCAGGCATTCCCTTAGTTATGGCTTTTGGAGTGATCCTGTGAGATCCAGGAAAGATATTGAATGGTTCCAGGATGGTAAGAGCTATATGGCACCTATAGGTTAAGTAATATTGTGATTAAAATTGGTGAGAATATTAAGAGAAATTGTGATTTATGTTATCTTACTGAGGTCGAGAGAGGGGAAGAAAGAATTGTAGAGATTTTTTTCTTTTATAACTATTACTTTCTGCATCAACTTTGAAAAGAGGAGTACTGTGTGGCAGTTTTTCTTGCTGGTGTTATTGTTACAATTCCCCTGTTATGGAACCTGATCAAATCAGTGTCTTTTAAATATTTTGTTAATCCTGACTGCTAGGGACTCCACAGAATTTATAATAAAAGTTGTGTTGTTTGAAGATACTTTCTTGGTATCAGATCCTCCTTAATCTCAAGGCATGGTTTCAAAAGAAGCATCTGTAATGTACATGGGGAAAATCAGGGGTGCAGTCAGAAGTGTCACTGAAGGGAAATATGTCTTTATGGCAATTTCGCTAGCCAGCAGTGCCAGATAGACCATTTCAGAGGCAAAGGGTGCATTACACTATTTGTTTGTCCTTTTTCATTTTTGAACTCACAGACTGGTGCTTAGCTTCGCAACAGGCACTCTCTCATTTTATATGCCCTGCCAGGAGATTACACATATTCAACTTTGCAACTTACACATGTTAAGAATAATTACTAGCAAAATATATCCATTAGGAAATCAATACACAATTAAAAGCTTTATTGTTCAAAAAAGGGGAAACTTTATTGCAAATTAGAGAAACCTAAAGAATGTTATAAGCATTTTTTAAACACAATTACATTGACATCTGCAAATTTTGTTTATAAAAAGTTCATATCAGGAATCAGAAAGTATCCGATTTTCTTGATTTGTTAGTTGATACACTCACAGATGGATCTACCATTCACACAAAGCTCCAGCTGTCAAATAAAAAGTCAGGTCTGTGTTTGAGGGCACCATGTTAGCAGTCACATGGTTTGAGAATCACTTTCATCACTAACATCAGAATTTGCTTTTGTATCTGTAGTAACAGCAGCAAGAGCGGTGTCCACATGAACCTCCTCTTCATCAGACTGTACAATGGGGGAGTTACCTCCTTCCTCACTGGCCTCTTGACAGGCAGAGCTAGTGTGGTTGGATGACAAAGATGAAAGTTTCTGTTGTAACTCGGACTGGCTTGGTACCTGAACACTTACTTCATTCTGGCAGATTTCAAAGCCTGATCCTTGACAGGATTAAGAAGGAAAAAAGACAAAGCTAGTATTAATAATATATCATTTCTGCCAACCAGTATACTGTGTAAGCTTTTTTTTTTTTTTTCAAACAAATTGGCATGGAGTCTTATATCTCTTTCTGTAATATCCTACTGCTAATTGTTAAGAATGTAATCTTTTAGAACATACTTTGGAGATTTAACAACCTTTTCTTTTTAATGTACTGTCTCTCAAAAAGTTCAGCTAATCAAATATATTTAAATGGGGATAAGTGTGGTGGGCTAACACATATGCTTCTCTAAACAAAATCTCTTAAATGTTGGCATAGCAGCATTAAGACTGTATCCAAAGCTTCTCCTTCCTTGCTGGCTTTATAGGATTACATTTTAGGGATAGTTTCCACAGTGGTAGCACTGTCCAAACCTTACTTTATCAAGGGATCTGGCAGCATGTATGTCTCTGCAATAGATGTGGATGCCTTTCTAAAGCCAGAATTGACACTGTGGTTATTTGCTAGCAAGAGGTGGCAATATGGGCAATAATACCATAACCATACTAATCCAATCTCTATACAGTACATTTCTGTGATTTCTGGTGCATGACAAGAAGTTATGCACAAAATATGTGATTCTCTGGAAGCAGACTATAAGCTCCATTATTTCCAACCATCATTTTATAAAAAAAAAAAAAATCCTTAGGTTAGTGTGGCCATGTATTAAACCCACGAGAATAGTAGAATACTTCAAAGGAATAGATATTTCCACTAAAGATGCTCTGAATTATAATAAAATACTATTTTACTACTGGGAGAATAAATAGAATGGTTAAAGTCTGCATGCTATCAGAACTAGTTATAGACACAATCTAGACCAAGGGTTCTCAATGGCCATAAATGGTCTTCAGGATGACCACAATGAATATTTATCAGATATATTTGCATGTACTTGATCCAACAACAAAGCTAATTTGCATATTTTAGTTATTCAGCAACCTTCAAATGGTATGGCCTTCTGAACCCACCCCATAACTGATGTCACACCAATATAATCCTATGGTTCTCAAAACTATTGCTGTTAAAGAAAACCCTGTGAACCCATCCACCCTCTGAAGACCCATCCAACTGCTCCTCCTGGAGCACACTACTCTGAAGAGCCCTTCTCCCAATTTCCCCAAAACAGTGTCTGAACTCCACCTGCTAAAGGTCCATTCTCAAAATAGTTTAGAAGAAATTTAAGGCAACTTAAACCTAGTTCTACTGAAAAATTCCAACTGTTGCCAAGGAAGGGTGATGAAAAACAATAAATAAAGAGAAGGGGAGCTGGAAGCAGAAGCAAAAGCAAGGAGAAGTAGGTTCAGGGAAGAAGGAAAGAGGAACAGTGATGGAGAGAAAGAAAGGAGGCGAGCTAAACAGAAAGGAGGCAAGCCATCAATAACTTTCTTATCTTTCTCCCTCTCTAAGCAATGCCATTTCACTACTACATAAAAGAAATCAGCTGCATGCTACTCCACTTCCTTCCATGTTATGTTATGCCCTTGGTGGGCTCCCTACTTTAGCTTCATGTTGACTATGATGCCATGGTTAAACTCTTAATTCTTATGCACAAAGCAGAGTTGCTTACTTGTAACAGATGTTCTCCAAGGACAGCAGGATGTTAGTCCTCACACATTGGTGACATCATCAGATGTAACCCGGCACAGAAAAACTTTGACTGATACACTAAGCATGCCCAGCATGCCACTAACCACATGTCCACATGGGGTCCCTCTTCAATATTATCACAGAGTTCGCGAAAAAAAATAAAATAACAATCCAAGAGAGGGAAAAAACCCAACTCCGCAGGGCGGCGGGTGGGTTTCGTGAGGACTAACATCCTGGGGTCCTTGCAGAACACCTGTTACAGGTAAGCAACTCTGCTTTCTCCAAGGACAAGCAGGATGGTAGTCCACGCACATGGGTGATTAAGTAGCTCCAAGCCGCTCCCACCATGTGCAGCAGAGAACAGGTGCTAATGTGCACAACAACTAGAGCTGCACTTACTAGAGGAGCAGGCCTGCTCCCAAAGACAGGGCCCATGGAGGGAGAGTTGGGTTTTTATGGCTGAAAGAGGTTATGGAGGACGGACTGGCCTCTGTTGGAAACAGGATGCTGGGCTTGATGGACCTTTGGTCTGACCCAGCATGGCAATTTCTTATGTTCTTAACTGTCCCATGGGCCATCTTTGTTCAGGCACTAATGTGAGGCAAATGCGTGAAGGGAACTCCAGGTCTCCGTTCTGCAAATCTCATGAATGGGGACTGCACGCAAGTGAGCCACTGAGACTGACATGGCCCTTCCTGAGTAAGCCCTGACATGACCATCAAGCTGTAAGCCCATCTGTGTGTAGCAGAAGGCAATATAGTCCCGCAACACAAAGGGCTTAAGGTCTGCTTGGAGACAGCGACCCCCAATCTGTTTTTGTCAAAGGAGACAAAAAGCTGGGTGGATAGGCAGGGAGGTGCCGTGCGTTCCAAGTAAAAGGCCAGCGCCCTCTTACAGCCTACAGTGTGCAGAGCCCGCTCACCCTGGTGAGCATGTGGCCTTGGGAAAAAAGAAGGCAACACAACAGACTGATTGAGATGGAACTCCAAGACCATCTTGGGAAAAAACTTTGGGTGTGTCCGCAGAACTACCTTGTTATGTCAAAATTTGGTATAAGGTGGGTACGACGCCACAGCTTGCAGTTCACTGACCCTGCGAGCCTACATAACTGCAACCAAGAAGATGACCTTCCAGGAAAGGTACTTCAGGTCGCAAGATCGCAATGACTCAAATGGAGACTTCATGAGTTGTGACAGGACGACGTTGAGATCCCAAGAGCCACTGGCGGACGAGTGGAGGACTTAAGTTGTAACAACCTAGAAGATGTGGTAGACCTGATTGACAAACTTAAGAGTAGTAAATCACCTGGACCGGATGGTATACACCCCAGAGTTCTGAAGGAACTAAAAAATGAAATTTCAGACCTATTAGTAAAAATTTGTAACCTATCATTAAAATCATCCATTGTACTTGAAGATTGGGGGATAGCTAATGTAACCCCCATATTTAAAAAGGGCTCCAGGGGTGATCCTGGAAACTACAGACCGGTTAGCCTGACTTCAGTGCCAGAAAAATAGTGGAAAGTGTTCTAAACAACAAAATCACAGAACATATAGAAAGACATGGTTTAATGGAACAAAGTCAGCATGGCTTTACCCAAGGCAAGTCTTGCCTCACAAATATGCTTCACTTTTTTGAAGGAGTTAATAAACATGTGGATAAAGGTGAACCGGTAGTTGTAGTGTACTTGGATTTTCAGAAGGCGTTTGACAAAGTTCCTCATGAGAGGCTTCTAGGAAAAATTAGAAAGTCATGGGATAGGTGGCGATGTCCTTTCGTGGATTACAAACTGGCTAAAAGACAGGAAACACAGAGTAGGATTAAATGGACAACTTTCTCAGTAGAAGGGAGTGGGCAGTGGAGTGCCTCACGGATCTGTATTGGGACCCTTACTTTTCAATATATTTATAAATGATCTGGAAAGAAATACGACAAGTGAGGTAATCAAATTTGCAGATGATACAAAATTGTTCAGAGTAGTTAAATCACAAGCAGATTGTGATAAATTGCAGGAAGACCTTGTGAGGCTGGAAAATTGGGCATCCAAATGGCAGATGAAATTTAATGTGGACAAGTGCAAGGTGATGCATATAGGGAAAAATAACCCATGCTATAGTTACAGTGTTAGGTTCCATATTAGGTGCTACTACCCAAGAAAGAGATCTAGGCGTCATAGTGGACAGCACATTGAAATAGTCGGTTCAGTGTGCTGAGGCAGTCAAAAAAGCAAACAGAATGTTGAGAATTATTAGAAAAGGAATGGTGAATGAAACGGAAAATGTCATAATGCCTCTGTATCGCTCCATGGAGACACCTCACCTTGAATACTTTGTACAATTCTGGTCGCCACATCTCAAAAAAGATATAATTGCGATGGAGAAGGACCAGAGAAGGGCTACCAAAATGATAAGGGGAATGGAACAGCTCCCCTATGAGGAAAGACTAAAGAGGTTAGGTCTTTTCAGCTTGGAGAAGAGACAGCTGAGGGGGGATATGATAGAGGTGTTTAAAATCATGAGAGGTCTAGAACGGGTAGATGTGAATCGGTTTTTTACTCTTTCAGATAATAGAAAGACTCGGGGGTATTCCATGAAGTTAGCATGTGGCACATTTAAAACTAATCGGAGAAAGTTCTTTTTCACTCAACTCACAATTAAACTCTGGAATTTGTTACCAGAAGATGTGGTAAGTGCAGTTAGTATAGCTGTGTTTAAAAAAGGATTGGATAAGTTCTTGGAGAAGTCCATTACCTGCTATTAAGTTGACTTAGTTTTTGGGTACTTGCCAGGTTCTTATGGCCTGGATTGGCCATAAGAACCTGGATTAGAAACAGGATGCTGGGCTTGTTGGACCCTTGGTCTGACCTAGTATGGCATGTTATGTTCTTAAGGCCCTCATGATCTGTTCCACAAGTGGATGGGAAGAGATCATGGTACCATCCGTGTCCTGATAGTATGCCCCAATAGCATTCAGGTGAACCCTCACCTAGGTGGTCTGCAAACCAGGTTCGGAAAGAAACAGGTGGTCTAAGAGTGCCAGTGCAGAACAAGAGAAGGGATCCAGACTGTGTTCCCCACACCAAACCGAAAACCTCTTCCTCTTCAGATTGTAAGAATTCCTGGTGGAGGGTTTTCTGAACTCCAGCAAGACTTGTGATACCATTACCAAAAGGCCCAGGGCCTGTATAATCACCCGGTCAACATCCAAGCTGTGAGGGCCAGAGCTTGGAGATTGGAGTGGCAGAGCCTGCCCCGGACCTGCGAGATTTGGTCCGGAGCCATCCCCAACCAGATCAGGGGGCGCGAGGTCAGGTCCCGTAGGGTTGGAAACCAGATCTGGAGGGACCAAAAGGGGGTGATCAGGATTATGGTGCCCTGACCCTGCTGAAACTTCTGGAGCATTTTCGAGATAAGGGGGGCGGGTGGTAAGCATTCAACAGCCTGGTGCCCCGTATATTGAAAAGGCATCTGCCATCGATCTGCTGCTCCTCAGCCTAGGGAGCAGAAGCAGTCCACCTTTCTGTTCTCCAAGGAAGCAAAGAGGTCTATGTCCGGGGTCCTCCATGATTGAAAGATCCAGTTCGCTACCTCTTGACTAAGGGATCACTTGTGAGGTCAGAAGGCCCGGCTCAAGGAATCTGCCAGGGCATTGTCCACCCCTGGGAGGTACACTGCCCTGAGGAGGATGCCATTATCGATGGCCCATGACCAGATGTGGACTGCCTCATAACAGAGGGTGAAGGACCCCATTCCCCCCTGTTTGTTCAGATATCACATAGCTACCTGATTGTCGGTCTGAACAAGGATAACCTTGTTCAGGAGTTGCTCCCTGAACACCTGTAGGGCGTACCGAATCTCCTGCAACTCCAAGTCGATCTGGGATTGCAATTCCTGCAAGGACCAAAGCCCTGGAACATGTGCTTCCCACCCTGTGTCTATGGTGAGGGTAACAGGTGGCTGTGGGTTCCAAAACGGCATCCCCCACTCCAGGTTTGAGGGGAATCACCCACTACTCAAGAGACTGTCGCAGCAGCATGGTGATTAGGACACGAGAACATAGGTCTTGGGTAGCCTTACACCAATGGGAATGCAATGTCCACTGTGCTCTGCACATGTGCAGTCATTGCTGCCACGTGGCCAGTAAACAGAGAAACTGGTGTGCCAAGACTTGGGAGCAACCGGACACTACTCAAGTGAGAGCCACAAGGGTCTTCACCCTGTTCCAAGGCAGAAAAGCCTTCGCCTGGACGGTGTCCAATTGAGCCCCAATGAAGTCCAGGTGCAAGAATGGTTGGAGATGGGATTTTGGATAGTTGATCAGAAACCCCAAACATACTAACATTTGCAAAAGAATAATAACACATCAATAAATGTATAACAGTACCCGTTTGGAAAGCAACATTAAATACATATCCCCATCATACACCCCCAAAAAAATTCCCCACCTTCCCCTCCCCTTTATTTTCGTAGCTCAGATCAAGGAGATAACAAGCAGACCCGTAAAACATTACACATTACCAAGCACCCTGAGGTAGAGTGGGCAATACCATACATGTGAATGGGACACCTATCCTGAATTTCTAACCAGAGGGGGCACATATATCAAGTGGCACCAGGGATAAAAATGGATGCCAAATTGCCAAAAATAGTCATTTACTGCTTTCCTTCATAGGATCAATCGATTTGTGTTCCAGCAATATCAGATCAATCATATGCGCTTCCCACATTCCCACAGATGGTTCCCCCACATCAAGCAATTTTATAATACATTTATTTGCTACCAAGCACACCTTAATTAACAATTGTTTGAGAGTTTTTATCCACAGGAATAGAATCATCCTGAATACCTAATACACAGAAGGTTCATGACCAAATTATCTGAGAAGCTAACATGGAGTTCAAATACTTCAGCATAAGATTCTAAAACATTTGAATATAGACACACTCCCACAGACAGTGTAAGAAAGTAGCCTGGTCTTCTTTACATTTAAGACACTTAGCTGAGGGAGCCACCTGGACTTTAAAGGCCTTCAACAGCTAGAAATACAACTTATGCAGTATCTTAAACTGCAGTTACCGAAGGGTCATACTTTCTGTAGCTTTATTGATAATCAAGAGCCCCTTAAGTAGATCCCGCTGTGATATTTGAACCGTTAAATCATATCCCCAAACTACAGCCGTGGCTCACAAAAGACTATAGGAAGTAATAGAGTGCAAAAATTTATATGCCTCGGACATAGACACCCTACACACTCTTCCTACATGAAGAAATCTCTGGAAGGCCCCCGAGGTACTCTCCCCCAGTCCCGATTTGAATAAGCTTAAAATATAGCTCCTCAGTTGAGCATATACGAGAAAAGCTTTGAGGTCAAAACCCAAATTATCGATACAAAATTGCAGAGAATAAACTGTCCCTGACCTCATCTCATAGAATACATGTAAAGAGTTAAAACCTTGGGCCTCCGGGGAGCCTGTGAAGGAGAAGCACGCTGGGAGCGATTTCAGCGTGCCCGGAACAGCTGTGGCGAGAAGGACGGAGGAAGGAAGCATAACAACCCGCCCCGGTACAACTTAAACCCCGCCTACCTCTGACGACATCTTTAGCCCAACTGCCCCTACTTAAACCGGGGGCTGCGGCGCGCAGCCAAAGCCACGCGCCAAAGGGGCGCGCCCCTGGTAGAGATTTGACTCTCTATTGAATAAGATCTCTACTTGCGTATCCAAACATCGATGGGAAAAAAGAGGAAGGCCAAAATGGTGGTATCCACTCCAGTCAGGAAGGAAGTTTCAGGACCAATGGATCAACACCTCACAAGAATGGTGAGTCAACCCTCTAGGGAGGTTATTCCTGATATATCCTTTTCTTCTGGTGCTTCTTTAAGTCCTGCCAGTAACCAGTGTCTCAATATATCTGCTGAGGGAAATGGGGCTACAGGTTTTAATGCCCCAAGTACGCCAGCTTTAACAACATCAGCTGTGTCAGCAGAGCTACCAGCAGGCCAGGAAGGACTGTTATTAACAGATGGGGTTGGACATGAGATCTCTGAAAAATTGAATGATGATGAAATAGTCAATCCTGAGAATATAACGCTGGTAGATGTGTGGAAGGCGGATACAAAATTGGAGAAGTTGTTATCTTCATTCATGAGACAGTCCTCCAATTTTTCTAAAGAAACAGGGAAAAGCCTGGATGATCATGACTAAAGACTACAACAGTTAGAAATGCAATCTGGTACTTCTTCTAAGCAAATAACAGCTTTGCAAGCCACTGGGACGACTTATATCAAAGACTCTTTGATTATGTATAGAAAACTGGAGGGCTTAGAAAATGCCATGAGAAGAAAAAATTTAAGGTTCCTAAACTTCCCTTTTACCAGGTTATTATCTGCTCAAGAATTATTTGTTAAATATACTAAGGAAATTCTGAGTATTACAAAAGAACTGGCTATATCTAAAATGTTTTATGTTTCAACAAGGAGAAGAGATGTATTATTACCTGAGGGGGAAATAGAGGTATTAACTACAGATAGTCCTAATCTAACGGCCTTTTTGGAGGCCTCAGTGGACGACATCCAGTCTAGATCTACTTTAATAGTAGAATTTAGCCTGGAACAGGATAAAAATTTAGTACTTCAGAAGTACTTCAGAAACAAAGAATTTAGTTTCTGTGGTCAGAAAATCCAGGTGTTCCCGGATGTATCCAAGGATACACAAGCAAGAAGAAAACAGTTCCTGTTATTAAGACAGAAGGTACTGGACCTTGGGGCAAACTTCTATCTTAAATTTCCCTGCAAGTGTTTAGTTACTTATCAAAAGAATAGATTTGTTTTTCAGGAACCAATTCATCTTGAAAATTTTCTTGCAGATAAAGGAGGACAGGTCATTGTAACACCCCCAGAAATTGGGAATATTTAACTAGTATTAATAATTGCAAGGTTCATCTCCAAATATTAACTTGTTGTTTGAGTTATTTTCCTTGAAAAATATCTTTGGATGGCTCCCCATAATGTGGGCTGGTTGTTTGGTTTTACATTAATAATTATGTAAAAGTATTTCCTTTTTCTTCTTGTTTAATTAATGATGATGTAAATCAAACTTTTCTTTTTTCATGTGCATTGTTAAATGGCAAGAAATTCAATAAAGTATAAATTAAAAAAAAAAAAAACCTTGGGCCTCCAACCGCCTAAAAATGTTATGCAAATCTCCAGCCCTAAAATGAGGGTTTCCAATTAAGGGAAGACAAGGAGAAATGTCCCAGAGAAGCTGTAATAACTTCCTAAAAAACTTCCAGACCCAGATTGTGCCAAAATAGAAGCAGAGAATCTAACCCAGAAGGGTGTCTTGTAGGGGCACGACGTACAAATTTCAGGTGTAAAAGAAGTACATAGTTAATTTCTATGTCTAATGTACTAGAACTCCCTTGACCACCCAGCTACTCAGCAATAGTCATTAAGTGACATGCCCTGTTTCAATATTTAATATGAGAAAATCTAATGCCTGCTCAATTTTAGGACAAATTAATTTTTCCACAGAAAACCGAATCCTTTTAGATCGCCATATGATTCGAAAACATATATTATTAATAAGCTGAATGTCCTTTACTGTGAGTAAGATAGGAACCATTTGTAGAATATAAAGCAACTTAGGGATAAGAATCATTTTCAGTAAAGCCACCCTCCCTAAAGTTGAAAACGGGAGCTCCATCCAAGCCTTTGTCTTCTGGCGGAACTCGCTTATGACAAGTGGTATAATTGCAAGAATACCATAGCTTTGGGTTTCTGTGTATTATGACCCCCTAAGTACTTAATTTTATCCCCCGCCCAGCGTAAAGAGAATCCAGGCATCCCGCTTCTAAAGTCCCTAACAAATCTAATCCCTCAGACTTGTTTAAATTCAATTTTAGGCCCGAGAATTTACCAAACTCCATTACTAACTGCAAAACTTGGGGAAGAGAGGAGGAAGCCTCCGACACAATCATTAAGATGTCGTCAGCAAATAGCATTATTTTTGATTCTATTAGACCAAATGTAATTCCCCTAACAGCCTTATCCTGCTGAATTTTTTGTATCAAGGGCTCCAAAGTTAAAATAAATAGTAAGAATGATAAGGGACACCCCAGTTGAGTTCCACGAAATAGAGGAAAGGCTATAGACAGTGCCCATTAACTTGAATATATGCAGATGGATTAGCATACAATACCTTAATTGCATTTGCTTTATATCCAGTAAAAGCAAAGGCATCTAATGTGAAATGGAGAAAAGATCAGGAGACCCTGTCAAAAGCCTTCTCTGCATCGAAACTAACAACTAAGGGCTCCAAGTACTGATTGTGGACACTGGCTTCCACAGTTAAAAGCAAACCCTTAATGTTCGCTTTTGATTGCTTCCCATGGACAAACCAAGATTGCTCCCATGAAATTAAAGAAGGGAGGGTAAATTTCAACCTGTTAGCAAGCAATCTGGCATATATTTTGATGTTTAAATTTAACAGCAAAAAAGGGTGATAGGATGCCAGACACTCAAGATCCTGGCTTGGGCAACACAATCACCACCGCTGCCTTAGAAGATTCAGACATCCATCCCTGTTTAATCACAGCATTAAATATATATGCTAATGGAGCTTGTACATGTTCCAGTAACACTTTATAAAACAAGGCATGTAGTCCATCCGGACCAGGAGTCTTAAGAGATTTCAAATCCATAATAACCAGTGCTATCTCTGTATCGCTCCATGGTGAGACCGCACCTTGAATATTGTGTACAATTCTGGTCGCCGCATCTCAAAAAAGATATAATTGCGATGGAGAAGGTACAGAGAAGGGCTACCAAAATGATAAGGGGAATGGAACAGCTCCCCTATGAGGAAAGACTAAAGAGGTTAGGAGTTTTCAGCTTGGAGAAGAGACAGCTGAGGGGGGATATGATAGAGGTGTTTAAAATCATGAGAGGTCTAGAACGGTTAGATGTGAATCATTTTTTTATTCTTTCGGATAATAGAAAGACTAGGGGGCACTCCATGAAGTTAGCATGTGGCACATTTAAAACTAATCGGAGAAAGTCCTTTTTCACTCAACGTACAATTAAACTCTGGAATTTGTTGCCAGAGGATGTGGTTAGTGCAGTTAGTATAGCTGTGTTTAAAAAAGGATTGGATAAGATCCTGGAGGAGAAGTCCATTACCTGCTATTAATTAAGTTGACTTAGATAATAACCACCGCTATTACTAGTAACGGTAACATGGAACAGACTTGGTTTTTGGGTACTTGCCAGGTTCTTATGGCCTGGATTGGTCACTGTTGGAAACAGGATGCTGGGCTTGATGGACTCTTGGTCTGACCCAGTATGGCATGTTCTTATGTTCTTATCTCAACTTCAGTAAGGGGACAATTTAGCTTCGCCAAATCCGCCTCGTCCAACAGTGGTAACTGTATTTGTGAGAGGAATTTCCTTCGGGCCACTAGGTCGTCTGCTTCCACAGAATAAAGGGCTTGATAAAACTCCCTAAATATAATTCCAGTCTCCCTAGCATCTGAATGCCACACTCCCCTAGTATCTCGCAACCCTTTGACATGAGCAGCACTTCTCTGTGCACACACTACATTAGCAAGTAATCTGCCAGGCTTATTACTGAAACGGTAAAGCCTGTGCTTATAAGCAAACACAGACTTCACCGCAATTTGGTGTAAATAATCATTAACTAACTTCTAGGTAGCTAAAAATTCTGCCTGCCACTTGCCTTGTCCTGTAGCACCAAGCTTGTGTTTACAATCTGCCAATTTTCTCGTAAGCCCCAAAATAGTGGTATTAAGGGTTTTCCGTTTAGTGGAGACATAATTAATAATGTCTCACCGTAGCACTGCCTTGGCAGCTTCCCAATAGAGGACAGGTTCTTCTCTATATTGACAATTGTAAGAATCATAAGATTCCCACTTATCCTTCAAATAAGTTTGAAGTTGGTTAACTACTGATAATCAAAGAGGCATCTTCCAAAACAGAGAATGCATGGTACCTAGCTGAGGACTATAAGAGCATTGAACTGGACAATGGTCAGAAATCACTAAGGAGCCAATCCTAGCCATCGTAACATGAGAGAAAAGCGACTCACTAATGAAAATATAATCTATACGAGATTTTGTCTCATGAGCCCTCGCAAAGTGAGTATAATCCCTTTTCCCAAGGTGTAATGTTCTCCAACTATCAACAAGGGTCATAGTAGAACACAAAACATTAACCCCATTTTTCTCATTTACCACATGTGTACTGTAAGCCAGCCATCGATCCAGCTCTGCTACAAAATCGAAATCACCCCCCCCACTATGATGGGAGCAGGTCCCAAATCCTGTAGGCAGCATGTAATTATTTTAGTATAAAAGGAATGCTGATAGGTATTGGGCGCATAAATGGAAGCCAAAATAACACCAATCATCAAATAGTCTACCTTTAACCAACACAAAATATCCCTCTGGATCTGCCTGCTCCTTCGCCATTTGAAAAGAAGCATTTTTATTAATTAAAACAGCGACTCCACAATGTTAGTAGTTCCATGGGCAGAGAATACTTGAGATACCCACATCCTCCTCAACTTCCTTCTCCATGGGTCTCTTTGTAAGAAAACAATACTGCCCTTAAGTCTCTTCGATTGGGATAGTACTTTCTCTCTCTTTATTGGGGATCCCAATCATGCTACATTCCAAGATATGATCGATTTTTCGATTTTATTTATTTTTTATTTTTATATTCTGCTTTTTGGCACTTCAAAGTGGATTACATTCAGGTACTGTAGGTATTCTCCATCCCCAAAGGGCTTACAAACTAAGGGCCTCATTTACTAAGCATTTTTCCCATAGACACAGAATGGGAGATGCCTTAGTAAATGTGGCCCTAATTTTGTACCTGAGGCAATGGAGGGTGAAGTGACTTGCACAAGGTCACAAGGATGTAATATTCAAGTTGTATTTATATTTAAGTTAAGTTGTATTTATACTTATATTTAAGTTGTATTTATAGTTATATTTATATGTGATATGTTAAGAAAATATATGTTAAGAAACGCTGTTTAATGTAATGCCTTTATTGCGACAGTTATTGTTCTATGTAAACCGACCTGATTCGATACTTGTATTGAGAATGTCGGTATATAAAAATCCGAAATAAATAAATAAATAAATAAGGATTGACAGTGGGATTTGAACCCTGGTTCGCAGCCCACTGCTCTAACCACGAGGCTGCTACTCCTGCTTTTCCAAGAAAACTAAATCAATAAGGTTCATACATGCGATGAGGTTAAAAAAAAAAAACAAAACAAAAAACACCTAAGACTTAACTCAGCCTGCCCCTTATGACATGAATTATCGGGTTACCTTAAATCTGTGTGAGAGGCTGTATGTGAATGTTTTCTCTGTTGTTGCATGTTCAGCTTTAAACTGATTTCATATTTTGATTAAATACAATTGTTCACAAATGTTTAACAAATTAGAACTGCTGTTTGTTGGGGATTTTAATTTGGCAAACTGCAGAGCCTGACAAAAGCTGCACCTGCCAATACTCGTGTAAACACAGCAGACACTGCTATGGTACTCTTATGGCAACATCAGCTGCAGGAAGTCGACACGGCCTGGGGCTCAGAGCTCCTATCAGGCTCCATAGCTTGCTAGATTTAAATTCCTGAAAATCAGAAGCTGGAAGTATAATCTATTTTATAAGGCGTTACTCTTTAGATGACTTCATACCTACGATGGGAGATAATACACTCCTGTCCTCTCCTCCTGAATTTAAGAAGACATCAAGCGCCTCTTGATCAGCAATATCCATCAGGTCCATCTGCTCCAACACATCTACATTCACCTCCATTGAAGACATGCTCCCTATGGGTTCTTAAGCAAGATAAGAGCAATTGAAAATATATATTTTTAATTATTTGTAAAACTTAAAACAGAACCAAGGATTATAGAACCAAAGCGTACTTGGGCATTACATATTTTTCTGCTGGCAATATACAACTATGGTTAGAACACAATCCGTGGAAGCTGTAATTCTCATTTCTATCACTAATTGTCATTTAACTCCCTGTGCTCAAATTTAGAATGTGAGCTCTTTGGGTCTAACACATTATAACCTTATAAATTATATGATCAACTTTTTATATTACCATGTTAACTGGTTGAGGGATAAAAAAAATAAATGTTTCTTTTTGTATAGTTTTTATCAACCAAGTTTCCTGACAATGTATCTAGAATGGAGAAAAATCTCATTTAAGGCAGAATATTAAATGATTCAAATTTTCATTACTCAATTTTCTTAATGCATAATATCTCATACCTCAGAGGCCATATGCATGTACTACTTAATGGCACAAAATATGTTTTCCTGAAGTCTTGTGATAGAGCTTTGATATACTTGATTCACATATAAACCAAGGTCAGGAACACAGCAACAGCTAGCATTAGTTGATTCTCCTTTAGAAATAGTACAAGCACATCCTCTCTTAATGATGGCCTACAGTCAAGTAGGATTAGAGTTCTGCAGAAAACAGACCGCATTCTGGAATCTCTAGAGAAAGAAATTCCATACCTGACAAGGAAGAAGATAGCAGTTGGGGTACACTACAGTTTACCTCACCCGAATGGTAAGACAAATTATGAAATGTGAACAGATTAGATGGGTCATTAAAATTGTAAACACAATAATAATGTGAAATTTCAATTACTGTTACATTGACTGGGTGACTGTTTCCTCAGGGAATGTTATGAAGGTAAAGTTTCTATATGCTGTAAATAAGGAGAACTGAAGAGAGGTGGACCAAGTTTGGATCTAGTTCTCAGTGAAATATAGGTCCTGGCACAAGGGGTAACTGTGGTGGAGCAGCTTGGCAACATTTATCATAATATAATCAGATCTGACAATTATCACAAGGAGAATGATAAAACAAATGCAGTAACCTTTAACTTAAAAAAAAAGAGACTATGCTAAAATAAGGAAATCAATTAGAAGGAAACAAATAAAAAAAACAACAGTTGTGAGGACTAAAAGTCGGCATAAAGCATGCAGTTTATCTAAAAATACCATCTCAGAAGCTCAAATAAAATATAAAGAAAGTGCCAGTATGGCTTAATGATGCAGTGAAAAGGGCTATTAGATAAAAAGTCACTCCTAATGAGAACAATTGGAAAGATCATAAGCACTGGCAAATTAGATATTCAAATTAAAAAATACAAAAGAGAAACTGAGAGACTTATAAAGACAAAAACACTACTAAAAGCTTTTTTTCAAGTACTGTACATTAAATGCAAGATGCTTGTGATAGTCAGTTGGACCATTAGACGATCAGAGGGGTAAAAAGGGGCATTCAGATAGGATAAGACATTTGTAGAAAAACTAAATGACTTCCTTGCTTAGGTCATCCCTGCAGACAATATTGGGGTGATACCTGAACCATTCTTTATAAGCGATGACTTGGAGGAATTGACACAAATCAATGTGAATCTGGAATAAGTGCTAGAACAAACTGACAAACTAAATAGTAGCTAATCACCAGAACCCAACGACATTCACCACACAGTTCCAGAGGAACTCAAGTATGAAGTCTGCAATTTTATCATTAAAATCTTTCACTGTACCTGAGGAATAGAGGTTAGTCATGTAATGCCAATTTTTTAAAAGGGTTCCAGGGATGATCCTGAAAACTACAGATAAGCGAGCCTACTGTTGGTGCTGAGCAAAATTTTGGAAATGATTGTTTCCAATAGAGTTATTGGACATATGGATAAATATGGCTTGATGGTAAAGCGTTAACATTTACTTTTAAAATATGTAAATAAGCATGTAGATAAATGGTGAGCTAGTCAATATAGTGGATCTGTATTTTTTCATGTATATAATTTTTATTGTATTTTCATAAAAACAAACATGAATCACTGTACAATAAATGCAAAAATATACTGAAAGCGGAGACATTTTTTCTTACCTGATAATATTCTTTCCTTTGTTCCTACTAGACCAGTCCTTACTCACGGGATTTTTCATCCCCTCAGCTTTAATGATCTCACTCTGTGCTAATCTCTTAAGGCTGTTTTGCACAAAGTTCAATATCAGTGATATGTCTGACCTCCAGGGGAGAGTTCATGGTCAAACACTTGCCAAATCTTGATATATGCTAGTAAAGTAGAGGTCATACATGCCTTTAGCATGGTCAATATTACCACTGGAGAGTACCCTCTCCTGTGCAGGTGTGCTCTTTCAAGGGTCAAGAAGGGTCTTCCATGGGACAGCAGGCCAAGCTTCCTGGGCAAGGGCAGTGGAGTTCTGTTTAGCAATCTTTTTAGGTCTGCATACCAAGGTCTCCTTGGCCAATTCAAGGCCACCTGGATTACCATGGAGTGATGGTCCTCCATCCTTTTTAACACCTGTCTATAAGGGGCCATTGTGGGAAGACATACAGCTGACTGCTTCTCAGCAATGGACAGAGAAGGGCATCTATCCCACTGGAGTCTATCTCCACGTGGTGGCTGAGGAACATGTTGGTTTTCATGTTCACATGGGTCGCCATTAAGTCTGCATCTGGGCGACCCAAATGATCCACTAGTCTCTGGAAGGCCTCTGGACTCAGTTTCCATTCCCCTGGATCTAGTCTGTTTCTGTTGAGGAAGTCAGCCTGGAGATTCTCCTTTCCTGCTATGTAGGGTGCTGAGAGAAGCAGCAGGATTTCTTCTGCTCACTTGCACAGGTGGGCCGATTCCTGTGCTAGCATGGGTCTGCTTGTTTACATACGCCATAGTCATGGCGTTGTCTGATAGAAATCAGACTGCCTTTCCTTTAATAAAAGGGAGAAAATGTCATAGAGCAAGCCTGATGGCCCTGTATCTACCCTGTTTGACCAGAAAGTTTCTTCCCTTGACCAGTACCCCTGAATTATGTGACCCTGGCAATGGTCTCCCCATCATTTGAGGCTAGTGTCTGTAGTACCAATGACCCAGATGGGAAATTCTAGGCTTACTACTTTCTGCAGGTTGGAAGGTTTTAGTCCAGGCTCCTTTTTGTCACAGAGAATACTTGGAGGCTAAGCTGGTAGTCCCACGAGGTGAGGGAACAATGCAACAGTAGGACAGACTGTAAAGGACACATATGTGCTCTGGCTCATGGGACCAGATTCAGAGTTGCTGACTTGAGCTCTAGTAACTGGAGGTAGACCCATCCTTTGGGTGCCTTCTGAGAGCAGAAGGCTAACACCTGACTGATCAGTTTGGAGACTATCTTAGGGGACAGGGTAACTAACCCTTCTCCTGTTTTAAAAAGTTGCCTATAAATTCCAGGGTCTGGGATAGCTCTATTTATATATTTATTTGAAAGATTTCTTTCCTGCCCTTCCATAGGTCAGGGCAGTATAAAATAAAACATACAGTGATAAAAATCACAGAAACTAAAATACATATAAAACAGCTCCCAGAGAGCAACAGCAGTCAAACTAAAAGTCAATCAATTGAACTGTATGTATGCCATCTGAAATAGATGAGTCTTTAGTGCCTTATAAAAACTTTAGAATCCAAAATTGTCCTTTGAATAGTTTATTACTCAGCTTAGTTGCTGCAGGAGGTGAACCACTGTCTCTAAGGCTTGACAGTTCTCCTGGACAGACCTGGCCCTTATGAGCCAATGGTCCAGATAGGGGTGAACCATTATCCCCTGTTTGTGAAGGGCTACCATGACCTAGGTAAAAGTCCTGGAGGCTATCATTAGCCCAGAGAGTAGTGCCTGAAACTGAAAACATTGGCATAACATGCAGAACTATATATGAGGTTCTGATGGGGAAACTCAAAATGGAGATGTCTTGTTATTGAGACTCATTGCCATGAGATTGAACTGCGGGATTCCCCACCGGTCGCAAAAAAACTTCCAGGCCCTCTGAGAGAATTCCCACTTCCCTGGATCCAACTGTTGCCGGCTGAGGTAATCCGCCTGGACGTTGTCGTCTCCTGCAACATGGGAGGCGGCGATTCTTTCGAGATGAAGCTCTGCCACTCAAACAGCAGCTGAGCCTCCTGTGTTACCGTGGGACTCTTGGTTCCCCCCTGGCAGTTGATGTAAGCCACCGTGGTCGAATTGTCCGAGAAAACTCGCACCATCCGATCATGGACCAAGGGTAGAAACTGCTCCAGAGTCTCCAGGTGATTAATGGACCATGTCTGTTCCGACGTCAACCAAAGGCCCTGAGCAGACCTGTACAGACAAACTGTCCCCCAGCCCCGAAGATTAGCATCCATGGTGACCACCACCCACTACGGGACCTCGAGAGGCATCCCCTTCTCCAAATTGTTCTGTGTCATCCACCAGGCCAGACTGGCCCTGGCTGACTCCATCAGAGCCAGGAAATATTGTTCCGACAGAGGATTCCAATGGGACAACAAGGCTCTCTGCAGAGGCCTCAAATGGGCAAATGCCCAGGGCATCAGTTCCAATGTGGACGCCATTGAGCCTAGGACCTGTAAGTAATCCCAGACCTTCAGCACCTGTAGACGAAGGAGACGCGCTATCTGCCCCTGAATTTTGTTCACCCTGTCGTCTGTAAGAAAAACTCTTCTCCGCTGGGTGTCGAAACGGGCTCCCAAGTATTCGAGAGAACGGGAGGGGTCCAGATGGCTCTTCTGCACATTGATAACGCAGCCTAGAGATTCCAGGAGTGACAGAACTCTGTCCACAGATCGCACACATTTCTCTAGTGACTTCGCCTGTATCAGCCAATCATCCAAGTACGGGTGCACCAGCAATCCCTCCTGTCAGCGCTGCTGCTGCTGCTACCACCATCACCTTTGTAAAGGTCCTTGGGGTGGTGGCCAGCCCAAAAGGCAGCGCTTGAAACTGATAGTACTGTCCCAGAACCATGAATCTGAGAAACGTCTGGTGCTCCTGATGGATGGGGATATGCAGATAAGCCTCGGTGAGATCCAGAGACGCCAAAAACTCTCCTCCCTGTACCGCCGCAATTACGGTGTGCAACTTCCCCATCCGAAAATGTGGTACCTTCAAACTCTTGTGGACTTTCTTCAGGTCTAGGATAGGTCGGAACCTGCCTTCCTTCTTGGGCACCACAAAATAGATGTAATATCTGCCTTGTCCCCGTCTGGACACTGGCACCGGTACTACCGCCACCAGACTTAACAACCACTGAAGTGTTTCCTGGACCGCTGCCTGCTTGCTTCAGGAAAGACAATGAGACTCCAGAAAGACCAACCACAGTGGGCGAGAAAATTCTAAGGCGTAGCCATTTCTCACCACGCTCAACACCCACCGGTCAGAAGTGATCTTGGTTCACTCCCCGTAGAACTGGGCCAGCCTGCCCCCGATTACCAGAGACGAAGAGTGGACCTGCCAGATATCATTGTGAGGACTTATTGCCACCCGCACCCTGGGTGGATCCGCCTCTAGATGACCTTCCAGCCCCTCGAAAGGACTGCTGCCTATGCAACGACTGTCTGGGGGCCGAGGCCTCCGAGGGCCTCATCTGATGAAAATGTCTGGACTCCCGAAAGCGAGGCTGAGAAGAGAAAGGTTTCCGGCCAGACTTTCGATCCTCTGGCAGCCTATTTCCCTTTGTTTCTCCCAGTGACTTCATCAGATAATCAAGGTCCTCACCAAACAGCAGTTTCCCCTGAAAGGGCAGATTTCAGAGCTGCGATTTTGATGACAGATCAGCTGACCAGTTGCGTCGTCTGGACACCACCACCACCATAGCGTAGGGCCGTGGTTCTCACCAGGTCAAACAAGGCATCTGTGCCATAGGCAACCCCTGCCTCCAGGCAGGCTGCCTGGACTGGGAAAGAGTCCCGGAGGCAGATTGGTCCTGCGTCTTCTAGATCCAACACAAACAGGCCGCTGCATCAGACTTGCACATACCGCCGCTCGCAGGCCGAGCCCCAGGACCTCAAAAGCTTGCTTGAGATGCACTTCCAACTTCCGATCCTGAACATCCTTCAGCTCCAGCCACCAGAACAGTGGTCTTCTTAGTGACTGCCAAAATTGCCACATCCACCTTCGGGACATTGAGAAAGTCCAGATGGTGCTGCAAAAGCGGATAAAGCTTGGACATCGCTCTGCCAACTCGCTGAAATGAGGAGGGGGAATCTCACTCTCGGTTGATCAATTTCTGGATTTTCTTCGGAATTGGGAAAGCGCTGGGGGGGTCTCTGTAGGCCATCCAGCACTGGATTAACCCCTTCAGCATCTGAATCCTCCAGGTGAGCTTAATCCCCAGCTCCTCCAACACCTGAGGTATAAGCGGGTGAAGCTCCTCTCTCTTGAAAAGCCGGATCACCCGCAGATCATCGCCTTCAGCCTCCAGACCATCAAAGGTCCTCTGTTCAGTTTCAGAGTCCCCAGGGTCCAGAGGGGGACCCCCAATTGGGTCCCCATCCTGATAGGCCTCAGAGGAGACCTCATCTTCCTGCTTAGACTCGTTCGAATCTTCCAAGTCCGATTCCAATCGCGCTAGCCATCCCTCGGGAGGCAGAGTTCGCGGGCCTGCGGAACCTTTAGGGGGGACCTTTCCCCGCTTTGCCGAACCCATCAGGCCTTCTGTGACACCGCACTTACCTGCCTGCCTAGCCAGGAAGGCCTCGTGCAGTAAAAGTACGAATTCGGGTGAACCTCCCTCCCCCCGGGGCTCCTGAAGGGCGCTTGGGGCTGCTAGAGCCCGAGACATCTGGAACTTTTTCCCCAGGTCGAACCATGGGAGACAGGAGCGGCGGGGACCCCCCCAGAACCCCGGGGAGAAGCCCCCCTATCCAGCTCCGCTTCTGCGGCCAAAGCCACTCCCTCCTGTGATCCCTGCACCACTGCCATGGTCTGCAAATGCCTCCGTGGCTTTGCTTGTCTTTCAGGACCCCCCCTCCCCCAGCACACTCCGTGCAGAGGAGGTGGTCATTCAGGCCGACCGACGGGCTACCACAGGCCCTGCAGGTTTCTCTGAGCTGCTTATCTGTCATAACAAGCACCAAGAAATAAAGCAAGGCAAAATAAAAATCCAAACAGGCAATCCTATGCTTGTCATGCCTCCACGCGGACCGTATTGCGAGGGGGAGGAGCGCACCACGCAGCAGCTGTCAAACCCTGAAGAGGGCGCACTGCCCCAAGAATTTCCCGCCGGCACAGTGAACAGGCCGCTGCAGCGACTGAAAACCACACGGCTCGTTCGGGAGTACAGCCAGCTCCCACAGGAGTGAATCTGACCTGACCGGGACCACCACCCTCAGTATGATCCCCTGATCCGCCCACTTACTGCCCGGCCTGCACCCGATCTCGCCACAGGTTTCAATCTGCTAGGCTGCTCAGCCTGCCACATGCTTCTGCTGTTGCATTCAGCCTGCTAGGCCGCACAGCCTGCTCACATGTGGCTGCTGTTGTTCCAACAAAGATTTAAAGGCCCAGACACACAGGAAAGCACACAAATAAAAGTAAGGGAACTTCCCTGTCCTGGGCAGGCGGAGGGGCTTCGGGCCCACAGAGGACCCAGACCACTGGCTGTCTGTTCCTGGGGTCACGGACTGAAGCTGGCCAGGGGCATCCAACCCCCGTTCGCCCGGCTCAACCCGAGGGACGACCCTTCTGCAGGAGCCTGTCACCTCAGGGAGCAATTTTCCTTAAAATATCCAGTCAGTACTGCAGGGTTAGCACCTCTACAATCTGCTGGAGGTAGAGAAATACTGAGGGACTGCAGGTGGCACTCTCGTTTATGTGGCAGTACCCAAAGTTGTGTTCTCTACCTCCATCTGCTGGTAGGGATGAATAAAACCCGCTTGTGTGGACTGATCTGGGTATGTTCAGGAAAGAGAGATTCCTTTAGAGAGAGATAGTTTGACATATCTCATACTGTAAGAGGGGCACTTTCAACTCAGGGTGGGTTTGGGGAGGGGGCAGTGTTACAAGGGTCTACAGATCCTTGTGCCCTAGGCAGACCAATGTAAACTACCTCCTCCCAAAATCCACCCTGATTTGAAAGTGCTCCTCTTACAGTGGGAGATATATAGAGTATCAGATTGTCTCTTCCCCCGCTCCCCGCCACAATGTTCAGGATCCCTGTGGCCCAAAATCTCCAGACTTGCACCTCATCAGGATCAGAAGTAAAGTTAGATGAAAGCACTGGTATGTAAGTGCATTCTTCCCGGCTTCTTAAAACTCGTGTTGCTCATGCATGGCCCACATATATGTCTATGGGGCTGTTTTTGTGCGAGCAACGCTTTTAAAATCTACCTGTAGGGATCTTGGTAGAATCCTGATGGTCACTATTAGGATATTAAAATCAGGATATTTTAAGTTAAGAATTATATTTTAAATATATTATATCACAAAGTGATTTTCTTGTTATATTGCAAGCATTTGTTTCAACATCTACTAGATTACTGTAACTCTTTATATATTGGTCTCCCCCATACATCACTTAAAAGTATTACAATTAGTTCAAAATGTAGCATGGCTTTTAGTAGGTTGCTCCCCTAAGGAAAATAAGTCTCTCATTCTACGACAATTTCATTGTTACCTGTTGCACAGAGAATTGTCTTTATAGTGCTTTGTTTAGTGTTTAAAGCCATTAATGGAACAGAACCATCAGATCTTGCTGAACAGCTCTCTGAACATATGCCTAAAAGGAATCTATGTTCTGCTAGGATTTCATTTATTTAATCTGCCGTTCGAAAAAGGTGCTCAGCTGCAAGAAACTCTATTACATGCTTTCTCGGTTTCAAGTTCTACCCCAAGGAACTCTGCCAAATGAGCTATGACTGATTGAAGATTATAAAGCCTTCCCTAAAGGACATAAAACTAATTTCTTCTAGGCAATATTTTTAAAATGCTTTATGCTATTTTTTACAGTGTTTTAGTGGATCTAGGATGTGATGATTATTTGATGTTTTGAGAGATATGATGGTTTATTTTTGTTTGTCATGATTGTTGCAAAAGTAAGGCATCTGTTTCCTACCAGCTTACCATAATATATTTCCTAGCGATAAGACAACTTCCTAACAAATCAGTGACTATAGGTAGTTCAGAGCAAACTAGAATCTCTAGAATACACATAGCCAAAAATGGTGACAGCTTACAATTAGTCATTTTATTAATATCATTCACTACTGTTTCCTTTCAAAATTATATTTATTGGCAAGCTCACAGGAAAATACACATACCATTCTCTATTGTGCTTTTTGAGCATACTTGAAAGCTTGTTACACAATTGCTCCAAATGCTCTCACTCAATAAAGAATTCTGAAATGCATTTCCCAGAGAAGTATATTTTCAGTAAGGTCCCTTATAACAATTAAATTTATTCTGATCATATTTTTGGAAATTGTTTCAGTAGACACTAGTTTTTATCTGCCTACCAGTTGAGCCATGCATTCAGAGCACTTCACTTTAAGAAATTCATAATGTCTAGGCAGAGGTTTCTTAAACACAGTAAGGGAGACAACTGACAATTGGTTCATTCAACTTAAAAGCATAATTATTTGCTAAAAATATAGCATTGAAGCATTGGTGCATTTTTAATTAGGGAAGGAAATCTTTGATAGAAACAAAAAATTCAATTTTCTACTGTTGGAATGAATGAATTGAAACAGGCCGATTTTGCAAAGATCACAGGAGAACGGGCGCTCTGTGTTGGGCGCCCTGTGTTGGGCGCCCGCTCTCCCGACGCATGCCCAGCTACCTCTCCTGGGCGCGTGATCCTATATTTAAATGAGAGGTCGTGCTAAAAGGAGGCAACTAGGGACTATTACATACCACTAGAGCCTCCTTGGCCCAGGAGAGGTGGCTCTGTCAGCGGGCTCAGGAAACCGACGCTCAATTTTACGAGCGTCGGTTTTCCGAACTCACTGACAGCGATTGGTTAGGAAAACGGACGCCAGTAAAATTGAGCGCCTGTTCTCCTAACTGGACCAGCCGGCACATTTTTTTTTAAATTTTAAATTTTTTTTTACATTTTTGGTTCCTCAACTTAATATTGATAAGATGTTAAGTCGGAGGGTGTACAGAAAAGCAGTATTTTCTGCTTTTCTGTACACTTTTCCAGGCTGCTCATAAATTAATGCCTACCCTTGGGATTGTGTGGATTGGCCACATATTTTACTTTCTGAATCCCAGGTGAAAGACTAATAGGCTCATCAACATGCATTTGATGAGCTATTAGTTTTCAGGGGGTTTGGCTGCGTGTTTTCAGGGGGTTTGGCTGTGTGTTTTCGAGGTGCTAAACCCCTTATACTGTAAGCCTATTAGTCTTTCACCTGGGATTCAGAAAGTAAAATATGCGGCCAATCCACACCATCCCAAGGGTAGGCATTAATTTATGAGCAGCCTGGAAAAGTGTACAGAAAAGCAGAATGATTGTACTATGCACGCCCAAAACTAAGACATCTAACCACGCAGTCCAGATGGATGCTCAGCCTGGATATGCAGGCGCAAATAGATGTCAGGCACTGCTTGCACAGAAGAAAGCGAGTGTACACCATCATGGCCTACCACATGGTGACTCAGTGAAGCCTAAAGCGGAGCCTAGCCCAAAGGGCTGCCCAAGCTGCTGAAACTACCACATCTCCCCAAGTCCCCCACGGAGATAGAATCGCACGTCAGATTGGTGCGCCAAAGCTCGGAGACCAGAAACAGAAGGGGGGGGATTCCTAAATCTCACTCTTCTTACTTTTTTTTTTTTTTTAACTCTTTACCTGAGTTCAGCCCATCCCAACCGAATACAGAGTTAGTCTCTGGCAGTGGGGGGGGGGGGGGGGGGGGGGGGGGGTGGGTGGTGGTGTATTCTTGTCTTATCAATCTTTTAGAACTTTTTGAAGGTGTAAATAAACATGTAGATAAAGGTGAGCTCATTGAGATAGTGTATTTGGATTTTCAGAAGGCATCTGACAAAGTCCCCCATGAAAGACTCCACAGGAAATTACAAAATCATGGGATAAAAGGCAGTATTCTATTGTGGATTAGTAACTGGGAAAAAGCTAGCAACAGAAGTTAGGACTGAATGATCAGTTTTCCAAATGAAGAAAGGTTGTTAATGGAGTACAAAAGAGATCGGTACTGAGACCTGTGCTGTTTAACATATTCATTAATGATTTGGAAAAGGGAATGATGAATGAGGTGATAAAATTTGCAAACGATAGAAAATTATTCAAAGTTGTTAAAACAGCAGTGGACTGCGAGGAACTGCAGAATGCTCTCATTAACTAAGCAAAGTTACAAGAAGGATCTTGCAAGACTGGCAGACTGGACAACTGAATGGCAGATGAAATTTAATGTGGAAGAGTGTAAAGTGATGCGTATAGGGGGAAAAATAATCCCAATTACAGGACTGACGGACTGACTGCAATAACCATCAAGATACATTCCAGCACTTTGTAAATAGTTGTTCCTCCTCTTTCTGTTAAACTATTCCGGCTTCTTTCTTTCTTCTCCCAGTTCCTGCTTCCCCCGTTTTATTGTAACTTTCTTGCTTCTCTCCACCTGTTAAATGTTAGGTTATCTCTCCCCTTGTTACTTGTAAACCAGCATGATGTGATTTTATCATGAATGCCGGTATAGAAAAGCTTTAAATAAATAAATAAATACAGGATATGGGTTGTTTACTGGGAGTCCCTACCCAGAAAAAGGATTTTGCAGTCCTCGTGGACAATACGTTGAAATCCTATGTCCAGTGCATGGCAGGAGTCGAAAAAGTCAATAGAATGATCCAAAAAGGAATGGAGAATTAAAACAGAAAATAATATATTGCCTCCAGAAATGGCATATATTAGGCATATATTACTATGCATTAACTCTGTTATCATTATTGACTCTGTGCTTGCAACTTGTAAATTGTTTTATTGATTTACTGACTGTCTCTGTGTTTTACAGACCATAAGTTGTTTTTACATTGTATTGCTGATCTTTAATCTATTGTTTTTATGTTTTATTTTTTATATGTTAATATGTAACCTGCCCCAAACCTTGGAGGGTGCAGGTAATACGCATCTTAAATAAATAAATGACATCTGATTGGGTATCAGAGATGAAGAATGGCACCTATTGCACACAAACCCTCAAAGCACAGTAATAACATCCCAAAAACAGAAAACTCCTTGTGCTGGGTGACTCTGTTGTGAGAGGCATTAATTTGGGGGCACATATGGAGAGAAAGCAGAGTTGCTTACCTGTAACAGGTGTTCTCCCAGGACAGCAGGATGTAGTCCTCACATGTGGGTGACGTCAATGACGGAGCCCTACCACGGTAAACTTTTCTGTCAAAGTTTCTAGAACTTTTGACTGGCACACTGAGCATGCTCAGTATGCCACGATCCCTGCAACCACAGGGGGTCTTCCCTTCAGTCTTGTTTGTAGCAAAAGGTGAGAGCGAAAAATAAAATAAAATGTTTCGTACCCAACTCCGCGGGGTGGCGGGTGGGTTTCGTGAGGACTACATCCTGCTGTCCTGGGAGAATACCTGTTACAGGTAAGCAACTCTGCTTTCTCCCAGGACAAGCAGGATGGTAGTCCTCACATGTGGGTGATTAGCAAGCTACAGGTGACTCATATTTGCTTGGACCAACAGCGTACAACTTGTGCAACAGGCACAACAACTGGCATACTGTTGGGAAAAATGAGGCAGCCTGAAAATCATAGCAGATGGATGTGGAAGGAGTTGGGATTATACTGGAAATAAGTTCTTCAAGACGGATTGGCCAAAGGCAGAGTCTTGGCGTCCTTCCTTGTCCAGGCAGTAATGTGCTGCAAATGTGTGACGAGAGCTCCATGTTGCAGCTTTGCAGGTGTCAGCAATTGGTACTGAACGACAGTGTGCTACTGAGGTTGCCATGGCTCTTACTGAGTGTGCCTTCACTCGTCCCTGGAGAGGAAGTCCTGCTTTTTCATAGCAGAATTCGATACAGTCTGCCAGCCAGTTGGAGAAAAAGTTTGTTTGCCCAATGCAACGCCTAGTCTGTCTTTGTCAAAAGAAACAAAGAGTTGGGTTGATTTCCTATGGACTGCAGTGTGGTCTAGATAAAATGCAAGTGCACGTTTACAATCCAAGGTGTGTAAAACTCTCTCGCCTTGGTGAGAGTGAGGCCTTGGGAAAAAGGTGGGCAAGACTATAGACTGATTCAAGTGGAAGTCAGTAACCACCTTGGGAAGGATTTAGGGTGAGTATGGAGGACGACTCAGTCATGTAGGAACCTGGTATAGGGTGAGTATGTGACAAGGGCTTGTAACTCACTAACCCTTTGTGCAGATAAAATGGCTACTAGGAAGAGGACTTTCCATGTAAGAAATTTAATATCGCAGGAGTGCAAAGGCTCAAACACATGAGCACATGAGCCTTGTAAGTACTACATTCAGGTCCCACTCGGTGACTGGTGGGTGTAGAGGGGGCTTAAGTTGTAATAGGCCCCTCATGAACCTACTCACAAGGGGTTGTGCTGTTACCGGGGCATCCCCAACTCCTTTGTGGTACGCTGAGATGGCACTCAGGTGTACCCTCACTGAAGAAGTCTGGAGACCAGATTCATAAAGGTGCCAGAGATAGTCTAATAGAGATGGCGTGGGGCAGGAAAAAGGATCGATAACTTTGTGTGTGCACCAGATGGTCTTTTCCACTTAGAATGATAGGATTTTCGTGTGGAAGGCTTTCGTGAAGCTACAAGCACTTGAGAGACATCAGTTGAAAGGTTGAGCGGTTGGAGGATCAAGCTTTCAACATCCAGGCTGTGAGGGATAGGGTTTGAAGGTTGGGATGGCGTAACATGCCTTGATTCTGAGTTATGAGAGTGGGTGCTATGCCCAGGTGAATGGGTTCTCTGATCGAGAGGTCGAGAAGTATGGGAAACCTTACTTGTCGAGGCCAATATGGGGCTTTGTCCTGTTGTAGCTTCACTAGAGTTTTGGCTATCAGCTATATCTGGGTATACACATATAGGAGACCTGAATTCCAGGGGTGAGTGAAGGTATCCCTGGCTAACTTATTTGGTTGCCTGTGCAGGGAGCAGAATCTGTCCACTTTGTGATTCAGTTTGGATGCGAAGAGGTCTATTGTTGGTTGACCCCAGCGTTGGAAGAGTCTGGACGTTGCCACAGGATCCAGAGACCACTCGTGGGGATGGAACTGTCGACTGAGGCGATCTGCATGCCTGCCAGATAAGTGGCCTGGAGATCCATGGAGTGTGCAAGGGCACAGTCCCAGATCTGTGTGGCTTCTTGGCAGAGGAGATAAGAGCCTGTGCCACCCTGCTTGTTCAAGTACCACATTGCAACTGTGTTGTCTTGTCTGTATGAGAACAGTCTTGTGTGAAAGGCAGCCCTTGAACACATAGAGAGCATAAAGTATAGCTCGAAGCTCTAGGAAGTTGATCTGAAATGTTGCTTCGAGTTGTCCAAGTACCTTGAGTTTGCAGATTGTTCACATGAGCTCCTCAACCCAAGGTGAATGCGTCTGTGGTCAAAGTTATCTGTGGAAGTGGTTGCTGAAAAGGCAGACCTGTTAGCAAGTTGTCTTTGATCCTCTACCACAGAAGTGATAAACGTAACTGGTGGGTTACTTGGATCTGGGATGAGAGCGGTTGAATGGCTTGGAGCCACTGAGTTTTCAAATCCATTGAGTTATTCTCATGGCCAGCCTGGCCATAGGAGTGACGTGGACTGTGGAAGCCATGTGGCCCAGCAATGTTAGGAATTGATGGGCTAAGGCTGTTTTCTTTGTGCCAGAGATACAGCAAGTCAAGAGAGTGTGTCTGCGTGGTCGTTGGGCAGGAAGGCCTTCGTCACTGTGGTGTCCAAATCTGCTTCGATGAAAGTCAGGAGGTGAGATGGAGTCAGGTGGGATATTTGGTAGTTGATGAGAAATCCCAAGTACAGTAGGTTGATAGTGAGCTTGAGGGCATCGAGAGCTCCTTATTTGGATTGGCTCTTGATGAGCCAGTCGTCCAGGTAGGAAAAGATATGTATGTGTTTCTTGCGTAGATGGGCCGCAGCCACTGCTAGGCACTTTGTAAATACACGGGGTGCCGAGGCAAGTCCGAAAGGCAGGATCCGGTACTGAAAGTGTTGATGTCCCACTAGGAAGCGCAGGTACTTGCAGTGAGGTGGGAATATTGGAATGTGAGCGTAAGCATCTTGAGAGAACAGAGCCAATCTCCTTTTTGTAGAAGGGGGAAGTATGGTGCTCAAGGACACCATCCTGAATTTTTCTTTTCGTAGAAATTTGTTGAGATTGTGGAGGTCTAAGATAGGGCAGAGGCTGCCTGTTTTCTTTGGAATGAGGAAATAGCGGGAGTAGAACCCTCTGCCCTGCTGTGCCTGGGGAACAGGTTACACAGCCCTGGCGCCCAGAAGGGTGGACAGTTCCGACTCTAGAAGACTTGTGTGATCTTTTTGCATGGTACTCCACGGGAATACCATGAGAAAGTTTAGATGGTATCCCTGGGTTATGATGGATATAACCCATTAGTCTGTGGTAATTTTGAGCCAGTTGGTTATGAAGTGGCGAATTCGACCTCCTACTGGCAAATCTGGTTTTAGATTTGTGGAGCGATTACTGTTCTCTGGGTACGTTTCAAAATCCAGAGGCCTGGCCTGTTTGTGGTGGTGGTGGCTGAGGCCTGGATATTTTGGGCTGTCGAGGATTTGTTCTCTGAGATGGCCAGTAGGCCTCACGCGAGATGCAGGTGGTAGTATATGCGTGGACGATAAAATTGTCTTCTAGGGTCCCTTCTAGTGGATCTTCTTACAGAAGAAGGGACCTCAGTAGTCACTGTTGATAATTGCCGCAGGGTCTCATTGTGGTCTTTTAATTGAGCCACTGTGTCTTGTATCTTGTCGCCGAATAGGTTTTCACCGGTACATGGCAAATCGGCAAGTTTGTCTTGGACTTCAGGTCTCAGATCAGAGGATTTTAGCCAGGCCCACCCTCCTGGTGCTGATTCCTGTCGCTGACATGCGAGAAGCTGTTTCAAAGGAGTTGTACGCAGCACGAACCTCATGTTACCAGCCTGAAGGCCTTTATGTAATATGGCGTTGAGACTGTCTTGCTGCTGTTGGGGAAGAAAATCAGTTATTCCTTTGATACTGTGTCATGTAAAGTTGGTATGCAGCAATGCGTGACACTAGCATAGAACCTTGAAACATCTTGCAACCCAAAATATCAAGGAATATTTGGTCCTTGCCAGGTGGTGTTGAAGAGTGTGGTCGCAGACTTCTGGCTTTCTTTTGTGCAGATTCAACTACCACCGACTGATGGGGCAGTTGTGGTTTTTGGAATCCAGGAATATGTTGGACGAGATAAGTGGCATCTGTCTTCTTATTCACAGGCTGCACAGCACAAGGATGCTCCCAGAGACGATGTTGCAGATCTACTAGCACTTCGTGTACTGAGATAGCCATCTCTTGTTTTGGTGCATCCACAAATTGAAGAACCTCTGTTTTGTGGCATGTGTCCTCCTCTGTAATAATTTCAAAGGGAATTGTCTCTGATATTTCTCTAACAAAACTGGCAACGGAGAGATCTTCTGGGGGAGATTTTCTCCTTTCCTCTGGAGGAGATGGTTCTGATAAGATATCCTCCGTGGATGTGTCAGTGTCAACATCTTCCCATGTATCAGAAAAGGTCTCCTGTTGAGATCCTGAAGGAGGGAAGAAGATTGGCAGAGGAGGACGGGTTGGCACCGAAGGATCCTTCGATGGCCTCGATGGAATACAAGGTGGCACAGATGAGGGCTTCTGTGGCACTGGAAGCATCGATGGAAAACGAGGGCGTCTCGGTCCTGAGAGCTCTAATAGACCAGTCATTGGGTCAGGCATCAGTGACAGAGGACTGGAATCCGTGCCTTCATCATCTGAGGACCCCGGAATGGGAATCGGGGATTTCAGAGGTTTTCTCGGGTGCTTTGTCTTTGGTGGCCCGGGTTGTGTTGGAAAGGCACCAATGAATGTATCCAGCCTGGTTAGCAACGGCGCAAATATCGATGGCTCCAGTGTTGGTGCCGGTATGGGGGCCGGCATCGATGGCTGTAAGTCTCGGAGAGCATCGAGCACTGCCTGGTGGTTGAAACTGTCCAGTTCCTCCCTGAAAGCTGGTGTAGATATCGCAGCTACAGGAGGTAGCAGGCTAGGCATGACTGGCACCTCCACAGGAACTTGGCACCGATATTGGTGGGGATCACCTTGGTTTCTCGGGTAGAGGGGGAGTTGAAGGCTCCTTTACCCGTGTCCTCTTCACAGTCAGCTCGATAGCCACAGAGGCCGATGCGGTGTCAGTGCCAGCACCGGGAGTCGACTCACATTGTGCTGGTGTCGGTGCTGGTGCTTCTCTCGGTGCTCGGTCCGGTCTTTCCCCAGCACAGAGGCAGATGATGTAGATACCTTAGACGGAGTCGGTGACGGATGGTCACCATTGCCCTGGTGCTCCCAGCGAGTTTTGATAACTAATTTTTTCGACGTCAATGGAGTCAACTTGATTTTGAATAGAGTCTCCATCTTGTCGAGGCGAGCCCACCTACCCTTCGGAGGCATCTGGGCACAACCTGGGCAGTTAGACAAGTCATGTGGTGAGCCGAGGCACAGCACACAGACATCGTGTGGGTTGGTGATCGACATGGTTTGGGGGCACTCTGGACATTTTCAGAAACCTGTTGCCATAATGACAAAGGTTGAGGCCCCAAAAATGGTCGACGGCCTGCGGACACCGAAAAAGGTGAGAGCGGGAATCGACCGGGAATAGTGATTTTTACTTGCCGAATGATGAGAAAAAATATCCTGATGGGAGACCCCTATGAGGGAATGTTTTTCTGAAGTAAATTTTAAGATTTTTCCGTGAGAAAATTTGTGTGAGAATTCTCACAGAGCTCCTAACTGCGAGGCAAACTGCAGCGTGGAAAATAAGAGACTGAAGGGAAAAGTTTTCTGTGATAGGAATCCATCCAGTGACGTCACCCACATGTGAGGACTACCAACCTGCTTTTCCTGGGAGAAAGAAAAGTTTATATGCCTACCAGGGCCCTCAGTTTAGCAAAAATACAAACCAGACTTATTAAAGAAGCAGCAAGGGACTGTAAAACTGATGTTATTAACTTGGGGTCAAATGGCATGGCTAGTAATGAAGTTGGGGTAGTGCAGAAGGAGTTTCAGAATTTAGGACAAAGACACCTGGCAAGGCAACAGCTTTCTCAGAGGTATTTAACTGTTTATGGTAAACGCGAGGAGAGGCTATATCACATAACTGATTTCATCACATGGCTTAAAACCAGGTACAAAGAAAGATTTAGACATATTGGGGACTGAGGCCATATATGGAACAATAAAAGACTATACTGTAATGATGACCTATATCTGTCTCTGGAAAAAGGATAATAAGTGAGAAATCCAGATCTTATATTCACAGGCGTTTAAACTAGAGTAGGGGATGGTAGACATAAGCTAATTAATTTGGGTTGTCAACCCAACAAACAAAAAGAGACTAGGGAAAATCGGTAAACCAAAGAACTTTCTAGTCTACTCAGAAGCAACAGGATAGAAGAAGAAAGCAGGTGCAAAGGTTATACAGAGAGTATAAATAAGACAAGGAGAAATAGCTAGAACGTATGAGTACAAATGTTCAGTCTATACAACAAAAGTCTGAATCTTTAAGCCCTAATGGTACAGTAAGACTTGGACATCATTACTATCAATGAGACATGGTTCAGTGAGTCCCATGAGTTGATGTGACCATCAGGTTAAAATATATTTAACAGAATTGGCTGAAATTTTTAATATAAAGAACTACTCCATCCCATTTTCTAAGCAATGGAATGACATAATATCTAGGAAAGGAAGGTGATGTGAGCTGTCTTGAAACAGGGAGATGGTACTTCCATTTACACTGGTGTGGCCTACAGACCTCAAACTCAGCCAGAAGAACTGTTTGAAGACATACACAAGAAAAATAAATACATGTAAAAAAAACCAAAAAAAAAAAAAGAAACTAGCATTGGCCCAACAAGACTGCTTATTAAGCCTCTAAAGCAGGCATCATCTGCTGGAACACTGCCAGTGTTGGGCGACAGGCATTTTGCTACAGACAGCTGGTGTTTTTGGACTAAGGCTTGAAAAAAAAAAAGACATCTATGGATTGTCTGCAAGCTAAGTATTTGGTACCTTCATAAATGAGGATTTTGTTGGACATCATCAAGAAGGAACTGTTGTTCATTAGATTCAGGATTATTTTGAATTTTTAAATGCATACATTTATTTAAAAAAATCTTGAAAAACAAAAATTGGCATGATGCTGGTACGAGAATATCTCAACACCTGTTTCTTCACTCGTTTTAAGCTTTGTGCCTTTGTTCAGTGTCAAAATACAGGTTGTTATGAGATCAGTTTAATGATTGCTTTGGAGTTTTTGTCTTTATTCAAAGTTTAGGTTAGGTGTTTTGGGCATTTTTTTTTTTTTTTTTATAGTGGTTCACTAGGAAATATGTTTTCATACAAAGTGTGTTGGATAACTGGAATGTCCTTCTGGAATCGATGGCGAAAAAAAATGGTAGCGAAATTTAAAAATGTATGGGATAAACACAGAGGTCCATATTCAGCTGCTGTGTGTCTCTGATAGCTGGATACATTTTTCTGGCTAACTAGTGCTATACATTCAGTGAAACAGCTGCAACACTGAATATACCTAGCTATCTTAAAGTTAGCCAGATAACTTATCCAGCTAACTCAGCTCTTCCCCTCACTTATCTGGCCAAATTCTAGTCAAATAGTTATTCGGCTAGAATTCAGCCAGATATGTGGCCAGATTTTCCTTTAGCTGGATAACTTCTTAGTTATCCAGCTAAATTTGTTTGAATATGGACTTCAAAGTATTGATAGTGGCAAGAGGATGGAAATGAAGTACATTGGGATAACCTGCATGGAGCAACCAAAAACAGCAGTGGTATGATTTCATCAGAGCTGAAAGAAAACATGAGGAGGACAACAGTGCAATGACCACGATGGGTTTGGCCATGCTTGAGACAGATATGAGAGGAGGGTTGAGAGATTGTGTGGAAGACTCAAGGAGGGAGTTGGTATTAGATTGCATTTGGGAATTTTATATGCACATCTACCAAAGTGGCTTAATCTCAACAGGAAAGATCAAATGTGCTATTTTGGTCTTTTATGTTACTATTTGTTTATCCATGTCTGGTAAACAGAACACTGAAATCTTGGTTAGAATTCAGTGTTATCTCAAATAGATAAGTAGGCTGTAGAATATCTGGATTTTCCAAAAACATTAGATAAAATCTTTCATATGAAATTTCTGAGAAAATTTAACAGCTATGGGGTAGAAGGCAACATCCACCAGTCAAATTATAGCCAGTTAAAAGAAAGGAAACATAATAAGACTAAATGGTCAGTTTTCCCAGAGGACGGAGTTGAATAGTGATGAGTGCCCCGGTGCCCTTCTAAGAACATAAGACTGGTCATACTGGGTCATACTGAGGGTCCATCAAGTCTAGCATCCTGTTTCCAAGAGTGGCCAATTCAGGATACAAGTACCTGGTAAATACCCAAACATTAAATAGATCCCATGCTATTAATGCTGGTAATAAGCAGTGGCTATTCCCTAAGACAGCTTGGCTAATAGCAGTTTATGGACCTCTCCTTCAAGAACTTGTTCAAACCTTTTTTTTAAACCCAGCTACACTACTGCCTTTACCACATCTAGGACCACCGCTGTTTATTAATGATCTGGAAAAAGAAATAAAGAAGGACGTGATCAAATTTGCTGATGGCAGAATTATTTGCAGCTCAACTATGAGTAGACTGTGAGGAATTGCAAGACGACTTTAGCATCTATGAAGCAAATATTCAGTAAGCCATCCCTGGAGATGGCTGTATTGTATATAAAAAAAAAAGAAAGAATTTTAATTTTATATCTCCGGACAGGCCCTGTCCCAACACTCCCAACCCCTGCCCTTAAACTGTAAAATCATCCCTCACTGTAACCCACCCTCCGCATTCCCTGCACCCCGGTGGCGCAGTAGGGGCCCAGAGCTTCCCCTAGGCTCCGGGCCTGGCGGCAGCCATTTCTCAAAATGGCACTGGCCAGTCAGAACATGCCCTGTGCCCCATCGTGCGATTCTGAACAACGGCTGCCACCAGACCTGGAGCCTAGGGGGACACGCTGAACCCCTCTACATTCCCGGGCTTCTGTTGTAAGTGCAGGGGGTGGGGTCTGGAGGGTGGAGAGTGAGGCGATTTAAAGTTTAAGGGGAGAGATCACGTGATGCTGTGGAGCCAGCTAGAGTGCTCCATCCTTGCGGCTATGAGTGCCCATCCTCCACCATCCATTTCCATCAACATTTTTTATACTCACAGACAGCATTAGGTTCCTGATTTCTTTTCCTGACACTTGGCAATGCTCTCTACGAACCAGGTTTTGGCTAGAGTGCTGGCTGTAGCTTGGGGCCCTTATGCTGCCTAGGATGAGCACGAGGACTCTGCAGCTGATGAGAACAAGGGAGCAGAGGAAAATGACTCTGACTGATAGAAACTGCACCTCAGCACCCTGCTTGGGTACCTACTAGATGAGAAGGGTGGGTCTAGAATGACAGTGAAGAGTTGGTAAAGCATATCACAGTGTTCCTTGACCATACAACAGATTTTTCCCATTGCCTGGCTTGTCAACAAGTCTTTCTGGACATCAGTTGGAGATCTGAGGCTCGCAGCCAGGGAAGTCTGCGGGTGTCAATTCCCACTGCAGAAATTGTTGCCACCTCGAAAACATCAAAGGGTGACCTAACCATGTGTTTTCCAAACTCCACACCCTTGTCCATCAGTGCTTGGAAGTCAGCACACTGAAGAAGCTGCTCTGCTGAGTTTCTTAGCTGCTTCAGAATGCCCCACAAATTCTGGCCTATGAAGAGCTGATAGGATGATATGTGGGCATAGCTCCCTGAAACAGTTTTCGCCCAAGAATGTCTAAGGCATGAGAATCCTTCCCGGGGCATACAGAAAAGTATTCTGGACCACTTGACTGCCTTCAGAGTGGATTCAACCAGTACAACTAAATTTTTTATACCAACATGAGTATTATCCAGAGATAATGATGTGTAGTACATGAGTTTTTGCAGTCCTATTTGGTAGTCTAAAAATATATTAGAACCTGCAAATAGTTCAACTTTCTGCTGGACATATATAGCTATTAGAACTCTGCACTTTTATTCATTACAGACTACCATGGAAGCCTTTTATTTTATTGATCCCTCTTCCAAATGGCTTCATTGCTAATTCTTTCAATTAGAAAAAATTGAGGCTGTTTATTAATCCGAGTGTCCAACATAGAACAGATGACACAACTTCTTTTACACCTTGTAGCCTGTCCAATGTTTTAATAACAGACTCATCTGCAGGTTCTTTTTTCATGCAAACTGAAGTGAAATATTTCCAAACTTACCACGTCTCTCAGTTATTTGCAGATACCCTGTAGACAGATATTGTTCCATATCCTGCTGAAAGGCTTCTTCAAAAAATTTCTGCCGCTCCTTTAGTTTCATCTGCTGGGCATGCTCCATAGCTAACACCTTTTGAGTATGCTCCGCATCCAGTTCAGCTAATACAAAGCAAAATGTAGCTTTAGAAATGATTGCAGATTTATTTTAATATGAAAAGCAAACATGACAGGAAGTCTGATTCACTTCCTTATCCATTGTTTTTCAAATACATATGGTACAGTATTTAAAGTGTATGTATAAAACGTATGTGTAAAGTATACTTTTGCTACATATCTCTAAGTAAGAAAATTTGTTTTAACTAGATTGTTTTGAAAATGAAAGTTAATATCCAATATCATCATAGCAGAAATAACTCAAAGTACAAAGTATTCTTAAAGTGATGTGTATTCCCCAGACATCTCAACTCATAACATAAAAAAATAAAATGAATATCTGTGTTCTCTTAATTACCTATAGTAGGAATTCCCAATTTCTAACCACATTAAACATACCTCGTCACAAATAAGATATGCATATTGAATGAAGACTCCTAACCTTAACTAAACTAAGATCTATCATGAATGCTCTCTAATTCATGAATTCATAAAAGCACACTTTATCAGCTCTATATCAACTTTCTCTCTCAGTCCAGGACTAATAAAACCACCAAAACCATCCCATACAACTGTCTATAATGCTCAAATTCTCTCTAAAGTATTCCCTATACCCTTAATACATAAGTTATCTTTTCCAGATTACTCAAGATTCTTTGTTTTTTCAGAGAATCTGAGGAATGTCATTTTCTTGTGATACATTTATTTTAGCAGCTAACATTTTTAACATATAATTTTCTACTTTTGTAAGATATTTTCTCCATCTCTAGAATTCTTCTGCTATAAACATTTTTATTTCAATTATAACTGCATTCCAAAATGGCTCACTTATCACTTCCCAAAAATTCAAAGCAAAATTTTCTCTCTTCACATGTATTCTTTCATTTAACAAAATCTGGATTATTTTGAATGAATGTGTGTATGGAGCTCTAAAGAATTTAGCCACAATTTTTTTATGTAATTCCTTCCAAGATGGCAAGTTTGTATGCCTGTGTATTTGACAGTTTATCATTCCTCTTCCTCATCTGTAATATTGAAGTCTAATTCTTCTGATCATTTCTGCTTAATCTGGCAATTTGTTAGCATGATCTTCTGCAAATCCTTTATGAAAACTAGATACTACATCCCTAGTATTAGCAACTTTTTATAGCATATGAAAAAAATCTGTAAAAAGATGGACTCATTTAGGCTTACTTGATGTAGACTGTGAAGTAACATAATAGTTGAAGAAACTTAACTGAAATCATCCCTTTCCAATTTAAATTCTATTTGTATGTTTTGAAAACTTTTGAGCAAGGATATTTAGAAGATTTGCTCTACTCGGTGAAACCCTCTTTCCACCCAGATTTCTTGTTTTTGCTACAAAAACTCCAGGAAAAGAAAGAATTGGTAATAAAATCTCTAAATCTAAACCATTTTCCAACTGCAAATTTCTGATCACTTCTCTCCAAATTCTAAGATGATTAATCCATTAATTATTCAAGCTGTAGAGAATCTTTGAAACTGGTAAAGACAAAAGCTGTCATTTAACCTGAATTTCTTATGTGCATCCTGTACCATGAAAATCCAACTAATACTTTGATTACTGTTCAACCAGAAAGCTGTGTTAACTAATTGTGCAGCCAAATAAAAAACTTCCTAAAATTTGTTAAACCTAATAATCCTCTTCTGACTTTAGCTAGCTGCAAATTTTAAATTAATTCTTTGCACTTGTGAGTTTTTCCCTATAGTTCCTGGCTGCTGAAGGCCATCAGTGAGTACCAATAGGAGAGTGGTTGTGACCTTGTAAGAGAGACCTCCATACTCCCTAGGACCCCAGAGGCTTGGATATCTTCCCCACCAGTGAATCCTGGCATCCAGGGCTGACGTCTGGTGTTACTGAACAGCATGAGAGATCTGGGAGTGAAACTGTGGCCCTGGGACTTTGCTGCAGCACTTGCTTTAGAGATACCCAAACCAAGAAGGGGTTACACGTCTAACTAGGCAAATCCATTTTTTTTAAAAACCAGAGCCTTAAGTTTCATCTCTACTAACATTTGTTCACTTAACATTAAAGATTTAGTTTTATCAATATTAAGTTTGTAGCCCGAGATGTTTCTATAATCTAACTGCATTTTTTTCCTAATACAGGTAATGACTGGTCTATAGTTGAGAAGACCAAGACTACATTGTCCCTGTACTAACAGATTTTAAGATTATTTATAAAGTCCTTCAATCCATACAAATTCAAGGTAAGGCATCATACAAACCTAGAATGACTAAGGCATATAATATTACTATAGTGCAAAACATACTCTCCAAGCCCAATATTTACCCTCATAGCTGTCCATTTCTCTTTTAAGTCCAAATGATCTTTTTTTTTTTTTTTTTTTTTTAACAAGACAATCTTGGTGATATACCTGCTCCAGTATTTTATCTGTGGTGCTGATTTTCAAAAGTATGCAATAGTAACTGGCCATATGAGCCAGGTGCAATAACAATTTTCTCTAATTAAAAGATCTGTAAAGTCCCAGTAGCCCACTATACATATTGAGTGAGTAACAGGAATAGCTGAGCCAATAATGGCTATGGATCTGTATTTATTGAGACTAGAAATCCTAGATGTACCTGCAGTACCACCACATCTGAATAAAAGCCATTGAGCTCACACCCTCTCCAACAGAGGGGACTATAAGAGCTAAATCTGACAAAAAGCAGGTGGCATCTATAAGTGTACTGTTTTAAATCCCATTGACTATAATTCCTTTTTTTCATCATTTTTATTGAGTTTTTCCAAACAGCAGTACAAAATACAAGAGTAAATGGTTATTAATACATAGCAACCAAAACACAAAGAAAAACCCATTGTTCAGTTTTCTCCCCTCCCTTTACCCCTCTACCCAGGTATCTAGTTTCGCTTGCTGTGGTAACTGTCTCTTCAATTTCAGCCCCACTCGTAAACATTGTCATACTACTAATTACTAACTGTTCAAACTTATACTATATAGTAACATGATAGCAAGACTTCATATAAATTGGCAAAACAAAACGGAGTGAGAGATCCTTCAGGAGGGAGAACCAGATCTGTCTCGGCCAATAAGGAGCGATGAGGATCATGGTTCCCTGGTCCTGTTGGAGCTTCAGGAGAGTCTTTGAAACTAGCAGAAGTGGAGGATACGCATATAGGAGGCCCATGCCTCAATGTCAAATGAAGGCATCTGATGATGATTTGCTGTTCTCTGATCTACCTTCCTATTGCAGGGGAACTAAAGAGATCCATGTCATGGGTTCTCCAGAGACGAAAGACCCAATCTGCAAACTCCTGCTTTAGGGACCAGTCGTGGGGGTGGAATGAATAACTCAGGTCATCCGCCACCACATTCTCCGTCCCTGGTAGATACATGGCTCGTAGCAGAATGCCCTGGGGCAGAGTCCAAGATCAGATCTGGACCACTTCCTGTCAGAGGATGAACGATCTCATGCCTCCCTGCTTGTTGAGGTACCCCATCTCCACCTGATTGTCGATCTGAATGAGGACTGCCTTGTTGGCCAGGCGATCTCGAAATGCCCAAAGAGTGAATTGGATTGCACAGAGTTCCAGGTAGTTTATCTGACACCTCACTTCCTGAACGGACCATTGACCCTGCGTGTGGAGACCCTCCAATATGGGCATCCCTACCCAGATTGGAGGCATCCATGGTGAGCACAATTTGAGTAGTTGAAGCCTGGAAGGGCACCCCTATCACCAAATTGGACAGATTCTCTCACCACAACAAGGAGTCCTGGAATGGTGGAGTAATATGGATGTGCACCTGAAGGTTCTGGAAGGCCTGGCACCACTAGGACTGCAGGGTCCACTGCACCCTGCACATGTGTGGATGGGCGAAGGGAGTGACATGGATGGTTGCAGTCATGTGCCCCAACAGATGGAGCATATGGTGCACTGAAACCTGGCGGCTCTGAGAGGTCACTCTTGCCAGGGACACCACAGTGAAAGCCCAGTCCCGAGATAGAAACAACCTGGGCCGTGTCAAACCTGGCACCAATAAAGTTCAGCTCTAAGGTGACAGGATGAGCTGCAACTTCAGGTAGTTGACCAAGGACTCCAACACCAAAATGGGGTAGTACAGGAATTGCAGTGCTCGCTCCTGGATGACACTCTTTATAAGCCAGTTGTCTAGGTAGGGAAAAACTTGCAGTCACAGCCGCCGCAGGCAGGCGCCTACCATGGCTAGGCACTAGGTGAAGACACAGGGTGCAGATGCCAGACCCAAAGGCAGCACCCTGTGCTGGAAGTGCTGCTCGCCCACCACAAAGTGAAGATATTTCCTGTGTACTCGGGAAATCTCGATGTGGGTGCAGGCGTTTTTTAGATTGAGGGAGTAAAGACAGTTCCCCCCTTCCCAGGAGAGGAATCAGGGTGTCCAACGAGACCATCTTGAACTTCTCCTGCTTCAGGAATTTGTTCAAGGCTCTCAGGTCCAAAATTGGACAGAGTCCCCCTGTTCCCTTTGGAATCAGGAAATACCTGGAGTAGAACCTGCTCTCTCGTTGCCGTGGCAGGACGGGCTTGTCAGCCCTGGCCATTATGAGGGCAGAGAGCTCTGTCAAGAGTACCTCCTGATTCACTTAAGGGCCCCCCAAAAGGACATGGGGAAGGGTCCAGAGGGACACTCCTACAGTTCAATCTGTATCTGCACCGAATGAGGGACAGGACCCACCAGTCCAAGGTGACGGATGGCTAGCATTCTGCAAAGAACTGTAGTCGACCCCCGACCAGAGGGCTCCCCCGCAGTCAAGGGAACAGGCTTACACTCCCTCCTAGCCAGTCAAAACTCCATAGCGGGGCTTTGCTGGGGCGCTGGCTGAGTCCTAGGGGTTCATTGTTGCCTTGGGCCAACCCGCTGAGAGCTCGGCCAGGTCACCAGCGGGTAGTACCTACATGGCCGGTAAAAGGCACGCATTGGCCCTTGCTGTGAGGGCTTCTTGCCTGAGGTCTGCGGGTCTGAGGTGCTGGCCAAAAGGTGCTGGAGGGTCTCATGATGATCCTTCAGCTGTGCTAATGCCGCCTTAACCCTGTCTCCGAAGAGATTCTCTCCAGTACATGGCAAGTCCGCAATGCGATCCTGAATCTATGGACAGAGGTCAGAGGCTCAGAGCCAGGCCAAGTCATATGTGGATCGGACCTCATGCTTATTGCATTCCAAGCCCTGCTGGACCACTTTCAAGAAGTCCTTCTGCAGTTGTTGAGGAAGGCGCTTGACCAGATCTTGAACCTGCTTCTAACTGGTAGCATGCAATGCGGGCTGACAGCATGGAACCCTGGAAGGCTTTCCTTCTCAAGGTGTCCAGAGCCCAGTGTTCTTGGCTTGGGGGAGCCGAGGGATGGGTGCGAGAATGCTTTTCCTTCCATAGGGCCGACTCCACCACCACGGATTGGTGTGGTAGCTGGCGGCGTTCAAAACCCATAGTAGGCTGAACTAGATACACCGCATTGTTCACAGGAGGTACAGAGATGGGGTGCTCCCAGAGCCAGACAAACAATTCTTTGAAGATGTCATGGACTGGGACTGCCACCACCTCCAGCATCTTGTACCTGGAGTCCACCTACTCATGGGGCCTAATATCTAATGACACAACATTTTGTAGTAATCAATGTTAAACTCATCTGGTCCAGAAGGTTTATGAGATTTGCCTGCTTTAATTACTGAGAGTATTTCGAAAGCTTGAATGGGCCTACTAAGATATTCTAATTGTTTGGTTAAGAGTTGGAGTAGTAACATTTTCTATTTTCAGAGTAAAGCTTAGTGTAGAAGACTTTTAAGACTTCACAAATTTCTTTACTCTTGGAGACTGTCCTTTTGTAAGATTTCTATAAATATCTTCTGTAATAATGGTGAACTGCATATATCCTGCACACGTGTCACTAGCACTATGAAGCACTATGATAACTAAACTTACCAGAGAATTAGCCAGCACAGATGACATCATTCCTGAGAAAACGAAACTAACTTGTTCTTATTCTCTGCTACTGATAACAAGAGGCTCCTGCCCATAGTAAGAGCACACGCACACATGCTAAAATTTATTGATTGCCTATTAAGGTAAGGGGTGGTGATTATGCAGATATCTGGCATAGGCGGACCCAAACCCCTTATAAGGCTGAGCACGCACGCTAGAGCGCTGGGCAGATTCTGAATTATACACCATTTGCTTTGTATTCACTTCTACCCCGGGGAAACCACGCTTTCCCCACATCAATACACCTTTTACTTTTATAACTTCTCTGGAGCTGGTATTCATTGAGTTATTAGTCAGAGGTTACCACCATTAACACTTCCCTTTCCATACTTTAACCATATTAACCAATAATGTTCCAGCTTTATTTCCAAACCTAAAAATTTACGTTCTGAATACTGCAACATTTTCTTCCCGCATTGACGTAAATGAGTATTAAGACTCTCCAAAGTTATTCGGTACTCTTCCCGATTCCCCTTGCTCGGTCATGAGACCATTTTCTTTTTTGCTTTTCTTAATTGTTCTTCCAATTGTAGTATGGTTTTATATAGTCTTTTATTCCTCCCAATTAAATAGGAAATTATGTCCCCACAAATTAGCACTTTGCTCGTTTCTCAAAACAACCCCAAGGAGTCTATATGTTGAACATTATTGCATACAAAATCTTCCCATTTCTCCTTAAAGTAAGAAAAAGTCAGTCTCCCACTAAATGACCAGGAAATCTCTAGATGTGCTCTACTGCCTCTGCCCGTCATATTTATTTCTATCCAAATCACTGAAAGATCAGACACTAATTCTGGTCCTATTTCAGTGGTTACGATTTTAGAGAAAAGACTATGAGTTGTTAAAATATAATCGATTTTAGACATTGTCTTTTGGGCTCAAGACACATGAGTGTAATATTTTATGGTAGGGTTCAGTACTCTTCAGACGTCAAACAGACAATGTATTACATAAATAATCAATTCCTTTGTTTTTACCAAATATTAATCATTTAGGATTAGCAGATTTATTTAATGCTGGGTCACACACACAATTATAATCTCCAGTCATTATTAGATCTCCTTTTCTGTTAACCAACAGAATGTTTGTGATGTGGAAGAAAGAACGGCTATAGGTATAGTTGTATAACATTACTTCTTTCCCCTCCAGTTTCCCAATTATTATTACATATCTTTCCTCTGTATCTGTTATTACTTTTTCAGATAAGAAATTTACCCCTCTGGTTATTAATATAGCAACTCCTGCTTTTTTACCCTTTGCCGGTGAAAATAACATGATTTAACCTATTTTCTTTTCAATTTCTTACTTTCTCCTTCAGTTAAATGAGTTTCTTGAATACAAGCTATAGCCACATTCTGCCTTTGCAAAGCTTATAAAGCTTTTTTTTGATTGATAGGAGAACCTAAACCATCTACATTCCAAGATATTATTCTAAGTCTTCCCATTTTTATTTCAATACTTATCTATTAGCATAATGTATCGAACTTTAGTGGAGGGCTCCCAGCCTAGTCCCCCACTTTTCCAAAATCTTTTTGAGATGGTATCAATCTTTTCCTTTACTTTAAACCAGAAGGGCATTCGACTAAACTCTTGAAACTGGAAGAACCTTCCCTCCCCTGATCTCCCCACCCCTTCTCTCTCACCCCCTTATAATTTCCTCCTTCCTCCCACTTCCATACACCCTTGTTTACCTCCCTTCAGATCTATCTGTACCCCCTTTTATTAAATTCCTTCTTTCAAACAGACAAATGTGCTCTCTATGAGAGCAAAGACCATGTGTTTATAGCGTTTGGGTGCCATCCCCTATCTCTCACCTATTATAGCAAGTAGCAGCATTGTAAAACTTTAATCTAAACAGATGGAAATACTAAACATCAACAACAACAAAAAAGCCAGAGAGAGGACTTTTCTCTCTTCCTCTTTAAGTCCATAGTTGCAACCCTTTACAAATTTCTCCAGTTGCGGTCTGTGGCTGTCTCACTCTTAACCACTGAAGAAAAACTTGGTTTTCTCCCCAAGAGTCTTCTATTTACTAGTAATACGTAGAACATTGACATCTTTTTATGCTAACCAAAATAATTTGTCCACCACTATGAAGGCGTAAATGTCATAATAGACTGAACAGTATAGGAAAACAAAATTCATGTCGTCTGAATGAAAATCCAATTAGCCACCTTGTACGAATAAGTAAATAACATCTGTAAAAACTGTTACAGCCTTATCCAACAGCCAAAGAAATGTAAATTTCTAAATAAATTATTGCCTTTGTTGCTCTTTCCGAAGTGAGATGACTGAAAGAACAGAGTGAAGCTTCTCTTTTTTTTTTTGATGGTACATAAGAATTTGATGATCCTTCTTTCAAGAACTCCTTATTTTGCAATCAAGACAATCAGCCTTGTATTAACTGAAGGTAGTTGTCCAGATCTGGCCTCTTCTCGTGGCATCGCTTGCATAAAGGCCTTTGCCACTGCCAGAGTATGGAAAACATGTGCCTTCCCTTTGTACCACAGGTATAATTTAGCAGGATACTGTACTGAAAACACATTTTTAAATTAAACATATCTGCGCAAATCAGAGCAAAAGCATGTTGTTGTGATGAGACTTGCGCAGAGAAGTCTTGAGAGATAAGAACTTTATATCCCTTAAAGACAACCTTTCTTTAAAGATAGCTGAGCGTTGAGCACCACTACCACTCTCAGCCTGACCCCTATACCGGTTTTTACGCCTACACGATAAGCTCTCTCGATGATCACATTACCTTGTAGATCAACCATATTTAATTCTTGCAGAAGCCATGATTAAAATATTTAGCAGTTCGTCTTCCAGTATATTATCAGGCAACTCCACAAAACTCAGGTTATTTCTATGAAATCTGTTTTCAAGAATTGCCACTAATTGCCAGTGCTTTCTCCAGCGCTATTATTTTACCCATCACATTTGTGTCATCTTCTAGTGTGGATATCCTACCTTCAGCGTTGTCTAATCTTTTACCAACTGCCTCTATGGAAGATTTCAATTCCACAATAGTAGAGTTGACCATCTCAAATATATTTTCTAAGGCTTTCACTACTGCCTAATGATGAGTATGCCTGAGTCTGAAAATCAACATAGAGACGGCAACTGACCCAGAATCCTCTGCTTTCTTAGCCTGTCTTGGCTGTATGAACTCTAAGTGACTTACTGAGCCTGACTTGCAGAAATTCCAGGGACACCTGGACAGCATTTGAAGCTGATGCCACTTATGATGCCTAATTATATAGTCATAAAAGGAGAAGGCAATGGAGGGAACTTCAGGCTATATTGTCACAATAAGAGGCACTATTCTCAGGAGTATCTGTAAACATAACCTCAGATGTGTTAATTGCCTTGACCAGCAAGATTCTAATGGAACAAAGGACTATCTAGAGAGTGATGGTAAATGGGCCCCACCTGGTAGAAGTAATGAGGGCAGTTTAGGGATAATCAAATCATGCTGTTGACATGACAACCAATGTAAATTATTCTCTAGGCAGTCACGCAACTCTAGAATCTTCTAACCCAGTAGAATATTGTATGTTATCTATAAAAGAAGGATCACTTTCTGCATACAATGAGATGCTGGTAGTCAGTTTGTCAGAGAAATGGCATCAGCATCTCTCAAGAATATTTATATTGATCAATAAAAAATTATACTTTCTACAAAAATCTAAGTGTTCTTGTATCCCTGGATATATAAGCGTCATAAAGAATGGCATGGTGCTTAACACTAACAGGTCGATCCAGTAACGTGCAGTTAAAGATTGCCCGTCTGTAACGTGCTGGGAGCGCACAATACAGACGAGTAAGGCCATCCAGCCATACAGTCTCCAGTTTCACGCGTCCTTAGCGCTTCCTAAAATAAACACCTAACCCTTTCCACACCCAGCATGTAAATGAACGAAAAAGCTGTATAATGAAGGAATTAGCTATTCCCCTCCGATACTGTAACGGGCGCTGATATTATCTCCTTAGGAACGCGCTGTTTTGCCGCGGCCTTAACCTGTTAGTTTACCGCCTCCCCCTAGTAGGAGTTAGGACTGTGTAACAAATCCATCGACACCGCTTAAGATACTCAAACACAATAAAACAATAAGCCTGGCACCTTCCTTGATGTAGTACGTCCCGGATGCCCCCCCCCCCCCCCCCCCCCAGCGCGCCCGCCACTACCCCTTTCATCAGCTGCATCCACCCATTATGCCCCTCACGGGCATGTCCCGCTTCACAGAGCGCTCCCACTCAAATCCATTCATGGGTATATACCCTTTCGCCCCCCTCACAGCGCCATGCTACCACTGCGACCCGGAGGAGGTGAGGCACAGCGGCGAAGACAGACGGGAGAGGAGAAAAAGCAGAGCCGAGCAAAGCAAAAGCGTGCAGCAAGCCGGCGAAATAGACCTGCGAGCAGAGGCAATAGCAGCGGTTCGGTAAGCCTGGCACCCTCCTTGATGTAGTACGTCCCGGATGTCCCCCCCCCCCCAGCGCGCCCGCCACTACCCCTTTCATCAGCTGCATCAACTGCGACCCGGCAGTCCCGTGAGGCCTACAAAAAAAAAAAAATCCCCGGCTCCCGCGCCCCCGCACTGGCCCGCCGACTCTACCCCCCCCTCCCCCTCTCCTCCCGATCGGGCAGATAGGCGGCGGCGACGAAAACCAAAGCAATTTTTTTTTTTTCAAAAAGCGACATCACACATTGCATAAAATAATTTCTCCAGCCTTAAAGCGACTTACTTTTGGGATCTGTCAAGATCCCAAAAGTAAGTCGCAAAACTAACTTACTTTTCTGAAGCCATCAGGAACATGATCTTAGCTCCTCCGGACGAAGACGAAGATGGCCGCCTGCACGGGGAAAGCGTGCAACTGGCCGCTGAAGACGTGACCTCACGTCTTCAGCGGCCAATTGCACGCTTTCCCCCGTGCAGGCGGCCATCTTCGTCTTGAGCTACGATCGTGATGGCTTCAGAAAAGTAAGTTACTTTTGCGACTTACTTGACAGATCCCAAAAGTAAGTCGCTTTAAGGCTGGAGAAATTATTTTATGCAATGTGTGATGTTGCTTTTTGAAAAAAAAAAATTGCTTTGGTTTTCGTCGCCGCCGCCTATCTGACCGATCGGGAGGAGAGGGGGGGGGGGGGGGTAGAGTCGGCGGGCCAGTGCGGGGGCGCGGGAGCCGGGGATTTTTTTTTTTTTTTGTAGGCCTCACGGGACTGCCGGGTTGCAGTGGATGCAGCTGATGAAAGGGGTAGTGGCGGGCGCGCTGGGGGGGGGGGGGCATCCGGGACGTACTACATCAAGGAGGGTGCCAGGCTTACCGAACCGCTGCTATTGCCTCTGCTCGCAGGTCTATTTCGCCGGCTTGCTGCACGCTTTCGCTTTGCTCGGCTCTGCTTTTTCTCCTCTCCCGTCTGTCTTCGCCGCTGTGCCTCACCTCCTCCCGGAGCAAGGCTGCTTTCGCGCCCTGCTCCGGGAGGAGAGACACAGCGACGAAGCAACAAAGACTTTTCGTGTTTTTTTACACTTCCTGGTTCCTGTCATTCCAAATGCCATTTGAAATGACATTTGAAATGACAGGTACCGTCGCACCCTGGTTACTGTATAGGCGCTGTATTAAGCGCCTATACAGTAAAATGGGTTACGCGGCCATAACCCTTCCCTACCGCTTTAAAGCCGCGGCATGCATTTGCATGCGATTAGAGGAGAGTATCGGGGAGTTAGTGAAGAGAACTGTGGGTGCGGGGAGGAAGGGTGCGCCTGACACTGCCGCACTGTTTCTACCGCGGCCTTACTGGATCAACCTGTGTGTAAGCGAGAATATAGTTGCTTCATCAAGTACCACGAGTCTGTGGGAGACACAGGCCTCTGCCATCTCATCTGCAGGCTTCAGTATTTCTTTACTTCGCTTTTGGAGCTATGTTGACATTCCTTTTCTGTTTTTGATAATATAGTTATCCATAAAATAAGTACTACATAACCTCAAATTTTACCACTGCCAAAGCTTTTCCAGCCAATTTAGTAAAAATTAAACAGAGGTGGCACCCAGAGCTCAAGTGAGAGCATCTCACTCTGCTCACCGCATCACGTGATCTCCAACTATAATCCTTTTTAAAGATGTTGATTGAACCATTGGCATGTTAAATTAGACAAAGTAAAGAATGTAGATTTGTCCCTATTTCTGTTTTGAAATGATCATCAAACTGCTCATTAATCCACACAAGATGACAATGTTTAAGCAATTGGTGCATTGTTTCAGAAATGCCATTTAAGCAAAAGTAAAGCATAAAAAATTTCATTTGACTATCTAATGCCTTTTTGGCATCTAAAAACAGAAGCATTGAAAAGGTATATTCAAAAGTTTCCTTACACCGTCAACACTTCTGCCTGGTATAAAACCAGTTTGGCCTACATGAATCAAAGTTCCAATTATGTCTTCTGCTCTTTTAGTAACAATCTTTGTCAAAATTTTTAGAATGATATAGATATAAGTATGCCTTGCACTCATCTGGCTTTTGCTCTAGTTTAAGCATCAATGTGGTATAGACCTTTGTTCAAGGATCTGCAATCTGTTTCTGTTCCTAAATATAATTAATGGTTTCTAGAAATATTTTATTAACATCACATTTTATCATAATTTTAATTATACAATCAGCAGGATTATCCTACTAAAAAGAAACAGACTTGAGAACAATATAAATCATATATAAAAGCAATACACAAAGAATTATTCCATTTGCCTACCAACCTTCAGGAAGACCTCACAGTGAGAGAAAATAAAAACATTTCACATGGAATATTTAACAATACATTTACAGGGGTAATGAAAGAACACATTACACCAATAGAACAAGTCTCCTGGGACATAGTGAAAAATAAATTCCTGCGTTCCTGAGTAATTTTAGCCAGATCTGGGAAAATTCAGATTCATTGTCCCAAAACAAAGTCTGAGAGTAAACACAAACATACTCAAGTCCTGCTCAAAGACAAAGGCCAATATTATGTTTTTCTTGTTCTTTCAATAATGACCTTTCCAATATAGCAGTCAAGTCCAAGATATCTGAAGAAATCTGGACTATCTCATGATCCTCCATCCGATTAGCCATACTTCCCCCAGCAAGAAAACCTTATTCACAGGAGTGCTGAGCCAGATAGAATATTCAACACCTCAATCTTTTGAATATATCTCTAAGTGAAATACCTAGTTTCTGATCTGTTAGTTAAAATTTGTAACCTATCATTAAAATCATCCATTGTACCTGTGTTGCATCCATCGCTGCTCGACGCCCTCACTCCGCCCTCTTTACCTCTGTGGTGACTCCCTCCAGGTCTGATGGACGGCTGGCTGCCGTGACATCTCCATGAGGTCGTCCTCCGGCGTCCCCTGACCGGCTCGACATTGCAGATCTGCCATGTTGCCTGAAGACTTAGGGCACGCGCGCGCTCTGATTGAAGTACCAGCAAGAGTGCAAACCTCAGGGGCGTCCCCCTGAGATGACGTCATCCGCTTCCAATATTTAAAGGTCTCTGATATCGCTAACAAACTGAGTTAGCAAGGATTCGCTAAGGACTCGCTTTGGCTATCCAAGCTACTCTGCCTCCTCTGACTTAGAGGTACCCGCTCCTCGGGGGCCTCGCTTTTTTCTTTATTTCAGATTACGCTAGGAACTGGTACTCGCTCTTCAAGGGCCCATGTTCCTGGACACTCTGAAGATTCTCTACTGCCTGGAAGCTATCGCTGCTACAAACAATTGTGAGTTACCATCACTCTCTCAGAGCTTTCCCTGGAACCGGGTACTCGCTCCTCGAGGGCCTAAACCTTTCCAGCTCCTGAGCTTCCTTGGGACCTTATGTGAGTTTTGTCATCTAGTTCTGTTATGAACTCTGCCTACTCACTTTCTACAGTTTCTCAACAGCTCAGCCATCCTGGGATCACTGTTCCAGTACCTGAGGGACTACTACCCTGCCAGGCATATCAGCTCACTACTGCCACCTCTGGTGGTTTCAAAAACTTGTTTAATAAAAGAACTAAAGTGTGTCTGTCTCCATACTCAAGTCTAGCTGGTGGTCCCTCTTGGGATATCCTCCCAGGGGAGTGGTCATCTACCACCGGCCCAGGGATCCACCCACTACTATATCAGAATTACAGATTGCTAATCCCAACTCTACACAGAGCTTTCCTAACAAGATTGCTAACTCCTCCCCCTCTTCAGGAGCCCGCAACACAGATTCATTACAGATTGCTAACTCCTATCTGATTGCTCCTCCCATCAGATAGTGGAATACTACAACCTGAAGACTGGAGGGTGGCCAATGTAACCCCAATATTTAATAAGGGCTCCAGGGGCAATCCAGGTAACTATAGACCAGTGAGCCTGACTTCAGTGCCAGGAAAAATAGTGGAAACTATTCTAAAGATCAAAATTGTAGAGCATATAGAAAGACATGGTTTAATGGAACACAGTCAACATGGATTTACCCAAGGGAAGTCTTGCCTAACAAACTGCTTCATTTTTTAAAGGGGTTAATAAACATGTCGATAAAGGTGAACCAGTAGATGTAGTGTATTTGGATTTTCAGAAGGTGTTTGACAAAGTTCCTCATGAGAGGCTTCCAAGAAAACTAAAAAGTCATGGGATAGGAGGTGATGTCCTTTCATGGATTACAAACTGGTTAAAAGACAGGAAACAGAGAGCAGAATTAAATGGTCAATTTTCTCAGTGGAAAAGGGTAAACAGTGGAGTGCCTCAGGGATCTGTACTTGGACCGGTGCTTTTCAGTATATATATATATATATATATATATATATATATATATATATATATATATATAAATGATCTGGAAAGGAATACGAGTGAGGTTATTAAATTTGTGGACAATACAAAATTATTCTGAGTAATTAAACACAAGCGGATTGTGATACATTACAGGAGGACCTTGCAAGACTGGAAGATTGGGCATCCAAATGTCAGATGAAATTTAATGTGGACAAGTGTAAGGTGTTGCATATAGGGAAAAATAACCCTTGCTCTAGTTACATATCTTCCCCTCTCCTCGTTCATTGTAATTCCTCCTTTCCGAGTTATTTGTAAACCGGTGTGATGTGCTTCACGAACATCGGTATATTAAAAGTTCCTAAATAAAAATAAAAATAAATGTTAGGTTCCATACTAGGAACTACCACCCAGGAAAAAGATCTAGGCATCATAGTGGATAATACTTTAAAATCAACGGCTCAGTGTGCTGCAGCAGTCAAAAAACCAAACAATGTTAGGAATTATTAGGAAGGGAATGGTTAATAAAACGGAAAATGTCATAATGCCTCTGTATCGCTCCATGGTGAGACCGCACCTTGAATACTGTATACAATTCTGGTCACCGCATCTCAAAAAATATATAGTTGCGATAGAGAAGGTACAGAGAAGGGCAACCAAAATGATAAGGGGATGGAACAGCTCCCCTATTAGGAAAGGCTGAAGAGGTTAGGGCTGTTCAGCTTGGAGAAGAGACGGCTGGGGTGGGGATATGATAAAGGTCCTTAAGATCTTGAGAGGTCTTGAACCAGTAGATGTGAATCGGTTATAGAAACATAGAAACATAGAAATGACGGCAGAAGAAGACCGAATGGCCCATCCAGTCGGATGATAGAAGGACTAGGGGGCATTCCATGAAATTAGCAAGTAGCACATTTAAGACTAATCGGAGAAAATTCTTTTTCACTCACCGCACAATTAAGCTCTGGAATTTACTGCCAGATGATGTGGTTAGTGCAGTTAGTATAGCTGGGTTCAAAAAAGGTTTGGATAAGTTCTTGGAGGAGAAGTCCATTAACTGCTATTAATCAAGTTTATTTAGGGAATAGCCACTGCTATTAATTGCATCAGTAGCATGGGTTCTTCTTAGTGTTTGGGTAATTGCCAGGTTCTTGTGGCCTGGTTTTTGGCCTCTGTTGGAAACAGGATGCTGGGCTTGATGGACCCTTAGTCTGACCCAGCATGGCAATTTCTTATGTTCTTATGAAGTTCAGGAATCTAAGTTTTGGGTGCCTGGTAAAGTTTTCCAACTAGTCTGCTTTCTGATATAATTAAACATTATCTTAAACCAAAGCAGCAGAGACCATATTCATATCTTTACACATTTTGCTCCAATAATTTGATCATAAGTAAGCGTATTTATACTCTGAACAAGGGATTATTATCAGAAGAACACTTAAGAGAACATAAGAACATAAGAAATTGCCATGCTGGGTCAGACCAAGGGTCCATCAAGCCCAGCATCCTGTTTCCAACAGAGGCCAAACCAGGCCACAAGAACCTGGCAATTATCCAAACACTAAGAAGATCCCATGCTACTGATGCAATTAATAGCAGTGGCTATTCCTTAAGTAAACTTGATTAATAGCCGTTAATGGACTTCTCCTCCAAGAACTTATCCAAACCTTTTTCGAACCCAACTGCACTAATCACATCCTCCTGCAACACATTCCAGAGCTTTATTGTGCGTTGAGTGAAAAAGAATTTTCTCCAATTAGTCTTAAATGTGCTACTTGCTTATTTCATGGAATGCCCCCTAGTCCTATTATTCAAAAATGTAAATAACCAAGTCACATCTACTCGTTCAAGACCTCTCATGATCTTAAAGACCTCTATCATATCCCCCTCAGCCGTCTCTTCTCCAAGCTGAACAGCCCTAACCTCTTCAGCCTTTCCTAATAGGGGAGCTTTTCTGTTTGCTTTTTTGACTGCTGCAGCACACTGAGCAGACAATTTTAAAGTATTATCCACTATGATGCCTAGATCTTTTTCCTGGGTGGTAGCTCCTAATATAGGAGCTACCACCCAGGTAGTTACATCGTGTAACTACAATCCTTGCTGTAGTTACACGTGTAACTACAGCAAGGGTTATTTTTCCCTAAATGCAACACCTTGCACTTGTCCACATTAAATTTCATCTGCCATTTGGATGCTCAGTCTTCCAGTCATGCAAAGTCCTCCTGTAATGTATCACAGTCTGCTTGTGATTTAACTACTCTGAATAATTTTTGTATCATCCGCAAATTTGATAACCTCACTCTTCGTATTCCTTTCCAGATCATTTATATATATAATGAAAAGCACCGGTCCAAGTACAGATCCCTGAGGCACTCCACTTTTTACTCTTTTCCACTGAGAAAATTGACCATTTAATCCTACTCTGTTTCCTGTCTTTTAACCAGTTTGTAATCCACGAAAGGACAAGAGTTGAGTCTCATCAGAGCTGCCCATATGGACTCTAATGTTATCAATGGTTGTTTAGCTGGGAGGGAGGAAGTTATATCAATAAAAGTCGACTGAACTATCTCAGAAGCAGCTCTTGAAAAGCTCCTGGTTGGATCCACGTTTCCCTACCATAGCAGGTGCCAAAATACTACCACCTTATCTCTACAGTTTTGCATCCTCCTCAAACCCAAATGTTGATTTCAGATTAGTTGGCACAGGAATGATCCCCTCCACACAGAAACTGATGCATGCATCATCAGATGGTGCCAGGCTCAGCGCTAAACCCGAACCAGGCTCCTGTCCTGGTGGGCAAAGCTCTCAGAGTGGCTAAATCTCTTTCCTAAGCAGCTTGGATGCTCCTCCTCAAGACTGCAAGTGGGGCACAACCCTTTAAATTTTCAGGTAACATAGGAGACAAACCCATCAATCATGTGGTATGCCAGAAATCTGGCCATGGATATGGGGAGATATGACTGCAGGCTCCCCTTCCATACCCCTTGAAAAAAAAAAAAAAAAGTAGAAACTAATGCTCCAGAGACTGGTTGCACATCCGTACCTTTCTCCCTTGTTAACATGTTTTTTTCTCTCCCCAGTCTTTTAAAACTCAGCTACTGGTTCATTAGGATCTAGTGAATTGCTATGTACAATTTAATTATTCTTCAATATTAATGTTAGAAATCAAAGATCCTCTCTGCTCCTTACTTATTACTGAATTTTAAAGAGTAAAAGAACTGTTACCTTCCCAACCATATTAGTAATTGATTAATTGTAGACCTATTGCAGATTATTGACAAATCAACATAAAGTATGGTACATCCAACAAAGCTAAGGGACTTGAAATTGGATTAAGCATCCCTAGGCTTTAAACAACTTTAAATATTTTAACATTAAAATGTATACAGTAGTCCAGCAACAGAATGGGGGCTATCCAGTCTTTTAAATAGAGTACCCCATGTATGATGATCTACTGGTTGGTGAGAGGCTGCATGTGTGCATCCAGTGAAGAGAGCTTCTGGATCTCAGAGAATAATCTGATATCTGGGGGTTAGAGTAGCAAACTTGGAGGAGCTGAGGCAGACACAGAGGAGAACTTCAGGGGCATAGTAGAATGGTCCCATTTTTAGTCTGGCAGCCTCTGTGCTCACTTTAGAGGATCATGGTCACCTGGAAGGACAGCATCACCTTAATATGGCAGATAGTTTTCCTAGTGGAAAAAGGCAAATAGAGTACCTCTGGTCTCTGTACTGGAACTGGTACTATATCGTATTCATAAGTGATCTGGAAAAGGAAGCAATAAGCAAGGGGATTTAATTTTTAGATGACACAAAATTTTTCAAAGTTATTAAAGCATGAGTGGATTGTGAGGAGTTGCAGGATAACACTGAGTCTGGGGGACTGGGCATCTAAATGGCAGATGACATTTAATGTGGAGAAGTGGAAAGTGATGCACATAGGGAAAAATAATCCTAACGGTGGGTATACAGTGTTTGGTTCTTATTATTACGAGTCACCACCCAGCAAAAGGATCTTGGAGTTATTGTGTATATAATACACAGAAATCCTCAGCTTAGTGTGCAGTAGCAGTCAATAAAGCTAATAGAATGTAATGAATTGTTTGGAATAGAACATAAGAACATAAAAGCATAAGAAATTGCCATGCTGGTTCAGACCAAGGGTCCATCAAGCCCAGCATCCTGTTTCCAAAAGAGGCCAAACCAGGCCACAAGAACCTGGCAATTACCCAAACACTAAGAAGATCCCATGCTACTGATGCAATTAATAGCAGTGGCTATTCCTTAAGTAAACTTGATTAATAGCCGTTAATGGAAGAAAGAATAAAACTAAGAATAGAAAAGCATCATAATATTTTCTTCTGGATTATCCATGGTGCAACTGCACCTCGAGTACTGTGTGCAGCTCTTGTCATTCCATCTCAAAAAAGATAGCTGAACTAGAAAAGGTATAGAGAAGGGTAACAAAAATGGTAAAGGAGAGGGACCAGCTCATTTGTGATGACATGCTAATCAGGTTAGGGCTCTTCATCTTGGAGAAAAGACAACTGAAGGATATGATAGAGGTTTTTAAAATCACAAGTGGGGTGGAACCGATAAATACGGAATGGTTATTTATTCTTTAAAACAGTACTAAAATTTGGGGACACAAGCAGCAGATTTAATAAAATATTTTTTCATTTAACATACATTCAAGCTGTGGAATTTGTTGTCTGAGGAAATGGTCAAAATATCTAGCATAGCTGGCTTTAAAAGAGGTTTGAACAAGTTCTTGGAGGAAAGCCCATAAACTATATTTAGCCAAACAGATTTGGGAAAACTCCTGCTTAACCCTTGCAGCAGGCAACAAGGAATGGATTTACTCTGTAGGATCTGCCAGTTACTTGTGATCCAGACTGGCTACTGTCGGAGGGAGAATCCTGTACTTGATGGACCTTTGGTCTGACCCAGGAAGGCTCATCTTATATTCTTATTTTTTCTCTGGTTTATATTCCTCCTCTCTCTCTCTGCCTGATCTCCCCCCACCCTCAGGATATCTAGTGGCCAATGCAAAAAAACTCACGCTGAAAGTGGGCGCTGTATATTCAGCGCCCGCTTTCATAATGCGCCCCTAGGCACCTCTCCTGGGGACGCGATGCAATATTTATATTAGGGCTCACGTTGTCGAGGAGGCGCTAGGGGCAATTGTGCACCCCTAGCGCCTTATTGACAGCTCAAGCCGGAAAGAAGTCCGCTGTGGTGGCTGTCCGCTGGTTAAGAAAACTGATGCTGAATTGATCAGCGTCCCGTTTAACTAACCAGCACACATGCAGGGGTTAGGAAAATGGACGCTGATTGAGCGTCCATTCTCTCAACCTGACTACCGGCACCAGAAAGAGTGTATAAAATCAATATTAAAGTGTCGGGCACTTAATATTAATTTATTCACTCCTTCACTTATTGTGGATTGGTCCCTTTACTGTCACATGTCTGTGAAAGGACCAATCTCCTTTCAGAAGGCTGTCCTAAAAGGGGATTGGTCCTTTCATTGACAAATGTCAGTGAAAAGGACCAATGGGCAATAAGTGAAGGAGTGAATAAATTAATATTAAGTGCCCAACACTTTAATATTGATTTTATATACTCCTTCTGGTGCCGATAGTCAGGTTCAGAGAATGGACGCTGAATTAACCAGCGTCCATTTTCCAAACCCCTGCCAGTGCCTTTTTTTAAAGTTTTTTTTATTATTTTTTTTAAAGAGTTGTTCCTCCCACTTAATATACCATGGATATTAAATAGGAGGCAGTATAGAAAAGCATTTTTTTCTGCTTTTCGGTACTAGTTTTAATAGCGCTCAGCAAATAACGCCTGCTCCCGGCAGGTGTTAATTTCTGATCGCTAAAATGTGTGTCCTAGATGCACTTTGTTTTTTTTGCATAGGGAGTGAATAGCTAATAGCCTCATTTGCATGCATTTGCATGTGATGAGAGCTATTAGTTTCACTCCCCGTTGGACGTGTGTTGAGGCGCTAATCCCCTTATTGCATAAGGGGATTAGTTAGCGCCTCTACACCCCGCGTCCAATTGCAGGTTATACAGTGCGCTGGGCTCAGTACACTGTATTGTATCGGCTCCCTAGTTTGGTCACTGCAGTGACAATTCTGTAGTAGGGCCATGCACCAGTGATCCTTCAGGAACCATGCAACAATGGGTCCTTAAACAACTCATCAGATGTCACCCTTGAGCAATGAAAATGACTTCCTCCGCTTTGGGGTCTCTGAATGCTACCTCCATAGCATCCCCAGCCCACCTCACTCAGGAATCAAACTGTGGCCTTACCCATGTTCACAGCATTTGCCATTTCAGTTTTCTAGTGTCTATCAGCCATCATATTCTGTATTCCTAGACTGGAAAATCCTGTGTTATTATAACTCTTGATGCTGGGAGACTGGGAGTAATGAAATAGCAAAGTAAAGAGAACTAAGAATCTGTGGATTTTGAATTTTGTAGCAGTAAGATTGTTGTCAACACAGGCGTTATTTTCCAGATATTTTCGGAAAGTCTTGATCTCCAAGGATAGATTTGAAATATGAAAGACCTGCTATGCATAAGAGATTTTTCACTTAATGGGGCAGATTTTAAAACCTGCGTGCGGGCGCAGATTTGTTCGCGCAACCCAGCGCAAACAAATCTACGCCCGATTTTATAACATGCGTGCGCAGCCGCGCACATGTTATAAAATCCAGGGGTGACTTTTCAGGAGGTGGGTTGGGGGGTTAGGGGTTTGGTGTTACAGACACATTCAAAGGTATCCATTGTAAAATTATCATTAAAGAATTTTTGACCTTTTAAGTGATGAAAATTCTAACGAGTTGATTTGTACACTGCATTGTACAAATCAACTGCTTTTTAATCACTTATAAGGTCAAATACTCTTTAATGATGTCAATTTTACAAAGGATACTTCTGAATGTGTCTAACACCACCCTCCTAACTCCCACCCACCTTCTGAAAAGTCACACTGAATCAAAGTGCCCCTATATATAAAGTACCAGGCTGAGCCTTATAAAGAGGTGCGCTCTCTCTCCTCCAATGTTCAGACTCCTGTGACTAACTAGGAGCTGTAGCAAAGTGGCATGCGTATGTTACACTCGCCGCCTGAGAAAAATTAGAGGCTTCGCACTGGCCCCGGCTCTAGAATGCCCATGACCTGCCCCTTTTCTGCCCACTTTTTCTGGGCACACGTACATCGATGTACGCATGCCCTTCCCGGCTCTTTAAAATTTGTGTAGCTCCCGTGCGTACCTGACCATTTTTGTGCGCACAAGGCTTTCAAAATCTGCCTTTAAATAAATCGCCTCAGTTGTCCCTTGGGGCTTGGAGCTTGGCTCTATCTGGCAACATGTATTTGTACCCATTGGGGGAGTTTATAAATTAATGTGGAATAAAATGGAAAATCCACACTGATGATACCCAACTCTATTTAGCAGTTGGTGCAAAGGTACATTTTATTTATTTACTGCCTTATTACGGTTAACAGAATGAATTATCATGATTACTAAGTCATTTGGACGCAACCAAACTTTTGGTGAATATTCATGCTAGCTTATATTATTACCTAATTATTCATTAGTGCACAGTTCTAGTAGCTGTTTTGCTCCTGGACATAATTGAAGTCTTTGTAGTCTGTGATGTAACAGAAAATATGTCATAGGACACGAGCTTTTGAGACCGCACATCTCAAGAAGGAACATAGATAGAAACAACTTTTTTTGTTGGTGCTTTATAAGGTTTTGCAAACTACAAAGACTTCAGTTATTTATTCAAAGAATTTTTTCTTTAGATTCTTTAAATTTTATTTTTTTTTAATTTGTTGCTTTTATTGAAATTTTGTTACCACAGACTTTCTTTTTGGTGTTCATAGATGTAAAATTATGGTAAAACCGCAAAATGCCCAGTTTTTCCATTTCAAGCCTCAGGAAAAAATGCTGTTTTCCAATCTCTTATATCTTTAGTTGTGTTTATGTATAACTGAATGTGGAATAACAGGCAGTAAAGTTATCACTGATAACAAATCTGCTAGTTTCAGCATAGCAAAATGCTGATTAGAACAACCGCATCCCAATAAAAAACAACATGTCAAAAAAGTGCTAGTTATTTTATTTGTAGCCTGCCAAGTAGACCCTGCAGTTAGTTAATTCTGCAATGATAGAATTAACTAGCAGATGGGGCTCTGTCAGGCTGCAAAATATATTGTAAGAATTTCTAATGGAAATGCAGGCACCCACATAGCCGAGTTTGCCTGGCATGCTATGCAGGAGACTTAGAAGGCTGGATTGTTCAGGCAGTGACCATGCTGGCAATGGTAGCTAATTATTACAATATAAAGCTTTATTGATAGACATGGGAAGAGAGGGGTTCTTATCTGCTTAAGAAGGTGAGTACAAACTTTATTATTTAAAAATGTATAGTCTGCTCATTACATTTATAGTTCATGGCAGCTCACAAATTGTTACATACATATTTAGGTAAAAGAAGAGAAACATAAAACAATACTATACTTCATACAAATGAGGAAGAGGGCAAAAATAGTCCTGGATAGGAGAGATACAGTATTTTACAAGTGGTCCCACTCTATAACTGACAACTGGAATATATCATTGTAGTGAGGAAAGGAGTAACTGGGCAGAGTAGATGTGCCTATTGGTCTTATTCTGCTGTTATCTACAATGTTACTATATGTTTAAAAAATACAATTTTCCTCTAAAACTTCACTTCTGTGTAAGGCAATGTTCAAGCACTATACCTTGTTCGAAGATGCGCCTGTGTCAATCTGATGATCAAGTACACAATTTGAAGAAACTTTCAAGGGTAAACAAGGCATCTGTTTCTACCATTAAAAGCAGTACTTTGATTTGCATTACTTGTTTTTGTTTTTCGCTTTGCATCTTCTTTGCAACGACAGAACACCACAAAAAGCAACCTACTTACATGCCATGTATGCAGCAGAAATGACATCAGATGGCAGTAACAAAAGGCTGCAGCTATATCTGACTCCAGAATGCAACACTGTCAGGAATTAAATGAAGGTTAAGAGACTTCTCTAATAGCTGGTCATGATATATATATATATATATATATATATATATATATATATATATATATTTATTTTTTTTAAGATTACAGCTAGTATTCAAGCACTAAATAGAATTTCAACAGCACTGTGTCAAGGATTTAATCTCTACATATTACTCTGCTGAACTTGTTTAACACTAGCTATTTGAACTATCACAGATGAAAGCCAGATGATACAGAATATCGGCTGCACAATGCTGCTTTTGGAGAAAATTTGTTTTTCAAATAAATGAAGATAATAAAGTGCAGATACTTTCAGATGCAATTAATGTAAATTAATAAAGCTCTGTCATTTGTGATATGAAGTAGGGCTTCCCTAATCTGTACTCATGACACCACAGCCAGCAAGCACGGTTTCAGGATATCTGCAATGAATATGCATGATATATTTACATATATTGGAGACAGGGAATAGTGCAGAAAGACTATATAAAAAATCCACACTTGAGTCAAAGTGAATGTAATAGATCTTTAGTTGGTACAGCAACTCCACGATTTACATACAACATATCACCAAATTGATGGATTTTTCATATAGTCTTTCTGTACTATTCCCTGTCTCCAATATATGTAAATATATCATGCATATCATATATATATCTAAATATATCATGCATATCATGCAATTTCAATCAATTTGATGATATGTTGTATGTAAATCGTGGAGTTGCTGTACCAACTAAAGATCTATTTACATTCATTTTGACTCAAGTATGGATTTTTCATATAGTCTTTCTGCACTATTCCCTTGGATTGCTGATTTACTACGTGCAGTAACACTCCTTCTGTTGCTTGTGCATATATTAGAGACACCATAAATGCAAAATTCTCATGTATTTTCATTGTGGATATTCTAAAATCTTGATTGACTGTGGGAGTCACTAGGACAGGTTTGGGAAACTCTGCTTTAAAGGTTCTTATCCAAATCAATGAAGAAAATCTTAGCTAGAATACTGCTAAAATGTGACTAACTGCAATGCTTTAATTAGTGGATTAGAAATAGTCTTTTATCCTTCAGACATTTACTCAAGACTTTGGTTGTTTTAGTGATTTTAGAGTTATTCTGAAGTTTAGTTACAGCTTGGTAGAAACAAGTAAGCAGAATTTATCATTTTATTAATTTTATTCTGTAGTTATGGACCATTGAGGTCTATGGTTTTTGTTTGTTTGTTTGTTTTTTTTAAAGAGGAAAGGAGAACAGGAGGAACCTTACAAGATTATACATTTACTTTGCAGTTTATAGATTTTAGTGTTTATATTAATATTAGTTTTATGAAACATTTTAAATTTATATTCTATAAGGATGAGGAAAAGTTATTAGATCTTATTTAACCTCATTGATAGCTGGCTTTAAATTGTTGATTTATTTTAAGTATTATGTTTAAACATGTTTGTTGCGTGATATAGGTATTGTATAATATGTTGCAGTTTAATGAAGTGTATAATTTCTGTTTTTAGCTGTACCCAATTTTGAATATTTTTGGGAAAAAATGAGTAAGAAATGTGAATAAATGTTTATTTAAAAAATATATAAACCAATTAATCAGTAAACGATACACTAAAAGTGGTTTACAAATTTCATAAAAAGAAATGAAATCACACAAAAAAGCTTAGACCCTGCTGTCTGCCTCTCTCGCACAAAACGACAAATTGCACATTCCTCACAAATCCACTTAATATCCAGAATCAATCTGGCAGGGCCCTTAATTTGGGCCATGCTCCCTGGAGCTTACAACATGCTGGTATTCGAGAGAGTGGAGAGTCTAACTTATGTTTATTTGCTGCCTTACTGACTGACTATTAAAAGCACAAACACACTAAATAATATTCCCCAATAGTTAAGTTCGCCCCAATACTTAAAAAAAAAAATTTCCCAAGCAAAACTAACTGATGCCTTTCAGCCACCAGCAAAGGTGATCCTCTCCTCTCAGTGCCCCCACTGGAGGTCTTTAAAATCATGAAAGGTCTAGAATGGGTAAATGTGAATCGGTTATTTACTCTTTCTGAAAATAGAAACTAGGGGGCACTCCATGAAGTTAACATGCAGCACATTTAAAACAAATCGGAGAAAGTTCTTTTTTTTTTTTTTTTTTACTTTTTAACCCCGAAAACCTGCCCCTGTGCGCAGCGAGCCTATTTTGCATAGGCTCGGCAGCGCACGCAAGCCCCGGGACACGTGTATGTCATGAGGCTTTGAAAAAGGGGCGGGAAGGGGCGCCGTTTCGAAAATCTGCCCCTCAGAAAATAGACACTGCTATTACTAGCAACAGTAACATGGGATAGACTTAGTTTTTGGGTATTTGCCAGGTTCTTATGGCCTGAATTGGCCACTGTTGGAGACAGGATGCTGGGCTTGATGGACCCTTGGTCTGACCCAGTATGGCAATTTCTTTTGCTCTCCTGTCAAAGGATACTTCACACGTGGTAGTTTGTAAGTTTAGAAAGTTCTAAACCTTTAAGTTCAGTTTTCTATTGGTTTTGTTTTTACCTGAAATTTGTTTTCATGTATTTTTCAGAAAATAAAGTCTAACAAAAATAATCTGTGGCCATTCAGTCATGCTTTTGGTGTGGGCCTTTTTCTTTGAGGAGTTTATTCTGCTTCTTCAAGCATTTTATCTGCTAATGTAATAGACAGGGGATAGGAGAATCAGAAAAACCCTATGTACACACTGCCTTACGTATTGAAAAATGCACCAACTAAGAAACTAGCAGAAGTGTCCAGTGGTCCCAGCTGTGCAGCATAAGCAGTATAATTGCACACATGCTAGCACAATTCGAATATCCAGCTGCCCTCTCTGAATCATGCTGATACATGCATAAAATATTAACATTTTTAAGCCTACAAATATCCTGAAGCACTTAGCTTTAGCTCTAACACAATACATTTTGCTAGTCTAAATATCTTGACTCCAGGTTCCAATAAGTTAGTTCTTAAATTGCTTTTTCTGAGCTTTAATCTATTAAATTATTGGAGCAGTTTTTTCTCATCATTGAACTCTTGTAGCACAATGCAGCATATAAAATCAAGTAGGCAACATTTGTGTTCAGTTTTTATTTCCCCTGGACTTTATCAGTGTTCATTATAATAAACAAAATGAAGAACTGTTTTCCACTTAAGCTATTTCTCTGAGTGAAGCCCTCCCCCCCCCCCCCCCCACACACACACAACACATATATATGAAGGGTGTACTGGATTCCTGGCCTGGTATCAAAGTCTCTCGCAAACCAATCAGTTGCCATTTGCCAAACAACCAGCAGCTCAAAGCCCCAGTTTTGTTTTTCTTCAGGCTGCTAAAAGTTGCAAACACACACACACACACACACACACACACACAGCGAAGCTCCCAAAGACCTAGAGTCACAAAACTGTTCTTTGAAGAGGAAAAAATAAACAAACAACAACTTTCCGTTGTATTGAATATGAAGTCTATCACATGAAAGAATTTTATGCTAGAGTTTGCTAAATTGTTGATGAATCCTAGGTTCTTAAGAGTTCTTATCATATTAAGAGTGAAAGAATGAGCTGGTCACCATTTCGGTAGGAAAAAAACAAAAGCAATATGTGTCCTTAGATTAGGTATTACTGCAAAGCAGACCGAAGAGGAGAAGAACAAATCCCAGACAAAATTTTGCAATGGCAATCCGAAGAAGATGAAGAAGTATCGATACAGGAGAAGCCATGTGAAATACAACAGCTGGTAAGACCGGAGCAGTTTACTTTAGAAGTTATTTGGACTGCTATAGAAACTCTTAATAAAAATCTGACTATTCAGCTGGATGATGTTGCAAGTAAAATGGGACAGATGAATGTTCAGATTAAAAAAATAAAAGGGAAGTAAATGGAAGTGAAAAAAGAAATGAAATCTGTTAAGACAGATGTATTTTCTTTGAAAAATCAATATCAAGAAATGGTGAAAGATAACTTATACCTCCTCAGAAAAATAGATAGTTTAGAAAATCAACAGAGGGGGAAAAATATTAGATTAATTAATTTTCCCAAGAAATTGACAACATCTCCGACTGAACTATGGAATATGTATGCAGTGGAAAATTTGAAGATTGTAAAAGAAGTTTTACCGCCGATTTCATGCATATATTATTTACCTGTAAGAAAGAAAATTCCCTGTGAAAATACTGGAATGCAACAGCTCTCTCCAGCAAATTTAAACTTAACTGAGTTTCTTGAAACATCTTCAGAGGAAATTCCATAACCAGCAACCTTGATTATATCTTTCCTTTTAGACTCGGATAGAGACTGGGTTTTAAAAGCTTTCTTTCGTAGTCAGCGGGAACCCTTTTTAGGGTTCAGGGTTCAGGTGTTTCCAGACTTGGCGAGGGAAACAGTTGAAAAGAAAGGAGTTTTTAGAGCTCAAGCCTAGGGTTTTGAAAATGGGAGTGCAATTCTTTATTAAATTCCCTTGCAAATGTATTATAAAAATTAGAGATGTTACATATACTTTCTTTTTGCCCTCCCAGTTGAGGCAATTTCTAAGTAATAAGGAAGCAGATAATGTAGATGTTAAAGTTTAAACTGGGTATGTTTGGACCTTAAATTAGGATCTAGTCCGTTTAAGAAGTGAGAATATCCCTCTTAATAGCGATTTATGATTGTAAAATTTTTTTTGCCTTTATATAACAAAGTCGTCTCTTATCGCTGGACTCCCCCTAAGTTGAGGGCTTGTTTATAGCACGTTTAATGTTAGAGTTTATATAATAATCAGTGTGGATTAATATTCTGTAATATGCTATATTTTCCATTCAATGTATGTAATTATCATTGAAAAAATTTAATAAACAGTAAATTAAAAAAAAAATTTGATTTAATCTAATGCTCATCTTTTCTTTTGCATCTGCATGTCTAATTCCTGCAAGACCATTTCTAGTGCATCTCCATCAGCTGGCAGTGTTTCTCTCAACTATACCATTCTTTTTGTTAACAGCATAGGGTTTCTAGTCCTCTGTCTCTTCCATGCCCCTTGCTGTCTCCGTCTGTATGTAACTCTTCTCTTAGCCACACAGTTTTTATAGGTGGCATAGGACATAATTTTCATGGTCTGATTCTTGATTTGCAAGGTACTGTATGCTTGAATTGCTGTAATCACATACTCTTCTCTCATGTAATGTACGCTTTAATGGCTTTCACTCTGCTTTCTGTTTCATCTGTATTGTTCCAAACTTATGCAGGAATTGCTATGAACTCCTTTAATTTTACAGGGTTTTCAATTTATTGCGCACTTGATAAGACCTCTTCCTAAAATGAGAGCAATCATCTATGAAAGTCAAGCAGATTGTATAGCACAGTGATGCTATTGTAATTGATGCACATAGATTGTGATGGATTAAATCCAATAGGTGACTTGCTCCTCAGGGGCTTGCCTATGGCAGTGGCACACATGTAGCTTTACCTTAAATAGCGCATGTATGTCAGCTTCTCCATTCTGGGGGATACTCTTTTTGCATATAACGTCATAGTTTTGTTCACAATTCGTTTGCTGTATATGGGTTTCTGTGCCCTAGGTGTCTGTGCCATGTGTAAGCAATTTTGGTGTGCAGTGTTGCTGCTTTAGTTTGCTTTATCGGTTGAGACAAGTATAGATTAGTGAAGCTGTATATGTTGGGGAGGCTTTACAGTCCAGGTGCATACATGGGTTGCAAACAATTCACAGGCTACTTCTGTTCCTTCAGCAAATGACTAATCGAGATCAAATTTCCAGGATGGGCAGCATTAAGCATCCGCCTCTTTCATAATCTGTCTCCCTACCCCATTGCGTTTTCATGTTGGGCCCTTCTTATTTATAAACATATTCCCCAATTCCACACTTTATGTCCAATGTGGATTCCAAGAAACATACATAAACATAAAATGTACATTAAAAACATGTCAAATGTGCAAATGATAATATATATAAAATAATCTCATAGTTAATGTTACAATAAATCTAAAAGCATAAGAATATAAGAACTGCCATATTGGGTCAGACCAAGTTTCCATCATGCCCAGTATCTTGTTTCCAACAGTGGCCAAACCAAGCCACAATGTTTGGCAAGTACCCAAACATTAAATAAATCTCAAGTTACTATTGCTTATTAATTAATAGCAGTTTATCGACTTCTACTCTAGGAACTTATCCAAACCTTTTTTTAAACCCAATTACACTAACTGCAGTAACCACATCCTCTAGCAATGAATTCCAGAGCTTAACCATGTATTGAGTGAAAAAGAATTTTCTTCAATTCATTTTGAATGAGCTACTTGTTAACTTCATGGAGTGCCCCCTAGTCATTCTATTATCTGAGAGAATAAATAATCGATTTACAATAACTTGTTCAAGTCCTTTCATGATTTTGTAGACCTCTATCATATCCCCCCCCTCAGTCATTTCTTCTCCAAACTGAACAGCCCTATCTCCCTTAGCCTTACCCTCATAGGGCAGCCATTCCATGCCACATATTTTGTTTCCCTTCTCTGCACTTTCTCTAACTATATCTTTTTTTGAGATGTGGTGACCAGAATTTCACACAGTATTCAAGATGCGGTCTCACCATAGAGCAATACAGAGGCATAATGACATCCATCATTTTATTTGCCATTCCCTTCTTAATTCTTAACATTCTGTTTGCTTTTTTGATCGCCAAAGCAAACTGAGCCGACGATTTCAATGTATTATCCACTATGACACCTAGATCTCTTTCCTGGGTGGTAACTCCTAAGATAGAACCTAATAGTTGTGTAACTACAGCAAGGGTCATTTTTCCCTATATGCATCACTTTGCACTTGTCCACATTAAATTTCATCTGCCATTTGGAAGCTGAATCTTCCAGTCTTGCAAGGTCCTCCTGCAATTTATCACATACTGCTTAAGATTTAACTACTGTGCAAAATTTGTTTCATCCACAAATTTGATCACCTCACTCGTTGTACCCCTTTCCAGATCATTTAGAAATTATTAAAAAGCACCGGTCCAAGTACAGATCCCTGAGTCACTCCACTGTGAAAACAGACCATTTAATCCTACTCTCTGTTTCCTGTTTTTTAACCAGTTTGCAATCCACACAAGGACATTGCCTCCTATCCCATGGCTTTTTAGTTTTCCTAGAAGCCTCTCATGTGGGACTTTATCGAGCAACTTCTGAAAATCCAAATACACTACATCTACCGGTTCACCTTTGTCCACATGTTTATTTACCCCTTCAAAAAAATGTAGATTTGTGAGGCAAGACTTCCCTTGGGTAAATCCATGCTGGCTGTATCCCATTAAACCATGTCTATCTAAATGTTTTGTGATTTTATTTTTTATAACAGTTTCCACAATTTTTCCCTGCACTGAAGTCAGGCTCACCAGTCTATAGTTTCCCGGATCACCCCTGGAGCCCTTTTTAAATATGAGGGTTACATTAGCCATCTTCCAATCTTCAGGTACAATGGATGATTTTAATGATAGGTTACAAATTAATTGAAATAGGTTTGTCAATATGGCCTGCCACATCTTCCAGGCTCTCCATGATTTGGTTCAGTTCATCTGAATCATTCCCTTGTAAATAATTTAATATTTTTCTCTATCCTCAGCTGTAGCAGCAACTCGTTCCACAATTTTGTCCCAATTTAATACAACACTCTAGTATGTGTAGTTTGCAGTCTATAGGTACAGTGAGGCCATAAAGCTAAATATTTTTCCCTGACTATCTTAAGGTATGGGTAGATTCATACCAGTGCAGGTTATCTGCTATCATACAATTTTTTGACTTTAATAGCTTATGTTTAACTGCCAGTCAAAAATGGAATCTCCATTTAACCGTTAGCCAGTGTAATGAGTGTACCAATGGTGTTATGTGCTCTAACCTTTTAATACTACAAATCAACCTGCCAATCACATGCTGTATTAATTACAATGCCCACAGAAACGTGGTCTGAAGGTCCACTAAAAATCTACAACAGTAGAGAAGATTACTGAGGACTAATGTCTGTGTGACTGTTCTAAACAACTCTGATTGGCAGTAGTGTTGAAGCGGCCTTTGCGATTTCAACTTGAAAAAAGAAACTTTGACTAAGTGCTGAATATGTGGTTTCATAGTCAATTGCGAATCTAAGATAATACTTAATTTCCTCACTTTAAAGATTAATGGCAGCATAACACCATCATAACTGATAATTAAAGCACTAATTATGTTTTTTACAGTACATATAGGTCAGAGTCTCTGCATGGCGATATCTTCAAAGCCACTGTCATCTTTTTTTTTCTTTTCTTGAGGTAGACATTTATAGCATCCTGGCATCTGCTCTCTGCTGTGGCTTGCCTCTGCCAATAGTATACGTGTCACTTTACCTTTCAGATAGAGACACTGACATAAGTGTGCTATGTGTGGTAATGTCTTGAAATTTGTTCTCATCTGTTTGATTAGGTCATTTATTGCATCTGGACATGTGGTTCTTAGGCTCCTGTTCTATATGTTTTTTCAGTTCTTACGTTGAGTTGGCCAGCCACTTTAGCTCCCTTGTCTTTGGAGTTGACTCTGTATAGGCTGTTGGCCATATTCCCTCATGGCTCCATGCTTGTCCCCATCTTTCTTGTACATTTATTCTTCTGGAAGAGGACAGTGAAGCTCTTAATTGTCAAGCATCTCCCACATACTATGCTGCCATTTCAGAGCTGGTACATATAGTACATCTTTTATGAGTATTCTGATGACCTCCACTAGTGGTAGCCCATCCAAGCCATCCACTACAGCTCACAAAAATGCATTTTTTCCACCTGCCTAGCTTTTATGTTCTACCTGCTACTGCCTCAGCTAAAGACTGATCATTTCCAGGTTCACTGTTCATCCTTATCATCTTAGGTTTCTCCATGTATTTCAATCTCATCTGTTATTCCTAACTCAGCATTAATATGCTCCCACATTTTCCTGCAACTTTCACTGCCTTACACTGTATAACAGAAATTATATTTATTGGCTAAGATGTCTCTGGACTCAATGCTCTCTATTTTTGGTAGGTCTATCCTTGCAAATCATATTACTTACTTTATTATTACCATTCTAAACTTCTATAATGATTTGCTTTTGATTTGGTCATACTTCTCTTTGGTATGTGCCAGAGGCCAGACTGGTTGAGTTAATCATTGTTTGTTCTATTGGGCATAAGGTAAATTGGACATCAAACACCATTATCTTTGCTTCTTCCTGAGAGTGTGGTCTTCCTTTTGGCTATCCTATATTGCTTGGTCCTTTTCTTTCTGCTGCATCATCCTTTGAGGAAGCATAATGTGCTGTTCTCAATGCTCAGTCCCTTATAGTTTTGTTCCTTTCTCATGATCTGCTTTGTACTGCTCTGTTTTTGGTGTATTGGAACTTGCTGCCCCTGTTTCATCATGTAAGTACTGTGTGTGTACATCATGAGTTCACACAGAACACTGTGGTTTAGCTCTTGGCTTTGCCCTGATTTGCCTCTTCAGACATGATGATATATTTGTTCATGTTGTCATCTCTTTGTTCGGCAAGCCATTTAAAATTTATCCAGTGGGCTGCAGATAGGACTGACCCCACTGGGACTACAAGAGAGTGTATTTTGCCACTCATTGTTGGTACTCTGAACACAGCACTTGAAATTTTCTTTAAGATATGGGCTGCACCTACAAAATCACCAAGGGGAAATGAGGTAATAAATTTCTTCTTCTAAAACATAGTTGGCACAGATTTCCTTGCTAGTAAAGTGGCTGATGCACTAATCATGCACTATAATTAGTGCAACATAAGTGCTTGAGGTACTAACCCTCTTGTATGGGGCAGAAGTAGTGCACAGGCAATTCAAAGTGATGCCCATCATCTCTTTGTTTGGCAAATCATTTATTTCAAGTGGTCATCCATGCCTGCTGCTCCCATGATATGTACAAATGCAGTCCCAGCATGGGGACCTGATGGTTGCTTTGTTTTCATGTATTCTTGCGAAGGGGCACTCTAAACCTCTTGCCTGCAACATGTACAGTCACCTGTAATGTAAAAAGGCTTACATTTGGAGAGCTAAGTTTCTATTTATTTCCTTGCTGTCAGACCTCCTAAAGACTTAAACTGAAAAACTGGAAAAAATGTGACTAAATATTGACACAATCTCAAAAAAAGAAAGTCACATATATCACACAGTTCATTGAATAAGGTTTACCCTCTTAGGTGGGCTAATGTACACTTCCGCTTGCCAGCGTTTTTAACTTTTATGCACAGATGCCACTCTGGCTGCCCATTCACAATACAATCATGGGGTAACCCTTTTTTTTGAACCGTGGTTCATGCTGCCGCTTATTTTTCAAAAGTGCTGCCACTTATTTTTTAAGGCAGAACTTACTCAATCATACCTTTCACAATATCTTTTCAAAACATTTTTTCAAAATATTTTTTTTGGAGTTTTTTTCAAACATCCTCCACTTTATGTTAAAGTTCTTCTTCACTATGAATATGTGTACTTATCTCATTATGTACTTATCTCATAATGAGATAAGTACACATATTCATCTGTTTCTGTTTCAAAACACCCAGCCTGCACTCCTTATTGAGGGTAAAGGCCCTTAACTAGAAGAAGCCGTAGAGAGGAAACCCATGTAAAATGAACTTCTCCTGGAAAGCTGACCAAGATATAAAAGCACTAATCACAAACAGGTCGCCCAACGTCCGAAATGTCAAATTCCTAATCATCACTTTGATACGCAGAGATCACAGGTTAACTAGCTTAGAACAAGATAATGTAGGTGTATATTTCAACAAATGCTCAATGCCCCAACATGACCTAAGTGACCATTTCTTTGTCGCTACTGCTAGACCAAAAGATGATCGCTCATCCCCAAGGGGCAAACAAATATCTAGTACCACCCAGATCAGACTCAAACTCCAGCCAATGCTGCGTCGGTTGAGGATTATAGCACTGTCCTAAATATCCAAATGAAACAGTCAAGTAATAATCTTGAAAATTAGGCAATCTTGCACTCCCCATCTATTTTTGACAGTTGCAGTGTCTTAAACTTAATGCGCCCCCACCTATTTTGCCAAATAAACCCCTTAACTATTCTAGCCACCATCTGAGAAAAGACAGACAGGAGTGAGATAGGAACCATAGTAAATAAATACAAAAGACGTGGGATCCAAACCATATGCACTGCATTCACCCTACCTAACAACGAAATAAACACACCTCTAACTTGGAGAGAAGTACCAGATAATTTTTAACATATAACTCAGCAATCTCAGGAGCCAATGCAATTGCAAAATACTTAATACCCTTTTTGGACCACAGCAGGGGACAGTTAATACTCACTCGCAGTGCTCCCAGGAACTGTTCATTTAGAACCATGATTTCAGACTTGGTAACATTTACCTTTTAACCAGAAAGAGAATCAAAGTTTCTTAAAATCTGTGGCAATGAGGTTTGCAGCTCCGCAACATATAGCAGATCATCATCTGCATAAAGGGCTGTTTATCAGCCCCCGATGCTGATACCTTTAATCCCTCCTTCCCTGTGTATATGAGCCGCCAAGGGATCAATAACTAACACAAACAGGAGTGGGGAAAGGGGGCACCCTTGTCGGGTCCCACGATGCAGTTGAAAAAACCGAGATGCTACTCCATTGACTCGCACTACTGCTCTGGGGCTCCAATACATAGCACTAATCCATCCCCTCATATTTCCCCCCAATTCCTACCTTTTGGAGGTCTGCATGCAAAAAGCTCCATTCCACACATGGTTGAAGGCTTTTTCAGCGTCCAAGGCAATAAGGACAGTGTCTCATTTCTCCCTCTCCATCCTCTGAATCACTCCTAACGTATGCATCAGATTATCACTAGAGTGTCTACCAGAGATAAAACCAACCTGATCAAGATGTATCAAATTATGAAGCACTGTATCCAACCGACTTGCCAAAACTTTTACCAGGATTTTAAAATCTGCATTCAACAATGATATAAGGCAGTACGAAGCGCATTCTGAGCGAGCTTTGCCCTCCTTTAAGATTACCGAAATTGAGGCATCATACATCGTATTTGGGAGAACTTGCCTATCCAGCACCCCCTGAAACACCCTCGCTAATATTGGAGCAATAAGGTCCGAGAATATTTTATAAAATTTGATCCCAAAACCATCTAAGCCCACGTTTTACTAGCCTTCATGTCTGTAAATGAGATAGTAGCATTTAGCCTATCCCTATCTCCTGTTGCAAACACAGCAGTCCTGCTTTAACCAAAAAAGCATCAATCACCTCTCTCTCTGCAGCACCCTGAGAAGTATAAAGATCCTCAGAATTTTTGAAAGTTTTCCGCTATCTCAGAGGGAGTGGGCCCTCTCTTCCCATCAAAATTCACTTCATCAATATTCCGATGTACTAGCTGCCCCCGCAACTGTCTCGCCGGCAGACCCTCAGGCTTGTCCCCTTTCTTGTTATAAAGACGCTTGGTTACTTTCATTATCTTTTCAATCCTATCCTGCAGTAAGGTATTTATTTATTTATTTATTTGAAACTTTTATATACCGGTATTAGTATGCATACATCATACCGGTTCACATTGTAACTAGTAGGCTGAAATTACAATCAACAGGGAGGGGAAACAAGGAGGAATATACATAGAGCAGAAGGCATTGAAGGTAAAGCATTAAAACTGTAACGGTCTATTTACAGGACTATATATAAAGGCTCCTCTTCTTACATAATTCCTTAAAGCACTGCACCGTACCCAATCTTATATGTTCTCTCTCTAGCCTTCCTATTTCAATTTCCAAATTCCTTATTTTAGACTCTCATTCCTTTTTTTTAAATCAAGCCACTGAGATTAGGTGACCCCTAAGAGTAGCTTTAGGAGCTGCACATCTCCAGCGTCATTAAATTGCAATTACTCCTCCCATTATTTAATGAATCCCTCCTGCACTATTGGATCCTTCAAAAGCGCTTCATTCAAGATCCAAGTTTGTGCAACTTGTGTCCCCTCATCTAAATTCAGAGTGATAGAGATTGGAGAATGATCAGACACATGCATGATTCCCATTTCACTGCCATGCAACCCACCACCAGTTTTCCTCCCCAAGCCACCACATATCAATGCAAGAGTGAGATTTGTGAGGAGGAGAATAAAGAGAGTATTCTTTCCCCAGAGGGAACATCTTCCTCCAAACATTTATCAATCCCAAGTTCTTCATTCTCCCTTTTACAAATTGTATCAATCCTTTAACCGCGCATGCTATGGGGATGGACCTGACCTATCTTGTAAGTGTCTAGAATATTATAAAAATAGTCTCCCATTAAAAGCACCCCTTTCCCCCCTCAGTACATATTAAATCAAATATTCGAGTAAATAACTGCTTAGGCATGTCATTGAGACCATATATATTAAATAATGTTACCTCTACTCTATTTAAGAGCCCTTGCAACAAAATATACCCTCCCCTCCGGATCGAATATTTTTGCACAACAGTGAAAACACACATTTTTACTAACATAATAGCTGTCCCCCGAGGTTTGCCCCTCTTTTAAGAGGAGGTATCGCAATCCCCCATCCATTATGGCTTTAACTTATCTCTATATCTACTAAACAAATGTGTTTTTTGCAAAAAAAAAACAAAACAAAACCAAAAAACACAAAACCACCTCTGCATTCATGCGCTGGAGAAGTTTAAATTTATTTATTTTTTTAACTTAACAGGCTTATTCAATCCATTAACATTCCAAGAGCAACACACAAGCATTTAAAAAAGAAAAAAATATTCATATTTCCACACGATCTTATTTCCAATCTCTCCCCCCACTTCATCGCTCACCCTATCACTGTGTTCAATTAACAGGCATTTCTGCCTCTTTCCCCCCCTTTCCATCTACAAACTCATCCACTCACCAAATAAAGTTCAACACCCCCATTAACTTCTCATTCCTCTGCCTTGCTCCCCACCCCTCTCCCCCCTTCCCCTACCCAAAAACTCCCCCCTCTCATATAGTTACCCTCAGGTGCTAACACACACCCCAAAGACCCCACCCACCGCCCCCCATCACCTCACATACGATTGTGACAATATCATAACCCACATTTCGCAAACTCTCCATATCATAGCAGAAATACACTGAAGGAATAGAAAAAAAAAAGGAAAGTAAATACAACTTCAAATGCAGTAATATCATTACTCACTAGTAATAAAGAAAACTAATTAAAACATTATCCACTAGGTGACCCCATAAATATACAAAAATACTGAATGGTTACAGTTCGTTACCAGTCCAAAAAATTGGTCCTCCATCAGCATGGATTCCTCAATGCACTTTCAGCCATCTCCACATAATCGGGAAGACTGCGCTCCGCAATTATGTCTACTCCCTTCACGAACCACATGGCTTCAACTTTGCCACCATCCAATCGCTCCTCCAGCCAACAGATCAGGGGACCTGCACATACTGTCAGCACCAGCCAACTTTGGTTATCCAAGTGGGCTGCAGCAGCATCTCTTCCCGTCGTTCATCCTCTCTTACCTGCATTCGAAGTACTCTGACTGGAACGTGCTGGGGAAGCATGCTTTTGCATATCAGGAGATCCGCCATCTTTATCCATCATCTGCAGGTATGCCTGGATCTCCTCCGGTGTATCCAGGAGCTTCCACGTGCCATTAACATGAATGATTAATCTCGTCGGATACAGCAAACAGAATCGAATTCCTTTTTCAAAGAGCTGCTTTTTAACTCCCATATACATAGCTCGCTTTATTTGTATTTCAAAACTGTAATCTGGGTAAATTGCCAGTCTCTGTCCATTAAACTACAGACCCTTTGCTTCCCACAGCATCCATTCTTTAGCTCGAAAATGATGAAATTTCACCAAAAAGGGTCGCAGGGTATTGTTCCCAGCTTTCACCTGGATCCTCATCTCCAAGTGAAATCAATGTTGCAAACATCTGCTCCAGGAAAAACACTGTGTCGGCACCTTCTGCTTTTTTAGGGATCCCAACCACACGCACATTTGATCTGCATGATCTGTCCTCTAAGTCAGTAACTTTATCCTGCACACCTGCCACTTGCTTCCTTAAATCAATCAAGGAGTTGGCCGCCGATGTTTCCCAGTCCTCAAGGTCAGACACGTGGCATTCTACCTCCTCCACTCTGGGATGAATTCCTTCCAACTTTTCATTTCTCTCTCCAATCCCTACTCACATGCAGATAAATCATTGGCAAAGTCTGCCCTTAACTCCTTAATTTCACAGTATGAGAGACATAGTGGCTTTATCTGCACTCTCCTCTTCCACATCAAGGTCCGCAGACAGGGATTTCTCACTTAGTGAGGCAGTTCACCCTCCCCCGCCTCTCTGTAATAATCAGTTATTTGCCTCTCAGCAGCACTTCGGGTTTGGCGAGCAGCCATCTAAATTAAATCCTCACAGGGTCACCTTTTAATTTAACATCAGACAGATTGCATTACCAGGGTACAAATAGGTGGGCAGCGGCTAGGGCCTTCAAAGCAGACCGGAGCTTCAAAGAAATGCGTCCATCACCATCAGTGCTTACTAGCACCCCCGTGGTTGCTATTCTTAAAAGTTGAAGGAGGAGGCTGGGAACTACAGGCCAGTTAGTTGTCCTCTGTGGTTAGCAAACTAATGGAATTATTGCTAAAACAGAGTATAGTGAAAATTTTGAAATCCAATGGATTGCATGATCCAAAGTAGCATGGTTTTACCAGAGGTAAATCTTGTCAGCCGAATCTAATAAATTTTTTTGATTGGATGACCAGAGAGCTGCATCAAGGGAAAGAGCTAGACATAGTGTACCTGGATTTCAGCAAGGCCTTTGACACGGTTCTACATGGAAGGCTTATAAATAAATTGTGCATCCTTGGTATGGATTGTTGAGTGACTGACAATTTAGAAACTAGCTGAGTGGGAGGCAACAAAGGGTAGTGGTAAATGGAGTTTTCTCTGAGGAGGGGGGTGTTTCTAGTGGTGTGCCTCAGGGATCGGTCCTTGGACCAGTGTTTTTCAATATTTTTGTGAGTGACATAATGGAAGGGTTGTCAAGAAAGTTTTGTCTTTTTGCTAATGCTACCAAAATTTGTAACAGGGTAGATAGCCAGGAAGGAGTGGAAAACATGAGGAGAGATCTACCAAAGCTCGAGGAATGGTCTAAAATCTGGCAGCTAAGATTTAATGCTAAAAAAATGCAGAGCAATGCATTCAGGCTGCAAAAACCCAAGGTTAAAGGTACAGTACTGGAGGTGAAATTCTTCTAAGCACAAAGGAAGAGCGGGATCTGGGGGTAATTGTACCTGATGATCTAAAGATGGCCAAACAGGTGGCTAAAGCAACAATAAAAGCCAGAAGGATATTTGGCTGCATATGGATAGGAATGGTCAGCAGAAAAAGAGAGGGGATATTGGCCCTGTATAGGTCCTAGGTGAGACTTCACTTGGAATACCGTTTACAATTCTGGAGACCGCACCTTCAAAATTATATAAATAGGATGAAGTTGGTCCAGAGGGTGGCTACTAAAATGGTCATTGAATATGGGAATAAACAAAGATCTAAACATGCATACCCTAGAGAAAATGCAAGAGAAAATGCAAGACAGTGGAGGTATGATAGAGACATTCAAATATCTTAAAGGTTTTCATGCACAGGGGTGAGCCTCTTTCAATGGAAATTTGGCTTTATAATGAGGGGTCATAAGACGAGGTTGAAAGGATTATTTTTTTATTTTTTTTTTTTTACAGAGGGGGTGGTGAATGCGTGGGACAGCCTTGTGAGACTGGTAAATTGGGCATCCAAATAGCAGATGAAATTTAATGTGGATAAGTGCAAGGTGATGCATACAGGGAAAAATAACCCATGCTGTAGTTACACAATGTTAGGCATGGGGTACAAATAATATCACAATGACAGAGGAGCATCTGGGAAGCAGGGTGGTGCTTTATGTCCAGGATGGCATAGAGTCCAACAGGATAAAGATCCTGCATGAGACTAAGTGCACAATTGAATCTTTATGGGTAGAAATCCCTTGTTTGTTGTGGAAGAGTATAATGATAGGAGTATACTACCGTCCACCTGGCCAAGATGGTGAGAAGGACAGTGAAATGCTAAGAGAAATTAGGGAAGCTAACCAAATTGGTTGTGCAGTAATAAAGAGAGATTTCAATTACCCCAATATTGACTGGGTAAATGTAACATCAGGACATGCTAGAGAGATAAAGTTCCTGAATGGAATAAATGACAGTTTTATGGAGCAATTGGTTCTGGAATCGAAGAGAGACGGAGCAATTTTAGATCTAATTCTTAGTGGAGCTTAGGATTTGGTGAGAGAGATAACTGTGGTGGCTCCACTTGGCAATAGGAATCATAATATGATCAAATTTGAATTAATGACAGGAAAGGGGTCAGTAAGTAAATCTACAGCTCTAGCACTAAACTTTCAAAAAGGAAACTGTGATAAAATAAGCAAAATAGAAAAAAACTGAAAGAAGCAGCTAGAAAGGTAAAATGTGTGCAAGAGGCGTGGACATTGTTAAAAAATATCATCCTAGAAGCAAGTCCAGATGGATTCCACACATTAAGAAAGGTGGAAGGAAGGCAAAACTATTACTGGCATGGTTTAAAGGTGAGGTGAACGAGGCTATTTTAGCCAAAAGATTTTCATTCAAAAATTGGAAGAAGGAGCCAAAAGAAGAAAATAGGATAAAGTATAAGCGCTAGCAAGTTAAATGTAAGACATTGATAAGACAGGCGAAGAGAATTTGAAAAGAAGTTGGCCGTAGAGGCAAAAACTCACAGTAAGAACTTCTAAAAATATATCTGAAGCAGAAAGCCTGTGAGGGAGTCAGTTGGACCGTTAGATGATCGAAGGGTTAAAGGGGCACTTAGAGAAGATAAAGCCATCGCGGAAAGATTAAACGATTTCTTTGCTTCGGTGTTTACTTAAGAGGATGTTGGAGTTTTACTCGTTCCGGAGAAGGTTTTCATGGGTAATGATTCAAATAAACTGAAACAAATCACGGTTTTCCTAGAAGATGTTGTAGGCCTGATTGACAAACTGAAGAGTAGTACATCATCTGGATTGGATGGTACACAACCCAGGGTTCAGAAGGAACTCTAAAATTAAATTTCAGATCTATTAGTTAAAATCTGTAACCTATCATTAAAATCATCCATTGTATCTGAAGACTGGTGGGTGGCTAATGTAACCCCAATATTTAAAAAGAGCTCCAGGGGCGATCTAGTAAACTACAGACCAGTTAGCCTGCCTTCAGTGCCAGGAAAAATAGTGGAAAGTGTTCTAAAGATCAAAATCGTAGAACATATAGAAAGACATGGTTTAATGGAACAAAGTCAGTATGGCTTTACCCAAGGCAAGTCTTGACTCACAAATCTGCTTCACGTTTTTGAAGGGGTTAATAAACATGTAGGTATAGGTGAACCGGTGGATGTAGTGTATTTGGATTTTCAGAAGACATTTGACAAAGTTCCTCATGAGAAGCTTCTAATAAAAGTAAAAAGTCATGAGATAGGTGAAGATGTCCTTTCGTGGATTACAAACTGGCTAAAAGACAGGAAACAGAGAGTAGGATTAAATGAACAATTTTCTCCGTGGAAAAGGGTATACGTGAAGTGCCTCAAGGTTCTGTACTAGGACCCGTGCTTTTAAATATATTTATAAATGATCTGGAAAGGAATACGATGAGTGAGGTAATCAAATTTGCAGATACAAAATTATTCAGAGTGGTTAAATCATAAGCGGATTCTGATAAATTGCAGGAGGACCTTGTGAGACTGGAAAACTGGGCATCCAAATGGCAAATTAAATTTAATGTGGATAAGTGCAAGGTGATGCATATAGGGAAAAATAATCCATGCTGTAGTTACACGATGTTAGGTTCCATATTAGGAGCTACCGCCCAGGAAAGAGATCTAGGCATCATAGTGGATAATAACTTTGAAATCTTCGGCTCAGTATGCTGTGGCAGTCAAAAAAGTAAAGAGAATGTTAGGAATTATTAGGAAGGGAATGGTAAATAAAACGGAGAACGTCATAATGTCTCTGTATTGCTCCATGGTGAGACATCATCTTGAATACTGTGTACAATTCTGGTCGCCGCATCTCAAAAAAAGATATAGTTCCAATGAAGAGTGTACAGAGATGTGTGACCAAAATGATAAAGGGGATGGATCTCCTCCCCTATGAGGAAAGACTAACTAGGTTGGGGCTGTTCAGTTTGGAGAAGAGACGGCTGAGGGGAGATATGATAGAGATCTTTAAAATCATCAGAGGTTTAGAATGGGTAAATGTGAATCAGTTATTTACTCTTTCAGATAATAGAACAACTAGGGGGCACTCTATGAAGTTAGCATGTAGCACATTTAAAACTAATCAGAGAAAATTCTTTTTCACTCAACGCACAAATAAACTCTGGAATTTGTTGCCAGAGGATATGGTTAGTGCAGTTAGTGTAGCTGGGTTTAAAAAAATTTGGATAAGTTCTTGGAGAAGTCCATTTCCTGCTATCAATCAAGTTGACTTAGAAAATAGCCACTGCTATTACTAGCATCATTAGCGTGGGATATACTTATTTTTTGGGTACTTGCCAGGTACTTGTAGCCTGGATTGGCCACTGTTGGAAACAGGATGCTGGGCTTGATGGACCCTTGGTCTGACCCAGTATGGCAATTTCTTATGTTATTTCATTAGATTAGACTCAAATGGAAAACAGGACATAAAATGACACTGCATCCAGCATTTCTACTGCCTCTGGTGTTACAAAAATCCTCAGATGTGAGCATCTCTCTATTTTCCTGATCCTCCAATTTAACTCTCAGCAATTTCACTGTTCTTTTCAATCAACCACTTCACTCTAGGTTATAATAGACGTATCTGTAAGATGATGGATTCAAGATTCTGTATCCATTAGGGATGTGAATCGTTTTTTGACGATTTAAAATATCGTCCGATATATTTTAAATCGTCAAAAAATCGTTAGGGCCACGATACAATACCAATTCCCCCGATTTATCGTTAAAAAATCGTAAATCGGGGGAAGGGGGAGGGCAGGAAAACCGGCACACTAAAAACCCCTAAAACCCACCCCCGACCCTTTAAATTAAATCCCCCACCCTCCCGAACCCCCCCCCCCCCAATGCTTTAAATTACCTGGGGATCCGGCGGTGGTCCAGAACGGCGGCAGTCCGGAACGGCCCCCTCAATAGAATCGTGTTGTCTTCAGCCGGCGCCATTTTTCAAAATGGCCGCCGCAAAATGGCGGCGGCCATAGACAAAAACGATTCGACGGAGGAGGTCGTTCCGGACCCCCGCTGAACTTTTGGCAAGTCTTGTGGGGGTCAGGAGGCCCCCCCAAGCTGGCCAAAAGTTTCCTGGGAGTCCAGCGGGGTTCCGGGAGCGATTTCTTGCCGTGAATCGTTTTCGTACGGAAAATGGCGCCGGCAGGAGATCGAGTGCAGGAGGTCGTTCAGCGGCGGTCCGGAACCCCCGCTGAACGACCTCCTGCAGGCGCCATTTTCCGTCCGAAAACGATTCGCGGCAAGAAATCGCTCCCGGAACCCCGCTGGACTCCCAGGAAACTTTTGGCCAGCTTGGGGGGGCCTCCTGACCCCCACAAGACTTGCCAAAAGTCCAGCGGGGGTCCGGAACGACCTCCTCCGTCGAATCGTTTTTGTCTATGGCCGCACATTTATCACTCAGCTATTAACGCCTGCCTGGAGGCCTGCTTGGCGTCTGTGTTCATAACCGGCAGACCGCCGGTAACCGCGGGGTTGCTAGCGCGACCCCCTAATTTGCGTATAGCATGTTCCATGTGCACGTTAAGAAAGCGGGTGCTGACTTTTCAGTGCACGCTTTCTGCATTTTTTTATAGCATCTGCCCCTCTATGGCTTAAAGTGACTGCCAACCAAAAGAGTGACCTTCCAGGTGAATTACTTGAGCTCATAAGAGCCAAAGAGCTCAGAATGGGTTTTCATCAGCTGGGTTAAAACCACACTGATGTTCCATGACACAGCAAGCGGCTTTCAGGGAGACAACAATTGAAATAAGCCCTGTATAAACATGACAAGTAAAGGTTATACAGAAACCAGAATCACTTCTATAAGGTGGTCATAGGCATCAACTGTAAAAAAATGAACTTTAATTGAGTTTGTTTGAGAGATATACAAGGTATTCAAGACTGGAATATTGAGTCCTCCCTTTGATAGGTTTCTTCATAGATATCTCAAAAAAGACAGAGAACCACATCAATTTCAGCTGAAACATCACTATTCATCATGCATCCTCTCTGAGTTTTACCAAAGTTTTGGATACTATTTATATTGGAGAATATGCATACAGGAGTCCCTCAAATAAGGGAGATGCATCCACTACTAACCTGCCTTACCTTCTCCTGGAGCATAGTTCGCAACTGCACAAGTTCACCCCAGATGGTCCTCACTTGAAAAACAGCATTTGGCACATCCTGTTTCAGAGGCTACTCAAAGATCTAGCTGTCTGCCCGGGTATTCTCCTTTCCTGTCAGATAGGTGGCTCTTAGGTTTATCCCATGAGAGATCACCCTATTCTATATTCTAGCAGCTTTGTAATAAAGAAGGTGGGATCTTGTTCCTCCCTGCTCATTCAGGTAGAACATCACTACCTGGTTGTCTGAGTGACAATATTGTTAGTCACCTGATTTTTTAAGGCCTTTCAAATGTTCAATGCAGCCTTAATCTTCAAAAAGTTGATGTGAAATCCAGGCCCACCACTGGGCTGTTTTCCTGATCCAAGACTGGGCAAGTCTGGAGGGATTAGTAGGGGGACTTTTATGTTTACAATTTGTGGGAAGGGTGCACAAGTGGCTGCATGCACCCAAACGCTGTCAGCCAAAGACAGCTACTCCATGCGGCAGGGAAATGCCACCGCCATTCCTGACCTGGTTCTAGGCGTGCGCACATGGCATGCACCAAGCTATGAAGACTCCCGCAGTGGGAACCCATGCTCTTGGTGCCTTCCTAATGATGTCACATGGCTGGGTATTCAAACCCTGGCCGTGCAACACAGAATTGCTTCAGCAAACAGGTTTCTAGTTTTGTCTTCAGCCTGCCTTTGTCCCAGCTTACTTTCATCCTCAGCTTAGCCTGGTCTGTGTAAAGACTCATTCACTTGCCGATGGCACAGACCTTGGGGCTCTACCCATGAGGTTGCATCAATTACGCCATGGCAAGAAGGGCTCATGCTGCATGCAGAGACCCTCTGAACGTTCGTCCAGCACTACATAGTCAAGGGAGGAAAACGTCCAGCAGTACATGGTCAAGGGAGGCAAACGTCTGGCTGGCAGTCCACAGAGATGAAAAAGCTAGCTCTGTCCCTCTGATGCTCTGGCTGTACAGTAGCAGCTACTGGAGAACAAGCTACACTATTGCAATTATAGAAGCAACAGCATGCATTAGCACCCCCCACCAAAGCTTGCGGGCACCCCTGGGCCTTGTGCCTTAGTTAATGGCCATCATGCCTGCCCCTTCTGATAGACCTGGTGAATCTCTCTGTCTGGATGCTATGTCTGGAGTGCTTAGTCCTGATCTGTCCTCAAAACACTGTGCAGTTGGAGTCTTAAGAGTTTGCATATTGATTTTGTCATGTCCACTGACATGGTTCTAACTTAGCTAATGTAAACCTGATTTGAGCTCTTCTACTCTTATGAGGGACCATTGGTGTGTAGTTCTTCTAGATGAGCTCCAGAGCCCAGGTTGGATGCTCCTATGCTAATGCAATCTGATGCTGAAAAATTTGGAAAGAGACAAACTGTGCTCACGGGCTGGTGGTACAGAGGCATGCTTCTTGTATCTTTTTGACAGTGGCTTCATCCAAATTTCATGTAGGAATTGGATCTAACTGAATCCAGGGGCTGATTGGATGTGCTATTTTATGTCTGCTTTCTTACTTAACAGGAAGCATTGACCACAGTGGGTCCCACCATCCTCTTCTGTATGTCTCACTGAAAAAGGTGTACGAGCATTGCCATCAACTGTTTTGGTGTGCATATAGATAATTCAGAAGTCAGAGTAAGGGTGCCCTGAAATCTAAGACCTTCAAATTAAATTAGACAGCCTTGGACATTCTCTAGCCAAAATAAGGAAGGAAATACCCTCCAGTGGGGAATGATATTCTGCCAGTTGTGGAGAATGCTCTGAGGGAGCATGTCAAATTCAATATGCAGACTACTCAGATTCTAACTGCTCAAAAAGGTGACGAGAACTCTGAGGACAGGACCAAACAGAGCTTTAGAGGTGCAGATGGTACAAGGTCCTGGAGGCACAAGTCACACAATAGCATAAAAAAGGAAATAAAACTTTAAAAATGCCAAAAATCTAACTAAGGAAAACAGGGAATAGATAAGAAAACCTGAGGGAAAAAACAATGCTACAGAGAGCAAAGGGAAAAAAAAGATAAACCATTAATAGCATGTATATGTGCTCAAATAATTTAAGGGATGCACTGGTAAACAGCCAATAATGCTCCACAAGACTTCAGGAAACTGTTCACAATAACTGGTATTCTATGGATATATTTGAAAATGCCTAATTTGGTGAACATTAAAACAAGTTACTACCAATCAAAAAAAGATTAATTTCAATTCATATTTACTGATACGTAGGATACCTGATCAGGTGTTCTAGGGAAAAGTCACCACTGAAGCAGCTCCTGAACTCTGCTCTCAGCACCTCATAGCAACCAGAGTCACCAGTAGTGGCTCTTAAATGGCACTCTTTTCTGAGAATACATGTAATTATGCATGCTGCTTCTTCTTAGCCACAACATAAACCCCGGAGTGTGGTAGTAAATGGGCAGCATGCAGGGCATGCTGAGTTGGACCCTGCTTTTTTGTACTTCCTCATCATCCCCCTTCTGAGCCTCTCCCTTTGAGGCCTTCCAGTCTCTGCCTTATCCCCTGGCTGAATAAAACAGGAAGAGTGTGCACTGAGCACTGGAAGTGACTCACTTGGTATTGGAAACGCAGCAGAGGAGGAGGTCTGGCAGTAGCCAAGGTAACTAACCATGCCAGCTGCCCACATCACACCAACTTCTCCCTTCTCCTGTACTTGCTATAGAAGGAGCTGGTCCACTGTGAAGGGATCATGTGTCTCTCCCCCTCTTTTAAAATTTGTAAGCAATACTGGTGGAGCATTCAGTTCTTCACCATCTCTTATTCTGTCTATACGAGTCTTCACAATGGCCATACTACCTACTCCATGCAAGTTGGTGTGCCATGTTACATTTTTGTTAAGGTATGTACGCCTTGGGTGAGAAAAAGTTGGGAAACACCTACTTATGGCATGGGGAGGGCAATTTTCAAATTGATTTAATTGGTTGCCTGAAAACCACCCTCCTTCATTGCAGTTAAAAGTCTTGTGCATCGTTCTACAATGTGTACACTTTTATCTGCTTCCATGAGAAGATACATTCCTGGTGGCACATTTAGATTACAAGGAAGGAAATAACATGTGTAGATTGCATTTTCAAAGCTATCCCTGTTTTTCCCATGAAAAAAGTACCTGCAGAAGAAGCAGGTGCAAATGTCCCCTGATACTTTGTATCTGCGGTAAGTTTCAAAGCAAAAGTATATGCATACTCTCTCTTTGAAAACCGGTAGAAAGTTCACAGGTTAAAAGTACCTGTAGACTTTGCCGCAATGTGAACAGTTTGAAAATTTCCTCTGAATGAATTAAGATCTCAATTCATGCTTATTAATTTTGGCCTCTGGAGGATTGATAATTGGAATTTGTTGAATACTGACTGCTGTAGAAGTGAGTATCTGCTAGCTATATTCAGTTTTAAAACAATTACCATTGCCTGAATAAAGAAATTAGCGTCATGCAGGAAGGACCACTATAGATACTTCATTAATGCCTTGCACTCTTTCTTGCCACTAAAAGATTGATTCACTTACTTCCTTCTCAAACCACATGCCTGGGCAAGCTCAGTCGATCCTTGCTGATCCCATAGGGTGCACAGATGTCTCCTGTGAGGCGTACCTTCAGCATTCCTCAAAGATCAACAAAGAGCAACGGCCTTTCCTCCTAAGCCCTAGTGACCCATCCAAGCCACCCATCCATAGGAGCTTTTTAAACATTTAAATCTTCAATCTGATTTGTCACAAACTGTTTCAGCAGGGCTACTTTTGTGTACTTTCTTGATCTACTTAAACACACATCCTAAAACATCACTTGCTCTGTGCTCTCTATTTGAGTAACATGCATTCAGTTTATAGTAGTCATATTCTAAATTCACCGGTTACACTGAAATAAAAAAAATTAAAATAAATCAGAATCAGCCTAGAAGAAATAAACTTCCATTCTTTTTGCCAAAATAGTATAGGACTAAGTGTATTTTCAGTATAAGCTATCCTTTATACCAGTATACGGTACTTTTTATGCTATATATGCATTAGTTTTACAAGGGTAATCTAAAAATTCCTTCATGCAAAATCAAGCAAAGCGGATTACAGATTTCTACCTAATGTAAAGTTGTCACCTCATCTAAAATCACAACATAAAACAGACACAAATGAAAGTGTTGAAAAACAGTTCAGTTAAGTTGTTGCTTCTATACCAGGTGTATGTATCTGCAAGCAAAATCTTCGCTCTACATATTATTAGAACCAGTTATACTCTAGTGTTTGTTATACTCCATGTTTTTCTGTATGAAATAAGCATGACTAAAGAGTGCTGTGTGGAACAGAGAAAACAATGAGCAGGGCAAGAGGAAAATCATTTTTCCACGATAAAGTGGTCAATTGTGAGGGAACACACATACAGTGCTAAAAGATTTCAGAAACAAAACACTTACCTATAGAACAGAACAGATGTTACTTCCACCCACACAGCTCACCAGAATGCACTGTAGCCAAATCATAGAGCAAACATCCCAAAAAAAACCTGCTGCTTCCATCACAAGACTGCACTTCTTATTGGCAGCTGGAGGAAGAGTAATTTCCTTAGATACCCTCCAGGAAATAACGCCTCTGGGCTAACAGAGCAACCTCTTTCAACTTTAACAAACAACTGTCAGGAAATGACACATCAGAAAATGATAAAAATATGCATTGTTATATATCAAAACCCCCTAATTTTAAAACATGTTTGCAGCTTTCCATTGACCATCTAGGGTTTGCTCACCTTTTAGTTATCATGGCAGGGATGGGTAAATTCACTCTTGTGATTTTTAGGAATTCTTTACAGCAGGTCTTCCCAAACTACGGCTGAGGACCCCAAATGGGGTCAAAATCTTCAGTTGGGGGGTCACAATTCCTTCAAATGGGAGCACTGTTCTGGTGCCACCAGCATTAGAGGAGGAGAGAAGTGAGAGGGGGGGGATCAGCTGGGGGGAATGTGAGAGAAGGGTTGGAGGGGAGAATGTAATGCTGAGAAGTGAGAGAGGAGATAGGGGAGGGAATGGGGTTAGGATGAATAGGAGGGGATGACAGAGGATCAGCTGGGGTATATGAAGGCTTGGGGGGGGGGGAGAGAGGATCAGCGGAGCAGATGTGAAAAGGGCTGGATGGGCTGGGGAGGTGAGAGGACAGAGATTGAGAAAGGGGATCTACTGGAGTTCCTCTGGAAATGTTGGAGGTTGAGAGAGGGTATCAGCTGGAGTGCAGGGAGGGTGAACAGTGGTCGTTGGAGAGGGATTACACCCTTGCTAATTTGTTTTGGTCATCCTCTGGGGGTCTTTTGAAGCCCTGCTTTACAGGAAGTCATGTCAAACGCCATAGGTGAATGCTGATTTATGGTCATGTCCTTTTTAACTTATGTATGCAACTCCCTTGCCAGGAAAATTACATGTGTAAGTTTCATGGTATTGGAAAAATAGGCACGCATATCGACTATATTGGATGAAGCAAAATGGCATCCCTTTCCATACCTGAGCTCACATAAGCACACCTATTTTTCCCCGATGCCATGGAATTTGTGTGTGTAATTTCACCAGTAATGTAAAATTGTAAAAGGACACTGAGGAAAACAGGCAAGGACAGATACTCAAATACTTGATTTCTCAAACACACTGCCTCCTTGTTTCACATACATATAAACAAATTCATACAAACAGCAACATCTCAGTCATCAATACACACAAATTCAAGCCCTCTCTCAAATACACGCATATTAAGCCTCAATTTCATACACACAACAACTTCTACTCTCTCACACAAAGATCCACGCAAAAAACAACCTCTCTCATAAAAACACACAAAAGAACACAATTTTACTCTCCCCTCTATATAAATAAGCACAACCTACATGCACATAAACGCATTTTGAAAATTTGTGCTCAATGAGAAAAATAAAGCCTTTGGAGACTGAGGGCACCCCAATGACTACACCTTTTCAATCTATTTTTGCTACATGATGAATGTCACAAAATCATGTAGGTGCAACCTGCAGGAAAGATGATTTCTGGCATTATCATGTGCCCTAGAAAAAGACCACCCTGCTTCTTTGCTCCTCTAGATTTTAACTCCACTCCTCAGCTTCTACTACCTCCCTTTAAGTCTGAATGTGCTCTTCCTCCCTTCCTCTGTCATGTCCTGGCTTCTTCTCCTTTTTCCCCATTTGTCTTTTTTTCCCTCAGTATCCGATTCTCTTCCTCCCTCCTCATCTTTTCCTCCCTCTCCCATTTGTCTTCCCTCTTCTGTGCTCCTCCTCTTTCTTTGTCCATCTTCCCTTCATCTGCTGTGCCTATCTCCTCCTCAAACATAAAAAGCAGCTGTGGCAGCACCGCACAAGCACAGCGTGAATAGAAACATAAGATAGGGAGCAAACTGAGGGAGAGCAGATCACACCTATGTTTTCAGGAAGCAGAAGACCTCCTTCCCTCCAACCACGCTCATCCCACTGCTTTTCAAATGCTTAAATGCTCCACTTCTTTTTAAGACCCTGGGCCCCAGAGACTTTGGAAATTCATGAAAACCTGAAGTTTTGGTTCAGACTTGGGGCGTTCTCAGCTATGCCAGAAAATATATATTAACATATTATAAAAGTCAATCCATCCGATAATACATAGCATGAAGATCTTACTAAATATTTCAAATGTATGTAGAAATTAAGGTCACAGGTATATTCAGTCAAGTTGGAATGAAGTTACTGAAAACTGAAAGGTGAGCACCTAAATTCTAGATTCATCAAAAAGCTATAAATATAGCAAAAATAGTACCTGCGATAAAAAGGGGGAGAGGTTAGGCTAAAGTCTCTGATACCACATCACCCAGGTACCAGCGCTAATTTTTGCATTGCATGCTGATTAATCCATTTGGAGTGATGAAAGTAAAAGAGGAGTTTGATTTGTACAATGTACTCTCTACCTTGAAGCTCCACATGACATAAAATCTTCAGTGTTGCAACTTTGCTGTTCGTACCTCTGTCTATGTAAAACTGCCCCCCCCCCCCCCAAACCTCACCCCGAGTTAAAAGTACCCCCCTCTTACAGTGGTATAAATAGTAAACTTACATATTGGTCTCTCTCTCCTGACTGACTGGCATGTGCGATAAAAAACTTTTCAGTTGATAATGCACAGTTAACACAGGCACAATGCACAGAAAAAAGGCGTAGTTATTTCTGGCATTAAAACCCGATTTGCTGTGCGTTAATCTATTGCATTTGATGTTAGGAGCTGCTCTCATTACCATGTACTCTGCCCAAACTCCTCCCACTTGCATAACCAATGTGACACATGCATATTAGTGCACATTGCGCTACTTAATGCTAGCATTAAGACCCTAACGCAAAATGATAAATGACCCTGTAAGGTGCCAATTTTCAGCAAACTTAGAGGGGGATTTTTTTTTTATTATGGATGTTGCAGTATACACAGTTTAGTATGGTATTTCCGATATCAGAAGTATAAAAAAAACTTGTAAATAAATAAATCCTAACTGCGTTAGGTCATTTACTTCATGATAAAACCCTAACTCAGAAAACATGCAACTTGAGTATTTAAATGAGCTAATCTGTATCCAAATGCATGCAAATCAACTATTTCTAGTAGATCCTATACTAATCAAATAACACTGCTTTCTTCAAAATTCACAAGACATGTTATTTGAGAGAAAGTTAGCTACACTTCAAGAGAAACAGAAATCCCAACATATGCCCTCTGCAAACGCATGCTGCTTAAGTTAAAAAGATTCTGACACATGAAACAGCATAGTTTAAGATGCTGAAACTTTTATATTCAGCGACTATGGGGAAACTAAATAAATAAATAGGGCATTTAGAAGCAACCTGCCATTCCGCTGCAGGACCTGGAGAGGAGAGCAGGTAAGACCGGGCCGCCCGACGCTGACATCCCCAGAGCATTGGGGGCCTACAAAAGGAGGCACCCTGTGGTACGCTGCCGCCGGTATGCCAAAGCCGCGCACCTCTTATGACATTTTTCTTAAGACCTAATTCTGGCTAAGAATGGGAAGGAAAAGGAAGGGGAAATCTCCCTATTTATTTCAAGCCTCCAGCTCAACTCCTGTAAGTGGTCCCATGGATCGCCATTTTATCTCCAGTTCACTACGGCACAATAATGTGAGTATGGAACTGGAGAACTTCTCCTTGAGTCCAGAAGCTAGACTTCCACCTCCTATCCCAAAGGGTCCACTAGTGTAAGAGGTTAATTCTGAAATGACGTGCTTCTATTTCTTCTCAGCTATTGGATGCTGTTTATCTGTTTTAAGCATGGGTCAGACAAATGAAAGGGAGTCATTCATTCCAATTCTGGATCCTGTCCAAGTGCAATTTGGAGGTGTTGTGGAGGAGTTTAGCCCGTTTCTGCTTCTGATGAGACATCCCTTAAGGATATCTGGGAAGTCGATGTGGGAATGGACTCTAAACTTTCAAACTCAATTACTCAATTGTGTCAATTTTCTCAGGATACTGTTTCTAAATTTTAAAAAGTTGACACTAGGTTGTCTTCTTTAGATTCAGCAATGTCTGCTCAATCTTCTATTATTTCCAACTTACAGTCAGTGTCAACTGCAGGAATTAAAGATAGAATTTTTCTTTATACTAAATGTGAATAAATGGAAAACAGGCTTAGGTCTAATAACCTTTGTCTGTTGAATTTTCCTATTTCCCGCCTGATATCAGGTGAGGAATACTTTAAGAATTATGTGGTTGCAGTATTACAATTTCTGCCTGAGAAATTAACAATTCCTACTATATACCTGATAAAGAGAGATCTTCTGGTAGTGGGACAGGCGAGGTAGATGTGCTGATCCCAGCTTCCAGTTCAAATCTCTCTTTATTTTTGCAGACATCTGATGATCATATCTCCACTAGAGCTACTTTTGTAGTTTCTTTTGCGTTGACTGCGGATAAGGAGGTGTTTTTTTAAACAATACTTTAAATATAGAGAGTCTCCATTTTGTGGTCCTATTTCCTGATATCTCTGAAATTGTAAAAAAAAAAAAACAGGCTTAAAATTCTCAGAAACAGAAATCCCGACATATGCCCTCTGCATACGCATGCTTGTTAGGTTAAAACATTCTGACACTTGAAACAGCATAGTTTAAACATTTCCAGAAGATCTTGAAACTTTTTTATTCAGAGACTATGGGGAAATTAAATAAACAGGGCATTTTAAAATGCCTCAGTTTTTAATATCCCAGATCTTGGAGAGTTGGGCAATTCTGGATTAGAAAATCAACCTTTGAGGAAGGATGGTGATGCGATGAGAACGATAGGAGTTCCTTTCTGACTCAAATGCATTTTCTCCCCACTGGAGTCAGCACAAATATGGACAAATGAAAAAGGAAAACCAGTATACCCCACATTTAATGCTCGTACTGGTCCGATGGATAGAATAGTCACCTGCAACTCTGAAACACTGAAGATCCTGCCTCAGATGGCTGAAGACAGTTTCCAAAAGGCCCTCAATGGCTTTGCAGATCCCAACCTGCAGTCCACCTGCAAAGGTCCTGTGGACTGCAGATTTATTGTAGAGTATGGAGACTCCAGAATCTCAGCAGACATTGTATTGGGGAGTCCATTAAAGCCTTAGTGAAGGTTTTGCAGAGGCATGGAGCTAAGACATTCTGTTGGCTATCTGCACTGGTTTTGGAGCAGAAGGACAAGCAGCAGTAACTTTGACAGCTCTTACATCTGATCAGTATGCTGTTCAATTGGAAGAGCAACAGCTTCCAGATTTCCCTTCTCCCACCACAGCCTATACCTTTATGCAACCTATGGACAGAGACCCTGGTTTCTTGCAGAAGATTTTTTTTTACCATTCTTTGGCAAGAGCTAGTAAATTGTGGCAGATTTTTCAAAATTCTGTGGAAATAGCGTAGCAAATTTGCATAATTTTGCAAAAAGATTCACACCTCTGACTATGCAAAAGTAGTCACATTTTTTTTAAATTAAAAACATTCATGTTTGTTTTTAAATATTTAAACTGTATACAAATACAAAATGTACCAAGTTAAAAAATTAACAATTTATAATCAAGCTAAATGTTACAAACTTTGGAATAGCTCTTTTGTTTTGAATTGAAATAGTGCAACTTTGCTATTATATTTTCTTGAAAGTCCTTGTCGTCCTGAATATGAGAGCCTTCTGCATCAGCAGTCTGTCATGCTGTTACACAGCAAAATATGTGCACATATTTGGGTACATGGTAACAGACACAAAAAGGGGTTGAATTAGCACAAGTCTTAAACTTGCCAGCAGTAGCGCCTGTCATCAAGGCTCTCTGCCAGCTGTGAGATACCAGTAGTTACAGACTTCCAAAAACACATCCAAGTCTGAAGTTGGTATATGGTTGGCCACACATGGAGGTGCAAGAACTTTTATATAAAGATGAAATTATTCAAAGAATATCATAACCTTTGGTTTAATATCTTTGAGGGGTCACATATTCTGGCTGCTTTCTCTGTCCACTCAAGCTTCATACCTCCCCTCCTGTTCCCATTAGAGGGGAGGGAGAGGGTTGGGGGCTGGATTAGAGAGCAGTAGTACTACTTTTATCTGCTTTGCCTGCTACAGCTTCAACCCACCTTCTGTTTACTGCAGGCTATTTACAAGGGCATGGGCTGGATCAGGAGCAGAGCCATAACTATAGCTGAGACTGAAGGCAGGCATCCTGTAGCTTTCTTCAAAGACAGAATTAAGAAGTGGGAAAACTTCAGGAATGTTGTTTGTGCAACAGGTTGTAAATTATGCTGCAACAGGCTAATTATATGGTTCCTATTGCATATGCACAATTGCTGGAGCCTAAGGGCCTTGCCTATGGAAGATTATGGTGCAGCTAGAAGTGCCATTTACAAAGAAGATGGCAAATATTAAGGGCAAAGTATGCAATTTATAAAAGGTTTCAGCAACCCAAAAGGAAAAGGTGATTCAGAACACTAGATATCTAAACGTTTTGGAGAAGGTGACAGAGAATATACAAATACAGAGATCTTTGAATAAGGGAATGTCTCTAAGGAGGAAACTAGAAATTTAGAAAATGCTAAGTATACAAATCTTAGGTTAATTAATATTCCTAAAACTGAGAGCATCTCATCAACAAATATATTTATAAAATACTACAAATGCCAAGGAATCCCATCCTTATTTGAATCAAATATATAATTTGCCAGAAAAGGCAGCACTGGGTTTTGCAACACCTTTCTCCTTTTAACTCTTTTGCTAAAAAGAACTGCTTTTGAAGCATTTCTAAGTCTTCTGGATACTCTTCCGAGGCAGACATACAAATCAGAAGCAATCCTATTTGAAGATTTTTAAAAAATTCACAAGAGACCCTCAATGTGAATGCTTCTATGATATTGCAGTACCCTGCCAAACAGCTATTTATCCATGCTGGGGAATTCCTGTTTGCTTTATGATGCAGATAAATTGGTTGCTTTGAGGAAGGAAAAAAACAGTCAAAGAAAATTGTTACCACATACTGACAATCTTTCTACTCTGGAGATTTTCCTTTATTGGAAATGTAGGTCTTTACATTTTTGCTTTTGTTCCTTGAAATTGGTGGTAGTATGTGTGTTTCTTAATGACAGTCCTTCAGTAATGAAGGGGTGGGGGGGGGGGGTGCTGGAGGCAGGCAGACTAGCTATAGTAGTTGGGAGGAGTTAGAGGAAGCAGACTTCCTAGGAGTACAGGAGAAAGACTGGCTAACTGCCTTGTTGGGAGGCAGTAGAAGCAGACAAGGTTGGCTGGTCTGCTTGGGGGTTGAGGAGATGGATGGGTTGGGCTGGATGAGTGGAGGCAGGCAGTTGATTTGCCTGTTTTGGGAGAGAGCGTTAGTGTGGAGAGAATGGCTGATAGAAAGCAGGATGGCTGGGGGGGGTCCAGGGCCACTTGTGCAGTTGTAACACTCTGCTGAGGCGGTCTGCCAAAGTATTCTGGATTCCTTGAAAGTTTGTTGCCTGGAGTTGGGCCTTGTGATGAATTGCCCACAACCAGATTCAGAGAGCCTCCTGGCAGAGGGTGTAGGAGCTTGAACCTCCTTGCTCATTTATGTAGAAGATGGCCACATGGTTGTCTGATTCATGTTTCTCTTTTCTGAAAGAAGTGAGAGAAAATCCTAAAAGCATAGCAGATGGCTCACAGCTCCAGGTAGTCGATTTGTAGATAACTCTCTGCTATGGATCATGACACTAGAATCCACATTTTAACTTGGCAAAGGAACCAGGTTTAACTTGGTAAAGTTGATCAGAAAACCCAGTGACTTGAAGAACCATAGGGTCTTCTTGAGGGACTCCAGAACTACTGACTGAGATGGACCTATCGCCAACCAACTGAGCAGGTATGAGAACATGCAGACTCCCCTGCCCACAAAGCTGTGCTGCCACTACCGCAAGGCATTATGTGAACGCCCTCAGGGCCACAAAGAGGCCAAAGGGGAGCACTTTGTATTGATAGTGTGTCCTTCACCACAAATCTGAGAACATCTGATGGGCAGGATGAATGGGGATGTGTTCATAAGTCTCCTTCAGATCCAGAGCATACATCTAATTCATTGGTTGAATGAAAGGGAGAATCATCTAGAGGGAGTTTATTTTTAATCTATCCCACACCAAAAACTTGATCAGTCTCTACAAGTTCAGTATAACCCCTGCGCTCTTCCCCCCCCCCCCCCCCCAAACTTCTTTGGCATCAGGAAATACCTGGAATAGAATCCCTGGGCACACTCCTGAAGAGGGATAGGTTTGACTGCCTGCTACTGAACAAAAAACTCCACTTCCAGTTGGACTGATTGAAAAGGGACAGAGCTAAAGACTAATATTTTTTGGGTCAGAAGAGGGCTAGAGAATCATAAGCAGTATCTCCACAATTTTCAGGACCCACTGGTCTTTGGAGATATAGAGCCATTCCATGAGGAAGGTCTGAACAGTTTCCCCACAAATGGAGGCAAGGAGGTGGGTCTAAAATTCATCAAAACTGGTCCCAGGCGTCGGCTGATTCTGCTGCTGAGTCTTTTGCTGACACCTTTTCCTCTGTTGACCCTGGGTGGGCAGCTACTACTCCTAAATGGTGGGAGAAGCTTGAAGATGCTGAAAAGCGTGGAAGGGGCATCTTTGGAAGAATTGATGCTTATAAGGAAAATACTGGTGAATGGTGGGATCCCCCACCATAGCTGATAGCAATTGCAAGGAGATTTGATGTTCTTCAATCAAAGCCATCTCAAACTTTATCAAATAAGTTGTCCCATGTGTAAGGCACATACGTAAGACTATCATGTATGTCCTCTTGGAAACCACCCATTCACAACTATGCAAGCCTTTAGGCTCTTAGAAGAAGCCAATATTCTGGTTGCAGTGTCAAAAGCTTTATAAATGGAATGGATGAGGTACTTCTTCCATTCGTCCACATTCTCTATTGCTCAGCGGAAGTCTGCCTGCTATGGATCTGACAAACCCATCAGAGGCTTTAGCTTTTGCATGCATTTGTGCAGATACTACACCATTTACAGCTGGTGAACTATAATCCAGGCACTCAATATGGACCCCCGGAAAATCTTTTTCTCCAAGTATGTCCAATGCCTTGGGTCCTTCCCAGGAGGCATACTGGAGAGAGAACATATGCTAAGGAGAGAGGTTTCTGATGTATACACCTTTACTGATGTATATTCTGGAGGATGTGCAAAATCCTATGCAATGATGTTTCTAGACATGCATATTGGGTGTGGAAATCTGAATGAAATGTATTTGATGGGGGGTGAAGGGCTGATGTGCACGGAGCAGGAGAGAGACCTTGGGGTGATAGTGTCTAATGATCTGAAGTCGGGAAACTATGTGACAAGGCGATAGCTAAAGCCAGAATAATGCTGGGCTGCATAGAGAGAGGAATATCGAGTAAGAAAAGGGAAGTGCTTATCCCCTTGTACAGGTCCCTGGTGAGGCCTCACCTAGAGTGCTGTGCTTCGTTCTGGAGACCGTATCTCCGAAGGAACAGAGACAGGATGGAGGCGGTCCAGAGAAGGGTGACCAAAATGGTGGATGGTCTTCATCAAATGATTTATGAGGAGAGACTGAAGAATATAAATATGTATACCCTGGAGGAAAGGAGGAACAGGGGTGATATGATACAGACTTTCAGATATCTGAAAGGTTTTAATGATCCAAAGTCAATGACAAACCTTTTCCGTTGGGAAAAAAAATCAGCAGAACCAGGGGTCAAGATTTAAAACTCCAGGGAGGAAGACTCAGAATCAATGTCAGGAAGTATTTCTTCACGGAGAGGTTGGTGGATGCCTGGAACGCCCTTCTGGAGGAAATGGTAAAGACAAACTGTGAAGGATTTCAAAGGGGCGTGGGATAAACACTGTGGATCCATAAAGTCTAGAGGATGTGAATGAAGAGAAGAGGCATGGGGGTGGCTTGTGGGAATGACAGCTACTACCTGGTGATTAATATCCTTATTCAATAAATATACACACGATTAATGCGACTCCAACCTTGCTCTATGCTTCAACGGCAAGAGGAAATGTGGAAAAAAGGATTTGCATTCACAAAAAAGTGGGGGAGTAGCTTGCTTGTTGTGGCGGTTACTACCTGAAACCAATAAGACATACTTCACTTTCAATGCATATCCAGTGTGCTGGATATGCATTGAAAGTGCATATCCAGCTTCAACGGCAGGGGGAATGAAGAAAAGAGGATTTATATTCAGACAACAACTAACAAGGACTGAATTGCATAGTCTGGTTAAACAAATAAGCATGGGAGCAGCTTGCTTGTGCTGGTTACTACCCCAAATCAATTAAGCCTGAGAATTCACTTTGAATATATATCCAGTGCAGCTCACTGCTTTAACAACAGGGGGAATGAAGAAACAAGGATTTATATTCAGACAACAACCAACAAGAACTGAACTGCACAGGCTGGGTAAACAAATATGTGTGGGAGTAGCTTTCTTACTGCAGCGGTTACTACCCCAACCAATTAAACTTGATACTTCACTTTGATGCAGATCCAGCACTGCTCTCTATATCAATGGCAGGGGTGGAAGGAAATTAGAACCATAAACTTACCAATAAGGGCCCTGAACTCAGCGGTTAGAGTAACAGATAAGTATGAGAAAAATAAGTGTGAAAGCTTGCTGGGCAGACTGGATGGGCCGTTTGGTCTTCTGCTGCCGTCATTTCTATGTTTCTATGTATTAGCTGCTCTCATTCTTGCATAACATACATAAATTGATGATTAATCTTAGTGCCTGCCAATCTCTACAGTTTCAGAAACATTTTTCTCCTATTCTTTTGGTTAATCTCTGAGGACTGAAAGATTCTTCCTGAACAGATTGCATATATATTTAGTAATAAGGTATTGGGGTTTAACAGTAGCTACAGTAAGGTATGTGATGTACTCCAAGCATCACTGCAGCTGAAAATCTGGAGTTAAAGGAAAATCACTCCATTTCAGGAGTCTCGATTAAAAGTGCTATGTCAATGCATTAGTTTTCAGAAATTGAATGGAAATTCTCCCCTTTCAAATTGTTATAGTCGAAGTAATTATCCCATCCTTGCATAACCCAAACCATGAAATACTGTACCAGTTTTTAAAAATGGTGTGAAACTTATTCCTGATTATTTTGAAATGTATGAAATGCACTCAGAGTAATTAATGCCACAAATATTTCATTGACAGAAAACGGGACTAAATTTAGGTCAATTCTTGTACTTCTCGTTATTAATTATTCCTAGTTCTGTCTCTGTAGTCAGTTTGGGAGCTCTGCCTTTACTATATTAAATGTTATCCTGAGACTCAAAATGTACTAGTTTACTTTTAGCGACCATGACAATTCATTCAATTTTAAAGAAAATATTTACATACCTATAAAATTTAGAGCACTCTAGAAGTGTTTTGTGGTTTTTTCTACCAACCAATATTTTTCTTCTTGGTGCTCTTGCTTTCTCATTCTGATAGTATGCCAGCATGACTTAAAAGCAGGAAAGAATTGTGACTTTTATTGATCCTGCAATCTCATGTATCATATTTATTGATCTATAAATTGTGACCTTCCAAAACAAATTGAAAACTAAAAAGCATACAAAAAGAAACAGACCAAATAGCATCTAGAGTAATCCAACTTTGAGCAGAGAATAAATAGATTTGAGACTTTTTTTGGCCACATCACATCCTGAACAATGTTTCCATTCAATGTGCTCTTATTTATGCTCTCTTTACACAGTAATCCATTCTGACTACGGGCTTACCAACACCACAGATAAAGAAATACTTAAAAAGAAAGTCTGTATACCATTACAATCCATAAAGTAATTTTTGAACACTATTATACAAAATTAGGATACCATAATACAGAGAAAAGGAATATAATTTAAAAGACAACTGAATAGTAGTTATAAAATATAAAACAATATCAAACAATTAGCCAGTATTAAGAAAGACTAGGATTTTTTTTTTTTTGTTGCCATCCCTCTGGCTTAACATTTTAAGGTCTCAGTAGTTAGTTCTGCTATCAAAAGAACAGTTGAGTTACTACTATAACAGTATTTATTTCTGCTTGCTTTTAACAAACTGTCTGACATCAGGCCTAGCATATATCCTTCCACATTCTCTACTGTTCTGTCTTCCATGACATTACTTTGTTAAGTTATATTTGGATTCACCCAACCCAGACTACTTCAACAAAGTAGGAAAAGCATGCAGAGGCATGGCTTGGGAATGCTTTCCAATACAGATTTGTATAAAGCTAATGGGTATCTTGAGTGAGTGAGCGTGTGTGTGTGTGTGGGGGGGGGGGGATGTGTGTGGATGAGGGTGTACTTGAAGGCTGGATGTGAGTGTCAGGATGGGTAGGGGGTTGTGGGTGTGTTTTTTGAGATTATGGCTGTGGATGTGATTGTGAGGGTGCGTGTTGAGAGTTCTATACATGGTGAAGGACTGTGTCATGGGAACATGTTTGGGGGAATGAGGGTGTAAGTGTGTAAAGGCAGTGGGGAGGATCTGTAACGAGTACTTTTGGGGTTTCTTTGAGGGGTATGGCTGCATATGTGTAAGTGAGAGGCGTAAATTCTGGTTGTTTCCCTGTTTCTGTCTGCTTGTCTTGCTCTGGGTAAGAGTGCTGGATGGAGGAGGGGGCTTTTGGAATGGCGCAATAGTCAACATGCTATAGCCTATAGCAATTTCTCTTAGAAGGCAATGGTAATTATTTTGGTTCTCAAAAAACACTGATCTGATGGTTTCATGATTTCAAACTTGTCCGAAATATTGACATTTGCTTCCTGCTTGCAAAATTTGGTGGATTTCCATCCCTTATATATTTATATATTATTGTGCTTATGGATGGACAGGCATTTTATATAATTCTTTACAACAATCTATATTTTGTCAAGTAGGGATGTGCATTCCTTTGAAACAAATGGGTAAAATGAAACAAATAAGACCAGTTTTATTTCATTTGTGGGCTCCCAAATTGAATGGAGGGGGTCCCACAAATGAAACAAAAATTTTCATCTCATTTGTTTATGTTGCCCACTGTAAACTCTGAGCATGTGCAAGAAGTTTTGTATTTCCTCTCTAGCAGTTGTTAGAGAAGGAGGTGTACTGAGAAGCTCTCTTAAGAGTTTAAAACATAGCTAGAAACTTTTGAATTTGGCACTGGCAAAGAACTGCTGATTTCCTTTGCAGTGGTTTCACTCACTGTGCCAGAAAAAAAAAAGGCAGTGGCACTGCTGCTTTTTTTTATTTATTGGGGAACGGTCAGGGTAGATGTCAGTGTGGAGATTGTAGCGTTGCTATTAATTTTTTTGGTCTGTATTTGGAGACCAGTGAGGTATGCATAGTGATCGAAGAGAGGAGTCATACCAGGTTGCCAGTCTTTCAGGTTTTGTTAGTGTTTAACAGTTTTATTGTGTGTGAAGTTAATCAGAGTCGGTGGGGACCATTGAGGACTACCAAGGGCATTGGAGGATGGGGCCTCCGATGGCTGATGATGCTTCGATGGCGGCTTGGCAGCCACCGATGCCATCTTGGAACTGGTGCCATGTGTCTATGGCCACCGGTGGCGATGCTTGCAGGATCGTCTTCGGTGCTCGGCCCGGTCTTTCCCCGGCACAGAGGAAGCGGAAGATCCCTATGTCTGGGTGAGCGGTGAGATCATAGAGGATCTATTTCTGTCCCCTTGATCCTTGGAGGTACTAGCAAGAGGCACAGCCAGAGGAAGCATGTCCGAAGGCTCCCTGCGACCTCTCAGCATTGATGGGACCGACGTAGGAGTTGAAGGAGCAGACTTTGGGACACAAATGTTTCTGAAATGTTTCTCCATCTTATCGAGGCTCACACAACGCCCTTTGGGGGTCATCTGATCACACAGTCGGCACCCATGAACATCGTGCTAGGCCCCCAAGCAGAGGATACAAACCTCATGCAGATCCGTGATGGACATGGTCCGCGGGGCACTGAGGGCACAGACGAAAGCCAGTCAACGCCATAAAAATACTCTGTGTGCGGTCGATGACCAGTGGTCACTACAATGCGAAAGTCGGGAATAGACCACAAAATTGGGAAAAAGGCAATAGAAAAACTACCCGACCAAGAAGGCACCGACTGCGAAGGGGGACCAGACGAGAAAAACGGCAGGAACCCGAAACTTATTTGAGAAAACGAAAAAAGTGGAGAGCTCCACAACCGCGAGGAAGCTGCACCGCGGAAAAGAAGAGACTGAAGGGGGACCTCGCATGGACGCGCAGTTAGTAGCAGGCTCAGTCTGCTTGTCAAAGCTTCTAGAAACTGACAAAAGTTTTCCATGCTGTGCTCCATTGGATGATATCACCCACATGTGAGGACTACCATCCTGCTTGTCCTAGGAGAACATGTGTTCTCAATGGCAGGGAACATCATGAGCCTTCATCATTCAAGACTGGTGCCAGATTTTATGGAAAGCAGAGTTGCTCACCTGTAACTGGTGTTCTGACGACAGCAGGATGGCAGTCCTCACATATGGTGACATTGTTTGATGGAGTCCAGCAAGGAAAACTTATGTCAAAGTTTCTAGAACTTTGACAAAGCCTCACTGAACATACCTATGACATTCATTATACTACATATTCATGTGTGGTCCCCCTTCAGTCCAATATTTTAACTAGCTGAGGTTTCAACACAAGTTTTCTCAAATAAAGATTTTGCCACTAGACTTTAGTGGTCCTTTTAGTAAACTATTAATTTTATTAAATATATTTTTTCTTCGTCTAGTATACTTTTTGAAATTTTTTCTCTTAACTATCAGCATATTGATCTCTCTGTAGTTTTTTTCTTAGAGAGATTTAGTGTCAAATGAAAAAATAAACTATAGTAGGGGTTGAGAATACTATATATATGCAACAGTCATTTCCTAAGTTAGGGCATCTTTCCCTATTCTATGAAGCAAAGTGTATGCTTATGTGGTGGGGGAGATGTGGATGTGGCATCAGATCAGCAGCAGCTGCAGATGTGGAGAAGGCCAGAAGAATGGCTGCTGAAGGTCTGAAAACTGAAGATAAGTTTTGGAGGCTACAGCAGCAGCATCCAGAAGTGCTTTCTAATGAATACTAAACCGTTCAGTATGCAATATAAAATAGCACTCTTATGTTACAGACAGCTACATCTTGGGATATTTTATTTATAGGTTTTTTTTTTAATATACCGAAGTATTGGTGAAGGCCTTCACTCCGGTTTACATTTTTAACAACGAGATACAAAAAACAATCAAATGATAACTTTAACATATAACATTGAACGAGGGGTATTTACAGGTAGCATATGTGAGAGGAGTTAATAGACGAGAATAGTCATTTTAATATGAAGAGGGCTGAATTGGAAAAATACAGTGCTATCGGAGGGTCAGCAGGGGGGGTTGGGATGGGCTGGAAGGGAACAAGAGGAGGAGAGTGAAGACTATACAAGGTGCGGCAAGGGGGGCAAGGTGTGGGAAAGGAGGAGAGGGCAAGGGGGGTGGAGGAGGTAGGGGAACTGCTGTGGTTGTCGAACATGTTGGTTTATCCAATTCCATCTTTGTATGCTCGTTTGAAGAGCCATGTTTTGAGTAATTTTTTGAACATAGATATGTTGTTTTGTGTCCGGAGGTTGGATGGGAGGGAGTTCCAGAGGTGGGGTCCGGCTATAGAGAATGCTCTATTCCTGGTGGTGGTTAATTTGGCTGCGCTGACTGGTGGGATTTCGAGTTGAGATTTGTTGGTTGATCTACTGCATATATCCTGGCAACGTCAAAGAAGAGGTGCATGATGTCTGAAAGCAAGTGAATACCAATGCTTAAATAACAGCACTCTAGGCTGAGGTGAGATCTGATAGTATGACTTCATGCTAATAAAAGATATATTTGATTCTGTATGAATGGATATGCATGTATGTATGTATGTATGTGGCTGTTCGAATGAGTGATGAAGGTGTGAGATGGGAAAGAATAGTAAAAGAGCAGAGAGTGGATTTTATTCCTTTTCTGTTAGATTTAACTTGGATCTTCATTGTATATGTATTTATTTATTTGTTACTAAATTTCTAGACGCCTATCTTTTTTTTAAATCTTATTTGCCTTGCTTGGTCCATGTCTGTATATTTGTACAATAAACAGTGCTATTAAAAAAAAATAAACTTAAAAAAACACCCATCACATTAACACCACCTGCTCTCCATATTTTCAATTAAGATTAAAGGGTACGTAAAATAAAATCTGTGTAGATGTTGCTTTCTAATGTAAACCCAAACTTTTCACACTCTGAGTTAAGTCTTCTCTTCCCACACAGGCCACACACAACCTCTCCCCCACCCCCCCCCTTCCACAGGCTGTTTAAATAGAGCCTTAATTGGCATCACAAGGGTTACCAATTGCTGCTTCCTTTCCCTGAAGTCAGCCAGAAAAGCCAAAGTTTTAAACCTGTCTTGATTATTCCACTGTGGTAGTTTGTTCCCACTATCAAAGCATAATGTGAAGCCATATTCAGTAAGCCGGTTAGTAGACAAGTTATCTGTCTAAAGGTAGCCTGGATATTCAGTGGGATAAATGTCCCACTGAAAACACCTTTTTAAAGTTATCCAGCTACCTGTAGGAAACATATGTAAAAAACAGCTTTATTTTTTTAGCAATAACAATAAAGCCATTTACCTAGCTCACAGTTAACAGTATTTACTACATCTCACTGAATACACACATACCAAGAGGTCGATATTTGTATGCTCATGGTATATTTCTCTCTTTCCTATGCCAACAAAATAACCTGAAAGCTCCTGAAAAACAGCTCTTATAACATTATGGCTGTCAGAATAAAAGGTGTTTTGGCTGGCCTTGAACCATGGTCTGCTTGGCCCAGGGGCAGGCACTTAGTGTGCAGAGACAGACTGGCTCAGAGAAAACCAGCTTTAGACTGCAGATGTATGGCCCTGTTACTGAGAATCCACATTCAAAAGGGGTGGCTTGGGGAACCTAAAGAGCAGCACTTCAGTGAAATGACCTGAACCAAATCTGGACTGGAAGAGAGCTTTACCCAAACGATAAGTTATATGTTTAAGTTTACCTGCAGAAGTTTTAGCTAGTCAATGTTATTAAAACAGCCAGTACTGAAATACAATACCTATGTGAGTATACTGCAGGGACCATCAACCTGACAACATGCTGGGAACCTCATTATTCTGCCTCCAGCTTTTGCAGCTAGCTGGTCAGAGGGAAAAAGTGTCAAACATACCCTTGAATGTTTTTTCTTGTTTTATTAATATAAACTGCAATCCCAATGTGTTTTGTTTTCAGACTAAAAAGGATCTAGCCATGATCTGAGGTTAGAAACAGAATTAAATCAAATGTACTTAGTGCTCAATTAGAGCTAGAATTTAATATTATCAGTTGGGTTTTGTATGTGGTGCTGGAGATAAAAACAGTTCATGTGTGAGTTATCCCAGCCATTTGGCTGCAGCCAGATTTGCATAAGAACTGTCTGCCTGAGGAATGTGCCACACCCTGCAAGCTCTTCTTCTTTGAAGCTATGCAGCATTCCTGATTATAATCCAATCCATGTTTTACACTGGCTTTAAGTAAGTTTCTATTGGTTGGGATATAGAACTTACTTTTATTTTTTTGTGCTTTCACACTGTCCAAACCTTATAGTATCTAGTCCTGGGGGAATTCTGTGCTACTGCAGAGCACAGAATTTGCGCAGAATTTTCCCTCTGCGCAGAACTGCCATTTTGTGCGCTGAATTGCCAAATTCGGCGAAGAAAATAGTAGAGGAGACCCTGGCATGCCGTGAACAGAGCACGCTCCGCTCAAAGATGAAGGCCCCAGTGCACCGTTCGTGGCAAAGATGAAAGGCCCCCCCCCCCCCGAGTACCACGAACGGAGTGTACTCTGCTCGTGGCGAAGATGGAAGGCCCCCATGTGCAGCGAAGGGAGTGTGCTCCGCTCGCGGTGAAGATGAAATGTGTGTGTGTGTGTGTGTGTGAGAAAGGAGAGGGAAAGGGAGGGGGTGTGAGAGAGGAGAGGGGAGGGGGTGTGGGAGAGGGGAGGGTGAGGGAGAGCAGGGGGTGAGAGCGCAGGAGGGTGAGAGAGAGAGCATGGGAGGTAAGAGAGCGGGGGTTTCAGAGAGAGGGAGCCTATATGAGGAGATTATGAAGGAGTGTGTATGTGTGTGAGATATTGGGAGCTCGTGTATGAAAAAGGGATCGTATGTGAGGGTGCTAGCCTGTGTGAAGGGATTGTGTATGTATGAGACAGAGCCTGTGTGAAGGGATGCGTGAGAAAAAGACATAGGTAGCCTGTGTGAGGATGTATGTGCGAGTGAGAAAGGGAGCTTGTGTGGGTGTGCATGCACGAAAGAGGGCCCTGTATGAAGGGATGTGTGTGCGCGAGAGACTGAGGGAGCCTGTATGAGGGTGTGTGTATGTGTACTAGAGAGAGGAAGCATGTGTGTGAGAGAGAGAGGGACAGAGGGAGCCTGTGTAAGGGGCAGTATTGAGAACGGGGTCAAACTCTGGGACTGGTGATAGAGTGGAAGGGGTTGAGCCTAGAGGTGGAGGGGAGAGGTACTGGCAGGTGGAGGAGTTGGGACCTGAGAGGGCAAAGTGGCCAGGGGAGTAGGGAGAGTGAGTGGAAGGGACACTCACAGTGAATTTCTAGGGAAATTCTGCTCAAAATATTTAAAATTCTGCATCTTTAAGTAATAACTTTTTTCTGTATTAATTTAAAATGTAATTACTGGGGATCACGTGATGCTGCCTGAGTGATCGGATGTGCCACTGATCGCTCTGAGGAACCCCCCTCTGCAAAACACAGACAAAATTACTTTTAAACCCGGTGATACAGACAACATACAGAGTTGCCCGGAGGAACTACTGAGATTCGATTCAGGCCTCTTCTACAGCGAAACTCTTTCCTGATGGCATCTAAAGTGGGAAAAAAAGACAAGGAGAAGGCAAAAGGGCCCGATCCCAAGATGGCCGACGCCATGGAGACAATCTTGACCTCTGAAGGTTCTGATGCTGCGGGATGTGATATTGCAACGGCGATCATTACCGCATTAGAGGGCAGATTCACCCAACTCTCTTCCCAACTGACCGGGGTAAGTGCGCAATTCTCTGCTATACAAGGGCAAATGACTGCCGCAGAACAGAGAATTTCGGCGATAAGAATACAAAATGGAGACTGAGAACCATGCGATGCAGGCCCTACAGACCTCATATGCTGAGGTACAATGAAAGCTAGATGATTTAGAAAATCGTTCACGCTGAAATAATAATAATAGGTATCCCCGAAAGTGTTCCGGATTCTGACCTCTGATCTCTCAATCGGCTCGCAGCATGGCGTTTTACACATTGAACGTGCGCATCGGCTGGGCCCGCTCCCCTCAGGACCCCAGCTACAACAAAGACCAAGAGTGGTGATATTTAAAGTCTTAAACTTTGCACATAAGGTCCAAATACTTAGGGCTTACAGACAGGCGAAGGACCTGATCTTTGACGTGGCAAATTTTTATTATTTCAAGATTACTCTGCTACAGTAGCCTCCCAGAGGAAGGCTTTTGCGCCACCGTGCTCCCAACTAGCGAATTTAAAAATACGGTCCACCCTACTTTTCCCTGCCAAGCTTCGGGTTGTTCATGACGGGGTTGTCAAGATTTTCACCAACAAAGAGGCTGCATCAGCTTTTCTCCACGGACTTAAGGCCGGTTGAAGGGATCCTGTGGCTCTAGATTTCAGCTCTATTAATTTCTGCCTTATGGCCTAAAGACTTTTTGCTTCAGGCATGGACATAAGAGTTATACATTTACTAATATGGTTCTTTGTTGGTTCCAGTTATCGGTTTCCAGTTCCCAGAGGCGAGGGGGGGTCCTCCCAGCTATAGTGATCCGCTAGGATTAGCAGATAGTGGAGGACATTGGGAGACAATTGTGGGGTCTCTCTGGTGTCCTCCTATCTTTCATGGGGAATATTACTAGGGAATTTGTTGGGGTAGCACTGAGTAAGGTGGAAGCTTGGGGGTTTTTGTTTTTTTTACATTTGAGGGACATTCTTAGTGACTGGAAATGGGGTGATCATTGCATCACACAGTCTAAGGGTGGGGGTCTGTGCTGGGGGACTTCCATACCTTTTCCAAAGGAGTTACGTTCGGTTTAATATATCCCATATGTCCCTGCCCACAGATGGTAAACACACGTTGTTGTACTTGGAATGTATGTGGTATAAGCTCTGTCACCAAAAGGTACAAGATTTTACAAGCCCTAAGGAGACAGAAAGTCCAGATAGCATTACTGCAAGAAACCAGGCTCACTGATTCAGAGCACGAGAAGTTACAGAAACAGTGGGCTGGAAAGGTCTTTTATGCCTCTTCAGACTTGAAAAAAGCAGGAGTAGCCATTTTACTACATAAAACGATCCCATACCAACTGAAACGCTCTATAGTAGATCCAAATGGGCGAAATATTTTTCTGGAAATAGAACTCTATGGAAAGCCGATTTTCCTGGGCAATGTGTATGCTCCAAACACATACTCTCAAGCCTTTTATAATCATGTTTTCAATATCCTTCAGGCTTACTCTCACTTGCCAACCCTTGCAGGAGGGGACTTTAATACGGTCATAGACTCTACTGTGGATAAGCAATCACCTAGACCAATGTCTCGCTTGGACTCCACGAGGGGCTTACCTTTCTTGTGCCACCACCTGGGATTGATAGATACATGGTGGGCTCTCCACCCTATGGTGGCGAACTATACACACATATCATTTAATGCAAGAATGTCGGTATATAAAAGTTAAAAATAAATAATAAATAAATAAATATCACAGGCTTATGTGTCCCAATCTCGGTTGGACTACCTTTTGGTCAGCCAAAGGTGTTTTTCTCAAGTCTCAGGCGCTGAGATAGGACATCTCATTATCTACAACCATGCACCTGTATGGATTGATTTCTCGGGGCTCGCACCCTCAGGGGGCCAAAAGCGCTGGCGGTTCCCAGCTCACCTATATTATGATGAGGGATTCAAAACGTATATTAGGGACAAATGGAAAGAATTTGCCCATTTCAACCAGCAGCATGTTGCGGAGCCGCTTCTTTATTGGGACTCAGCTAAAGCTGTCTTAAGGGGTGAAATAGCAGAAGTTGCTTACCTGCAACAGGTGTTCTCACAGGACAGCAGAATATTAGTCCTCACATATGGATGACATCACAGGATGGAGCCCAATCACGGAACACTTTTGTCAAAGTTTCTAGAACTTTGACTGGCACCTACTGGGCATGCCCAGGATAGCACTAACCCTGCCATCAGCAGGGGTCCCCTTTAGTCTTGTTTAAAAGCTATAGTAAGTGCCAAAAAATAAAATAAGAAAACGAAATGAACCCAACACTGCGGGGTGGCGGGCGGGTTTCGTGAGGACTAACATCCTCCTGTCCTGTGAGAACACCTATTACAGATAAGCAACTTCTGTTTTCTCACTCAATCCTACATTTAAGAAGTAATATCTCAAAGAGACAGTAACTCAATAATATACCTTGACTTGACCAACATTACTCAAATAATGATTTTATTTATGAAATTGTAATCGAACTTTATTGGCACCTGTTAGAATGTACGACATCCTACATTTACTTGCCTTAGTCTATGTGCCTATTTGTAAACCGTTGCGATGGTATATAAAACTTAGCGACAGTATAGAAAAGTTGTTAAATAAATAAATAAACAGGACAAGCAGGATGTTAGTCCTCACGAAACCCGCCCGCCACCCCGCAGTGTTGGTTCATTACGTTTTCTTATTTTATTTTATGGGTGAGTACCGAGCTGAGGATGTCCAAGAAATGCACCAAATGTACCCAAGAGGTGCAATAGGCACAAGGACTGGGGTGGAATTTGGTAGAGAGCATCCTGAACCCTAACGGGCAGGCGGAAGGGTGTTGGTACATCAAGTTGCAAATAGGTTGCGCAAGACAGACTAGCCAAAGATGGAATCTTGTCTTCCAGCCTTGTCTAAACAATAATGGGCTGCAAAGGTATGGAGAGAACTCCAGGTAGCAGCCCTACAAATATCAGGAAGCGGCACCGAGCATAGGTGCACTACTGAAGTTGCCATGGCCCTGACAGAGTGTACTTTAACACGATCTTGAAGTGGAATGCCTGCTTGCTGATAGCAAAAGGATATGCAGTCCGCTAACCAGGAGGAGAGAGTCTGCTTACCCACAGTTTTACCCAATTTGATGGAATCGAAGGAAACAAACAATTGAGTGGATTTCCTGTGGCCAGCTGTATGGTCTAGATAGAATGCTAGAGCACGTTTACAGTCAAGGATATGCAGAGCCCATTCTCCTGAATTTGAATGGGGCCTGGGAAAGAAGGTGGGTAGTATGATGGATTGATTGATATGAAACTCAGATACTATCTTAGGCAAAAACTTAGGGTGAGTGTGGAGTACTACCCTATCATGCAGAAGTTTAATGTAAGGTGACTAAGGCCTGTAACTCACTAACTCTGTGAGTGGATGTGATTGCCAAAAGAAAAATCACTTTCCAAATGAGATAGAGATCACAGGATTGGAGAGGCTCGAATGGTGGTTTCATTAGCCGACCTAAAATCAGGTTGAGGTCCCAAGAAGGGGCCGGAGGGCACAGTGGAGGTTTAAGGTGGAGCAAGCCCTTCAGAAAACGTGTTACAAGGGGTTGTACTGAAATGGGAACATCCCCAACACCTTTATGGAAGGCAGCTACCGCACTGACATGCATCCTCTGATGAAAGAAGTTTTTAGACCTGCTTCTGACAAGTGCCAGAGATAGTCTAGAAACTTCATGGTGGAACAAGTGAAAGGATCAAGGGACAGTGAGGAACACCATGACTTAAACCTGTTCCATTTGTAATAAGATGTTCTCATGGAAGGCTTTCGTGAAGTAATCAGGACACGGGAAACTGGTTCCGAAAGGTTGAGAGGCTGAAGAATTAACTTTTCAACATCCAGGCAGTCAGGGTCAAGGCCTGAAGATTGGGGTGGCATAGGTACGCATTGTTTTGAGTAATCAGAAGTGGGTCCTTCCCCAGTGGAATGTCCGCATTGCTTAACCCATGAAGGCTGGTATGCCAGTGCTTGAGGAGGAATAGCCTAGTGGTTAAAACAGTGGAGACCAGGGTTTGAGTCCCGCTGTCGCTCCTTGTGACCTTGGGCAAGTCACTTTACCCTCCATTGCCTCAGGTACAAACTTAGATTGTAAGCCCATGTAAACTGATGTGATATCTCAGATTGAATGTCTGTATATAAAAAAAAAATAAGTCACCCTAACCCCAGAAGCTCTTCAGGGTGTCTAGGTGGTCACCCCTAGGAGAGTGAGTGATGGGGTTAAAAGTCATTTTGCTGGCCTTGAACCATGGTCCACTTTGTCCAGGGGCAGGTGTTTGTTGGCTCAGAGAAAGCCAGCTTTAGATTGCAAATGCCTGCTGTATGCCTCTGAGGATCCTTATTGGTCCTTGGGGGATTCAAAAGGGATGTTGGGGCTTCTGGGAGGTATTTCCAGCATTTAGATGAGTCCTAAAGAAGAGCACTACAGTAAAATGACCTGGACCAGATCTGGTCTGAAAAGTAAGCTTTACCAAAACTGTGAGTTATGTTTTTTTAAAATTTACCTGCGGTGCGTAAGTTAGGAAGTGTTATTTTGCCACTATCTAATTATAATAAAGAGCAAAGCTGTGCTATGCCTGCTTGCCGTATGCAAACTGAGCTCCATCCCGTTGCCTTCCTATACTCTCCTGCTCCATCTCACACTCTACCAACAATTATGGAAACTGATCTCTGCTCCATCCCTCTCTCTGAACCTTCAAACCAGGGATGCTCAAACTGGTTTTCGGGCCCTGACCCTCAGCCAGTTAGGTTTCCAGGACATACCTAATAAATATGCATGAGAAATATTTGCATATATAGGAGGTAATATATGCAAATAAATCTCATGCATATTCATTGGGGATACCCTGAAAATCCGACTGGCTGGAGGGGGAGGGGGGTACCCAAGGACTGATCTGAGTACTCCTATACCACCTCACGGTACACCCGAGCTCAGCATTCACTGTCTTACTACAACATATCTTAATTACGCATTTCCTACACTTCCCAATATTTCCCCATCCTTGGATGAGCTTTTACTACTAGTTATTAAATTAAACCAGAATTGAGACACAATACTTGTGAGAGTGCTGTGGGGCCATCAACCTGACAGCCTTTAATGACTCTACCACAGGAGGATAAAAAAAAAAAAATGGTGACATTTGTAAATTATAAATTTACCACCTAGGCTCAATATAAATAAGCCTTTGACTTGCTGTTATATGCAGTAAAATGTATAGTAACCACAGTTTATTTGGACAAAAAAAATATATTTTATGCCCCCCCCCCCAACCTCAATAGGCCTGGTTTTTAAGATTTCCACAGTGAATCTACATGAGTTATATATCCATACATGGCTCTAAAGAATGCTCATCACTGAAAACCAAATCATTCAGACTGAGCTGTGAACTACTGTTTTATAAGATACTAGCTGTACCCAGCCACGCATTGCAGTGGCAGAGCCAGGTTAAGTGGAAAAGAAAGAAAAGAGAATGGGGATAACCGCTCCCTGCCCCCCCCCCCCCGAACATGGACGCAAGAACATCCCCATGCCCCCCCCCCCCCTGAAGGCCCGCCGATACCTGTCAAAAATGGTAGTCGGTGGAGCGGGCGTTCGTTCCGGCATGGAAGTATTGGCACCAGGCCCTCGGCAGCCAGCACTGAAACTGTCTCTGACGGCTGTTAGAACTTACTCTGTCAGTGGGGTGGAGCTATGGGAGCGGTCGTCTCGCTCAGATAGTAAGGGCGAAGGTGCGCCGGTTGCCAGTCCAGAAAATGTATTTATTTATTTTTGTGCTTTTCTATACCGGCATTCACGGAGGGTCGAATCATGTCGGTTTACATTAAACAAGGGGTGAACAATGGTAGTATACAGTACAAAACAATAACATGTGCAAAGAAAACTGAAAGTTACAATAAAACAGGGATGATTTGAACTGGGAATAGAAGAAGAAGATGATAGCAATTTAACAATAAAACAGAGAAAAACAAGTTACAATAAAACAGGGATGATTCGAACTGGGAATAGAAGAAGAAGACGATAGCAATTTAACATAAGTGGTAATAAGTTGCAGTAACTAGTGAAGTCTGGATATGGTTGATGGAGAATAAATCAGTAAGGGTCCGGAAAGGCTTGCTTAAACAACCATGTTTTGAGTCTTTTTGTCGACGGGCCCTCGCCCTTACTATGTCACATGGGCTACTACCGCCATTGGCGTTCCCGAGTGTCCTAGTAAGGGACAGAGCCGTCGGCGCCATTTTGATTGCTGGCAGCTGACGGCCGTAGTGTATGCGATGTGTCACGGAGCGGTGTTGCCCCCCCCCGCTGGAGCAGCCCGAACTATTCTGCAGTTTTCCGTGCGTTCAGAGGTTGAGGGCAGTAAGTAGAAAAGTCATGGGTGTGGGGGGTGTGAGGAGGGTGTTTTTGTGTGAGTTCGTAGGGTGTGGGAATTGCAAACATGTGGCATGTGAGTGGCCTCCCGGTGTAGCATGCTGGAATTTTGTGGGTTTTTGTGTGTTTTGGGAGGGTTTGTGAAGTAAGTACAATTGGCATGTGTGCGGGGGTGTGTGAGGAGGGTGGAATTGTGTCTGGTCGGAGGGTGTGTGAATCCCAAACATTGGTCACGTGTGTGTGGGGTGTGAGCGTTTGTGCAAGGTGTAAGAGCTTGTGCTTACGTCCAGCAGATGTCGCTGTTTTGTGGAACCAAATATTAAAACTTTTTTACCAGCCCCCAGTGTGACATATATGTAATGTAAGTGTAGAAGAACCTTGCCGTATGTGAGGTGAAGCTTGTGTCCAAATTTGAAAGCAATCGGTTCAGTGGTTGCTGAGAATAGCGATTTCGTACAAACTTTAACATTTTTATTTATATAGATTGTCTTAATGGCACTGTATCTTCTTGAGGATCAGGTTTTCTTCTTAAACTATGTGGGTAAGATTTAAATACATAAAAAGCTGCCCCCAGGTAAAATAAATATTCCAACAACTATTTACTTCAGGATTTTGGGTACAACCTCTACTTTGATATCATCGGAATACAATATAGACATCTTTAGTCCACACCTCGTGAACAAGGCTGGAGAGAGCAAATAGAAGTGGTTTACTTTGTTTACTTTCTTTTTTCTGTTACTGTTCTCTCTTGCACCTCTGTGGTTCTGCCTCTCCCTCCTGTAATCTTCAACAACTCCCGACAAACTACTATGATCAAGACCACAAGAGAGGATCCATAGAGCAACTATATAAACATAAATGTGTTACAACATATTTGCAAGTCTATTGAAAATCATTATTTGAATTAGGAATAGCTGAATCATAGTACTTTCCTGTTCTCTTTAGCACAGACTACAAATCAGCTATTTCAATCAGCATAATTGGACAGAGTAGCACAGTAGGAAACTAATAGCAGACAAGTGATGTGGAGGGTCATGATCTTTTTGAAGTGATCCTAAGGGAGTAAAATAAGTAGATCTGAAAAATAATTTACCACACAGACACACAGCTAAAATACTGACATTTATAATCATACAAGCTCTTAGAAACTGTTTTGCATTATCATGAAATTATAGATTTCTACAAAATCCTATAATTTCATCTGTTTTATGTTTAAACTGTTTATTGAAAAACACAAGTCAATACATACAGACCTTCGAAGTACAGGGTTTCTTATGCATTGCAAAGGTATCTGTAGCTCAACAAAATAAACATTTTTACCAGTTTTATCCTTCCTTACCGCCTCCCATTATCACCTTCCCCTCTTTACTAAAATCTATGAATCATTTCAACAGATATATTGTCTGCACATCACATTCTCATACTATAAGGTATATTTGATTTTCATTCACGCTAAACATTATCCAAGTCTTCCCCATATACTAGCTAAGAGCCACTTTTTAAGACCTTGCTCCTTACTTTTGAAGACAATGTCTGAATATACTTTTCCCAAGTAATCATGAAGATCTGTCATCGCTTAAAAGTCATGTTGGAAGCCATATTTTCTATCTGCATCATGTTATGTAACAGATTAGATTAGATTTGCCATTGCCAAAAAGAAGGGGTCTGATTTTTTGCCTAAAATACAAGCCTTTCTAGTAAATAAACCATTCCCCTGCATTTGAAAAACAGCAGGGAAAACTGTTCAACAAGCATTGCCTCGGGTATTTTCACAATATTATAGCCCAAGATTTTTGAAATGTAATTTGCCACTTTAGTCCAGAAAGGTTGAATTCAGGAGAAGCCCAAAAACAGTGTGGCAGAGTACCTTCTGCTGAATTACACTTGACACATAGCTTTGTATTAGATATGCCCACTTTAAATGCATGAGCCTGGGAAATGAATGCCCTTCTCAAAAATTTGTATTGTAGTTCCCTTATGGCCATATTAAAGGAAAGCTCTTTGAGATGTTTAAAACATGACTTAAAAGTCCATGCTGGTATCCTAAATCTATTCCCAAGAAGCCAACGAGGCAAAGGAAATCTTCAGATTGATCTCTGGGCAAAATTTATGTAAGCTTTTATGTAGCAATGATAGAGTGAGCTTTTTCACCTCTTCATGTTTGATGATTTCCTCCAATAACTCTAAAGAAGATAATTCCAAGGCATTTGATGGCAATGAGGCTATACAGTGCCTCAACTGAACCTAAGAAAAACAACTGACATCAATCAGAGGTAGATTTAAAAGCATTTCTCACACAAAAATGGCCACATATGTGCGCAAATTTTAAGAAGCTGGGAAGGGCGCACATACATTCATGTACGCACGCCCAGAATAAGGAGGTGGAAAAGGGGCAGGTCCAAGACTGATGCGCGTAACCACAAACTTTGCATAGGCAACGTACTTATGCTGCCTGCGTAACTGCTCCTCATGAGACAAAGCAGCCGGGGGGGGGAAGAAGAGATAGAAAGAGAAAGACGCTTATAGAGTCACTGACACTCTCTATATATAATGTACCACTCTAGAGGGGAACTTTGAATCGGGGTGGGTTTTCGGGAGGTGGATTGGGGTTGGAGTTACATTCACATTCAAAGGTATTCATAGTAAAATTCACATCAGTAAAGAATTATAGCCCTTAAAAGTGATGAAAACGAATAGATTTGTACAATGTACCTAGCCCTACAGTGTACAAATCAATTTCTCTCGTTAGACCTTTACAATGTCTCCAAAATGTTTACTATCTCTTTATTACTATTAACAGGGGTTTCCATTTTAGATTTAAGCATAGCAATAAATCTGGGACAAGAATTAATTTTAATCAGATTTACCATCATTCTGCCCATTTTATTACCATATTAATATAGCTGGAATTTGTAATAGGTAATGCTTTTTACAGTTCTCTGATGCACCAGTGAATTTAAAGCTATATGCAGAGCTAGATACATTTCTCTATTTTCCTTTGTTTTGGAATTTACCAACATACATTTAGCTTTAATCAACTGACTTTCCAAAGTTAGCCACCGCTTAAGAACATAAGAACATAAGAAAATGCCATACTGGGTCAGACCAAGGGACCATCAAGCCCAGCATCCTGTTTCCAACAGTGGCCAATCCAGGCCATAAGAACCTGGCAAGTACCCAAAAACTAAGTCTATTCCATGTAACCATTGCTAATGGCAGTGGCTATTCTCTAAGTGAACTTAATAGCAGGTAATGGACTTCTCCTCCAAGAACTTATCCAATCCTTTTTTAAACACAGCTATACTAACTGCACGAACCACATTCTCTGGCAACAAATTCCAGAGTTTAATTGTGCGTTGAGTAAAAAAGAACTTTATCCGATTAGTTTTAAATGTGCCCCATGCTAACTTCATGGAGTGTCCCCTAGTCCTTCTACTATCCGAAAGAGTAAATAACCGATTCACATCTACCCGTTCTAGACCTCTCATGATTTTAAACACCTCTATCATATCCCCCCTCAGTCGTCTCTTCTCCAAGCTGAAAAGTCCTAACCTCTTTAGTCTTTCCTCATAGGGGAGTTGTTCCATTCCCCTTATCATTTTGGTAGCCCTTCTCTGTACCTTCTCCATCGCAATTATATCTTTTTTGAGATGCGGCGACCAGAATTGTACACAGTATTCAAGGTGCGGTCTCACCATGGAGCGATACAGAGGCATTATGACATTTTCCGTTTTATTCATCATTCCTTTTCTAATAATTCCCAACATTCTGTTTGCTTTTTTGACTGCCGCAGCACACTGAACCGACGATTTCAATGTGTTATCCACTATGACACCTAGATCTCTTTCTTGGGTTGTAGCACCTAATATGGAACCCAACATCGTGTAATTATAGCATGGGTTATTTTTCCCTATATGCATCACCTTGCACTTATCCACATTAAATTTCATCTGCCATTTGGATGCCCAATTTTCCAGTCTCACAAGGTCTTCCTGCAATTTATCACAATCTGCTTGTGATTTAACTACTCTGCACAATTTTGTGTCATCTGCAAATTTGATTATCTCACTCGTCGTATTTCTTTCCAGATCATTTATAAATATATTGAACAGTAAGGGTCCCAACACAGAACCCTGAGGTACTCCACTGTCCACTCCCTTCCACTGAGAAAATTGCCCATTTAATCCTACTCTCTGTTTCCTGTCTTTTAGCCAGTTTGCAATCCACGAAAGGACATCGCCACCTATCCCATGACTTTTTACTTTTTCTAGAAGCCTCTCATGAGGAACTTTGTCAAACGCCTTCTGAAAATCCAAGTATACTATATCTACCGGTTCACCTTTATCCACATGTTTATTAACTCCTTCAAAAAAGTGAAGCAGATTTGTGAGGCAAGACTTGCCCTGGGTAAAGCCATGCTGACTTTGTTCCATTAAACCATGTCTTTCTATATGTTCTGTGATTTTGATGTTTATAACACTTTCCACTATTTTTCCTGGCACTGAAGTCAGGCTAACTGGTCTGTAGTTTCCCGGATCGCCCCTGGAGCCCTTTTTAAATATTGGGGTTACATTTGCTATCCTCCAGTCTTCAGGTACAATGGATGATTTTAATGATAAGTTACAAATTTTTACTAATAGGTCTGAAATTTCATTTTTTAGTTCCTTCAGAACTCTGGGGTGTATACCATCCGGTCCAGGTGATTTACTACTCTTCAGTTTGTCAATCAGGCCTACCACATCTTCTAGGTTCACCGTGATTTGATTCAGTCCATCTGAATCATTACCCATGAAAACCTTCTCCATTACGGGTACCTCCCCAACATCCTCTTCAGTAAACACCGAAGCAAAGAAATCATTTAATCTTTCCGCGATGGCCTTATCTTCTCTAAGTGCCCCTTTAACCCCTCAATCATCTAACGGTCCAACTGACTCCCTCACAGGCTTTCTGCTTCGGATATATTTAAAAAAGTTTTTACTGTGAGTTTTTGCCTCTACAGCCAACTTCTTTTCAAATTCTCTCTTAGCCTGTCTTATCAATGTCTTACATTTAACTTGCCAATGTTTATGCTTTATCCTATTTTCTTCTGTTGGATACTTCTTCCAATTTTTGAATGAAGATCTTTTGGCTAAAATAGCTTCTTTCACCTCCCCTTTTAACCATGCCGGTAATCGTTTTGCCTTCTTTCCACCTTTCTTAATGTGTGGAATACATCTGGACTGTGCTTCTAGAATGGTATTTTTTAACAATGACCACGCCTCTTGGACATTTTTTACTTTTGTAGCTGCTCCTTTCAGTTTTTTTCTAACAATTTTTCTCATTTTATCAAAGTTTCCCTTTTGAAAGTTTAGCACGAGAGCCTTGGATTTGCACACTGTTCCTTTTCCAGTCATTAAATCAAATTTGATCATATTATGATCACTATTGCCAAGTGGCCCCACCACCGTTACCTCTCTCACCAAGTCCTGTGCTCCACTGAGAATTAGATCTAAAATTGCTCCCTCTCTCGTCGGTTCCTGAACCAATTGCTCCATAAAGCTATCATTTATTCCATCCAGGAACGTTATCTCTCTAGCGTGACCCGATGATACATTTACCCAGTCTATATTGGGGTAATTGAAGTCTCCCATTATTACTGCACTACCAATTTGGTTAGCTTCCCTAATTTCTCTTAGCATTTCACTGTCCATCTCACCATCTTGACCAGGTGGACGGTAGTATACCCCTATCACTGTAGTCTTCCCTGATACACAAGGGATTTCTACCCATAAAGATTCAATTTTGTATTTAGTCTCATGCAGGATGTTTATCCTGTTGGACTCTATGCCATCCCGGACATAAAGCGCCACACCTCCTCCCGACTGCTCCTCTCTGTCATTGCGATACAATTTGTACCCCGGTATAGCACTGTCCCATTGGTTATCCTCTTTCCACCATGTCTCTGAGATGCCAATTAAGTCTATGTCATCATTTACTGCTATACATTCTAGTTCTCCCATCTTACTTCTTAGACTTCTGGCATTAGCATACAAACATTTCAAAGTTTGTTTTTTGATTGTATTTTTATTCTGCTTTTTAATTGATAGGGATAAGTTAGAATTTTTTAGCTCAGGTGAGTTTTTAGTTACAGGCACTTGGACTACTTTTCTAATTATTGGAACCTCACTGTCGGGATGCCCTAATTCTAATGCATCATTAGTATCCTTTAAAGATACATCTCTCCGAACCATGCGCTGCTGAGCGACTGTCGGCTTTCCCCTTTGTTCTAGTTTAAAAGCTGCTCTATCTCCTTTTTAAAGGTTTGCGCCAGCAGTCTGGTTCCACCCTGGTTAAGGTGGAGCCCATCCCTTCGGAAGAGACTCCCCCTTCCCCAAAAGGTTCCCCAGTTCCTAACAAAACTGCATCCCTCTTCCTTGCACCATCGTCTCATCCACGCATTGAGACTCCGGAGCTCTGCCTGCCTCTGGTGACCTGCGCGTGGAATAGGGAGCATTTCAGAGAATGCTACCCTGGAGGTTCTGGATTTAATCTTTCTACCTAAGAGCCTAAATTTGGCTTCCAGAACCTCCCTCCCACATTTTCCTATGTCGTTGGTGCCCACGTGTACCACGACAGCCGGCTCCTCCCCAGCACTGTCTAAAATCCTATCTAGGTGACGCGTGAGGTCCGCCACCTTCGCAATACCTTTCCATCTTTTTGCTATAACAGATAATTTCTCCCTTTATAACTGCCATGGCTGTATACCAAAACAGTAAGGGTCATCTATATTAATATCATTTTGACGTTCATACTTCAACCATTTAGATTTAATGCATTCTTTAAATTGTGATTCTGCTGCCAGAAAATATGGAAATTTCCAGGAACGATTTTTATGCTTTCCGTCCCCCCCCCCCCCCAATCATATGAATCCAAATTGGAGCGTCACCCAACAACGTAATCTCTCCTTTACCTGCATCTGTGATTTGAGAAAATATGCCTTGGAAACCAAAATATAATCAATCCTACAGTGAGTAGAGCATGTTCTAGACAAATGAGTAAGTCTCTCTCTAGAGGATGAAGACACCACCAGGAATCTACCAAATTCAGCTCCACTTCCAAGAAAGGAATCCCCCCAGAAGATCGAACCCTATCCTCCTGTGTGTGATGAGATCTGTCTAAAGTAAGATCATGTACTAAATTAAAATCTCCTCCTACCACCAAACCTTCCTCTAAATGAGGAAGAAGTTTGAATACTTCCCCCAAAAATGAATGGTCATATTTGTTAGGTGCGTAAATGCTACACAGTGGGGTAGATTTTATAAATCTGCGCCCGCACGTACTTTTCTTTGCGCACCAGGTGCAAAACAAGAGTACGCGGGATTTTAACAGATACGCGTGTATCCATTACAATCCGGGGTTGGCGCGTGCAAGGCTGCCCAAAATCAGCAGCCTGGGCACACTGAGCCACGCAGCCTGCCTCAGAGGGAACTTTCCTTCCACCACCCCCCCCCCCCCGACCTTCCCCTCCTTTCCCCTACCTAACCCCCCCCCCCCCCAGCCCTATCTAAACCTCCCCTACCAAAAAAAAAAAAAGATTCTTATGAATCAATATGGCTACTCCTTCAGATCTGGTGTTAGCTGAAGCATATTTAACGTCTCCTACTCACCATCTCATCAACTTTTGGTGTTCTTTATAACTCAGGTGGATCTCCTTCAATAAAACCATTTCATTTTGAAAACTGTGAGTATCTTTATTCACTTGATCGCTGAATTGATACCACATACATTCCAGGACATTATCTTATTTCTTTTTTTTTTATTTTTTTATTATTTTTACAACTTTCAAACAAAGCATCCACTTTGTTCGGAAATACGGTATTCAAACACGAAAATATACATACCAATAAAATTAAATAAAGGAAATACTCATTACAATACCCATTAGACTACAATGTGTGTGTGTGTGTGTGTGTGTGTGTGTGTGTGTGTGTTGGGGGGGGGGGGTTAAGTTCATCATAAAAAGAGGAGAAAAACTTAGGAAACTAAAAGAAAAAGAAATGACATAGCTCAATATGGCATGTACACATTCCAAAAGGATGGATTAACTTAGATGTTGCTTGTTTGAAGCGTGATCTTCTTAGAGTCTATGAAACTCTTGAGCTGTTCTGATGAAAAAAATACATAACTATCTCTGTTGTATTTAACAATGCACTTACAAGGGAACCTTAAAAAGAAGGTTGCTCCAATGGCTAAGGTCTCCTGACGTTATGCCAGGAATCCCTTCCTTCTCTCCTGAGTGGACTTCATTAAGTCTGGAAAAATCCTGACTTTTTGGCACATGAAAAGTGCATTTGATTTCTTAAAATAACTTTTCATGACCATACTCAGATCTTTTTCAGTAAATAATGATATTAACAGTGTAGCTCTTTCAGATACTTCATAATTAGATGACTCTAAAAAGTCAGTTAGATTATCCAAATCTATAGGAGGAAACTGATGTTAAACAGTTAAGCGAGAAGGCAGAAAGTACACTTTATCCAAGGGGGGGAACTGATTCTTTGGTAAACTCCAAAACATTGAAAAAATATCTTAAGGTAATTCGAAGGATCTCTCCCACTATCCTGGGAAAATTTAATACTCAGATTTAAATGCCTTAGAGCATTTTCTATACATTCCACTTTCCTGTTTAAAGCACCACAGTCTTGAATAATAGTAGATTGAACTCCTTTAACATACTGTATTTTCTTCTTCCACATTTTTAAACTTATCCAGAATCTCCTGTTGCTGTGAGTCCGTGTTCTTGAAAATAGTTTCCACTTGCTGAGAGAGTTAATTAAAAAAAAAAAGTCTGAAAAAACATTGCCCATTGAGGATATTAAGTTCCATACAGACTCTAGGGTAACCACCGCAGGCTTCTCAAATGAAACTGGTAAACTATTAAATAGGAGAGTTCCAGTTGCAAACATCTCACCTCCATTTGCCTCCTGGATGATCATACCAGCTGGTGCAGAAGTACCGGCTCCCTCTCCATTAATTCAAGAAAAGCTGAGCATGGGGGATTCCAAAGCTGCTGCCCCTCAGCCTCCGCTACTTGGAGTCCCTTCTTCAGGGATCCACATGGAGCTCGGCAACATGGCTACCCATACTGCCAGTGGATGGCGTTCATCCGGGGGACTCAGAGATACCTCCTCAGAGGTTGGGGTGGGTTTTCCTCCACTTGCTGCGGCAGCCGGAACATGAACCCCTGATTGCAATGCCGTTCCCGTGCCCTGCAAGATCGTTGTCTGCCCGGATAAGGATGAAGAAACCGAGAGGTATGTTCTAATTTTCCCCTTCCTCTTCGCAGGCATTTTAAATCTCCAAAAATAAGGAAAAAGTTCAGTAGGAAACAGCGAGCGGTCAGAACTGTGCTTAGGTTAAGCCGCCATCTTATCAATCCTGTACCACCTCCACTGGCTCCCCATCAAATATAGAATTATATACAAAGTACTAACCATCATACACAAAAACTTACATAATCTTGCCCCACTCGATCTCACTTTCCAGATTCGCCCTAAATACTCCACCAGACCTTTGAGAAGAGCTTACCTTAATACCCTCTTCGTCCCTCAAGCTAAAACATCTCTAAGAAAAAGGGCCTTTTCTACCGCTGGTCCCTCTAACTGGAACACTCTCCCTCCTGACCTCCGACAGGAGATTTGCCCTATCTCCTTTAAGAAAAAACTTAAAACTTGGTTATTCAAGCTTGCCTTTCCAGAACCATCTTGTTAGCTTAAAGCCTTCTCTACATCTCTTACTACACTTCTCTGTTTATTTCTCTCCCTTATATGGTTTGATCTGTTATTAATCTTAGTCTTTTTCATTTATTCTGGTTCCCTCTGAAGAGACCCTTAGTCACTCTTTCGACTTTCCCTTTTATTTTATTTTTTGATTTATTTATTTATTTTATTTTATTTTTATTTTATTTATTTTATGTTATTATTATTTTATTCTATCTCATTCCATTTATGTCTTCCGCTTTTCCCCCACTCCTTTTTATACATACCTGCTCCCTAACTAAGCCTAGTACAAGAACAACAAATTTTGAATTATACATTTACTGGACTTTTATCACTTATGACCTTCATTACTATGTAATCCAATCCAATTCTTATCTACCTTGATTACTATGTAATTTAAATTGTATATTTAGTTTTTCTTCTCATTGACTATTACTTAAAGTTGCTTAAATGTTCATTGTTCCATGTAAGGCCGTCTGGCAAGTTTTTGTTCTTTGTAAACCGGTTTGATTTGCATCTAATGTAGGAAGATCGGTATAAAAAAACAAAAAATAAATAAATAAATAAAATCTTAACTCCTCCCTGAGCCTTACCTTATCATTCTGAATCATTTGTCATCCATTAACCAGGAGAAAAAGAATAAATAAAAACCACCAATTGGCTTTTTTTTTTAATTTTAGGAAATGTGAGTCCTCCAGGCTAGCCTCACATCGGAAAGCCATCGAAAAGATCACTACTCTTCCATATCTTGGAAATGTGTAAACAAGCTTAACCTCAGCATCATGTGTGTTTATCCAATACTCCCTCCCCCCATCATGTTCTACCACTTGCATACCCCTTATTGAAGATTGGGTTCTGTATTTAGGACCCCCTCCCCCCATTCTATCTGCAATCCCTACCCTTCTTTAAGAAGCTTATGGGGTAGATATGTAAAAGCCATTTACTCAGATAATTAAATGGCTTACCCGGCAATATTTATCCCTCAATTCAGTTAAATTCTAGCCGGGTACCTAGCCGAATATTGGGTATATCTGACTAAGTTATCCAGCTTCATGTGGTGGAATAATGTGCTACTTAACCAGATATTTTTAATGATATCTGGCTAAGTAGCACTGTCATAAGTTTAAAAGTAATAAAGAGAGCGGGCCATCCCCCCCTCCCCCCCCAAATATATTTAAAGACCCTGTCGGGTTGTGCTTTCTTCACCCTCTCACGCCTAAAAATATTAACCAGAAGAAGGTAAAATGGGTATTACCAATATAAATAGCAAATCAAATACCTGTATACAATATTCAAACATTTAATACAAAATCAGTTTTTTCCGCCTCCTGGGCCTGATTGACAGATCCCCTGAAACGAAGACCATGACAGCATGCTATCGACGGGAAAACATTATTCAAACATTTAATACAAAATCAGCGTAAAAACCTTTATCAAAATATGCACAATACATATATGTTCTGCCCCAAATATGAATATCCACACATAAATACAAAATAAAAGTTACATGTAAAAGTTTCAAATTGCCTCCAATAAATTCAAACAGTTTTACATATACCCCTATTATAGTCCTACATTCTCAGGCCTTCTACACTCCCAAAGATCTTTGTTTCACCAATGGCTTCATCAGGGAATATATGACAACTCACTAGGGGTAAATAACTAGTGGAGGACGTTGTGATGTCCCACCAACGATCATTTGCTTGTAGAATGTGTTCACATTATTCAAATACGAACTATATTTTCCTCAAATGACCAACTCCAGATGTTACATTTCAAATATTAAGTTTCCATGTTCTAACATAATCCATTAATCTAGAAAGCAATATGATATATAACACACCAGCAATATATTTCATTTATATACCCTCACCAATTGAAAATACAGTTAACCTACCTTCAAACATACAATTCACCAATTAAATAAATCAATAAACTGAGACCACTCATCAACTACAAAATCTTTTACTCACGGACTCCTCATCAGTCAACTATATAGACAAACATCAAGCCAAATAAAATCCAATTTACAATATTCTAATCATTTAAACACTTAGAAAATTTAAATACGAAAAATTGATTAAATTGAATTAAATACCATTCAACATCCAATATATACTACTTCATCTTCAATATCCAAACTAATAAAGTTTCCCCTCCATCAAAAGCTACACCAATATATTATCATTAAGGTGTTCAAACACTATAACATTATAATACATATAGTTATTTGATCAAATTTACCATGTTCACAGAGTACTATATGCCTAAACCTTCCAAATGAATCTTCTGTAATGTATATCGGCACGCAACACTTCCTTCGCGCAGACCATCTATGCACAAATATATAACATTCACCATCAATACATGCTGTAGGTTACAATACTGAATAAATTGGGCTATAAACAGTTACTTACCAGCAACACTGCCGAGAAAAACATTCTAACATCAGTATTGACATAACCACAGCAAAAACGCTGTGGCGGCGCACTGCTGTGAATAAACTCCTTATATTGTCCAATGGAGCTAACCAAGGACTAACATCTGACCCAGCACGATCCAATCAAAACTGCGCTTTTGCATTACTGCCATCCCTTATAAATATACACTCCACTTGATATCCTTGTTCAAACCCGATGGCTCTAAAGTGTTCCAATTAAATATGTAAAGCTGTTCCTTACGCAACACTTGAGAAATGTTGCCGCCCCCCCCCCCCGGTTGTAAATGAATCTGCAGTACCACATAAAACTTTAAATCTTCAATTTTAGTGTGGTATGGCAATACTGATTTGTTAATTGTATTGGCAATGTTAACATCTGGCAGCCCCTTCCCCTTCTTTCCCATCCACCCGCAAAGGTATTCTAAATAACCAGGTCCCCACCCCTTTAGTAAGATTGCTGGGAGCAAGGGACCTGTTGCCCTGCTCCCAGCACCTCTGCGCTACTCTAAAACACAGCACTGGAAGGAGTGGGTGGGAGAGAAGGGAAGGGGCTGCCAGATGTTAACATTGCCAATACAATTAACAAATCAGTATTGCCATACCACACTAAAATTGAAGATTTAAAGTTTTACGTGGTACTGCAGGTTCATTTACAACAGGGCAGGGAGGGGCCTACTGAATACTGACCTACTGAATACTGGCCTTTGTTTATGTAACGTGAGAAATTCCTCCCAAACCTTCTCATTTAAACAACTTAAGGCTTACAGATTAAGATGCTAATAGTGAAACTTTTCTTACTATATGTCAGAACTCTCAACATTTCAGACTTAAATAGCAAAATTCCAGCGTATAAACTATTAGCTCCCAATTTTATCATACAGATGTAGTCACACTCAACACAATTATGCACCATAGCTTATGTCTACAATCACAAGAAAGTAAAAAAACAAAACTGCCAGTGACCTGTCCATGTTATCTCTGCAGGGAGCCTAGTCAATGGGCCTGTTCAACATTCAGTTTCCCATGCGTTTTTGAGAGGCTTAGTTCCTGGGGCAACCATTTTTCCAAAAAACCCACCAACTCCCGCTCTCCCAACAACTCCAGCAAGTTGATAAAACGTAAGTTATTGCCCCAGATCTGTTCTCTAGATCTTCTAACCGCTCCTCTGATTTTTTTTTTAAGGCTGCTTTGAGCACAGTTACCTCTGTCTGCGTTTCCTGTAGGCCATTTTGTGTATCAGACGCACTCTGCTCAAGCTCTTCGAAGTGGTGCTCAAATATGGTTACGGTCGCTGATACGTCTTCCAGCTTATCAAAAAAATTTTTTAATTCTGCATCCAAGACTTCCAGTATCGCAGTCCTAACTTCAGATATCGGCACTGTCTTCGTTATTTCCTGCTCCATGTTAGCGCGTCCATTTGCCACTTTAGTGTCTCCCAATCTGGGCTTTTCTTTTTCTCACTTTTTGCAGCCGAACTGACATACCCAGACTTATTCCAAAAGATGTGGTAGCTGATACTTGTCTTATGGAATACTCATCACCAGAAATTTTAGCCAGATGGGGGTGGATTGAGAGCAGATAAGCCCAAGAGAAAAACAGTCACATCTATCCCCTTTCACAACACCACGTAATTTAATTTCATGTATTTTAAACTTATTAATCTTGTCAATGTCTGACTGGATAATGCCTATTTACATTTTGAAAATAGATTAAAAAAATCATCAAGTATCCAGCACTTCATATGGATTAGCTCAACTTCAAAATCTGAAGATATAAAGCAAAACCAAAATGAAGTTGAGCATTTCCTTGTTCTTATTTCCTCTTGGGAGTTGAGCTTTCATAATGCACAGCACTTCATTTCAATGGATGTCCAATTTTCTTATGAAATTCCTCATCTTTCATTTTGTTTTACAGGGTTGTGTATTCATTTGGAACAAATGCAAAAAAATACAATAGAGGCCATTTCCAGTTTGCACAAATTATATGAACAGAAAATAGACCCTGAATGATTATACACAAAGGAGCAGGCATAAACTTTGGGGCTAAGCCTCTGTGATCAACCTTGGCTCTGGACAGAGGCATTGGTGACCAGGCTCCAGAGTCAACTGGGATCTGGCCTCTGGTCTAGGCATCAGCCAGGCCCCGGCATTGGACCCAGGCATAGGTCTCAGGCCTATACCTGGGCAACAGGGACCCAGCCTTGGGCTGAACCCGGGCATCAGGACTGGACCTAGACCCTGGCAGCAGGGACCTTGCCTCGGCCGGGTCCCAGCACTGGGTCTAAGCCTATGGCCCGGCTCAAGCCAGGCATCGGCAACTGTGATGCAGCCTCAGCCAGGTCCCGGCATCAGGCCTAGGCCTCCATTTTTCTTTTACACTGACTTCAATGTAAAATAAAACAAATAATTAAGCATAAGCAATGGCAAGTTAAATGTAAGACATTGATAAGACAGGCTAAGAGAGATAATTTGAAAAGAAGTTGGCCGTAGACACAAAAACTCACAATAAAAACTTTGTAAAATATATCCGAAGCAGAAAACCTGCAAGGGAGTCGGTTGGACCGTTAGATGATCAAGGAGTTAAAGAAGCACGTAGGGAAGATAAGGCCATCGCGGAAAGATTAAATGATTTCTTTACGTCAGTGTTTACTGACGAGGATGTTGGGGAGATATCTATTCCGGAGACGGTTTTCAAGGGTGATGATTCAGATGAACTGAACCTGGAAGATATGGTAGGCCAGATTAATAAACTGAAGAGTAGTAAATCACCTGGACAGGATGGCATACACCCCAGAGTTCTGAAAGAACTAAAAAATGAAATTTCAGACCTATTTCAATTAATCTGTAACTTACCATTAAAATCATCCATTGTACCTGAAGATTGGAAGATGTCCAAGAGGGCTCCAGGGGTGATCCAGGAAACTATAGAATGGTGAGCCTGACTTCAGTACCGGGAATTATCGTGTAGACTGTTATAAAAACTAAAATCACAAAACATAGACATGGTTTAATGGGACTCAGCCAGCATGATTTACCCAAGGGAAGTCTTGCCTCACAAATCTCCTAAATTTATTTGAATTGGTGACTAAACATGTGGACTAAGGTGAATAGATAGATGTGGTATATTTGGATGTTCAGAAGGCGTTCGACAAAGTTCCTCATGAGAGGCTACTAAGAAAACTAAAAAGTCATGGGACAGGAGGCAATTTCCTTTTGTGGATTGCAAGTTGGTTAAAAGGCAGGAAAGAGAGAGTAGGATTAAATGGTCTGTTTTCACAGTGGAAAAAGGTAAACAGTGGAGTGCCTCAGGGATCTGTACTTGGATCTGTGCTTTTTAATATATTTATAAATGATCTGGAAAGGGGTACAGTAAGTGAGGTGATCAAATTTGCGGATGTCAAAATTATGCAGAGTAGTTAAATCTCAAACGGATTGTGAAAAATTGCAGGAGACCCTTGCGAGACTGGAAGATTGGGCTTCCAAAAGGAAGATGAAATTTAACGTGGACAAGTGCAAAGTGATGCATATAGGGAAAAATAATCCTTGCTGTAGTTACACAATGTAAGGTTCTATCTTAGGAGTTACCACCCAGGAAAGAGATCTAGGCATCACAGTGGATAATACATTGAAAACATCGACTCAGTGTGCTGTGGCAATCAAAACAGGAAACAATGTTAGGAATTATTAAGAAGGGAATGGCAAATAAAATGATGGATGTCATAATGCCTCTGTATTGCTCCATGGTGAGACAGCATCTTGAATACTGTCTGCAATTCTGGTCGCCGCATCTCAAAAAGATATAGTTGCATTGGAGAAAGTACAGAAGGGTGACCAACATGGAAGTTAGGGCTGTTCAGTTTGCAGAAGAGACGAATGAGGGGGGAAATGACAGGTCTACAAATTCATGAAAGGGCTTGAACAAGTTAATGTAAATCGGTTATTTACTGTCTCAGATAACAGAATGACTAGGGGGTCACTCCATGAAGTTAGCAAGTAGCTCAAAGCAAATCAAAGAAAATTATTTTTCACTCAACGCATAGTTAAGCTCTGGAATTCATTGCCAGAGGATGTGGTTAAAACAGTTTATGTAACTGGATTTAAAAAAGGTTTGGATAAGTTCCTAGAGAAGTACTTAAACTGCTACTAATCAATAAGCAATAGTAGCTTGAGATTTATTTAATGTTTGGGTACTTGCCAGGTACTTGTGACTTATATTGTCCACTGTTGGAAACAGGATGCTATGCTTGATGGACCCTTGGTCTGACCCAGTTTGGCATATCTTATGTTCTTATGTTCTAATAAAATAAAATGTTTTTTCATTCTACTTACCAATTAAAAAAAAAAAACTTCTTCGCCAGCAGGCCTGATCTCCCACTACCACACCCTCCCAAATCTGTAAAAATGTCAGTCATAATGCCCAATGGCCCTCCAAGCAAACTAAAAATTAGTGCACCATAACATCTGACGAGCCTCCCCCCAATACCACCTGCAATTTGGACAACAACAGGCAAGGTCTGGCCCCCCTCCTACCCCCTTATCCTCACACCCCACTCAGAAACCCCCAGAAACTCCAAGGCTGATGGGAATGCAGGTACATTTGTACTGCTCCCGGTGGTGTCTAGCATTGCTGTCCTATAATACTCTGACAGCAATGCTGGACTTCACCAGGAGTAGTATGAATGTACTGTACTCCCAGTGGCCTTTGGGATTTGGATGGGGCAGGAGGGAAGGAATTATGAGGGTTTCTAAGCATGCCTACCATTTTCCAAATCATGTACGGAGGGCACAGAAAGGTTTGTCAGGTGCTATGGCCCATAATTTAGTTAATTCACTTGGAGGGGGAAGGGGAGTTATTGAAGTTAGCCGGATAGCACTAAATATCGACATTATCTGACTGTGTCATCCAGCTAACTTTGCTCTGCCCTGGAATGCTGATTTAACCGGTTAAGTGGCAAGAATTTCAAAGCCCTGGGGGTTTGTTTGACTAAGTACCAAGTTAGTTGGACAAACCCCTCTGAATACAGACCTCAGAGTTAATTCTCTGATATGGCCTATAAAGTTCATGTGCAAGATCATTGGATAATTCTTTTGATAGGCCAATAAAAAAGTACCACAACCTGCAAAGATGCTAGCACCAAAATCTAGGAACTGAATTTAAAACAGTTATTGGCACATGTGTAAGACAGGATGACAGAAAAACCATGCAACCATATTCAAAATGGCACTTAGCTGGCTAAGTTTTTAGCTGGACAAGACAGGGGTGGGGAATGGGCAGGACGGGGAGCAGTCAAGTTGGCTGGATAAATTAACCAGCTAACTTGATATTCAGAGCTAGCCTGCTGATTTATCTAGCCAACTCTGGTCAGGCCAAAGGGTTGTCCTAAAATTAGGACAAGTTTAAGATAGCTGGAAATATTCAGTGGTGTGGGTGCACTGCTGAATATATAACACTATTTAGCCAGTTATGTATAACCGGCTAACAGCAGCGCCACACAGAGGCTGAATATGGACCTCCATGTTTCTGCAAAAACAATGTATTCATAATTTTTTGAGCAAGGTGTTTACCTACTCCTTCAATGATACTAATGTGTTTAGGTACAATATCTTGTTTTATTTTGTTTTCATTTCTTTTGCCCAGCAGTTTCCTCTATTAAGTTCAAACAGAATCGGCCTCTGTTGGACTAGAGAAACTTCAACCACAATAAGAACATGCCATACTGGGTCAGACCAAGGGTCCATCAAGCCCAGCATCCTGTTTCCAACAGTGGCCAAGCCAGGCCATAAGAACCTGCCAAGTACCCAAAAACTAAGTCTATTTCATGTTACCGTTGCTAGTAATAGCAGTGGCTATTTTCTAAGTCAACTTGATTATTTATTTTTTTATTTTTTATTTAGCATTTTTTTATATACCGAGGTATAGCATAGTTGCCTTCACTCCGGTTTACATACAGAACTTAATAGCAGGTAAAGGACTTCTCCTCCAAGAACTTATCCAATCCTTTTTTAAACACAGCTATACTAACTGAACTAACCACGTCCTCTGGCAGCAAATTCCAAAGTTTAATTGTGCGTTGAGTGAAGAAGAACTTTCTCCGATTAGTTTTAAATGTGCCACATGCTAACTTCATGGAGTGCCCCCTAGTCTATTATCTGAAAGACTAAATAACTGATTCACATCTACCAGTTCTAGACCCCTCATGATTTTAAACACCTCTATCATATTCCCCCTCAGCCGTCTCTTCTCCAAGCTGAAAAGTCCTAACCTCTTTAGTCTTTCCTCATAGGGGAGTTGTTCCATTCCCCTTATCATTTTGGTAGCCCTTCTCTGCATCTTCTCCATCGCAATTATATCTTTTTTGAGATGCGTCGACCAGAATTGTACACAGTATTCAAGGTGGGGTCTCACCATGGAGCGATAGAGAGGCATTATGACATTTTCCATTTTATTCACCATTCCCTTCCTAATAATTCCCAACATTCTGTTTGCTTTTCTGACTGCTGTAGCACACTGAACCGACAATTTCAATGTGTTATCCACTATGACGCCTAGATCTCTTTCTTGGGTGGTAGCTCCTAATATGGAACCTAACACTGTAACTATAACATGGGTTATTTTTCCCTATATGCATCACTTTGCACTTATCCACATTAAATTTATCTGCTATTTCGATGGCCAATTTTCCTGTCTCACAAGGTCTTCCTGCAATTTATCACAATCTGCTTGTGATTTAACTACTCTGAATAATTTTGTATCATCTGCAAATTTGATTACCTCACTCGTCATATTTATTTCCAGATCATTTATAAATATATTAAAAAGTAAGGGTCCCAATACAGATCCCTGAGGCACTCCACTGCCCACTCCCTTCCACTGAGAACATTGTTCATTTAATCCTACTCTCTGTTTCCTGTCTTTTAGCCAGTTTGTAATCCACAAAAGGACATCGCCACATATACCATGACTTTTTACTTTTCCTAGAAGCCTTTCATGAGGAACTTTGTCAAATACCTTCTGAAAATCCAAGTACACTACATCTACCGGTTCACCTTTATCCACATGTTTATTATCTCCTTCAAAAAAAGTGAAGCAGATTTGTGAGGCAAGACTTGCCTTGGGTAAAGCCATGCTGACTGTGTTCCAATAAACATGTCTTTCTGTATGTTCTGTGATTTTGATATTTAGAACACTTTCCACTATTTTTCCTGGCACTGAAGTCAGGCTAACCGGTCTGTAGTTTCCCGGATCGCCCCTGGAACTCTTTTTAAATATTGGGGTTACATTAGCTATCCTCCAGTCTTCAGGTACAATGGATGATTTTAATGAAAGGTTACAAATTTTTACTAATAGGTCTGAAATTTCATTTTGGAGTTCCTTTAGAACCCTGGGGTGTATACCATCTGGTCCAGGTGATTTACTACTCTTCATCAATCAGGCCTACCACATCTTCTAGGTTCACCGTGATTTGATTCAGTCCATCTGAATCATTACCCATGAAAACCTTCTCCGGAACGGATATCACCCCAACATACTCTTTAGTAAACACTGAAGCAAAGAAATCATTTATTTATTTAAAAATATTTCTATACCGTCTTTCACAAACACAGTTTGACCAAAACGGTTCACAACAATTCCAACAAAAACAAAATTAAAAAATATATAAATAATTAAACAGAAATAAACTAAAACAAATATTGTGTAGAAAATTAGTAAAATAGAGTAAAAAAAAAAGAAAAAAAATACAAAGTATATTTATAAACCCTAATTCTAAAAGAAACTATACTATTTTTTACCACAAAAAGATACAGTCAGAAATTTTAAAGTAAAAATAAAATAAAAATTGTCATTATTTTGCAAATATGCACCTTAGACAGTTGACTAACAGGCAGATGGTGTGACTCTTAGGAGTTAACCAATCCTTCCGGGTTGTTCTCCGAAGACTATCTTAAAAAGATACGTTTTTACTGCCTTCTTAAATTCTTTGTGGTTGGTAATTTGCCTTAAAGTATTGGGAATTGAATTCCATAACAAAGGGCCTGCCACCGAAAAAGCTCTCTCTCTTGTTATATTTAATCTCACCAGCCTAACTGAGGGAACATCAAGCAAGTATTTATACTCCGATCTAAGATGTCTAGTTGGCTTGTACAGTCATAATGTAGTGCAGAGCCAAGTTGATTCCAGATCATGTATTAAAGAGTGAATTAAAGATAATACTTTATATTTCACACAGAATTTAATAGGAAGCCAATGTAAATTACATAAAATGGGAGAGATATGATGTCTCATAGGTGAGCCTGTCAATAAATCGAACCGCTGAGTTTTGAATCTGCTGTAAGGGTTTAGAGTGGAGTCAGGTAAACCCAAAAAAAGACTGTTGCAATAGTCCAAACCAGCAAAAATGAGAGACTGGAAGACAGTTTGAAAGTCAGATTTGAATAATAATGGTTTTAATCTTTTTAAAGTATGTAGTTTAAAGAAAGAATTCTTTACTAAATAAGAAACATGTGTTAAAGATAAATTAGTATCTAGTTGTATTCCAAGGTTACGAGCTACTTTTTTAACTTCAATTATCTCGTTACCTAGCATGATCAATGATGGTGGACAATTTTCAGGATTGTCAGTCATGCTTAAAAAAAGCAATTCTGTTTTTTTGGTATTAAGCTTAAGCCGGCTATGGCTTAGCCATTGCTCAATTGTCTTTACATAAAGTTTACAAAAAGAAATGGTCTCAGCCCAGGAGGATTTATAGGGAACATAAAGTTGGATATCGTCCGCATAGATTTTAAATTGGATATCCAATGCAGCTAATATGTTACACAATGGTAGCAAATAGATATTGAACAGTACCAGTGACAAGGAAGACCCTTGTGGAACCCCGGTATTTTGGGTGAAAAATTGTGAAGATTTACCTTTAAAATTTACTTGACAGCGACGATTAGAGAGATAACTATTAAACCAATTAAGTACTGTATTTTGTAAACCAATCGCTTGAAGTCTGTGATGGCCTTATCTTCTCTAAGTGCCCCCTTAACCCCTCGATCATCTAATGGTCCAATTGACTCCCTCACAGGCTTTCTGCTTCGGATATATTTTAAAAAGTTTTTATTGTGAGTTTTTGCCTCTACGGCCATCTTCTTTTCAAATTCTCTCTTAGCCTGTCTTATCAATGTCTTACATTAACTTGCCAATGCTTATGCATTATCCTATTTTCTTGTGTTGGATCCTTCTTCCAATTTTTGAATGAAGATCTTTTGGCTAAAATAGCTTCTTTCACCTCCCCTTTTAACCATGCCAGTAATCGTTTTGCCTTCTTTCCACCTTTTTTAATGTGTGGAATACATCTGGACTGTGCTTCTAGGATGGTATTTTTTTTTAACAATGACCACGCCTCTTGCACACTTTTTACTTTTGTAGCTGCTCCTTTCAGTTTTTTTCTTACAATTTTTCTCATTTTATCAAAGTTTCCCTTTTAAAAGTTTAGCACGAGAGCCGTAGATTTGCTTACCTTCCCCCTTCCAATCATTAATTCAAATTTGATCATATTATGATCACTATTGCCAAGCGGCCCCACCACCATTACCTCTCTCACCAAATCCTGTCCTCCACTGAGAATTAGATCTAAAATTGCTCCCTCTCTTGTCGTTTCCTGGACCAGTTGCTCCATAAAAATGTCATTTATTCCATCTAGGAACGTTATATCTCTAGCATGTACCGATGATACATTTATCCAGTCAATATTGGGGTAATTGAAGTCTCCCATTATTACCGCACTACCAATTTGGTTAGCTTCCCTAATTTCTCTTAGCATTTCACTGTCAGTCTCACCATCTTGACCAGGTGGACGGTAGTATACTCCTATCACTATAGTCTTCCCCGACACACAAGGGATTTCTACCCATAAAGATTCAATTGTGCATTTAGTCTCATGCAGGATGTTGGACTCTATGCCATCCCGGACATAAAGCGCCACACCGCCTTCGGGTGCTCCTCTCTGTCATTGCGATATAATTTGTACCCCAACATAAGAACATAAGACCTAACAAAGACCTGCTTTACACAATGGGACAATTCACTACACAAAGTTTGTATCACATTCAGGTGGCAATACTTTAACAACATGGGCTCTTTCCAAAAGTTGCTGTTTAAAACTAAACGTGATAGTTTACTTTTCTGCAAATAAAAAAATAAAAGAATCATCTTCCTGCTTAAATCTCCAAGGGAAAAAAACCCTACAAAGATTGCGTTTACTTTTGGAATAGAAATCCTTAAAAATTTTAAGTTGCAACATAAGCAAATTGAGAAATTCAATTCAGGAATCTAGTTGGTTTTTGGAATTAATATAACACTAGCAAAGTAATTTACAGATTACATCATGATCTAGAGCATAAGCAGCACATCAATTCACAGTGCTGGACAGCTTACATACCTGGTATAAGACAAACTGCTATATACAAAATAAAAAAACCGCCAAAGTAAAATTAGGTCTATCTTCATGAGATCACCAAACTGTATTTGTGTCTTACTCTCTGATGACCCACACAATCCTCAAGCACTGACAGTCCTTTAGAACAAAATCATTTCATGAATTCCATCAAATAGGTGGCAATGCAGAATGCTACCTGATGATTAAAATGCACTTTAATTTTTCCTTGATATAATCCCCCTTTCTGATTTGGTTTCAATCCTCCTCCCTCTGTAAATCTGACTTTGCTATTAAGATAATATAAACGGCAGTGGTATTCGTGCTGCAATATACAGCATGTCACTTGGTTCAACAAAATAGAAATCAAGTTGAACGCTAACTCCTGTTTTTTCACAGCATTATTTGTAACAAATCAAACTATGCCAGCACTGCATTGCAGTTATTCATCTGGATCTTAGTTTATTTCTGCAATTCATTTTCAATAAAAAAATAAAACAGAAGATAAGCAGTAAGCAAAATAAGAGTTCTACCTACAGGAATTCCTCTGACTATTCTCCTTGGATCCTGGAGATGACATGGCTGTGAGGAATGAACAAGCAAACAAGCACAGTGCTGGTCAAGTGAAGTCTCCAGTTACCAAACAGCTCCATAGACTTGCATCTTCTGTGATGTAGAACAAAGGAAGCAAGACTGAAGCTGGAGACACAGCCAGCCTGTTTTTTCTCCAGATGAATAGCACAGAGCTTGCCCGTTTTCAATTGGTCACTTATGCACACGCACACATGCACTGACACACTTCAACTGGCTCTGCCTTTCCTAACGCCGAATGCGAGCTGTCAAGCTCTGGAGGGGCCAGGATGCATACATCTGGGAACATACCACATGCTGGGGGTGTACAGTATCATTAATCCATAGAATTCAGCTTTCTTAACATACAAAACTGTACAAATTACAACAAAAATATGCAAAGTGGTCAAGTAACATGTTTAGAGGGAAGCTATTACGTGACACAGATTCTAGGTAGAATACTGAAAGAGGCATACTTATGTGGATCCACCCACTCTTATACTATAGTTCTGTTTAAAGGTCCAGTGTAATACATCGATTGCATTCTATTTTCTTTCAGCATGGGCTCTCCCATTCTACTAGTAATAAAAATCCTTAGAGGCCAGAAGCTCTGAAAGTGCTTTAACAGAAACTGTCAAACCAATAGTCTTGCAATAGAAAAAAAAATGGCTTTTCTTTGAGGCACTTGAATTATTTCTGTTATATATTTTTACAATGGTGAATAAAATTCATTAGTGAAGTACAGACTGTACACCATGCAATTTTTCTTACTTGGTTTTTAACATAAGTAGACTATAATCTTGCTTTCCAGTAGGTTATCTTAGACAGTTTGCGATCTAGCATTTCATAGGATAAATTAAGATGTAAAATCAGTGTTTCTTACTATTTAAGAGTTACTGTATACCTTTGCTGAGAGGACTACATAGTGCAAAACTGCAAGTGGTGGAACATTAGCATCGCAAGTAGCAACAACCATAGCAAATCTTAATTTGCCATAAAGCATTTGTAGGTTTGCTACAAGTATTTTTAATATCAAAAAAATAGCCAAAGAGAAAAATACTGCAGAGAATTGCAGATCAGTGGAATATATGTTTTTTAAATAAATAAAATTCAGTCAGTGCACCAGGGGAGGAAAATTCCTGCCAGGTCACCTGGGTGCCTTGTTCTGGTCCAGGCTGGAAGATAGCCACCTCTGCTTTAAAGAGCCAGGGAAGAGCAAACACTGATTTGGAAAGAACTACTATGGTGGGCCAGCGGCCAGAAGAGCCCAGTCACAGCTTTGAACAGACTGAGCGAGTAACAGCGAAGGTCCTGCGAGGAACCTCCCTTGCTGAGGCAGCCTGGGTGGAGCAACTGCAACCTTAGGCTGCTCCCTATGAGCATATAAATGAGATTGGAGGGATGGTGGAAGAGATGCTAGAGGAAGGGCTGGATTTAACATTTTGGCATCTATAGGAACTAAATTTAGAAAAAGTTCTAACCCAATTTAACACCTTAAAATATGACGCTGCTTATTTATGAGCCTTCTGTGTGGAACGCTGTCAAAAACTTTACTGAAATGCATATCTACAGCACTCACTGCTCCCCCTCTAGTTAATTTTTTTTTATCACCCAATCAAGGGAATGATCAGATTTGTTTTCCCCACAATTTTCCTCTGCTAAAACCACACTGCCTTGGATTCTGTTACCTGCTAGATTCAAAATACTACACCACCCTTTCCTTTAGTAGTAAACTTAATTTTCCCACCACTGAAATCAGACTAGCTGACTTCCAAAGGAATCTCTTGATATACAGAACAGATACAATTCTGTAAATCTTTCCTTATTCTTTATCATGAAACCCGTGACCAAATGACTTCCATTAAAAACCTGGAGATGCATTCTTTCGTACAAAAAAACAATCACAAAAATACAATTTTTATTTATTATGGTCATTTGTAAGAGACAGAGGGTCGGTGAAATCATCTCATCTTGCGGATCTACTTTCCACTGTGTTATTCTCTGATTCATGCGTTTCTTCCTGTGGATCACAGTCTGTGCCCCTAAGCTCCTGTGATTCTGCGGTGGGAAGAACCCGCATAATTAGTCTGTTGCCACATAATATTCAACCTGCTGCACAAACAAACTTGAAGCTCCCCTACGCTAATTAAATCATAGGAAAGAAGCTACAGAGTACCTACAGTGCTGATTAATCAGTCTTCTATCTCAGCCCGCAACAACTAATATCTCTGGCTTCATATTCCAGTTCCCCCTACTTCCAAGGCAGCTTGCAGGAACAGGAGAGGGGTCAGCTGGAGGAGACAAGAGCCAAACCACAATGCTCCCTATTTTAGTCTTCCCCACCCCTCTCCTTTCCTGAAGGGGACAGGAGGGGAGGGTGTGCAACTGGAGCGGACAAACAGTGCATTTGATTCCTCAAAAATCTCTTAACCAAAACCAAAAATGATTTGGATATAATTTCTGGATGAAGTGATGTCCTTTTAGAATTATTTCATCTTTATTCCAAGGCTTCTCGCACCTGCATCTGTGGCCAACCTTACAACAGATGACAAAGACCTGGATGTGTTTTAGAAGTCAGAAGTCGCTCCTATCCCACAGATGGCAAAAACTGCATTAATTTTAATTAACAGCATGACAAACTCTGCTGATGATGAGCGCAGCTTCAGAATACATATAAGCTCATACACAGAGAAAGACAAGGCTTTCTCAAGAAAATATATAAAGGATGGTTGACCTGTATTTTAATCCAAAACATAAGTGACATTTAACATTTAAAAGTAAGTTTGAAATGTATGTCTTTACTTTATAAATAGTTGATTTTTGTGCATGGTAAATGTTACTATTAAACTTTATTACACCTAATATAAATAAATGGTTTAAAATATAAAATCAAACCATGCCCAAATTAACCCCCCCCACTATAACAAAATGAAAAATATCCACATATAAAGTAGTCAACCTAACAAAAACTGTCCTATTCACCCCTTAAAACCCTCCAAATATCCTAAAGATTTCCCATTCCAATGTTAAATCCAAATACATTTATAAGCATGTAACTGTCAAAATATAAACTCTTTTGCTGCTCCATACCGCAGCCACTCTATACATACTCTTATTTGTATATAGTTTAAATGTTTAGCTGCATCAAGCTGCCTTTAAACTCTGATTCTTAGGGATTATTAGCCAAACAATTCATAACTCTGGAAGGGCGACATTCACATTTTCAAATATTATATGACAAATACTCTTATAGCAAGCAAGCTAAATGAAATCTTCACAGGAAAGGATGTGATGGTATTGGAACAAACTGCTGGTATCTTTCTTTTCTAAAAATTCTATTCTGTGAAATTGAAGCTGTCAGACATACAGTAGCAGCCTGTCTCTTCTAAAAGCAGCTGGTAAACCCTATATATTTTAAGATTCATTTATTGGATTAAAAATCTTATTTATCAACAGCTGTGTTAAAAACAGTGGCTATATTATGTTAAAATATTCTACCAATTTAACTCCACTTAATGTTCCTCACAAATTACCCAAACTAATAATAATAATTTATTTTTTTTTTTACATAAAATTCTTCAAATCACTTTTTGGAAAAAACAAATTCATCAGTGAATGACAACAGATAATTGGCATCTCCGAGACATGGTGGAAAGAGGTTAACCAATGGGATAGTGCTATACTGGGGTATAAATTATCTCTCAATGACAGAGAGGAGCATCTGGGTTGCGAGGTGGCACATTATGTCTGGCATAGCATAGAGTCCAACAGGATAAAGATCCTGCATGAGACTAAGGGGTAGATATTAAAAGAAGCGCGCACGGGGTACATTTGTGCACGCTACCCGGCGCGAACAAATGTACACCCGATTTTATAACATGTACGCGCTGCCACGCACATGTTATAAAATCCAGGGTTGGCGCGTGCAAGGGGGTGCACACTTGTGCACGCCGAGCCCTAGGGGAACCCTGAAGGCTTTCCCCGCAGCCTCGGAGAGAACTTTTCTTCCACTTCCCCCACCTTGCCCTCCCTTCCCCAATCTAACCCACCCCCCAGCTCTACCTAAATCCCCCCACCTTGTTTCAAGTATTTACGCCTGCCTCAGGCGTATCTTGTGCGCGCCAGCTGGCTGCCAGTGCGCCATTCCCCGGCACAGCCACTGTGCCGGAGGCCTCAGTCCCACCCCCGGACCGGCACCAGGCCCTCGCCGCCTTCCAGTCCCAGGACATACGTGCGTCCCGGGCTTGTGCGTGCCGCTGAACCTATGCAAAATAGGCTCGGCATGCACAGGAGCAGGTTTTCGGAGTTAAGTGCGTAACCCTTTGAAAATCTGCCACTAAATGTACAATTGAGAGAATAGCGATGGGGTATACTACAGTCCATCTGTCCAAAACGATGAGACAGACAGTGAAATGCTAAGAGAAATTAGGGAAGCTAACCAAACTGGTAGTGCAGTAATAATGGGAGATTTCAAATTACCCCAATATTGACTGGGTAAGTGAAACATCAGGGCATGAAAGAGAGATAAAGTTCCTGGATGCAATAAAAGACAGTTTTATGGAGCAACTGGTTGAGGAACCGATGAGAGAGGGAGCAATTTTAGATCTAATTCTCAGTGGAGTGCAGGATTTGGTGAGAGAGGTAATGTGGTGAGGTTGCTTGGCAATAGTGATCATAATATGATCAAATCTGAATTAATGACTGGAAGGGGGGCAGTATGTAAATCCAAGGCTCTAACGCTAAACTTTCAAAAGGGAAATTTTGATAAAGTGAGAAAAATATTTAGAATAAAACTGAAAGGAACAGCTACAAAGGTAAAAAGTGTGCAACAGGTGAGGTTATTGTTAAAAATAAAACATAGACCAGATATATTGCACGCATTAAAAAGGTGGAAAGAAGGCAAAACGATTACCGGCACGGTTAAAAGGTGAGGTGAAAGACTACTTTAGCCAAAACATCTTCATTCAAAAGTTGGAAGAAGGATCCATCAGAAGAAAATAGGATAAAGCATAAGTACTGACAAGTTAAATGTAAGACATTGGTAAGCTAAGAGAAAATTTCAAAAGAAGTTGGCCAAAGAGGCAAAAACTCAAAATAAAAACTTTTTCAAATATGACAGAAACAGTAGGTCTGTAAGGGAGTCAGTTTGATTGTTGGATGATCAAGGGGTTAAAGGGGCACTTAGAGAAGAGAAGGCCATCGTGGAAAGATTAAATTATTTCTTTGCTTCAGTGTTTACTGAAGAGGATATTGGAGAGATACCCGTTCCGGAGAAGGTTTTCATGGGTGATGATTCAGATCAACTGAACCATATCACTATGAACCTGGAAGATATGGTAGGCATGATTGACAAACTGAAGATAAGTAAATCACCTGGACCAGATGGTATACACCCCGGAGTTCTGAAAGAACTAAAATATGAAATTTCAGACCTATTGGTAAAAATTTCTAACCTATCATTAAAATCATCCATTGTACCTGAAGATTGAAAGATTGCCAATATAACCCCTATATTTAAAAAGGGATCCAGGGGTGATCCGGAAAACTATAGACCGGTGAGCCTGACTTCAGTGCCGGGAAAAATCGTGGAAACTGTTATAAAGAATAAAATCACAAAACATTTAGACATGGTTTGATGGGACACAGCCAGCATGGATTTACCCAAGGGAAGTCTTGCCTCACAAATCTCCTATATTTTTTTTGAAGGGATGAATAAACATGTGGACAAAGGTGAACAGGTAGATGTGATGTATTTGCTTTTTCAAAGGCGTTCGACAAAGTCCTGCAAGAGAGGCTTCTAAGAAAACTAAAAAGTCATGGGACAGGAGGTGATGTCTTCTTATGGATTGCAAGTTGGTTAAAAGACAGGAAACAGAGAGTAGGATTAAATGGTCAGTTTTCACAGTGGAAAAAAGTAAACAGTGGAGTGCCTCAGGGATCTGTACTTGGACCGGTGCTTTTTAATACATTTATAAATGATCTGGAAAGGGGTACAATGAATGAGGTGATCAAATTTGTGGATGACACAATTATGCAGAGTAGTTAAATCTCAAGCGGATTGTGATGAATTGCAGGAGGACCTTGCAAGAATGGAAGACTGAACTTCCAAATGGCAGATTAAATTTAACATGGACAAGTGCATATAGGGAAACATAACCCTTGCTGTAGTTACATAATGTTAGGTTCTATCTTAGGAGTTACTACCCAGGAAAGAGATCTAGGCATCAATGGATAATACACAGAAATCGTCAGCTCAATGTGCTGTGGCAATCAAAAAAGCAAGCAGAATATTCGGAATTATTAAGAAGGGAATGGAAAATATAACAGAGGATGTCATAATGTCTCTGTATCGCTCCATGGTGAAACCACACCTTGAATACTATGTGCAGTTGTGGTCCCGCATCTCAGAAAGGATAACGTACAGAGAAGGGAGACCAAAATGATAAGGGGCATGGAACGGCTGTCCTATGAGGAAAGGCTAAAGAAGTTAGGGCTGTTCAGTTTGGAGAAGAGACGACTGAGGGGGGATATGATAGAAGTCTACAAAATCATGAAAGGACTTGAACAAGTTAACTTAAATCGATTATTTACTCTCTCAGAAAATAGATGGACCGGGGCCCTACATGAAGTTAGCAAGTAGTTTATTTAAAATAAATCAAAGAAAATTCTTTTTCACTCAGCACATAGTTAAGCTCTGGAACTCATTGCCAGAGGATGTGGTAACTGGGTTTAAAAAAGGTTTGGATAAGTTCCTAGAGGATAAATCCATAAACTGCTATGACTGTAATTAATAAGCAATAGTAGCTTGTGATCTATGTAATATTTGGGTACTTGCCAGGTACTTGTAACTTGGATTGGCCACTGTTGGAAACAGGATACTGGGCTAAATGGACCCTTGGTTTTAACCAGGATGACATATCTTATGTTCTTGTATATATGGCATAATACATTCCATTTAATCCTATCAAAGATAGGACTGGACACTAGGGGCCAGTTATTGAAAGTGAGTTTACCACTTGATAGCTGGTAAGTCAGCAGCCTCTAGATTGCTGGATAAGTAGCTTATCTGGCTATCTTTTAGCTGGCCAATTTGTGGGCAGGCAGTGGGCAGATCTGGGCAGCACTACGTATCCGGTTAACTTAACCGGATAAGTAGCAATATTTATTCTTATCTGGATAAGTTAAATCCAGCTAAGTTAGATCAGCTCTAAGGGGCAGTGCCCTTCCACCAATCAGCTCTTATCCAAGTAGCGCCTTTACTGCGGATATTCAGCACATAGCCATGTCGCTGAATATCCCTTGTAACTTAGCCTGATAAGTCATATCCGGCTAAGTTACTTATCCAGCCAGCACTGAATATTGGACCCTAGGAACACAGAAGGCACTTAATCTTTGGTCTAGTACCTATATAATGCATTTGAGGTATATGTATTTATGATTGAACATCTTGTTATAAGTTGTTTACTGTTGTATAGTGGAAAGACTGTATTTCTGGCCACAGGTACTATCCTCAAGTTGATGCAAAGAGCTAAAGTAATAGTTAAAGCAGGGCTTCCCAATGTGATCCCATTTTAGCATTAGAAAATTCATATGACTTCAGAAGAATATCAAAACAAATTAGCAGGGAGGCAGTCCGCTTCCACCAATCACTTTCACCTTCCCCACACTCCAGCTGATCCCCTCCCTCTAGCATCATCCTCTTTAGTTGATCCCTTTTCTCAACATCTATGTCCTCCAAGAGACCCCCTCTTAACTTCCTTCTCTCCAGCAAACCCACTCTCTCAACTTCTGCCCCTCTCTTACATCTCCCATTTCCTCTCACCTCCTCAGCCCTTTTCACATCCTCCACACTGATCTTCTCTCACCCTCAAGCCCTTCTTATAACACTTAACTGATCCTCTGTCATCTCTTCCCTCTCATCTCATTCCCTCCTCAAGCTCGTCCACCATCCTTCTCTTACCCCCCCTACCTCCATCCCATCTCTCTCATCCCCAGCTTTTCTTTTATATTTCCAAGTCAATCTTCTAACATTCCCTCCCTCTCTAACATCTGATCTCTCCCTTCATACAGCACTCCTCCAAACTTCCCCCTGGCCAGAATCAGTGGCAACATTTTCCTTTGTGTCTCAGGTTAAAAGTGGATGACAACTGGTGGGAAAAGAGGGCAGGCTGACAGGGGCAATATTGTTCTCTTGGGTTGATTCAGTGATGGCGAGAAGAGTGGTGCAGCGGTAATCTCCACTAGTCTGTGGCACACACAACCCTCCCCCCTCCCCTCATGGCTGATAACAAGCCCAGTGGTGATCTACTTGCATTAGTAAAGAAAACCAGCACAGGGCCTGAAAGTTAGTACAAGCTCATGGGCCTTGCAGTGTACGGATCCCTCACACAGGGCTTCCTGTGGTCACAGAAACTCATGTGAGGACAGAAGCACTGCAGGGCCTGAGAGTGCAAGCTGGCTCACAGGCCAAACATTGACTTCCACTATTAATGCTGCTATTTCTGGCACCTGAATGGCACAGCCATTTGAGGCACTTGTGATCCCATATGAAGATTTTCTAAGCCCATTTGGTGTCCCGATCCACAGTTTAGGAAGCCCCAAGTTAAGGAGATATCAAAATTCCTGCCCCTGTTTTGAGGAGTTTTATAAAAGTAAACAAAGGGATCTATTAATCAAAGTACGATGTCACATTGTTTACCACAGTTTTCACTATTTGCAATAGGGCCTATTTACAAATATTAACATTATTATTTATTTATTGATCTTGATATACTGCCTTTCTATAACAAAGTGGTTTACAATATTTATTTATTTATTTAAAAGGACTTGTGGCTCAAGCAAGACTACACATAAAACAAATACATAACCCCTAATGTGCTTTTATAACAAAAGTTAAAATGTAATACAGATAAAACTGGACACAGATAGTAATATACCTAGCCAAAATTAATACCTGGAACATAATCAAAACCAAACACAGCCCAGGAGTTTAAGCCACTAAATGAGGCCATCTAAAAGCTTAATCATTCTGGTTGCCAGGTAGCTGGACAAACCCTTGGAAGGTCCCATTGGTTCAGCACAGGCTGTGACCTGATTGGCAATAGTATATAAGGAAAACAAGAGACACTCCTTCACAGGTACAACAGATTCCTGGGATATGTTTTCCAGCTCTATGCCTTTCCCCAGTGATCTTGATCCTGAACCTGCTCATGTTAGAGATGCATGCAGAGATGCTTCCCAAACTAGGCCTGTTTTTACCAGCCTTGGCTCAAGCTTCAGCTAGCCACTTCAGCATGCCTCCTTCCTAACATTCCATTCACTAGTGACTGGGTGTATTCTGTCACCATCAGTACAACGCATGTCGCATCTTGATAAATAGACCATTTAGATTGTTGTTTTTACAGTGGAATATATTAGAACCTACAGGAGGGCATAGTAACCTCTGCAGGGACTTTTCAGTTTTGGGAAATATAATCCTTCATCAATCACTGTATCTTCCCTTCATATTGGCCATGTTTCGCGGCTTGATATTATAATCTCTCTCTCTCAATATATGAAATTAGGCATCAGACTTTGTATTCTACTTCTGACTAATGAGAAATTTGTGTCTTTAAAAATTCTTAAACACCATGATGATCTGCAGTAATTCTCTCCATCTTTCCCTATATTAGTTACCATAATTTGCTTTCAACATTTTCTGCAGCTCTCAAATTTAACTTTACTTTATTACCTATAAGAGCCAGCTCGGTGGTTCAGTGTCATTGCATACCGTAGACAAGGTTACATAATAGGATAAGCAGAATCACCTGACCTTTTCTTTGCCTTCTTTTGCTGTTTTCTCCTCGCTCTATTCCAGTATGTATACTGTTATTATCTGGATGAACTTCAGACAACTTATGCTTACTGCTTCTAAAACAAAGCTTCTCTACATTCTGCAAACCCTACTAACCCGAGCTTTAGGCTTTATTACTCTGGGTACTACTCCTGGTGTTGCGATCCCCCCTGCTGCTGCGCTACAGGAGGTCTCTTACCTTCCTCCAGAGGCCCGCTCTGAAGCCTGGGCCTCGCCTGTGTTCCATCCGGGACTTGCTCCAGGGCCTGAGAGGCCTAGCTGTGCCTGTGGCTTGCTTGCCAGCGTTTGGACTTCCTGTTTGGCGACGCCCTTTCCCTAGGGGCTGGCCCGCAGCTCTCCACCTGACTTATAGGCCCAGCGGTGGGCGGTCCTGGCAAGCTCCTCCCAGGGAGTTGCCTTCTACCTCCAGTATTTAAGGACTTTCTGTTCACTTGCAAAGGGCCTTGGATCTGAGCATTACAGTCGCCTGTAACCTAGCTGATCCAGGTCCTCCATGTCTTGATGGTGCCTTGTCCTGTCTCTGCCTGATGTTCCTGATGTCTTCGTGTCTCTGCCTTGACCTTTGTCCTCGTCTGGTTCCTGAGCCTTCTGTCCTGTTGGGCCCTGGAGTGGCCAACAGGAGGGATTCGTCCCACGGGCTTTTGAGCTTCTGCCAGCTGAGGGGGCTTTGGATGTGAGTATCCCAGCATCGGAGTTCCTGCTCGCCTGGATCCTTCCTGTGTCTCGCTTCAGCCCTTGTCCTGATGTCTCTGTCTTGCTTCAGCCTGCTTCTGCCCCGTCTGATGTCTTCTGTTTAAGGACTCTGTCTGCCCTCGCCTCTGTCCGGCCTGTTGCCCATTGCCGTTCCCTGCGGCAGGTCCGAAAGGGCCGGGAACAGTCGGAGGACCGTTCATTAGTCAACTTCCCCGTGTTGGCTACCATGGGCATGCAGGTCCGGCTGAGGGTCGGACTCCCTGCTTCTGTTCCTGCCTGCCTCGCTCACCATGCCTGCTCAGCTCACCTCCCACGGCGTGGCTTGGGGCTCCTCCTTGAGTCCTGCCGTGGCCCAAGGGCTCACCACCACCCGCTTGCGACGACCACGCCCGCACGCGCTCGTAACACCTGGTTTTCTGCTAAACATTTTGGCATGATCATTCATCTTGTCTTACATCTTAGTTCCTACATTTCTGCCCTTTGTTTTTTCCTCAATTTTCAATTACTTAATATTAGGAAAATCTGTTTGTCTGTCCTTTGATTCCTGCCACCATGTTAAATAAATTCTTTTCATGTTAGATTTCTGCAAATCGCTTGTGGCTGGCCTACCTGCAGCTTCCCCCTGTCGCTTGCAGGTTCTTAAAAACTCTGATGCCCATGTTTTATATCAGATTCCCAGTTATTCTTAGCCTCTCCAATGTCACAAGCCCCCGCCCCCATGGCTTCCTGTTAAGTTTCATTGTCACCATAAATTTCTTCCACTGATTTTTAAATGTATCCATAGCTCTCTGCTCCATCCTACTTGTTATCCCTCATCTCTGTCACTATGCCTCTTCTTACTCCCTCTTTCAGTTGTTCTTTCCTTGTTCTTCCTCATTTCAAGCAAATCCCTTCACACTTTCAAGCTTTCTGTCTTCTTACCCTATTTCTCTAGATTCCTGCCTTCTAAATGCATACTTGTTTTATCTATCTTCTCAATTACTACACACCTCTCATCTTTTGCACCATTCATATTTCCTGAATAAGGGTTCTATATAAGTTCTATTTAGACCTTTTATAGAATGTTTCTGCCTAATAGCTATAAGCAAGGATTCAAGGGCTAAGTTAAACAAAAAAGGGGATAGTAGCCTTGGCATGTATTGAATATCTAGAAGAATTTTTTTTATTAGTCAAAATGTGAGCAGATGGGTTACTATAAACAATAGATACCAAGTGAATAAAATCATTTCTACAACCAAACCCCCTACTCTATCTGATCAAAAGCTTTCTCGGCATCTAGGGGAAAGGCAAAAAACCAGTACTTGGTTACGTACCTTAGCTTTGCCAACTTAATTGCCTTATTTATACACAGCTTTGGATGGTTGTATGTCCAGAAAAGCAATATATAAAAGTTTTTAAATAAAATAAATTTGCATGTTGAATTACATTAAAAATTGTAAGCGCATCATCAGCAGAACCCTTCCCTTTTAGGGAACCAATTTGGTCATGATAAAGTGAACTTCCAATGATTTTCTTTAATCTATGCAGTAAAATTTTAGCAAAGCCTTTGTAATCTACATTTAGAACAGAAATAGGACAGAACTTTTGATCCAGTTTAATATTTCCTACCAGGTTTCTCTATCACCATAATCAGGGATTCCAAGAAGCTACCTTCAGATTTCCTATTCAAAAGCCATTGGAAGAACTGATTTAATTTAGGTATTAAGAGACTAAGGAAAACATTACAGAACTCTGCAGAAAAGCCATGTGGACGAGGAGCTTTACGAAGTCTTAATGACTTCATAGTTAATCAAAAACCTTTCCTGTTAAAGGAGAGCCAAGTTTCAATTTATCCTCCTTTGATAACACTGGATGATTAAATCAAGACAAGAATTCATCAATATATTATTAACATTCTCAGTATCTTAAAATTCCAACTTGGCAGAGTCAGATTTGCTAGCTTAACTCCGGTTTCTGTTCCTTCTGTCTTTTACATATTGTGCAAGTAAGCTACCACATTTATTATTTCCAGAGTAGTTCCAGGCGCTATCTGATCTATAAAGTTCTCTGCCTGAAAACTTAAAATCATATTATATCTGTATATCAATATCTACAATTGAAGTTACAAATTATTCTTTAGGCTAGATCTGCAATTTTTTCCTATACTTGTTTTTTTTCTAATTCTTTAATGTGCTCTGCTGTTACTTTCTCTAGCAGTAGCCATGAACCCATTAGTGCATATTATGGAGACTATCACATCAGAAAGCTTATTTTCATGAAAATAATTTTGAAATATATTATACATATGATTCAGGATACCACATGTCCTAAAAGAGAAGAATTAAATCTCCAAATAAAATTCCTGGAATTATAAATTGAGAGAGGCATCAGCATGATCGGAAATAAGAAGAGAGTACATCCATGCATCTTTAATTAAGGACACAGTTTTAGAGATTAAAAAAAAATCAATACAAGAGTACAACTGGTGAGGAAATGAAAAAAAAAAACACCCAAATACAAAATCTCTCCTAATAGGAGTCATTAATCTCCATAGATCAGAAAAGCCACATTCTAACAAAAATGCTTTAAGGACAGGTAGTGACTTTGGATATTGGTTTACATAAAGATGGATGATCCGAGACTAAATTAAGAAGCTGGTTATAGTCACCTCCTACAATAAATGGATATTCCCCATCTTAGAACAAATTAGTAGCAAGTTTTTTGAAGAATTCTGGAAAGTCACAGGTTGGCACATATAACTTAAAAGAATTTGTAACATTCAAATTAATGAAGGCATAACCCATCTGCCCCTAGTATTGGAGGCTTCAGACTGAATTTAAGCATGTAAATATTGTATAAACTGGTTTGCCATACAATTTCTCTGAGAGACAGCAGAAAAAAACCCATTCACCAATCCATTTATTCTTTAATTTAAAGATCTAATGTGATTCTGGTTCTCAATAAAACTCATAACCTTTTTCCTTTTAATAGCAAGGTTACAAGCATTCACATTCATTTACAAAAATGTTAAAAAAAAACAGAGATAGATAAATCCAAGTTAACAGTAAGATGTCTGTTGGAGGTTATAAATTTCCTTTCAGGCTACAATGTTAGTCTGTTAATTTTGTATTTGTCTATTTGCATTGTTGGTTTTCAATCTTTTAAAATGTTTTTTAAATTTCTACTTTATTTAGTTTTACATCAAATATGATACAAAACAAAATTATAAGAACTAATTTAAGAATCCACTAGCATATACGTTCTGCTTCATAGCGGTAAGGAAAACCATTATCAAGTTCACATTATAAGGAAAAGCCTACCAAGTAAAAATAATTATATATATATATTAATCCCCCCCCCCCTCTTAATATGGATCACTGGGATTTATCCATAACAAATATTGATAAGTGTGAGAGGTCCAAAAAAAATAAACTTATTCCCTCTAAATGTTACCAGACACTTACAGGGGAATTTCAGAAAAAAAAGTTGCTCCCATAGAGAGTACTTGCTGCTTTATTTGCAAAAAGGACTTCCGCTTTGCTTGTGTCTCCCTAGAGATATCCGGAAAAATGCAAACTTTTTGACCACAGAATAATGAATTCTTGCATTTAAAATATTGTTGGAATACCAAATCTCTAACAATCTGAGAAGAAAAAGATACTACCAATGTAGCCCTAGATGTGATAACATGATCTTGAAGAAACAGATAAATAAGGGCTAGATACAGGGGCAAAGAAATCTGAAGCTCCCTCATCAGTCCCTGGAACTCTCAGCAAATTAGGCACATAATAGCAATTAACCAAAGGAAATACTCTATCAGGTAGAAATCGTAATACCTCTGTGAGATAATGTTTAAAAAAACCCCAACTCGTTCACAGAGAGAAATCTAGACCTAGGAAAATTCAGAATTCTTAAATTCCTAAACCTAATTCAGTTTTCCACCAACTCCAAATGATAATGTATATTCAAATTAATCCTTAATCATTGCTGTTGATACATTTTGTGAAGACTTAATCGACATTTGACATGTTATAATTTCACCAACAGAGGATAATTCAGACTCTACAACTCCCATTTTATAGTTCAAGTGCAACAATTTTGCAGCTGATCCCTCTGAGAGAGCACAGATCATTGATCATCTTCACTACAGAATTATCAATTCTATTAACTACCTTCCAAATATCCTTTATGTTTAAGCAATTTTTATTGGTTTTACACACAAAATACAAACATTTAGGAGTCGGTGGTGTCTGCTACCGCTCCCAGCCAATACAGAAAGGAACAAGCAAACTGACAGTTCTCCCCCTCCCAACCCTCCCCCGGTTTCCCCTCCTCTAAATTCCTGAGAAGGATAATATAGTTTCCAGTCCTCCATGAAACAAGCTGTCCCGTTGAGTATAGGTTAGGTGATCAACCCAGAAAATCAGGCATTCAAGATTCTGCTCCGTGCCTTATGCAGAAGCGATTGGATGTATGGCTCCCATATCGCCAAAAACTGCGTCCTCTTCTGAGGAGATCGTTTAGAAGAAAGAGCCTCCATATGCATTAGGGTATAGAAGAGATTTCTCCACACCCAAAAGGAGGGTGGATCTACCTCTCACCAGCCCATTAAAATTACTTTTTTCCCCAACTAAACACGCTTTTTGAATAAATAGGTGGGTACCAGGATCTCAAAGCCGCGCAGAGGGAATATAGCCAAATAACAGCCAGGAAGGAACAATTGGTATAGAAATCCCCAAGACCCCAACCAAATATTTTGCAATATGCATCCAAAATCCCCATATAGAAGGGCAAGACCAAAAGGCATGAGCCAGAGTACCTATGACTCCCGGGCACCGAATACAAAATGCAGAAACAGCAAATCGCTGCCGAAATGCCACTTGCTGGGAAATGTAGGCCCATCCCAGAAATTTATATTGCAATTCTCGGTAATAGCTATTACACAAGATCCTGGTCACCCCCCATAACAGCTACGAATCATTGATGCAGTCACTACAAAATCACCATTTCTAGTCCAACGATCAGCCAGTGTTACAAAGACATCCATTCGCTTCTCTGTTTGTAGGTATCTATAAGATAAAGATGGTACTGTATTACCTGACAAGTATAATGCCGCTTCAAGTTTCTGGAATGTACGACAGTGTAAGAAAGCGGGTGAAATAGATCTCAAATAATGCGTAATTTGAAGATAAGGAAAGGTAGCAGCTTTACCCAATTCATAGGTCTCACACAATTCCGCCAAGGACAACGGACGTCCATCTTGGTGTAATAAATGGCCCAAATGAGTAATGCCCGGGGTCTGCCAAGTCCGAAAAGCTCAGTGCTGGGATCCTGGGGAGAACTCTGGATTGCCAATCACTGGCAATAAAAAAGCACACTCTCAGGGTACCTGTAGTCTCATAGTAAGAAGGATCCAGGCCTTCCGTATTGGGCGAATATTAACAGACTGAGCAAAGAAGGCTGGCAGTCTGGCCCATTCTACTTGTAATGAATAAGTGAGAGAAATTGGAGCAGATAGTGCCTGGTCAGCCTCCATATGGGTGTGAGTAGCCTTACCCAATATCCACTCTCTAATAATTCTCATATTACTGGCCAAATTATATAATTGCATATTAGGCACTCCCAACCCACCCGTGCCCCATCTCTCCTGTAGCCAACCTAAAGGAAGCCGCTCTTTCCCTCCTTTCCATAACAAGCGGCACATGAGACGATCAAGCAGCAGTGAGTCCTTACGCTTTAGCTGAAGCGGTAAATTCTGAATGAGATAGCGCCACTTTGGTAGTACCACCATTTTATATAAATGTACCCTACCGCTCAGAGACAAGGGGAGAGGTCGTTACCGCTGTAGCATTTCCTGGGTTTGCTGTAATAGCGGGCATACATTTAAATTATAGGCCTGAGTGGGATCTGCGGAAAGTTGATCCCCAAGTATCGAATCGTGTTGTCTGCCCACTGTAAGGGAAAGGAACCACGCCATCTCTCTCGTAGGGCATCCGGAAAGGCCAGTGCCGCCAATTTACCCTTATTCAACCGAAAGCCGGAAAATCGGCCAAAATCTTCTATTAACTCCAATAGAGGAGAGAAAGAGGCATAGGGATTCGTGAGAAACACTAATAAATCATCTGGAAAAGCAGCACATTTAAAGATCGTATTTTGAAAACGTATTCCCCGGATGCCAGGTTCCCTTTGTATTGCCAAAAGGAGGGGCTCTAACTGTAGCAGAAATAGTAACAGGGAGAGAGGACAGCCTTGACACATGCCCCGCAAAATGGAAAAAGGAGACCGCTCTCCATTGATGACAATTGCGGCCTGGGGAGCCGTGTAGAGCAATTGAACGGCTTCGAGAAAAAAACCACCAAATCCCATACGCCGTAAGATATAAAATAAATATGGCCATTCCACCCTATCAAACGTTTTTTCTGCGTCGAAACTGATAGGGGATTTGAGTATATGACATTTCCGTGGCAGTGAGCACCCGTCTAATGTTAGAAAGAACATACCTTTTACGTACAAAACCTACTTGGTGCTGTCCAACCAATAATGGCAGAATCATTGCCAGACGATCGGCCAATATTTTAGCCAACAGTTTCTGGTCATAGTTCAATAAGGAAATCGGTCGAAACGATTCAGGTGTTTGTGAATCTTTCCCTGGTTTGGGGATAAGAGTGATATGGGCCTGAGTCATCTGAGGTGGGAAACTACCAGTCGCAATAAGTTCAGAGAATAAGGCCTCTAGCGGTTCGCAGACCTCATCCCTCACACAACAATAGAATTCCGCTGAGAACCCATCTGGGCCTGGAGCTTTCAATCTTTTGGAAGAGGAAATGTCCAAGTTAATTTCCACAGCTGACATAGGGGCATTAAGAATCTGTAGTTGTTCCGGCGTGATAAACGGTATAGCTAAATAATCGCAAAACCGAGCGCAGTGGTCCTCTGACCAATTTCCTGCCCTATAAAGACCCATATAGTATTCCCGAAAAAGTCCCAAAATGGTCTGCATATGTGTTTCAATCTGTCCCAACACATTTCTCAGGCCATTCACATATCGGGCTCCCCGAGATGAGCATATCAATTGGGACATCAATTTCCCCGCCTTATTACTATACTGGTATAATTTCAATTGATAGTAAAGTATGCTTTTTTTCGCTCGATTATGTAATACAGTATTAAGAGTACACTGTAGGGAATGATATTGGTCCTGCAAAGGACCCGTGTTATGGTGAAGAAGGCGAAGTTTCGTCCTTCGCAATTGCTCCGTAAGCTGCAGAACTTGTTTTGTTAGGATTTTACGCCTATGCGCCACGAAAGAAGTTAAATAAGAGAGTAAATATCTGTAAATCTTCTGGAAGTACTGTGCATTAAAAATGTTTGGAGCATACAGATTGCAAAAGACTACAGTCTTGTGATACAACTCAGCAATTACAATAATAAAGTGCCCCCTGGATCCTTGATTTCCTTATGCACTTGTACCGGCAAATTTTTATGAAACAGGATCGCCACTCCCGCTGAGCGCGTATTGGCCGAAGCATATGAGACCCTACCTACCCAGTGCTTGTTTACTTTAGAATGTTCTCGATCGGAAAGATGCGTTTCTTGTAAAAAAAAAAAAAAAAAAAAACAAACAATAGCTGCACCTTTCCGCTTTAAATGAGTTAGAATTTTGGTACGTTTTACAGGTGAGTGTATGCCACATACATTCCAAGAAACTATATGTGTAAGATTACTAGAAGCATCTACTAGAGTCAAACATACTGAGCTGATCTTTCACCAAAGGATGAGTCTGAACCCTCCCAGCCGGTGTCCAGACTCGAAATCTAGAGCGTCTGAAATACGGAAAACTATACTGAACCAGCACACAGCACATGGAAAGCCGGAAAAGCCACAAATTGAAGAATTCTCTACCCTCCCCACCCTGCCACTCCCGCTTCTCCCCCACCCTACCCTATCCCCCCTACCCTTCAATGCACCCCCCCTACCCCCCCATATCGTCCCCAAATTAAAGAGGAGATCACGAAGCCCCACCCACTCAGCTAGTAGGCGTAACCCTCCCCACCTACCCCCTCCCCTCAAATATTAATGCTAGAACAAGTTTAGCATGTAACTAGACAACGTCTTCACTAGACAGTATAATAAGAAAACCACATATTATGTAACCAAACAGTTGGTATAATCGCACAACATAAGAACAAAGGAGTTAGCTAGCCAACAACATAGAGATTCAGTCTCTGCTAAAGATTTCAATCCTCTTCAGCCCCCTCCCCACCGTCTGCATCATATATCCCCGTAAACAATTACTCATAGCCTTAAGCGATCTTTATGAGGGACTATAGTCCTTCTAAGAAGCCCCACTACTGTCCCACCAGAAGATTAGTTGGCACATGTGGATATCAGGAGTACTCTAGCCCAAGAGATGGAGAAATTGATTAGTTGAATGCCCCAATTAGGGGCATAATCCATAGTTCTTTCAGATGCCACTCTTATCATGGCCGATATTGAGCTGCCATATGTAAAAAGGCCCAACTGGACCCCAAATCAGGAGGAGGGTTGGTACCAACTCCAGCAGTTCTGCATCTGATGGGGTACGATAGCTAAGCAGTGCCAATAACTCGGGGCATGCATCTGATCGATGTTGAAATCTCCCGCAAACCACAATATGCTCACAGCAGTCAGACAACAAAAAATAAGCCAAACAGCAAAAGAAACCCCGCATATGTCTTTGTCCAACGCCGAACGTATACAGCTGAAAATATCATCTTCCCTTATATTTGTGAAGTGGCAAAGAAGCAGAGAATTCGTTGAAATTAGCGCGGAGTATACATAAAAAGCTCCATGAATCTTATGAAAGATGTCCTGAAGAATGATTTTCTCCTGCGCCTTCAAAGAAAACACAGATGGTTTAGGAGACGCCAGATCCCCGTGCCTTGTATTCCGCAAATGAAGACTTGAACAGCCTCCGGAGTGTCCAGCCACTTCACTCCCTCAGTCGTCGCCATGCGCAGCCGGGCCTGATAAATGAATGATGCCCGGAGGCCTAAGTTGATCAACTGCGAGCAGTGGGGGGCCATCGCGCGGCATTGTACTGAAACTCCGGCCGAGAAGTCCAGGAACAATAGGCTTTTTTGGCCATCATAGCTTAAGGTACATCCACCCCGAAGCATGTCTGTTTTGTGGGTGTAATTCAGCAACTTCGCTATTACTGGCCTCGGCCTAGAGGTATCAGACTGCCGCTGGCCTAATCGGTGAGCTCGTTCCACCCACAATGGCCCATTGCTAGTCGGTAAATTAAGCTGCTCCGACAGCCATTTTTCTAACAACACCGGCAACTCCGGGTCCTTGACATTCTCCGGCTTGCCAAACGAATATTTGAGCGGCGGGACCAGTTCTCCAGGTCCTCGACCCGTCGTACCTGCTGTGCCATTGAGGCCTGGAGGGTCCCGATATCCCGCCGTGCTGCCACTAGGTCGTCCTGCACCTCAGACACTCGGGCTTCCACATCATTAAACCTGGATTCATATCCAGTAAATGTTTGAGTTCAGCCAGTTGCTCCGCGATTGCCTTTAACTCGGGTCTTTTCGTGGCGGACATCACCGTTTTGATATGTTTGATGTCTAACCCCGCTGATGTTGCCCCCGTCGGCGGGGCCTCTGGAGAAGATGGTGGATCCCGCCCTCAAGGTTTTTCGCGCTCCTTCTCCTTATCTTTCCTGATTGTGCGAGTTGCCATTATTTAGTGGTTTGGTGTCCGCACAAAATGGCAAGAAGATTTATAATGTTAAAAATTGTAAAAATAGGCGAAATTGTACAGAGGATTAGGCTGGATAGAAGAGGGAAGCCCGGAGCTAAGGCACCCACATCCGCCTCCCCTGCTGGCTCATGTGATCTCCCCAAATATCCTTTAAAATAACCTCTTCTGGTTCTCCATCATGTGAGGCCCCAGAAGGCGAAAGAAGACAAGGGACCCCAGGAATAGGAATAGCTACCCCAGGACCTTACAAGTTACTTATAGGAATATAGGTAGAATCCTGGTAGTGTTCTGAGGTATCACATCATCTAGGTTTTCCAGAGAAATATCAGCTCCTAATGATCTAGAGCCAATAGCCATTCCAAACAACTCATTGCTCATCTCCCGGGGCGAACACTCTGGTTGTTGAGTGCTTAATGGCATCAGCAGGGGAGACCGAAGGACAAGACTTAAGGAGGATTCCTCATCACCTACACTCAAATTTATTTGCAGTTGTGGGTGAGGTCGGTACACATGACTAACCATGGGTCCTCTTAACAATGCTGGATTTGGAGAACCTGACGACAGAATCTTGCCTTTCCTTTTTCTCCCCATAACAAAGAGAAGAAAAAAGTCAATAAGGGGCGGGCGCAACTTAGGCACGCCGGCAGCAACTGTGCGCTGCCACGCGCTGGTTCTTATTCCTCCAGGGGCCTTGAGCGATGCTGCCAGAGTCAAGCCGTCCACCTCACTGCCCCGTAGTGCTTTCTCCTCTTGGGTCCTTGGAACAGGTAAACGCTGGTAAGCTCCCCGATCAGCACTTCGCCGCGCTAGTTTTTATTCCTCCTGGGGCCTTGAGCGATGCCTCTGGAGTTGGGCCATTCACCTCACCACCCACAATGTCTCCTCCTCTCGTATCCTCGGAACAGGTAATAAATGCTGATAGGCTTCCCAACCAGCATTCCACCATGCTGGTTCTTATTCCTCAGAGGGCCATGAACAATGCCTCAAGAGCTGGGCCATCCACCTCACTACCTGCAGTGCTTCCTCCTCTCGGGTCCTCTGAGTGGGTAACAAATGCTGGTAGGTTCCCCTAATTTTTATTTTTAAGAGAGGTTTAAATAAAGGAAATTTTTCAGAGCAGAAATATGTCATTTATGCAAAAGTAGTAATATTTAGAAATCCAAAAATATATGAAACCATAATACCCAATGAGATCCAAAGATTACCCAAAAGATATCCTAAAAGGAAAATCAAAGACTATAATGACAAGTGTTTAAAGAAAAAAATCTCGACAAAAAAACCTAGCATAGACATTGCTACAGAAAATGTATTCTAAGATTTTATCAAACATTTATAGATCACTACTACATTTGGCTCACAACGACTAATATTGCACATTGCAATTATTTAAAGAGAAAGTTGCTTATCTGTATCAGGTGTTTGCCAAGGTTAGCAGGATTTAATTCCTCACAGGTGTGTAATGTCATCTGATACAGCTCAGCCAGTAAAGATTACTCCAAGGTTTTTAGAAGTCTTTGGCATGTCATACTGATCATATGAATGCCGGCTGATAAGATGGACATTACACAGGCTTTTTTAATTCTTACCTTAGCTAATATGTAAAAACCAGATCCAAAGAGAGGTGAGTGGCCTATGAGGCCTTACATCCTGCTGTCCTCAGAGTATCTGTTACAGGTAAGCAACTTTACTTTTGCTTTAATGTAAAACATCATTCATAAACAAGAGATCGTAGAAAGAAGAAGGCAGGTGATAATCTGGAAAACCAGTCAGGAAAATCAAGATGAAATGGAATTAAAAATAGCAAATATAGTAAAAGGGGGGGGGGGGGGGGCCTAGATTTTTTTTTTTTTCAAATAAGTCAGTGAGTGATAGAAGGAAGCATGAAAGCGGCATTGTCAGACTCAAAGGAGAGGAATATGTAGAGGATGGCAAGAAAGCAAGAACTGCTTACCAAATATTTCTGTTTGGTGTTTTCTGCGGAAGGGCAGGGAATAGGACCATAGAAAATGGACATGAATATGATTGAAAATGTCATGGTCAGTCAAGCTGGAATCCGGAATCACCTGCACAAGTAGCACCGGACTGCAAAGCAGGACTAGGGCTAGTCTTCTGCTTAGGCAGCCCCTTCCCCTGCAGGTTGAGCCCTTGCTTTCTGGGGGCCAGTAGGAATTTCTTCTTGGAGTACATCATGGTGATGCAGCCAAGGCTGGGCACTGGATACAGGAATAGGCTGGGGGCTGGATTCAGGCACAGGCAAATGACAAATAATGCGCATTAAATGGGAGCATGACTGGGAGGGACAGCGTGAGGATGTTTATACACAAGGTGACTAGCAAACCGCCTTTTCTGCCTGTCATTTTTGTCAAGTCTTTTCAGCTAGTTGCAGATGGAAAACTACATACATATACAAGAATATCCCAAAATAGATTCCAAATTGGTTGTACTGCATCACTTCATAAAACTTTTATGAGTACAGGATAGAGAATAACGAATCCTTAACTATTAAAACATTTATTATGGCAAAAAGATGTTGTATATATTTATTTATATATATCAAGGATCTTTTTAATATTGATGAAAAATGCCTATTAGCATTTAGTTCATCCATTCAGGCCACTTAAAAAAATACATGGTAGTTACACACGAAAAAATTTATAGTTCTTATATTTTGTGAGACTACCCTATTTTAGACACAGTTTAATAAACTGTTTCTCTCTCAATATATATACAATCCTACTTTTTTTTTTAATCTTGTCTATTTGTTTGTTACTGTACATTTGTTCAGATTGTTAGGTTTTTCAGTTTCCTGATGCTCTGCTGTCCAAATGAAATGGTCATTGAATGATATTCTCCTGCAGTCTTCACAGGGACTAAATTATCCTGCCCTCTGCAAACACGCTATGTATGATTAACCCCATATTACATCTGGAAGATGAATCATTGATAGAAACAGTCTTGTTTTTCTAATTCTAGTTGCCTAGCTGCCACCTCATTTTGTTGTTTATTTTTGACTGCATTTCCACTATTACCAATACCAACCAGATGATCACCCACAGTCAAACTAAATACGGATGTAGACTGGAGAATCCCTTCTGTGTAATCTACGAGTAGAGAGATAGTGGATGCCCTTCAAGGGGCTCTTCTCAAGCACATTGTAACTGAACCCACGAAGGAAGGTGTGATACTTGACCTGGTGCTCAGTAATGTGGATGTGGTCTCTAAAATCTGGGTGGGTGCCCACCTGCGTATAAGTGTTCATCAAATGGTATAGTTTGATATAGCAAATAGGATACAGAGAAGTCACACGAAGACCCGAGTTTTGAATTTCAAAAAGATGACTGTCGAAATGGGGACATACCTTGAGGAAGAACTAGAAGACTGGGAGAAAATGGGTGAGGTGGAACAATAGTGGGCCAAATTGAAAAGAGCTATTACAAAAGCAACAAATCTATATGTTAGAAAAATAAACAAAAGTAAGAAACCAAGGTCTGAGGAGTAGTCTCAAGCAATTTTTTTCATATGATTGTTGTACATGTATACATATCTCTTTGCTTAAATGTTCATTAATGGTTGTCAATAAACATTACATTACAAAAAAAAAAGTAAGAAACCAATCTGGTTCTCAAAGGAGGTGGCTGAAAAAAAGGCAAAAAGAACAGCGTTCAAGAAGTATAAAGGATCTCAAAAAGAGGAAGAATACCTGGAGATGAAAGAAATCAGGAAAGCAAAAGGCCAAGTGGAAGAAAGGATTGCCAAAGAAGTAAAATGAGGTAACAAAACATTTTTCAGATATATCAGAGAAAGAAGGAAGGTCTGAAATTGTTTAGTGAAGTTGAAAGGCAACAAGGAGCAATGTGTGTAGAGATATAAAGAAATGGCAGAAATATTAAACAAATACTTTAGTTTGGTGTTCACTAAAGACGACCCTGGAGAAGGACCGTTGCTGGTTGACAAGAACATAGATAAGGGTGGAGTAGATGAAACTCCATTTACAGAAAAGAATGTATGGGAAGAACCAGGCAAACAAAGGGGCGGATTTTAAGAGCCCTGCTCGCGTAAATCCGCCCGGATTTACGCGAGCAGGGCCCTGCGCGCCGGGAAGCCTATTTTACATAGGCCTCCCGGCGCGCGCAGAGCCCCGGGACTCGCGTAAGTCCCGGGGTTCTCGGAGGGGGGCGTGTCGGGGGGCGGGCCCGGTCGTCGCGGCGTTCCGGGGGCGTGTCGGCAGCGTTTTGGGGGCGGGTACGGGGGCGTGGCTACGGCCCGGGGGCGTGGCCGCGCCCTCCGTACCCGCCCCCAGGTCGCGGCCCGGCGCGCAGCAGGCCCGCTGGCGCGCGGGGATTTACGTCTCCCTCCGGGAGGCGTAAATCCCCCGACAAAGGTAAGGGGGGGGGTGTAGACAGGGCCGGGTGGGTGGGTTAGGTAGGGGAAGGGAGGGGAAGGTGAGGGGAGGGCAAAGGAAAGTTCCCTCCGAGGCCGCTCCGATTTCGGAGCGGCCTTGGAGGGAACGGGGGGAGGCAGCGCGGCTCGGCGCGCGCAGGCTATACAAAATCGATAGCCTTGCGCGCGCCGATCCAGGATTTTAGTGGATACGCGCGGCTCCGCGCGTATCTACTAAAATCCAGCGTACTTTTGCTTGAGTCTGATGCGCAAGCAAAAGTAGGCTGATCGCGCTTCTTTTAAAATCTACCCCAAAGTGGACAAGGTCATTGGGCTAGACAAGGTACATCCCAGGATACTGAGTGAGCTGAGATGTGGTGGCCAGTCGACTGAAAGACCTGTTCAATAGAACCCTGGAAATGGGAGTGGTGTCATGAAACTGTAGAAAAGTGGTAGTTGTTCTGCTTCACAAGAGTAGGAGCAGAGAGGAGGCTGGAAACTACAGACTTGCGGCCATTCCTGGCATTTCCCAGTCTGTCCTTGGGGCCTGCTGGCCTTCAGCTCTGTCTAGCCTAGCATTCCATTCCTGAGTTCCAGTCCATTCCTGAGCTCCAGCCTAGTCTGCAAAGCCTGCCTGCAACACCAGTTAGTCACACCTCGGTGGTGGGAAAATTAATGGAAACTCTGTTGAAGGAAAGGATAGTGAACTATCTACAATCTGGTAGGATGCTGGACCCAAGACAGCATGGATTTACCAGGGAAAATCTGATTGATTTTTTTTTATTCAATGACTAAAGAATTGGATCAAGAAAGAGCACTAGATGTGATTTACTTGGATTTCAGCAAAGCTTTTGATATGGTTCCGCTTAGGAGATTAATAAACAAAATGAGAAGCTTGGGAATGGGCACCAACGTAATGGCATGGATTGCAAATGGGGTGACTGACAGGAGTAAATGGTAAATGGAACCTACTCTGAAGAATGAACGGAGTACCACAGGGATTGGTTTTGGGATTGCTTCTGTTCAATATCATTGTGAGCGTCATTGCGGAAAGGATAGAAGGTAAAGTTAATCTATTTGCGGATGATAAGATCTGCAACAGAGTGGACATGCCTGAAGGAGTAGAGAGAATGAAAAATGATTTTATTTATTTAAAAATTTTTATATACCGTCGTTTGTGTTTACATCACAACGGTTTACAAGAAACCAAAAAACATTCAGGAAAAACACATCATTGTATAAAAGTACATTATTAGTCTAGAGGGAAACAAAATACAATAATTTAAAAGGCAGTATACATCATAAAACAAAAGTAAAATATTTGGACTTTTGATGTTAATTATCTTTTTTTAGATCGTCCATATAGGCTTGCTCAAAGAGCCAGGTCTTTAAACTTTAAAAAAATTTTTTTATCTCTGGTTCAAGTCTTAGCTCTGCCAGCATAGTGTTCCAAAGACTCGGCCCTGCAATGGAAATAACTAACTCGAACCAGAGCCAGATGTGCCGTGTTAACTGAAGGGATGTGAAGTAGACCTTTGTTTGCCGATCTCAGTGATCTGTGTGGAGTGTGTAAACGGACTGAGAAATGTAACCAGTTTTCTGTCTGTGGATTGCTTGTGAAGAATACAACAAGGTTTTATACATATTCTCTATGTGATCGGAAGCCAGTGTAGGTTTATCAGTATTAGTGTGATGTGTTCTCATTTCTTGCAATTGGTTAAAACTCTGGCTGCAGAGTTTTGCAGTACCTGAAGAGGACGCAAGGAGGATTGTGGAAGGCCTAATAGAAAATTGCAATAATCCAGTGAGGAAAATATGAGAGCCTGTAACACTGAGCGGAAATCATTAAAATCTAGTAAGGGTTTTAGCCGTCTAAGCACTAGCAGTTTGTAGTAGCTTGAAGACTGTTCGATGTTTTGGCAGCTGGGATTCAATGCCAAGAAGTGCAGAGTCATGAATCTGGGGTGCAGTAATCCAAAAGAGCTGTATGTGATGGGGGTTGGGTCTGCATGGACTGGAAGAGGGACCTTAGGATGGTAGTGTCTGCTGATCTGAAGGTGGTGAGGCAATATGACAAGGTGATAGCTAAAGCCAGAAGAATATTGGGATGCACAGAGAGAGAAATTACCAGTAAGAAAAAGGAGGTAGTGATGCGCTGTACAGGTGCCTTGGTGAAGCCTCACCTGGACTGTGTTCAATACTGGAAACCATATTTCAAAAAGGATAGAATCAGGATGGCAGCAGACCAAAGAAGGGTAACCAAAATGGTGTGGGGTCTGAATCGTAAGGCTTATGAGGAGAGGCAGAAGAATCTGAATATGTACTCCCTGGAAGAGAGGAGATGTGTTGGGATTCTGCCTGTGGGCCTAGCCGCAGGCAATCTCTTACCTCCTGCAGCAGGCCATCGCCATTGCCCCATCTTCTGCGGCCTAGCGCCGCTGCCCGGACTGCTGCATCCTTTCATCATCGCTGCTGGAGCCACCACCGGGATCCTTGCTTGAGTGGCAGGAAGCCACCACTGCCGCTGTCTGCCTGGCCTCCCACGCGGCAGGGACACCGCTGCAGTCTTCAGCCTCTTGGCTCTCTATAGGAGCGAGCGCGCAACTCTCCTTCTCTCTTAAAGGGCCAGTAGTGGGAAAATCCCTGCAGCCCTCATCTATGATGTCATCACCGTGTTGCTGGATCAGCACTATAAAAGGGTCCTGCTTCAGTTCCTCAGGGCCTTCAGACCTGGTCTTCACAGCATCTGTGGTCTTCCTTCTGGCCAGGTCCTCCGTGGTCTTCCTGTGCCTTGATGGATCTTCGTTCAATGCTCTTCATGTTCCTGGTCTCCATCTTGATTGTCCTGGTCTCGTCCCTCGTCAGAGCTCCTTCATCACTTAAGAACATAAGAACATAAGAAATTGCCATGCTGGGTCAGACCAAGGGTCCATCAAGCCCAGCATCCTGTTTCCAACAGAGGCCAAAACCAGGCCACAAGAACCTGGCAATTACCCAAACACCAACAAGATCCATGCCACTGATGCAATCAATAGCAGTGGCTATTCCCCAAGTAAAATTGATTAATAGCCATCAATGGACTTCTCCTCCAAGACCTTATCCAAACCTTTTTTGAACCCAGCTACACTAACTGCACTAACCACATCCTCTGGCAACAAATTCCAGAGCTTTATTGTGTGTTCAGTGAAAAAGAATTTTCTCCGATTAGTCTTAAATGTGCTACTTGCTAACTTCATGGAATGCCACCTAGTCCTTCTATTATTCGAAAGTGAAAATAACAGTCACATCTACTCGTTCAAGACCTCTCATGATCTTAAAGACCTCTATCATATTTCCCCCCTCAGCCGTCTCTTCTCCAAGCTGAACTCGTTCCCTGCTCCTGTTGTTCCAGATGTCTCTGATGTCTGATGTTCCCGTCCTGACTCCGTCCATCTCATCTTCAGCTCTTCGTCCAGTCCCTAGGTTCATCTGTTCACCTTTCCTGGTGTGCCACCATTGTGGTCCTTGACCAGCCCATGGGCGGGGCACTGTGTAGGGTGCTTTGTGGTACAAGGCCTTCTTCTCGTCAGCAATGCAAGCCTCCGGAGGACTCCTGTTTCTAATGCCAAGCTTCTGTATCCCAAGTCAAGAATCCTCTCCCGGTCTTCGGAGTTCCTTGTGCCTGCTTCCGTCCATGCCTAAGACTCTGCCAGAACCTGCTCCGCTTCAGCGTGGCCCATGACCAGCCACTGGCGGATGAGTAGGCGGTGCAGGCCTCTCCTGATTCTTCATCATGTCCTGGTTTCAGTTCCACTGCTTCATCTGGAGTTTCCTTCGCCTTTGGCATGGTCCGTGACCAGCCATGGGCGGCTTTGTAGGGCGCGCTTTGGGGCAGTACTCAACCTGTACTAGTGCCTGAATCTTGAAACCTTGACAGAGTCTTCCAATTATCCTGAAACCTTGTCTGAGTCTTCAAAGTTCCACGAGTCTCTCAAGTTCCTCGGGTCTTTGAGTCTTCCAAGTTCCTCGATTCCTCATCTGAGTCTTCCAAGTCATCGACTAAGTCTAAGTATCCTGAGCCTTCCAAGTCTTCATCCGAGTCTTCTGTGTATCCTTAGTCTACGTCTGAGTCTTCTAGTTCCTGTCTCATTTTGTTTCTGCCCTCATGTACTCGTCGTTCCCAAGCGGCGGGTCCGGAAAGGCTATCGAGTGGCCAGAGGGCTACTCTCGAGACCAGCATTGCGTTGCTAGGTTTCATTGGTGTGTGTAGGTCCAGGAGAGGTCTGAGCTTGCCTTGTTCCTGTCGATCCTTGCCTTGTCTTCAGTCCAGCCTCGCTCCTGTTCTGCCCATGCCTGTAAGTGCTCACCTCTCACGGTGTGTCTTGGGGATCCTCCCTGAGCCGCGCCATGATCCAAGGGCTCACAACTCCTCTTGAGATAACGACTGCGTCTTCACGCTCCTAACAAGATGCAGGGGGATATGCTACAGACCTTCAGATACCTGAAAGAATTTATTTAATGATGTACAAATTTTAAACCTTTGCAGTTAGAAAAGAAACAGTAGAACTAGGGGTTACAAAATGAAAACCCAGGGGGACAGACTCAGAACCAATATACGGAAATAGTTTTTCATGGAGAAGGTGGTGGATGTCTGGAATGCACTTCCAGAAGTGCTAGTGAGGACAAAAACAGTAAACGAATTCAAAAGGGCATGGGATAGACTGTGGATCCCTAATGGCTTGAGGATGATTATTTAATGGTTTTTCTATACCAACATTCGTCAATAGATATCACATCGGTGTACAATTTGATTAAAAATGCCTTATTAAAAGCATTTAAAATAGTCAATGAAAATGAAATACATAAAACTTAATACAATAAATACATTTAACACTTCTTAAAATTATAGGCACTAAAAAGACAAGATAAAAGTAAAGTTTAAAAGATTTTAAGACTCCGAAAATGCTTTCTGGAAAAGCCAAGTTTTGAGTGCTTTCTTAAACGCTTTAGTGTCTGGTTCAAGCCGTAGATCCTGAGGGAGAGTGTTCCATAGCAGTGGACCAGCAATGGAAAGTGCTCTTTCACGGACTGAGTTTAGGTGTGTGGATTTTGGTGATGGTACTGGCAGTGATCCGTTGCTTGCTGACCTGGTATTTCTCTGGGGAGTGTGAAAGTGCAAAGAAGCAGTTAACCAATCCATTATGCTATTGTAGAGAGTTTTGTGAATCAAGGATAGAGCTTTGAACTGGATGCGGTATATAATCGGTAACCAGTGTAGATCTTTTAAAATAGGTGTGATGTTTTCTGTTCTTTTAGTGTTGGTTAAGATTCTAGCGGCAGACGTTTGAAGGAGTTGAAGTGGTCTGATTGAGGAAACGGGTAGTCCAAGTACTAGCGTATTGCAGTAATTTGTCCTTGAAAAGATAAGCGCTTGTAAAACAGTTCTAAAATCTTGTTTATGTAAAAGTAGTTGTAATCTTTTAAGAACATTTAATTTAAAATAGCCAACTTTTATTGTATTGTTTATCCATCGTTTCAAACTTATTTCGCTATCTATTATCACGCCCAGATCTTTCACTTGCAATGTGACTGGATGTCTTTTTTCATTCTTTATTTCATCTTCAATCTTCTCATTTGGTTTATTGTAAATTATTAAAAATTCAATTTTCTTTGGGTTTAATGTTAAACTCATTTGCTTTAAAACTTGATTTATAGTGGAACAGTAGATGGTCCATAAATTAAAAGTGTCTTCCAAAGTCTTAGTAATCGGAATTAAAATTTGTATGTCATCCACATAAATAAAATGGATTAGGCCCAGACCAGTTAAAACTACACAAAGGCAATGAAGAAAAGGGTATATGGGGTAACCTGCTTGGAGCGGCAGTTAGTATCCTTAACCAGAAGGCATGAGGGATTATTACCTTTAACCTATTAGCCTTGATGATTTTGACACAACTGCAATATAGTTCTCCATTTTGATGGTGTGACAGTGAAAAAAGGGTATTGGATTCTGAAAACAGCCAACGCATGGTCCCGACTTTTACGGTCTGGGGTACTGATATGCTGACATGGGAAAGCTTCTATGGCCAAGTCCAAAAGCAAAGAACATTTAAGCTGCATTGTCTGAATTATTGGGAAAGCTGCTCACCACGCAAAAATGTTTCAGTAATTTTGTTATGTATTTGATAGATGCTTGGTTTTTGCTTGTAAGTATTACTATCCTAAACAAAGCATGTGCAGCATTCACTGAGTGGTAGTTACTGACCTTGGCAGACTCCTGGGGATAACCTGCATGGAGTGGCAGTTGCTACGATGAAAAGCTTCCTAGGCAGACTAGATGGACCATTTGGTCTTTTTCTGCCAATAAAACTATATTACTATATGAAAAGAGGGGTTTAATTAGCACAAGTATGAAACTTATGAGCAGTAGTGCCACTCATCAAGGCTTCAACTCTAAGTATGGAAGATACATAATTCCTTTATTTTCTCTCCTGCTTTGTCCTTCTCTGGCTCTTTGCTACAGATTACTAAATATCCTTTGCTAAGTACGTATCTTGGAGTCAGTTTCGTATCCAGTTCAATCATATCCCACTTTTTCCTCATCTCCAGAATATTTGTTCTAGTCTAACCTACTTGTCTATCAAACAGCATTCATATTTTTCTTGCTTGAAATATTGCAATCTGATCCTGATCAAAATGTTGCTGCTCAAGTCATTTATCACTACCCAGATTCTCCCTCACAGTACTCTTGAAGAGTATTCACTAGCTTCCCATTACTCAAGTTCATTGTAAGAGGTTTCCTTTAATTTCTCTCGTCAGGGACATCAATGAAGTGAAATATAAAAAATTATCTAATGACATTGGAGTTTGGGGCTTTTAATTAAATTAAGAAGTGTTTTACTATATAAATAGTTTATGTTTTTCCGTTTTATGTCTCCGTCATTAAAAGATAGATGTTTTTACTGTGGTATGCTTCAAATCTTGCAGAATTCAGCGTAAGAATTTTTTTGAAATACATTTTTTTTTGAGAAATAAAAAAGGTTACATCAAAATCCAAGGCAATTTTGTTCTTGAAGCTGGTCAAATTGGTCAGAAATCTGCTCTCTGCCAGAACAGGAAAAATGCTACTGCAGAAACTTTTCCTGCTTAAAATGATAGAACTGGCCATGAATTCAGCCAATTTATTACTAGTGGGGATACAAACCTTGCAATCTCTCCATCATTGTAGTGTTTTGCATGGCTTTTTACGGAGGTATTTGGTCTTTCCTCTTTTCTCCCCTCAATGATTTCTGCTGTTTCTTACTTGTAGACAACATATAACCAGAAAGCTCAGGGAAATTTGCTGATCCTCAGTATCAGTAATGAACATCTTCTCTTTCCCTGGGCCTGAGTGTATGACTTTCTATAGTGCACCCAGGCCCAACCAGTCTCAACAGATAGGGGGCTCCCAACTGTAACTGATTTAGGAATTTTCTACCCCTTTTTGTTGGTGATGCAGTCCCTTCTTCCTCCACCCCCTCCTCTCCAGACAAGGGACAAAAGAGGAAAAGTCTAAGCCACACTCTTCTGTGTTCTGCACCAACTGCTCCAGGCTCATTTCCTCCCCTCATGCCCTGAAAGACAGGAGGAAAGGAGCTGGATTAGAAAGCAGAGTGGCTTTTCTTGGCTTCCTTCTATGTGCTCTGACCTCTCCTCTCTAAAACAAAAGAATATAAGAATTGCCATGCATGGTTAGGCCAAGGTCCATCAAGCCCAGCATCCTGTCTCAGACAATAGCCAATCCAGGTCACACAGGCCAGGAGAGGAGAGTCTAGAATAGTGAGCAGAGCAGATTTTTTTTTTGCTCTGTTCATTTCAGACTCACCCTTCCCTCTTATTCTCTGTTTTGGAGGGAAGGGGCTGGAAGAGGGAGCAGAAAGCTGTTCTCTGCTGAGTGAGATTCAGCCAGCTGAGAGGAAGCAAATATTCAGCTGATCTGCTGTCCCCACCCTCAGATGTTTGCCACTCCAGAGACAATATCTACTCTTATTCCAAACCCAGTTGCCCAAAATTGCAGTAGAGCACTAAGGCCTGAGCCACAAACCTACCACCATGTCACATTTTATTTTATCTTTATCCTAATCAGTTTGCACTATGTACAAAGCATTTATTTACTTTATTTTGTTATTTTATATACCATTGTTCCAAGTGAACATCACAACAGTTTACAAAAGTAACATTTGTCCTTTAGGTCATTACATTATGGAATAACATTTGTCTAACATACTATAGTAAGATATATTTTGGTATTACATATACTTTAGTAAGATACATATTTTGGTATGACAGATACACTGGAAGAACTAAATAGAGTCATATGAATCTAGGGTGATGTTCTTAATCATCTCAACCAAGGAAGGGGACAATTGGTTAGTAGGATAGGGAACCTGTTTAGTAATTTACATGGATGTAGGTGAGTTGACATGAGCTACTTTGTTCTCATTACTTGGCATTGTTTTTTTGTTCTTGTTATTGTTAACTCTGCATTCAGATAGAGATTAAATTAAGCTATAAGTTCTTGTTGACACAGCATTCTGATAGTTCACGTTTGAATGTCTTTCTTTCTGGGATCAGTCGTATTGTCTGGTAGTGAGTTCCACAGTTTTGGCCCTGCAATGGAGAATTCATGTGCACTCCGGATCATAGGTACTCTTAATAGTCCTTTGTTTTGGGACCTTAGGGTTCATTGTGGGGTGTACGGTTGAAGTGTCATGCCTATTAGTCCTGGGTTATCGTTATGTATGATTTTAGAGATTAAAGTTTAAATTAAATTAAAGATTAAAACTTTGTAATATAATCAGTATTGTATCAGTAGCCAATGCAGTAGCCTATAAGTGAGGGTGTGATGTGATCAAATTTCCTGGCTCCAGCCAAAAGTCTTGCCGCAGCATTTTGTAGTAGTTGTAGTTTGTTTTTAATAGGCTGGTAGGGAGTCCTAGTAGTAGGGAGTTGCAGTAGTCAATATTTGAGAAAATTAGCGATTGTAGAACTGTACGGAGTTCTTTGCAGTTAGTAATGGTTTCAGTCTATGTAGGATTCAGTTTTGCATATCCTGTTGTGATTAATTTGTTTGTATGTCTTTTCATAGTAACATAGAATACATTCATTAAAAATGAATATACATGAGATAGATTTGTATAGATATCTCCAAAGTATGTAAATTATCTCATGCATATTCACTGTGGCAATCCTGAAAAACTGACTGGTTATTTGTGTCCACAGGAAAGGACTGAGAATCACTATGTCAAAATGTTGGAGAGGTAGTAGAGAAGGCAAGATGTGGTACCACAGGGAAGGACTCCCTTTTTCCTCTTCCCCTGCATTTATTCACCGTTATTTCATATTACATTGATCCAAAAAAGGTAGAGGAGGAGAATATTGGGAGTGAGCTCCATTGATGGTAGTTCTGACTGTGTAGCACAGAAAACTGGATAACTTTGCCAGTGTGATGCAGCTTCCAGCAACTATCTTCAAAGCTTCTGCAGACCCAGATCCCAAATGGCTGGGATATAATTTTCTTCAGATTATACTTGCTCTTAGAAAAAGCAAGACAATACAGTGAAATCTTTTGTGGCATGGTCATAGCTCATGGCCAAAGTCATCTGGTAGGGGGTTGATTCTGGTTATCTTCACTAAGCGGGCTGCAAACAATTGCTCATTGTCCACTCAGTTCTGCACTAAAGTAGCAGAATTGCGTCCCAAGGGGAAGGGACAATAAAAATTGTTTGCCATATCTCAACTGGTGCTCAGCACTTAAGAAATACTGATAAATCATTGCACATGTGAAAATATATGTGGCCACACTATCTTATCAAACTTCTTATTCATTGTCCTCAAGACAAGGTACAATGAACAAAAATATAATTAAATAAAAGATAAAACAATCTTGACATACATAAACCTCATTAAAACACTAAGAACACATAAAAAGTATTTGACTAAATACAAATGTGTCTAACAGCACTAGCAGAATATTAGAGGTCGACAGTCTAGGATTGTATTAGTATGTGAAAAAGCTTACACTTGAAAAATGGTCCAGAAAATAATGAGCTTTCTTTGTAAAGTGAAATCCATGCACCAAAGATGTCAAAAAATTAATTTAGTGGACTCAGCTGCACATGTACCCAGTAACCAAGCTAATTATATAAATTGTACAAGAGTCTGAAATCTTTGAAGAACATCTTTACCTATACAGCAAACTCCATGATCCATCTTAATAGGACCACTGGTTTTCACAATCAGATATTTATCTATTACTATATACAGACAGAAAAAAACTATAAATCATCTAGGCCTCAGCACAGTTTGGTTACATAAGAAGATTTTTACAGCAGTAACAGAAAAAAACCCCCCAAACTGCTTTATCACAAAATGATTCTGCCCCTTTTCATTGGGGTATTCTTTATTACATAAATGCATATAGCTTTGGACAAAAGAGTTGCACAAACATTCTACATCATCTGCGAACTGATCTATTGAGTTTGTGAAGCTATCAGAAAGCAATTTGATGCTGACTCTGGAAAAGTAAACTGCACAAATCTGTGCTACAGTTTGCTAATCATTCTTAAATTTTATGGCCAATTCCTTCATTTTCATGTACATAAGGAGTAAAAACATAAGCAAACAAACAAACCTATAAAAACTACATCTTAGAAATGTGCATGTTTTTTGTCTAAAAATGATCCATAAATAATATTTATGGATGAACATATACTACAGGCATGTGTATTAAAATGTAAGCTACACAGCACAACATACTAGTCTCAATGAGCTCCATTTTCAGAAGCATTTAGCTGCCTAATTCAGAAGTTATCTGGCTAAATTAATATGTGGACACTTATCTGGCTAAATTCTAGCTAAATAACTTAATAGCCAGCTAACAATTTGGCCAGATAAGTTAGGGGCATTTCTGTGGTGTAACAGGGAGGATTTAATAGGGTCATTCATGATTTTGCTATAATGGCTTAATGCCTGCGCTAGGGCCCTAACACACGCAGGATTATTACCGTATTTTTCGCTCCATAAGACGCACTTTTTTCCCCCCAAAAGTGGGGGGAAAATGTATGTGCGTCTTATGGAGCGAATATAAAAAAAACAACCTAAAAATCTAACAAAACTCCCCCACCCTCCTGACCCCCCCCAAGACCTGCCAAAAATCCCTGGTGGTCCAGCGGGGGTCCAGGAGCGGTCCGGGAGCGATCTCCTGGGCTTGGGCCGTCGGCTGCCAGTAATCAAAATGGCGCCTATGGCCCTTTGCCCTTACTATATCACAGGGACTACCACTGCCATTGGTCGGCCCCAGTGACATACTAAGGGCAAAGGGCCGTCGGCGCCATTTTGATTACTGGCAGCAGACGGCCCTTTGCCCTTACTATGTTACAGGGACTACCGCTGCCATTGGTCGGCCCCAGTGACATAGTAAGGGTAAAGGGCTGTCGGCGTCATTTTGTTTACTGGCAGCCGACTGCCCAAGCGATCGCTCCCGGACCCCCGCTGGACCACCAGGAACTTTTGGTAAGTCTTGGGGGGGGGGTCAGGAGGGTGGGGGGTTGTAGTAAATTAATTTGGCAGGTCTTGGAGGTGGGTCAGAAGGGTGGGGGGTTGTTAATTAATTTAAAGGGTTGGGATGGGGGGGGGTTCCCAGAGAAAGAAAAGTTTTCTGATCTGGGTAGTGGCCTGAAATGGCCCTCCCCAGACCCGAAAACAAAATGGGGAGAAAAAAAAAAGTTATGCACTCCCCTAATTTGCTCCATAAGACGCACAGACGCTCGGGGACAGAGCCGGTTTAGCACAAGAGTTTTTTTGTTTTTTTTTTTTAATTTCCCCCCTCTGAATCCTAGGTGCATCTTATGGTCAGGTGCGTCTTATGGAGCGAAAAATTCAGTAATTATCGCATCGCGTGCTTTTATCACATTTTGCGGAGAGAGAGAGAGAGACCCTTTGTATTAGACAAATGGGTCAGTTTACTATTTATATCACTCTTACAGGGGGACCTTTAAATTCGGTTGAGGTGTCAGAGGTGGGGAAAGCTTGGTGGGGCAGCTTAAAATACACCATCTCATATATGAACAGCACAGTAGACACCTGTGAAGACTGGGTGTCATTCAGAGCGCTGAGAGTTGAAAGAAAAGTAGATCTGTACATTGTACTCTAGGGAATATACTCTAGGGAGTGACTAACCATGCCCCTTTTTCTTATCGCAGGCATTAGGCCTGCAAAATTTATAGCAAAATGATGAATCTAGGCCTAAGTTAGCTAGCTAAGGGCCTGATTCAACAAGATATTTTACCATAGACATAGAATGGGAGAAAAGCCTTAGTGAATCAGGTTGTAAGTTAGCCAGATAACTTAGCCAGCTAGGTTTGGTCATGCCACAGAACTGTCCTAAAAATAGCTGGCTATATTCAATAGTGCGGCTGCACTACTAAATATGCCTCTAAAGTTAGCCAGATAAGTTTATCCGGCTAACTTTGCTATCCGGGCTCTGTATGAATATGAATCTCAAGAAGACACAAATAACTACCTAACATAGCCAAACACATTTGCTAGGATCACATGCATAATTATATGAGTGGGGATGGAGGCAAAAATGCTATGGGGTAGATCTTAAAAAAATACGTGCGCACGTACTTTTGTTCGCGCAATCGGCGCGAACAAAAGTAAGCCAGATTTTAAAAGATACGCGCGTTGCCGCGCGTATCTTTTAAAATCCAGGGTCGGCGCACGCAAGGCTGCGCAAAATCGGCAGCTTGCGCGCGCCGAGCCGCACAGCCTGCCTCCGTTCCCTCCGAGGCCGCTCCAAAATCGGAGCAGCCTCGGAGGGAACTTTCCTTCCACAACCCCCCACCTTTCCCTCCCTTCCCCTATCTAACCCACCCCCCAGCCCTACCTAAATCCCCCCCCTACCTTTTTTGTACAAGTTACGCCTGCTTGAAGCCTTGCCACGTCCCCGGACCCGCCTCAGACCGCCCCCTGACCCCGGGCATGCCCCCCAGGACACGCCCCCGGACACGCCCCCTCCCGCCCTTTTTACGAAGCCCCGGGACTTACACGCACCGGCGGCCTATGCAAAATAGGTGCGCCGGCGCGCGAGTGCCCTGCGCGTGTAAATCCGGAAGGATTTACACGCGCAGGGCTTTTAAAATCTACCCCTCTATGCTCAGTAAAGGCAGTAAAAGGGCATGTTCCTAGCACTACAGCAAAGCACTCTAGGAAGACTCAAAGTAGTTGCATCTGCTTTGAATGGTATAATGGAAGTCTAGCTTAATCAACAAGATTACTTTTAAAAAATATTATTTAGTCTGACAGAATACATTTCTTAAATATAGATAGCCAAGTACCATAAACTAAGGTTTTATATGGCATGTCAAAGTAAACATTTTTGTATTGAAAACTAAAGTGAGTTTTTTTTTTGTCAATACTAAAAAAAAAAAAAAAAAAAAAAGTGAAATATTCCTCCCCTTTTTTTTTTTTTTAGAAATTGTACAACATATTACCTTTGAAGGCTTCAAGCTCCTTCCTGTAAAAATACAGAATAAAAAAAGAAAAAAATCCACTGTAAGTTCTTATATTCATTATAGACACATTATGTAATGCCAGGATCCTAAAACAACTACTAATTTCCATAGCACTAGCAGATGTAGGCCATGCTGAACTGTAGCTTTTAATATGAATGAGGCTAAATAATTTATTTTCACTGATTAAAAACATATTCTAAGAGATTTTAGATTTCATTTTTTAAAAATCTTTAGGGGGTATTTTACATCAGCCCACATAAATTTTAAATCAAATACATGTATAGGTTACACCAATTTTCAAAAGAACAGTATGCACATACTTTTCTTTTGAAAATGCCATCAACAAAATTAACCATGCACAATTACACCTATGAATTTGTATGCACATTTTTTCTAGGAAAATGTATGCACACATTTTTGAAAATGCAGACGAATGTGCGTAAGAGCAAAATCCTCTTCAGCCCTCCCCTGAGGAATACCTCTGCTCACTGCAGGTAAACTTACATGCATACAATTGTATGTCATATACACGTTAGATACCCAACACAGTGGATGGGCAATTTTGTAACAGGCCATTTTTGTGGGTAAAAGCCCCCAAGATTGTTGCTCCTGCCATGTAGCTGGGGGTATATAACATGGCTGCTGACAGCAGGATCAGGGAAGGGTCATCCAGGTTTCTAATTCTAGCCCAGCGTGTGCTCAGCATGGGATTAGGGTGTAGGGCTGGGATGCCCAGAGTGATCCAACTTTTGCCGAGGTGGTGAGGTGGCTGAGTTGCATGCACTGCAAATTTTCTCTCATGCATATTCATTATGGATATCCTGAAAACCCGACTGGCTGGTGGGCCTCCAGGACAGGGTTGGGGACCACTGTCATACAGAATGTGTGTGTGGTGGCTTTATCAGATATCTTGTGTATTTTTTATTCTGGTCAATTTGCTTATTTAGTCTTATTGGAGTTGTTCAGTGCTTTTGACTTGGTTGACCACTAGATACTCTTTGAAAGGTGTCAGGAGGTTGGGTTTATGGGGGTGGTTTGTTCTTGAGTTGCATCTTTTTTGCAAGATCAGGCACAGGTCGTACATGTGGGTGATGCCTTTTCTGCCCCAATGGTAATAGCAGGAGTTTTTCAGGGCCTTTCACCACAGTTAATATTTTTTTTATTAGACTATTGGCTTTGCTATTGGAGCAACTGGGTGTCATCAGTCATGTTTATGCTGACATCCAGTTCCTAATTTCTACTGGGAAATATATGGATGAGGAAGTTATTTTTTTTAAACTGTTTGGCAGATCAATCTTGCTTGTCCCAGAAGAGCCATTTAGTTCTGAACAAGAACAAAATTGAGCTTTTGTATGTAAGGAATGTGGAAAAGTTGTTAGCACTGACCATCCAACCTATTAATGGCCATTCCCATCTCTTCTAAGGTTAGGAGTCTGGGGGTTGTTTGGATTCTATTGAGCTACCAGCACAGTGAGCTTATTTACAGTTAAAGATAGTGTGACAGCTGTGTCCTTTTTTGGATTTGCACGTTCTAAAGTTACTAGCATATGCTCTTGTAAGTTCAGTATTGGACTATTGGAACATCCTATATGTGTAGATGCCAGGTTGGCTAACCCATAAACTATTACAAAACATGGCAGCACAATTGATTATGGGAAAATCTAACTCTGAAAGAGCTTCTCCTCTACTTCCAGAACTGCACTGGCTACCCATTCTTGACAGAAATATATTTAAGCTATTGACCATTGTGAATTGATTGTTCAGGGGCAATGTCTTAAATACCTAAGGGACAGGCTTATATTGTATAGGCCAGGTATGGAATTAAGGTCATCACAGAGATGTCTTTTGATGGCAGCACTGGCCCCAAAGTTATGACTGAAGCATTATGCAAACGAGCCTTTTCATAGGTAGCTCTGCAGGCATGTATTGCGAAGCCAGGGTCTGTTAGAGCAGAACTGAATTTTCTGAAATTTTAGAAGCAAGTGAAGACACTTGTTTCCAAAAGTGAAGTGATTTATACCTGGGTATAGAATGACTAAATGCAGAGTCCTTTGAAGATGAGGTGTTTTTATTTGGGAGTTATGTAGTTATTTTAGATTTTATTTTTAACTTTTTATTTTACCATAGGACAGACAATACAACTAGAAAATTTTGTGTTTCACTTTATGGTATTTTATGAATTTTTTTTTATTTTAATCTGTTTGTATTTAATTTTAAATAATGAATGTTATATTATGAACTGCTTTCATTGTATTTTTACTGTTTATGTAGTATAAAATTTATTTAAAAAAAAAATACACACACACACACACACAAATTCTCTCCCTAACACAGAATACCACATGCCATGCCAAAGGGTCAGGTTCCCACTACCCAGGCTTTGGTTGTGTTCCCTTCCACCAAAAAAGAAGGGTGGCTTCAGGGAAGAGCAAGAAAAGTAATAGATTGATCCCTATGAACAGGCCTATGGAGAAAACTGTCATGCAAAAAAAAAGCATTTGGAGCAGCTCGCTATCTTAAAGGAAGGAAAATATCAGTCCAGAGGATTTTTTTCAAAAGCTCATGGGATATCTGTCCAACTGTTTTATGTGCTTTCTATGCAGTGTCTGCTTCAGCAGCTCCCAAAAGCCAACCTCACCTTTGAGAAGTAGATCATATGATGTCTTGAAGAACTGAGCCAAAAAATCTCCAATATAAATTTCACATTTTTCCTAAATAACTAAATAATAAAGCATACGCTATACCGGGAGGGAGCAAACAGAACTGCAAGCCCCCGCCATCCATCCATGCAATTGTTTGGGCCCCACACAAAAGTTGGGTTATATGTCTCATATATACAATATATCTATATATAGATAGAATATAGATATAAATATAGATATATAGTTATATATTCTGGATTCCTCAAAGTCTCTCACCAATCAATCATCTCTTCAACCAGTTGTCAACTAATGAGACACATACACACACACAAACGCATACAATCTGTCAGACACAAACACCCACTTTGTCTGTATCTGAGAGGGAGAGCAGGAATGTGGGTGTGTATCTTTCTCTCTGATCCAAACAAACGCATACACTCTTGCTCTGTCAGGCCAATGCAATAAAGTGCACATAAAAAACAGATGGCCAAACTGGGCGCCCATTTTTTACCACGAACAAATTCACTGCTCTTGGGCACTTGATGCAATAGGAAAATGAGCCACTACACTAAAAAGGACATGCTAGGAATAAATTGTGTGTCCCTAACACATCCATGGCATCGGGTGCCCAAATTGAGTGTCCATTTTTCCTAACCTGACCACTGTCAAGAGTTTTGTTTTGTTTTTTTCTTTTGCTGCTTTTTGTGACAATATTAAGCCCGAGGAATCACAGAAAAACAGTATTTTCTGCTTTACTGTGCAGGTTTTGGGGTGCCTCAAGATTTAACACCAGTTCCCGGGCTGGCATTATTTCTTGAGGGTTAAAATGTGTGCGTTGGGCGCATGGTTGTTTTTTGTTTTTTTTTTACATCGGGGTACTAGCTAATAGCCTCATCAACGTGGCATTTACATGTGATGAGCAGTATGAGCTACATGCTGGTTTGAACACGTGTCTGATCCCCTTACTGATCAGGGCTTATGGACCTGCGTCCACCCGCTGGTTAATCTGTATGCTAGCGTGAGCACACGATATTGCATCGGCCTGCGTGTGTGGATGCGTCTTTGTTTGAGAGTGAGAGAGAAAGAACTTGGAGTGCACCCGTGTGTCAGAAAGATACACACACACACACACACACTTTGTGTCAGAGAGAAAGATATCATTCTCCACACACACTTCCTCAGACACAAAGGAGCCGATGCAATACAGTGCGCTCAGCCGAACGCACTGTATAACCGGCAGTTGGACGCAGGTTGTATAGGCGCTATCTAATCCCCTTATGCAATAAAGGGATTAGCACCTCCACAATGCGCGTCCAACGCGGAGTGAAACTAATAGTGCTCATCATATGCAAATGCATGTGAATGAGGCTATTAGCTATTCATTCCAAATGCAAAAAAACAGTGTGTCTAAGATGCACATTTTTGCGCTCAGAAATTAACACCTCAAAAAGTAATTAAAAAAAAAAAAAGTTAAAAAAAAAAAAAAAAGTGCCAGTAGTTGGGTGCAGGAAACGGATGCTCAGTTGACAAGCATCTATTTCCTGAACCCCTGGCTGCGTGCCTTTTAGGAAAACAAACGCTGATAAATTCGGCATCCGTTTTCCTAACCGGCAACCAGCCGACGCTCGCTGGCTCCCGTTATCAAAGAGGCGCTAGGGTCGCGCAAGACACAAATAACTATCTAACATAGCCAAACACATTTGCTAGAATTACACGACCCCTAATTTAAATATTGCATGGTGCCCCCAGGAGGGGTGCCTGGGGGCGCGTTAGGAAAGCGGCGCTGACTATTCAGTGCCCGCTTTCAGCATACAATTATTACTTCGGCCCCAAAGTGTGCATGTGGGTGTCTCTCTGATGCAAACACTCTCTCTTTTAGATACACACATTCCACTGTTGTGCTGCTGCTCATAAGCTCACATTGAGTGCCCCTACTCCAACACTGCCACATCATTAAAAAATGTTTTTGCTTGCTGCCAGCCCTTCTCCAGCCAGCAGCAGTCCCCTCCATTTCCCATTCAGTCTCATCATCCCCACTGTCCCGGAGGCTTACTGGTTCCACAGCCAGCTGTCCCCTTACAGAGCTCAGTCCAACCACCTCAGACAGAAGCCTCCAACACTGCACAGGTACTTTCTCCTAGTTCACCTCCTCCCTTTCTGTGACTATAGTTTTCTCCACTTCTCAGTGCCCCCTCTTCCCCACTACAACTACTCCAGAGCATGCCCATTGACTGTGTGTCACACAGAGTCTGCCGCTTTTATGGCTCCCCCAGGCTTTGTCTGCCTACCTACTCCAGGAGAGGGGGAACCAGACATAATCCATTACTGTTCCTCCAGGGCTTAAAATAAAAAGAAAAACTAGGCCTTGACCAAGACTGGGTGGAGAACCACTGACCCAAAGCTGCACAGATCCAGATGGAATCCTGCTTTCCCACATGGAGTCAGTTCAGCCAAGGTTGGTGAAAGGGTATTTGGCACCATAGGCTCACCTTATAGATTTGGCCTTCTCCCACCCAGCCCTTCTCTCTACACACACACACACACACACAAATTATGCATTTATAACAACAGATTTTACATGGAAAAGGGCATACAAAGTACAGTCTTCTAAGGCAATGGTTCTCAACCTTTTTTTGGTCAGGACACACCTGACAGATGGTTCTCACATGCGTGACACACTGAACATGTCACCGTCACAGGGCTAAATGTACACATACATTGCCATCCACAGGAACCCCCTCGACCCTCAACAATGGGTGCAGAGCAGACCTAGGACATTCCCCATACAATTCACCATATAAAAAAAAGATATTCTGGTTCAGATGACATCTCAGTAAAAGCAAAACAAACTCCCTCTACTATCAGGCACAATAGCCTTCCTTATGAAAAGACAGTAATTTACCACTAATGCATATCCTATTGAGAAAACATAACAAATAAGATTGATACAAATGCCTACATGCTAGTAAAATACCTCACCTCGGTCACACACACAGAACTGACCTTCGCCAAGGACAGAAAGACCAGAAATTATAAATATGGAGACAAACTGGAATGGAAACCCAAAAAAGTCACTGCATGCAGTGCGAACCTAAGAAATAGAAACAGAAATATAGCACCTAACACACTCCCAGCATCTGCAATAATGCACACAAACTAATCCATACAAAGTTACACCCGTATTATGGCGCACACAAACAGTAAAAACCCTATCTATGAAAAGGCAACACTACAAATATTAAACCAGGACCTAAACACCAATACACCCCCAATTAGGAAAACAGAACAAGCCAAGCTGCTGTATATCCCCACACAGAAATAATTGTAAAGCTATACTAATAAATGTTATAAAACAGCTAATGAACAGAATACCATTTCACAATTTAGATGGCTAGTTCTTACTTAGTTATTTAAGTATTCTCTTAAGTATTTTATGTTATATCCTTAGACCCCAATGTTTAATTATTTTTATTGAATTGTAATAGCATTTTTATTATTTTACAGTTTTTACATTTTTCTATTTTTATTTTTCTTGCTTGTAAACCATTGTGACGGCATGCTCCAAGCAACGGTATATAAAAGTCTATAAATAAAATTAATTAATTAAAAACTCATTAAAATTATTAAAAATTGTCCAAATATCAATAAAATATTTCAAAACAGCAGATACATCACATAACACCCAATAATTAAAATGAAGTCAATCAAGAAAAATACACTAAAAAAGCCACCTTTACTTACCCTGTCCAGCAACTCTCCTACTCCTTTCCCTTGCAGGCCAATAGCACTCACCAGAAGCAGCAGCGGCTGCTGAAGCTCTGGCCTCACAGTCCTCTTCCTTAGGGCCCATGATCAGTTTCTCTCTCTCTCACACACACACACACATCAGTCACCTCCCTGACCAGTCTACCTCTCTCTCACACACACACAAACATGTCACCTCCCTGCTCTGTCTCTCTCAATCCACACATGCTCTCTGACACATACTGTCAATCACACTGCACAAACAATCTCTCTTACTTACATACATGCTGTAAATCACACACAAATGCTCTCTCTCCCTCTGGCTCGCTCTCACTCAGGACCCCGTTTGCGCACGAGACACACAAATTCTTCCACTAACACTGCTGCCTTTCCATCCATGTGATGGGCCTTGTCACAAAGTAAGGGCAAAGGACTGCCGGAGCCATTTTGATTACTGGCAGCCGATGGCCCAGAAGTGGGAGATCGCTCTCGGGCCCCCCGCTGGACCATCATGGACCTTGGGAGAGTCTTGAGAGGGGTTGGGAGGGGGGGCTTTATATTTAATGAAATAGGAAGGGATGAGGCAGGTTTTGAGGACTGAACGGCAGCAGTGTTAGTGGAAGAATTTGTGTGTCTCGTGCGCAACCGGGACAGCGGGACACTGAGAAGCTGCGACACCTGCCAGTGCTTGACGATGCACTGGTATGTTGCGACACACCAGTTAAGAATCACTGTTCTAAGGTAAAAATATCGCTTACAACATGTTTATTTAAATGCACTGCTGTGATGCCAAATAGAAAGCCCTGTAAAAGAAAAATAAAGACGACACTTGGAGTTATTGTAAATTTCAGGGGTTCCAGCTTTGAATTCCTTTATTACAAATTCTGTCAGGGGTGTGTAAACTTATGAGCACAAGTGTAAATGCAAAATAAATCCTCACTCAAACTTGATACATAGAGTACTGCCCCTTTAGGGGGTTTGGGAAAAGAACTGTGTCAAATAGTATCAGTTAGTGGCCTTACACAAATAAATGGTACATTAATCCAGACTAAAATTTAAAATAAATAATAGGTCTATTAGAGATCATAAACAGATTAGGAAAAATTACTTGTCATTGGTTAGAAAAATACTGATTTGTATCAGAAAAGGGAAAGCAACAAGTGATATAGGTTAAATTTGTCACCTGCAAACAGAACAACAATTTAGGAAAACTCTGAAGGAATTTGATTGATAGCATCTTATTAGATTCTTGTGGTAATTATTTGATCTTGTTTACTTTATATCCTAAGCAACAAGATTTTACACAGGGACCACACTAAACTATATACTTCAGGTATATAAATACATATTGAATTCTGAAAGGATAATATAAGACACTTCATACTTCAAAGCAACAAGTAAGCAAGCAAACAGGACTACAAACAGGGATTATGAGTATGGAGGTAGATGGATTCCACAGGCTTGCTAACTTTACTTGCAGGACAGCTGAGGAAAAGTTAGGGACTTTGGTAGGTCTTTCTCATTTCTTTCAACAGGTACCAGAAGCTCCAAACAGCTGAAGGATTGCCAGGAAACATCATACTGCCAAAGCTATCACCACTGTTATTACTACTGCTGTCCAGATGGATATCCTGATCCATAGTGAGTAATCGGTTCAGTGTAAAAGATATCTGCAGACTGACTCCCTCAAGTAACAGGTGACAGAATTCAGAAAGCAGATGGCAAGACTGAGCAGCATTCAGGAAAATGAGGACTACATAGATGAAATGCTTAATGAGGCATCAAGGATGAAAATTCAAGCTGCGGAAAAAGTGAAACGACAAGAAGTCAGCTGGACCCAGATTACTACAGCCACTAGATCCCTACACCCTGACTCAGATCTCCTTTGAGCTAAAAAACAGATATGCAGCTCTGAAAATCCCAGAATGAAGGCAAGGCAGCATCATCACACACAGACTTGTTGCCCTAGGAAGTGTGATAGCTACCAAATGACCAAATCCAAGACATTATGGAGAGATTGCCAAAAATCCTCATGCCTACTGACTACTATCCAATGCTGCTCATCCAGCTTAGCATGAATAATACTGCTAGGAACCATACAGAGTATATAAAAAATGCCTATGGCTCTGGGAGAGAGGATAAAGCAGATAAGTGAACAGATGGCATTCTCCTCAGTTTTTACTGTCAAGGTTAAAGGCTGAGGCAAGGAAGCTTGCATTCTGCATATGAATGAATGGCAATGTGGATGGTGTCAAACAGAGTGCTTTGTTGTCAAAGGCAGCAAGGATTGAACCTGTGGCCCAAGGTGTTCAAGACTGGGAGACCTTGGAAATCTTAATATATTTATCCTTTATATTAGAGCAAGACATGCCTCTGCAGTCACTGGACCAATATTAGATGTGTACCAAACTGAGGGCAGAATTTAAGGAGCCCTAACCCGACACACCTTTGCTGGTCCAATAGTCCTCTTACAGTTTCAATGGCAGAATGTTATTCGTATGGCCTAGTTCCTATCTAGCTCCTGCTTCCTACCTGCTTCCTGCTCTGCGACTGATCCCCATTTCCTGCTTGGTAAATGCTGGTAGCCACCTGTACCAAAGGGCCCAACTCGCAGAGAACAGCAGCTGCTTCAGGCAGAAGATTTTCTGCTCTGCCTTCAGTGATAACTTGCCACTCAGAAGCTCGCCTTGTATCCAGGGATGGTATCTTCCCGACTTTCCCAGAGCAAGTAAGTATGTGACATTTGGCTTCCTGGAGCATGCGGGTGATGCTTCAAGGATTTCTGAGCAGAGATTGGGTCCATCTGTAGAAGAAGGAATGCAGCATTTTCCAGAACAGATTTGCAAACCTACAGAGGAGGGCCTTCAACTTGGATTATTAAGTATGGGAGAACAAAGCTCTATGTTAAGTAAAAGTACTCAATTAATAAATCTTTAAACACTTACAGAGAATTGGGAAACAAAGCCAATACCTGGAAAGCTATGTGCATTAAAGTTCACAGATTGGGAAATAAATTCCCAGATCTAGAGGCCATCATTAAAAAAGACAGACTTGGATGTTGCGACTGTCGAAGAAACATGGTACACAGAACACCACGACTGGGATTTAGTTAAACCAGATTATAATGTATTCAGTAAGGAAAAGGGAGGATGAAAAGAAGGAGCAATGCTACTATATAAAAAAAAATATTAGTAAAGCAACAGAACTGCAGGGCTTACGAGGTAAGGAAGGGCACTGTGGGTTAATCTGGAAAGAGGGAATGGAAGGTCTAGTTATATTGGTGTGATATATATAGACCTCCATCCCCACAGAAGAAATGGATAGAAATTTAATGAAGAATATTCATAATATTGCTATGAAAGGAGAGATGCTACTGCTAGGTAATTTCAATCTGCTGGGTGTTGATTGGGACATCGAAGTTGTAATGTCATCTGAAAGCAGGAAGATCCTGGATTTTTTGCAGGAAGTACTGTTCCATCAAATGTTAATTGAACCTACATGGGAGAGATGGTTTTGGACCTAAAGCTTACCAAAGAGGAGTATGTTTCTGATGTCATTGTTAGGGGTGGGAGCCCTGAAACATTTTGTTGCCCTTTCATTTTTGTTCCGGGGATGGGCCATTTTGGGTCGAGCGCCCCCCCCCCCCCCCGGATCTTTTTCAATTCATTGTTGTACCATTTCATTAACCCCCCATTTATTTAAAAAAAAAAAAAAAAAACCAGAGTTCCCCACCAGCAAACCCCCCATCCACCCTCCAGAGCCCCCTAGGACTCCATACAAACACCGGGTATTCTAGTAGTGGGGAGGGCCCGGGAACAACTTCCCACTCCCGGGCTGGTGGCTCAAAATGGTGCCAGCCACCCTTTGCCCTTAACTTGTGACATGAGCTACTGGTCCCATTGGTTAGCCCCTGTCACATGGTAGGGGCAAAAGACAGTCACAGCACCATTTTGAATGAGGGCAGCCACTGGCCCAGGAATAGGAAGTTGCTCTTCTAGACCACCGGGTGTTTGGGGGATCTGAGGGTGGTGGGGGCTCTGTTTTTTTAATAAATGGGAAAGGTTGGGGTGGGTTCTGGGTTTTTTTTTTTCCTTTTAAGTTTGCATTCTTTTTAACCCCTCCAAAAAATAATAGGAAAAGTAACAAAATTTCATGTTTTTTTCCTATTGTTTTTTGTTTTTCCTGAAATGCAACGAAATAGGAAATATTTGTATTTCCTATTTCATTGCAAATGACTTCCCATTCCTAGTCAATATGGATAATCTGGGACCCAGTGATCATTGGATGGTGTTGTTCAGTATCAGAATGCAGGCAGTAAATGTTTATTCAAAGGTGAGGATGCTAGGCTTCAAGAAACTAACTTTATTAAAATGGAGTATCTCAAGGAGTCAAGGATGGGAAAATCTATGAGAAGTAGAGCAGTAGGCAAAACTAAAGTCATTTTAAGAGCATCTAACCTTTTCGTTAGGAAAGTAAATAAAGATAACAAGAAAATTAAAAGGCTTATTTGCAGTGTTCCACTAGCCTGCAGGTGACGGTATGAGCTGCTTGAACTGTCTAGTCCTCCCAGCTCTGTGCGACTCATTTTCCCCCAACAGCCATCTGGTTTCCTATATAGGCTTTTACTTATACTGAGGCAGTCCCAACAGTCAGTTGCCAGAGCTTGGTCTTACCTTCCGGTCCTCATATTCTGGCTACATCCCTGTATCCAGAAGACTTCACTATCTTCAGCTTCTACCTTCAGTGCTCCTATTTGTTCTACCTGGGCTCCTGGATTTCTGGTTCATTGCTGTTCCGTATTCTGTTCCAGACTTCTTGCTCCCTGTTCATGCCAGGGACTAACTCCGTTTTTCATGCCTTGCTGGCCACTAGCACTGGAGGGCTCAACCCGAAGGGTAGATGGCTGACCTAGGCTATCTCTGAAGTGGCCTAGATTTGATTCCCCTAGCACTTGGCCTCTGATTCTGAGGCAACTCACAGACTACAACTGTCACAAAAGCTAAGAGGAGCTGGGAAAATAAAAGAGCAAAGATGCAAACCAAAGAAAAAATAGTAAATATGATAAAATAGGGGACAAGACTTTTTTTTTTAAGATATGTTCACAGTAGCACTGTGAGACAAGAAGCAGAATTGCTTAACAAATATTTCTGTTCGGTGTTCACTGAGCAAGGTCTAGAAGATGGACCGCAGAAAACAGACCCAAATAGAACTGGAAGCAAGGTAAACCTCAAGTGATTTTCAAAAGACTGTTTGTGATGAGTTAGCTAAAATAAAAGTAGATAAAGCGATGGGGCTAGACAAGATATATCTGAGGGTATTAGGGAATTTAGAGAGTTCTGGCAGCTTTGCTGGGCTGACCTTTTCAATGCTTTTTGTAAAGTCAAAAGTAGCTCCAAAGGACAGGCAGATGAGGTTCTTCTTCACAAAAGATGGAGGTAAGCTGGAAAACTACACACTGGTTAGTCTTCTCTGTGATGAATAAATTGATGTAATTGCACTTAAAAGAAAGGATAGTACAGTTTCCATAATTCAATGGATTACGTAATCTGAGGCTGCATGGTTTTACCAGAGGTAGGTCTTGTCAGACAAATCTGATCAGTTTCTCTGATTGGGTGACTAGAAAGAGTTTGATCAGGAGATTACACTGGATGTAGTGCTCTTGAACTTCAGTAAGGCCTTTGACACAGCTCAGCACAGGCGACTTATAAATTAAATGAGCACCCTTGGTATGGGCCTTAAAGTGACTGACTGGATTAGAAACTGGTTGTGTGGGAGGCATCAAAGAGTAGTGGTAAACAGATTTCATTCTGAGGAGAGGGCCATTACTAGTGATGTAAGGAGGAATTAAAGTTCACAGACACAGGATCTGAGCTGACTATTGGAGCCAGGTCTGCCTCATGTTAACTGTTCAATAAGGTCAGCAGGCCTTTCAAAATCATTAAATGATTTTTTAACTGTTACCTGTGGTTAACACTTTCCTTTGTAGCAGGAAATCATGATGTGGGTAGAAGTCAGGTACTTTTTTTTTTTTTTGGGGGGGGGGGTCATTTTGAGCCCAAACAAGTGGTCCATGGGGGAGCCCGAAGGTCACCTTAAGGAGGGGAAATGCTGTCAGGACCAGTGGGTCTTAAAATACTGGCTGTGGAAGCTACAGGATGGAGCCCTTCAGGGAGAGCCATGCTGGCTGTGGAGAGCTGGGGAAGCAGTATTTTTATCCTGCAGGTAATTAAGGGATGGGACACACCTAGTGAAGACTCATTATCCCAAAAGGAGACCCTCCCTCAATAATATACCTGTTTAAATCCCTAGCCAGCAGAATCTCTCTGCTGGCATATCAAATCCCTAATTCACCGGGCTGGGTCTGTAAGACTGCTCTAAATCTGGTTGAACTGTTTTGGAGCTCAGTTCTCGTTTGCCTGGTATGGAAGCACTCTAATACTTTTTCTTTCTCCTGCATATTGTAACATATTTAACATATGTTTCTTTAATTAAAGTTGTTCGTGAACTATGCCTGTTTTGACTAAGCCCTGACCAAATCCTGACAGCGGACCACAGGAATTATTAGAAAGGGAATGGTGAATAAACGGAAAATGTCATAATGCCTCTGTATCGCTCCATGGTGAGACCGCACCTTGAATACTGTGTACAATTCTGGTCGCCGCATCTCAAAAAAGATATAATTGCGATGGAGAAGGTACAGAGAAGGGCTACCAAAATGATAAGGGGAATGGAACAATTCCCCTATGAGGAAAGACTAAAGAGGTTAGGACTTTTCAGCTTGGAGAAGAGACAACTGAGGGGGGATATGATAGAGGTATTTAAAATCATGAGAGGTCTAGAACGGGTAGATGTGAATCGGTTATTTACTCTTTCGGATAGTAGAAAGACTAGGGGGCACTCCATGAAGTTAGCATGGGGCACATTTAAAACTAATATGAGAAAGTTCTTTTTTACTCAACGCACAATTAAACTCTGGAATTTGTTGCCAGAGAATGTGGTTAGTGCAGTTAGTATAGCTGTGTTTAAAAAAGGATTGGATAGGTTCTTGGAGGAGAAGTCCACTACCTGCTATTAAGTTCACTTAGAGAATAGCCACTGCTATTACTAGCAACGGTAACATGGAATAGACTTAGTTTTTGGGTACTTGCCAGGTTCTTATGGCCTGGATTGGCCACTGTTGGAAACAGGATGCTGGGCTTGATGGACCCTTGGTCTGACCCAGTATGGCATTTTCTTATGTTCTTAAGTAAGGAGGAGCCTGTGCCTAAGCTGCAGCCTAACCGGCTGAAGTTGGGATGGCAAATGATTTTTTTGGGGGGGAACACTTGCCACGTTATAGAGATGCCCCTGCACTTGATGAAGACAGACGCTGACAGCCAGGTTAAAAGACAGGGTAAATTACTAGAAATGCTTTGAACTAACTACAAATCTGAGATACATAGATACATCCGAGTCATAAGGAGTGAGTGTATACCACTTAGCGATATAGAAAACATGGATAGCCCTCTTGGTTTAGGAGCAGAATGGTGCCAATGGACATCATGTTGAACATTTCCTTCTTCAGATGTACATTCACCTCTCTTAGGTCTATAATTTGTCCGAATTCCCTTTTTTTTTTTTTGGAAACCAAGAAGAATCTAGTATAAAATTTCTGCCCTCTCTCCTATGAGACAGATTTGACCACAAGGGCCTATAAGAGGAAATATCCAACCCCAATACATCTTGGTGGCATGTGCTATTTAGGGTAGGGAATTTGAAAAAATTTTCAAAAGATATAATCTGTAACAGTCCTTAATAAGGAAAAACTATCTGACTGATCATACATGGGCTAATGGCTTGCAAAAATCCTCATTCCCCCCTCCCCCCCTTCAAAAAAGATCTTCCAGCAACCAGATTTAAAAATGGGCTCTTTTCTTGACCCAATCAAAATCCTGATCCCTGACAGCCAGATATGAGAGAGGACAGGATAGTATTCTGAAAAAAATTATTTCCCAACAAGATTTAAAAAATAGGCACATATGTCCGATCAAGGCCCATTTCAATAGCAGGACCCACATTATGGAACACCTTACCAGCAGAATTGCATTTACAAAATGATTTAAAAACCTTTAAGAAAGATCTAAAAACATGGCTCTTTAAGAAGGCATTTCAGGAAACAGAATAATGATTATAATCAAGCAGCACTTAAAATTTTGCTGTTTTTAAGCAGACATCTTGGGAAGCTGATTATTGTTGAAGATATAGCTTAGACTCAGGCATTTATTTTATTTTCCTTATTTTATTTTTATGGGTTTATTTTAATTTAATATATTAATTTATTTTAGCTTTTTATCATCTTTATTATTACTTTTACTATTTTACCTGTTATTTATGCTATTATTGTATGTAATTAATTGTTCCTTCATTTTATGATTATGTAAACCATTGTGATAGAATACTGAATGATGGTATATAAAACCAGTAAATAAAATAAATAAAAATATATGTTTTCATCTTCCTGGACCTCTTAGGAGTTAGATGTAGTCTGATGTGATATCCCCGATGAACGTCGGTATATAAAAATTTTAAATAAATAAATAAAAAAATCCAGAAGCTGTCTGGAAATGATTTTTTTTTTTTTTTTTAACAGAAAATACTGAATGTGGGTGCCAATACGTTGCCTTCATTGTGTCCTCTAGTAGAAGTTAGACAAGCATTGACACCAACTTCTGAGGGACATTTTGGTACTTCAGGAGGCCATAAAAGCATGCCTAGTGAATCAAAAGAGATTAGCCATCTTCTGTACAATCTATGAAAAGTAAATGTCATCCTGTAGAGAGAGCTTCAAGGAGAAATCAGGAGAGTATCACGCTGTATGGAACTATTAACATTGGAACCAATGGACTCCTCATTCATTTGGGGAAGAATTGAAGATCAGACCAGCCATGAGAAGTTGGTGCAAGTGTCACTAGTTTAATAATAAATCTGTCCCAGATTGCGGCAGTAATTATCATTGGTGCAACTACTCTTGCTGACACAATAGACCTTGCTTTTCTGTGTGCTCAGTGCCAGAGCAGATGCCCAGACTGGAGTTAATGCCAATATACCCAGCATCCATTGTGTAAACACCAATTTCTTGGTAATTTCTTAGGTATTGCCTGAATGTCTGTGACACCGATCTGTCCAACTGTCTTGTCTCAAGTGACAAGATTGGAGTAGGCCTCAAATAGAGGACTGAACATCTGTAAAAGCTGTACAGATGTATTCCTCAAAGTTCAAGGGATAGTTCTGGGGAGACTAGGGGTCCTCCAAATGTGCTGCTTAGGGGCTAGGAACGCTTCAACCACATTCAAGCAATTTGAGCCATGCACTAACTGAGAATCCTGAGATGCTGACAAATTTGTTCAAGGTTCATAGTAACATAAATGGTACCGCAGATCAGTGTTTTCCAATCTTTAAGTCCAAGGCGCATCAATTTTAATGAAAACATTGTCTAGCACACCAGCCTGAATGGGGCAGGCAATACAGACATGAAGACAACTCATATCATTAAAAGATGAGCTAAGGAAGCACTGAAAGCCCCTCAGCCTCTTCCAAATTTTAAATAAAGGAAGAGAGGGGGTAGAAACACACAAGAACTCATCACAATGGGTCAGTTCCCTCCTCATACAGAGAAGTCAATGTGATGTAGGCAGCTGGCTTGGGTAGTTACCTTGGCTGCAAAAGCTGCTCTACTGCTCCCAACACTCAGAACTAGTTACATCCAGTGCTTAGTGCAAGTCTCCCTTCTCATTCAGTCTGGGGATAAGACACAGGCTTGAAGCACTCAAAGGAGAAAACTCAGGATGGGGACGATAAGGAGGTGTTGTGTACACAGAGACAGTAACTTTTAAACAGGCGCGTAGACATACATGTCACATGCTCATCGACCCGTGCCCAAGGACATGGACATTTTATAACATATGCATGTATATGCGCATGTTATAACACAGCCTGACCACATGCACATATGCAAGCAATTTTAAGTGGACATGTACCTAGATCTGCGTGCCGACACCATTATCAGTTTTCCCAATTCATCCAGGACTTACAAAACCCCCTAGTTTAAAAGCCTCCCTTCTCCCCTGTTAGGCGGGGTTTTAAGGGTTGGGGCTATCTTTATTTTATTACTTGCACTTCCTCCATAATAGAGGTAAAGTTGCACAGTTGGGGACCCCAGTGTGCACCTGCATGCGTAGATATTTACACACTAATTTGAAGTTGAAATGCAGGAACAGCCATGCCCTGCCCCCTTTTGTGGAACTTTTCATTTGTGCGCATAGTGGGAGATACGTGCGTATTCGGGTGCTTTTAAAATCTGCATGCCGTGCGCCGGCCCAACATTTGTGTATCTCCCGGTTTTGGCATGCGTCGGGCTTTTAAAATTCACTTTTGTACGGGCAGAACAAAGCGGGGTTTGGCTATCCATGCCCCGCATACTGTTCTTTAATTACCACATTCCAGAGGCTCATGTTGTAGCTCAGAAGAGGAAGCATGCCAGATTACCCATGCTCTCACAAAGTGGCTCCTACATGTTTAAGAGCCACCTCTGTTATTGTGAAGTGCTGAGAGCAAAGCCCAGGTGCTGGCCTGGATTGAGCATTAGTGACCTTTCCGTGGTATACTTGATCAGGTCTGAAGTCACAGTGGTTTGGAAGCACTGCAGTAGATCAATGGTTCTCAATCCAATCTCAGGACACATTCAGCCAGGTTTTCAGAATATCCACAATGAATATGCATGAGATGAAATCTGCATAAACTGGAGACCTAATCTAATGCATATTCATTATGGATATCCTGAAAACCCAACCGGCTGGGTGTGGTTTGGGACTAGGTTGAGGACCCTCAATATATAACTGACCCATCTAGTCTGTATTACTATAATCTTCTTGCATGTGACAAAAACCTACCTGCCCATATTACTCAATTAAAAGCTTACAAGCAGATAATACAATGAACTTCATTTTTCTTGATCTTTATATCCTATCTAACCTCTCAAAAACGTTTTTGATTAAGTCATGTATCAAGCCACTTTACCTATTACCAAAGACTAGGACATTCTGGAAAAAATAGCTAAAATGAATGTCTCCCCAGATGAAAGGGAAACTAAATTATTTGACACTGCGATCTAAACCAAAGACACAAACTGCTGATCCTTCTTTCCCTGGAAATGTGCATTCTTTGGCTACTTTAACTTTCATGTCTCTATAGTGATAAATAAAAAAAAAGAGAGAGACATTATCTGTTTAATTTGAAGCTCAGGAATGAAAACGCAAAAAGATGCCACTAATTTACAAAGCAATTTAATTTAATTACTATACACCTTGAAAATTGATTCAATGTCTGCAAGTGAACTACATAACCTAGTGTATTTCTGCAGGGCATACACCTCTAAACAGAGTGGCTGCACTGTAGGGGGAAAAACAATAAACTGGATATGAAAAAAGTAGTATCTCACTGAAACTACCTAAGCAAAATAAATTTGTGGAAAATTACTCCAGAACAGAATAATTTTCCTAGAAGCATTAAGAACTGGAGCCTGATCTATCACACACAGACTCCATCTCTGCACCTCCTATGCTATGAGACTCCACACTGAGTATTCCCAGCAGTCATGTCATAATAGAGGAGATTTCGCCTTCATATGTATATCTCACTCCTGCTAGCATCCTGGCACTTCGTACAATGCATCCAAACACACTGGGATAATATATTATATAACAGAAGCCCTACAAGCCTCCTGATTTCACTGGTCTGAACTGCATATCATTGCACATGTAAATGATCATGCCATATACACACAGATAAATCTGGAAGCCAAAGAATGGTGGTTGTCTCATTCTTCTTGTTCCTTCTCTGAAGGCTGCTATTTGTCGTAACAAAACAGCACAAAGTGCCTTTCTGCAGTGCATAGATGAAGTTCTTTTAAAAACTAGCATACTACCCTGGCAGTGCTGCTCAACACTATAAATATACAGGCATCACCTGCCCATGGTCTGGAAAAGATAGAAGACTGCACCACCACTTCAGTAGCTGGATGGCTTGCCTTCTTTCAGCTGGTCCTTTCAGATCCCTCTGTCAGCTCTGGTTAAGAATCTTTTTCCTAACAATTTTGTTTGAAGTGTAGGCCTCTTACAAAGATGAGAGTGACCAGTAATAGTAAATTTAATGGTAGCTGCAACCTTGTAGGAACTAATTTGCTCATTCTTATTTCTGTTTTGCATATTCATCCAAACCCCCTAAACATCTTGAACTCCAGGATGCCCCAATGGCTCCTGGTGGCTCTAGAAAAGTATAAGAGTTGGAAGACCAACTCTGGGTACTCAAGGACATCCGCCTATAAGTTATTCCTTTTACATGTCAATCATCATCCATGACTGTGTCTAGCTCAAAGTCTATTTTCGCATGGTGTCAGCCTCTTTTTTGTTAGTGTGGCAGGTGCTGTGTTTTATATGTGTCACGTCATCCAAGTTGTTCAGAGAGCATGTGAACAAAAGAATGGCACACTACAAAGAAATAAACATTGCTGTAAAAGAAAAGATTATTAAAATAAAATAGAATAACTATCCACAAAATTAAAAAGAAACAATGTTATACTTAGTAAAATAAAATTTAATCAAATTATATTAAAAATATAATTCAAACATTAAGAATAAAAATACAAATAAAAAATCAACATGATTACGTTTTACAATGCCTACATCAGGGAATTTGAGAATACATCATCAGATACACAGATCGATACAGTAAAGTGCAACCGCAGTTACCCTGCTCCTAACTCACCTTCTACTCACTTTCCGGCCGCGTTAGCCCTTCCCGCGATACACTATCCCCTTTAACTCATCCCTACCGCCTCTTAAAATCCCCGGGTGACCCCTTCCGCCCGCGGCATGTATATTAAATGTAAACGAGTGAATTAGCTATTCCCTCCCATACAGTAACGCGCGCCCCGACTATCGCTTTTTTACCCTGCCGTTTTGCCGTGCGTTTACCCTGCTAACTTACCGCCTACCCTTACCCCAGCGTTAGAGGCAGGGGTAAGGGTAGACGGCAAACTTTCCCCCAGCCCCCGCTCACCTGCCCTGGCCGCGTCCGGTCTCTGGTGCAGCCCCAGTCCTGTCCCCTCCTCCTGAAGGAAAAAAAAAAAAAACCCCCGAAAAAAAAGCAGCAAGAGAGCGAGGGGAGAGACGGGCAATCCTACGCTCGGGCCTGCTAGTCCCTTCTCCTCTCCTCCCGAAGCAGGGCGCGAAAAGCAGCCTTGCTCCGGGAGGAGGGGCAGTTTAAAGCGACGAAGCGACTTACTTTTGCAGCCCCCCCCTCCGGACATCGGCGACGACCGCGGCTCCAGCCTCCAGCTGTCAGACAGACGCATCGCACGTGGGAAAGCGGCTCCTATGCGTGCAATTGGCTGCTCAAGACGTGACGTCACATGCCGTGACGCCAAACGTCATGACGTCACGTCTTGAGCAGCCAATTGCACTCATAGGGGCCGCTTTCCCACGTGCAATGCGTCTGTCTGACAGCTGGAGGCTGGAGCCGCGGTCGTCGCAGATGTCCGGAGGGGGGGGCTGCAAAAGTAAGTCGCTTCGTCGCTTTAAACTGCCCCCCCCTCCTCCCGGAGCAAGGCTGCTTTTCGCGCCCTGCTTCGGGAGGAGAGGAGAAGGGACTAGCAGGCCCGAGCCTAGGATTGCCAGTCTCTCCCCTCACTCTCTTGCTACTTTTTCGGTTTTTTTTTTTTTGCTTCGGGAGGAGGGGACAGGACTGGGGCTGCACCGGAGACCGGACGCGGCTAGGGCAGGTGAGCGGGGGCTGGGGGAAAGTTTGCCGAGCATCGGAGAACATAACTGTCCACTTCCTGGTACCTGTCATTTCAAATGTCATTTGAAATGACATTTGAAATGACAGATACCAGCGTGGCCGTGAAGCGTTAGGCCCGCGCACCCAGGATACTGTATAGGCGCTCTATACAGTAAAATGGGTTGCGCGGGCCTAACCTTCGCCTAACGCGTCGCAGACGCGGCATGCATTTGCATGCAATTTGAAGAGAGTATCGAGCGGTAGGTGAAGAGAACTGTGCGTGCGGGGAACGAGGGTGCACCTGGCACTGCCGCACTCTTTCTAACGCGGCATAACTGTATCGACCTGAGAGTGGAGAAAAGATGTAACATCTAGAAAAGCAAAATAAATGGAATGCATATAAACATGTGACAGAGAAGAGGCAAGAAAGCAATTAATATACAGGATTCTGTCAATATCTTGGCTAGATGAATGGGAAAGGCACCCCAAAACAGACAAATCTCAACCAGTTACAAATTCCTGCACTTATCAGAATAAATATGGATGTATAGTATTAATAATATCCAAAACATATAAAACATTTAGAAAGGTATATTTAAAAATTATAAATCTGAAGTAAAAATATTTAATTTGAAATAAAAATTTTAAATAAAATAAAAATAATAAAGAGTACTAAAAATAAAAAAGTGAATACAAAATTTCTGAAAATAAAGATCATGAGAAAATAGTTGTCAAAAGCAGATTAAAAAATAAAATAAAACATAGGTAAAAAAAATATAAATCAAAATTGAAATATCACTGTTCAAAAAATATATAGAAAAAGTAAAATATTTAATATATTTTTACATAAGAGAAGACCAAGCAGCCTCACAAAAGTGGAAATCTCAAAGGAACTCATTGGTTTTCCAGGGAAAACCATCTAAGGCGTGAAACTGATACTTCACGCATATCCAGCACAGCTCCCTGCTTCAACGGCAGGGGAGAAGAAAAACTGATACTTCACGCATATCCAGCACAGCTCTCTGCTTCAACGGCAGGGGAGAAGAAAAACTGATACTTCACGCATATCCAGCACAGCTCTCTGCTTCAACGGCAGGGGAGAAGAAAAACTGATACTTCACGCATATCCAGCACAGCTCTCTGCTTCAACGGCAGGGGAGAAGAAAAACTGATACTTCACGCATATCCGGCATAGCTCTCTGCTTCAATGGCAGGGGAGAAGAAAAACAACCAATAAGGGCTGAATTACATAGTCTGGGTAAAACAAATAAGCATGGGTGTAGCTTGCTTATTGCGGCGGTTACTACCCCTAACTAATCAAGCTTGATATTTCACTTGGATGCAGCTCCATTACTGCTCTCTACATCAATGGTGGGGGTGGAAGGGAAACAGAACCAAAGAGCTAAGAGAAACAGATAAGTATGAGAAAAAAAAATGTGTGAAGCTTGCTGGGCAGACTGGATGGGCCGTTTGGTCTTCTTCTGCTGTCATTTCTGTTTCTATATACTAAAAAAAATTGTACGCATGAGTGCCCATGTGATAAAATAGAGGGGCAGAGAGCAAAAAGAAGGAAGGGTAGAAATTATATAAAAATTTGTTTAAAAATGAAAATAAAATTGAATATTGCCTATTATCTCTGGTAGAAACCAATGAAGAGAAAAGTGGAAAGCCTGTAACTAGTCCATCATAAAAATTAGTGCTGGACATTGAGATGGTCACTCATTTTTTATTAAAAAAAATATTATAATAAACAGTTAAAAATTAAAAATAAATGGATAATATTAATGAAAATGAAAAGAGTATGGGAGACCAAGTAGGGTTCCCAAGCTGGAGGCACAAAAGCACACTGACTGACTCCAGGCTTTCAAAACAGTTTTATCTTTATTTTCATCTCCAAAAAATATACAGTAGTAAACTGCTTTTAGCTCAGGACAGTGTATGCTTGGTACTCACAGCTTCTTTACAGATTTCAATGTTTGGACAGCAATATTCCACAGGAGCTACCATCCTGTGGGAGACCTGGGCCTGGTCTGACTAGCCCACCTGGATCCCAACTTTTATTCCTCCCATGCTGGGCCCTGCTCATAGAGCTCTCTCTCTCTCAAGGGGAATTAAAATGGATTAAGCATCTAGCCTGATCCTGTACGGGTTTTAAGGCGGAAAATAGGGGCACTCCAACACATCCCCCCCCCCCCCCCCCCCCCCCCCACACACACACGCTTGGATCTGCTGTCCAAGCATTTTCATTCCTCCTGGATCCTATCCAGGGAAGTGCTTTGCATCCCACTCTCTCTTATCTGTCCTCCTGCCAGTAAGGCTTGGTGTCAGAGTTCTAGGGTTATGCTTTCCCCCACCTACTAGGGTTATCCTAGACAGCACTATGACCTCCACCCATTGTGCCATTCGTTTAGTGTACACTCCCAGTCCTTCAAATGAGTCCATTGCTGGTTCTGGGTTCGAATTCCACACTGGCAAATCTTTTTGGACTAGATATGGGACCTCCAGTGGTCGTTTCTTTGGTATCAGCTGTTGGTGTTTTCCAGCGACTGGTGCCTATCTGGCATTCCTCTCAGTGCCCTCTAGCCACTCTCCCATGCAGGTCACTGGCTCTTCTGCAGCCCTTCTCACTGGGGTCTCCGCAGTAGAACTCTCTGAACTCTCTGTGATTCCTCCCTCAGTGTTCTCCACAGCTCCTCTCTTTGAAGTCTTCACAGCACCTCTCACTTGGCTCACCAGGACACCTTCAACTGAGCATTCCATGGCAACTCTCCCTTGAATTTCAATGGCCCCTCTATCTCTCTAGGACAGTGGTTCTCAACCCTGTCCTGGGGAACCCCCCAGCCAGTCGGGTTTTCAGGATATCCACAATGAATATGCATGAGAGAAAATTTGCATGTTATGGAGGCAGTGTATGCAAATTTTCTCTCATGCATATTCATTGTGGATATCCTGAAAACCCAACTGACTGGGGGGGTCCCCAGGACAGGGTTGAGAACCACTGCTCTAGGATCATCGCAGCACTTTTCTCTGCACATTCTGTGATAGTGCCTCCAACTGCCTTCTTTGTAGGAGTTGCCTCTGTGCCCCCAACAGTACCAGTCTGTGGACTCTGAGGGATCAACTGGGCTTCTTATGATACCATTCTTTGGGCTCTCTGTGGCACCTCTTTCTGGGCTCTGCAGCCCCTCCTTCTGGTTCCTACCCACTGGCTCCTTCCAAGGTGCCTCTCTCTGTGGCATCTTTCTCTAGGCCTCCCACAGCATGTTCCTCTGGGGTGCATTGCCAGAGTTCACACAGCATTTGGTGCATCTCTGCTGCCATCATCTATATCGCAGCCGCCGTCTCTAGCCATTCACTCCAGAGCCCTGGCTTGCTTCTCAAGCATCCATACTTCCAGCTCAGGTTCTTTTCCATCTGGTTCTGGAAAGCTGAGAATTCCTACCAGACAGAAGGAAATGGCTATTCCCTTCCTATGAACCCTCTGGATGGCTTTGCTTCACCTGTTGCTGCAGTATCCAGACTGTTCTGCTCCAGGGTTTTCTTGTGGCTGCACTCAAACTGCAGAGTAGCTTTCTTGCTTGCTGTTCAACATAGCCTTGCTGCACCACAGTTTCACTCCCTTTTCTTTTCCAAAGGCAAAAATGTAAAAAAAAGCCTGCATAACCAGTATTTACTTACTCACTATTTCCTCAGCTGTCTCTGGCAGAGATTCTCTCTTTAGCTAGTTTACTTCCTACCATTCTCTAATGGCTGTTCCTACAGCCAGGCCATTCAATCACGTCTCTCTCTGTTCTTATAAACTTGTAAACACTTTGGCTTTGTGTGCTCCCTGAGCCAGACCCTTTTCAAAGCCACAGTGCTCAGTACTTTGTTTTAGAGCTACAGGGCCTCTTCAGAACTTTCTGTATTTAAAACAGACACTTTTTCTCTCTCTTAAGCACACTACTTGGGCTCAGTGGGAGCCACACCCATTTATATTTCTTTTCAGTCCTGCTTTGCCTCCAAACTTCTGGCAGGCTACACACACACGAACTTTCTTTTGGAGGCTCGGTTTTCCTCTGTGCCCTGCTTAGAGGAAAAAAATCTCCGACCCGACACCCTATGTGGGAGACCGAATGGATTTCCCAGGCTGGAAGCACAAAGGCACACTGACTCCAGCCTTTCAAAACAGTTTTATCTTTATTTGCAACTCCAACAAATATACAGAAGTAAACTGCCTTTAGCTCAGGACAGTGCATGCTTATTTCTTATACTTCTTTACAGGCTTCAATGTTTGGACAGCAATTCCACAGGAGCTGCCTTCCTCCTGAAGACCTGGGCCTGGTCTGACTATTCTAACTCTTATTCCTCCTCTGCTGGGCCTGCACACAGAGCTCTCTCTCTCTCAAGGGTAATTAATATGGACCAGGCATCTAGCCTGGTCCAGCACAGGTTTAAGGGGGAAAATATAGGCATTCCATCACCATACATAGAAGAAAAGGAATAAAAAAGGAAAAAAGGAGGCAGGAAAAATATAAAGATGGGAAGAAAGGGGAGAACTAAGGAGGGTGGAAACAGAGTGGTAAACTAGGGAAGGGTGAAGGGGAAGGTGGGAGGAAAAGAAGGGAGAAAAAGGAGAGAAGAGAAAGGAGGAGAAGGAATAAAAGAGTATGGACAGTTAAAAAGGGGGGAGGGACAACACAAATATACAGAGAAGGAAACAGATACCTCTCAGTAAGTGATCACCTTCTCTCCACTAAAACTAGAATAACTTCATCCTAAAATGTCAAGAATAACTGTAAAAAATAAATAAAAGATGTATCTTAAAAATGAGCCCATGATTAATTAAAAAGTATTGGCCAGATCTTAAAAAATACGCACGGGCGTAGATTTGTTCTCGCATCTAGTTAGATATTAAAGAATAGTGTCCTGTTCTCTGTTTTCTCTTAATTTGTGTAGTCAAAATGAAGACTAACAGGTAGTGCTTCCACATTCAATAACTCACAAACAGGCCGATACAGTACAGTGCGCTCCGATGGAGCGCACTGTTAACCTGCCCTTGGGCACGCGTTTTCCCTTACCCCTTATTCATGCCGCACGCATGTTATAAAATCCGGGGTCGGCGCGCATAAGGGGGGTGCACACTTGTGCACCTTGTGCTCGCCGAGCCCTAGGGGAGGCCAGATGGCTTTCCCCGTTCCCTCCAAGGCCGCTCCGAAATCGCAGAGGCCTTGGAGGGAACTTTTTTTGGTCCCTCCCACCTTTCCCTCCCTTCCCCTATCTAATCCACCCCCCAGCCCTACCTAAATCCCCCCTACCTTATTTCGTCGAGTTACGCCTGCTTCTGGCAGGCGTAACTTGTGCGCGCCGGCTCGCCATCCCCCGGCACAGGCCACTGTGCAGGAGGATTCTGGCCTGCCCCGGACCAACCCCGGCCCGCCACCACGCCCCCAGCCCGCCCATTTTTTAAAGCCCCGGGACATGCGCGCACAGGGGTAAGTTTTCGGGGGTTACACCTGTAACCCTTTGAAAATCTACCCCTATATGAATTATTTAAAAAAAATATATATATACACATATAAACTACAAAAATACAGAAAGCCAAAGCAGCAAAACAATTCTTTAAAAACAAACCAGTGTAAAAAACCTATAAAAAATATACTTGTAATGACCTTGTTAGCAAACAGGGACAGCTACAGCGAGCAAAACTGCACCATCAATAAGACAAATGTTACATAAGCAATTCCAGAAAGTCCTTTTTAAAAGAGATTTTCTCTCCAAAATTAACTGACAATTTAAACTTAAACAGAGCTAGATAAGGAGTGTTCTCTATTTCAGTGTGACCTGGGTTGTAACAGATTCTGTAATCCTGATTGATTGTAGCAATAAGTGATGTAATTATTTATTTTATTTGAGTTTTATATACAGTCATTCGGTGAAGCCATCATAACGGTTTACAAGATTCAAATAGTACGTCTTTTAACAATTGTGAAAAAAGGAATAACAGGATGCATATTAAACAATAGATTAAACAATTATAGTCCAGAAGAGAATCATTTATGAGTGAGGTGGGTTTATTTGGAGCTGGTTGGAGTCAAGTTATTTTGTGGATTTGATTGGAAGATCCTTTGTGTGTTAGGATGATGAGAAGTTTGACTGTCAGTGTAGACTTTGCAGAACAGCCATGTCTTTAGATCTTTTTTGAAAGTTTTGAGGTTAGGTTGTGTTCTCAGATCTTTTGGGAGGGAGTTCCAAATTTTAGGGCAGGCAATGGAAAAAGCTCTTTCTCTGATTGTTGTCAAGTGAGCATCTCTTATATTGGGGGGGGGGGGGAAGACATTTAAGCATCCTGAATTGCTTGAGCGTAGATTTCTTTGAGGATTTTGGGGGGTAATGTTTAAGCCAGTTAGTCCCTGATATTCGTTGTTTAGTATTTTATGTATGATGGTGAGGGTGGGTGTTCAATACGTGCTTTAATTGGAAGCCAGTGTAGTGAAATCAATATGGGCGTTATGTGATAATTTCTCCTTGTTCCTGTCAGACTTCTGGCTGCAGAATTCTGCAAAATCTGTAGAGGTTTGAGGATGGAAGATGGTATTCCAATCAGTAGGGAGTTGCAGTAGTCGATGGTAGAGAATATGAGTAGCTGTAATACAGTTCTGAAGTCATAAGGGTTAAGAAACGGTTTTAAACGTCTTAGGGTTAGTATTTTGGGATATCCCTCTGATTTTGTTTGATTATATGGTTTTTGAAAGAAAGTTCTCTCTCAATAATAAATACAAGGTTTCTGGTGTGGGTGACAGGGAGAACAGAGTTCATTGGATTGTCAAGTAAAGGAAGGGGTGGTGGAGTTGGATTGGGTTTTTTATCCATGGGGATTATTCCAGTTTTGTCGATGTTGATTATGAGTTTCAGTGAAGTTAGGAGATGTTTAATTGAGACAAGTAGATCAGATGTTTCTTTGTACGTGTCTTTGATTGAATTTTGGATGGGAATTAGAAGTTGAATGTTATCAGCGTAGAGGAAGTGGGTGATTCCATTACCTTTCAGTAGTTGGCAAATGGGAAGAAGGTATATGTTAAACAGAGTGGCAGATAATGCTGATCCTTGGGGAACTCCAGTGTAGAGGTTAATCTTTTTGGATGGTTTGTTGTTAATTGATACTTGGTAGGTTCTGTCAGATAGATAGGATGAGAACCATTGTAAGGTGGTGTCAGTTAAACCAATTTCAGTTAGTTGTTCTAATAGTATATTGTGGTTTACTGTGTCGAAAGTGGCTGAGAGGTCAAGGAGAATGAGTAGGTATTTTTTGCCTTTGTCGAATCCTCTTAGTATTGAATCATTTAAAGAAAGTAGGAGAGTTTTTGAGCTTAGGTTCTTTCTGAATACATATTGTGATGGTGATAGGATGTTGTTTGTTTCAAGATAATCATCAAGTTGGGAGTGTACGACTTTTTCGATGATCTTTGCAATGAAAGATAGGTTTGAAATAGGACAGTAATTTGCCAGGATTTCAGGATCCAAGTTGTTCTTTTTTAGTATTGGTTTGATCACTGCAGATTTGAGGCATTTGGGGTAATTCCCTTCAGTCAGGGATAGACTGACAATCTTGGTGATGGTTTTATATATGGTGGGTTCAACTGTTTTGAGGGTTGTTATAGGGATGTTGTCTAATGGGTGGTTGGCGGGGTTCTTTTTTTTTTTTTTATGATAGATTGAATTTCGAGAGTGGAGGCGGTATCAAAGTTTGACCATGTTGAGGTTGTTTTATTGTTCAGTTTGATGTTTTGGTAGTTGTTAGTTAAGTTGGTTTGTATTAGTTTTAATATTTTCTTGTTGAAGAACTCAGCAGAGTCATGACTTCCATGTTTGGTGCATGTAGATTCTTGGGTAGTTTTAGTAATTTTTGAACTATTGAGAATAACATTCTGGGGTTGTGATGAAATTTGGAGGGATGCTGTAAATAAACCTTTTTGCAAAGTGCCCTGAATCTCAAAGACCTCCTGCCCAGTGTGTAACAACCATTTGTGCAGTTCAATCTGATGACTTAAGTTGTTTGCTATTTGATTTTTGCTTCCAGGAAGGTAGACAGCTAGAAGAAATACTCTTTGAGAAACTGCCAATTTCCAAATCCTTGCAGTTTCCAAATAAAGTCTGTAAGATCCAATTCTTACCAGCTTATTGATATAGAACATTGCTACTTGGTTGTCTGGAACATCACCATCTTGTTTTTCAGCCACAAAGTAAAAACTTTAAAAGCACTGAAAATTGTTCTTAATTCTAAATTATATATTATGAAGCAGCTTCTCTATCCATGACCAGGTTTCTTGAGGGCATGGGCCTCTAAGGTGAACTCTCCAACTATGACTGGAAGCATCTGCAGTAAGATTCTTGAAATTATTGCTGGGGGAAAAATTGATTTTTTAACAGGTCTGAGTGGTTCAACCACCAACTCAGAGAGTAGATCAGATTCATGGATGGTGTCACTTTGACACTGGTTGAAGATGTTGGTTCCATTAGTACTTCAAATGCCACCGAGTATGTCTCATGTGGAGAAGGGCAAAGAAGTAATGAACTATTACTGCCATATGGCCTAACATTTTCATTAACAGCATAACAGGAGTATGTCAGTGTTTTATGATGATCATGATTATTTTGGACAATTTGGATGCCCTTTGCAGAGGCAGAAATGCTTTCCGCTTCAAGATATTTATTTGTGCTCCTATAAAGTCTATTATCTGAGAAGCTGTAATGACCTGATATGAGGCAATCATACAAGTAGGTGAGCTACAGCAACTGTTAGGTACTCTGTAAAACTCTGGATGCCACAGAGAGACCAAAAGGGAGAATAAGATATTGATAGTGACCTTCTGCTATAGTGAAACAAAGAAGTCTCTTGGGGGCATTTTGAATAAAGCTGTGTAAGTATCATTGAGATCCAGATATCTTTTTTGAGATGCGGCGACCAGAATTGTACACAGTATTCAAGGTGCGGTCTTCACCATAGAGTGATACAGAGGCATTATCACATTTTCCGTTTTATTCACCATTCCCTTTCTAATAATTCCCAACATTCTATTTGCTTTTTTGACTGCTGCAGCACACTGAACCGACGATTTCAAAGTGTTATCCACTATGACGCCTAGATCTCTTTCTTGGGTTGTAGCACCTAATATGGAACCCAACATTGTGTAATTATAGCATGGGTTATTTTTCCCTATATGCATCACCTTGCACTTATCCACATTAAATTTCATCTGCCATTTGGATGCCCAGTTTTCTCGTCTTACAAGGTCTTCCTGCAATTTATCTTGTGATTTAACTACGCTGAACAATTTTGTGTCATCTGCAAATTTGATTCTCACTCGTATTTCTTTCCAGATCATTTATAAATATATTGAAAAGTAAGGGTCCCAATACAGATCCCCGAGGCACTCCACTGCCCACTCCCTTCCACTGAGAAAATTGTCCATTTAATCCTACTCTCTGTTTCCTGTCTTTTAGCCAGTTTGCAATCCACGAAAGATCATCGCCACCTATCCCATGACTTTTACTTTTCCTAGAAGCCTCTCATAAGGAACTTTGTCAAATGCCTTCTGAAAATCCAAGTATACTATATCTACCGGTTCACCTTTATCCACATGTTTATTAACTCCTTCAAAAAAGTGAAGCAGATTTGTGAGGCAAGACTTGCCCTGGGTAAAGCCATGCTGACTTTGTTCCATTAAACCATGTCTTTCTATATGTTCTGTGATTTTGATGTTTAGAACACTTTCCACTATTTTTCCTGGCACTGAAGTCAGGCTAACTGGTCTGTAGTTTCCCGGATCGCCCCTGGAGCCCTTTTTAAATATTGGGGTTACATTTGCTATCCTCCGGGGTTCAGGTACAATGGATGATTTTAATGACAAGTTACAAATTTTTACTAATAGGTCTGAAATTTCATTTTTTAGTTCCTTCAGAACTCTGGGGTGTATACCATCCGGTCCAGGTGATTTACTACTCTTCAGTTTGTCAATCAGGCCTACCACATCTTCTAGGTTCTCCGTGATTTGATTCAGTCCATCTGAATCATTACCATGAAAACCTTCTCCATTACGGGTATCTCCCCAACATCCTCTTCAGTAAACACCGAAGCAAAGAAATCTTACAGAATTCTCTTCAAGACACTGACCATCATTCACAAAACCATATTTCAGCAATCCTCTCTCCAACTTACCATACCCCTCGAACTACACTCCTCAGCAAGACCAACCAGATCTGCATACAGAGGCTCCCTTCAGGTTCCCCCTAGCAAATCCGCTATACACAACTCCATTGAAAAACGAGTGCTATCAACTGCTGGACCGCATCACTGGAATTCTCTCCTGCCAGATTTACGCCAGGAACATTGTCATATCACCTTCAGATAAAAATTGAAAACATGGCTGTTCGCCCAAGCATATCCATGAAGAAGGCTTATGATAACCCACACGGACCAACACCCCTCGGTTCTGTCCTCTTTCCCCCTCACAAAGGAACTCTTATGCTAGAACTGCTTTCGCATATAACTTGTCAAATCGACTCCACTATGTAAACTGTATATAATTTTACCATGTTAGCAAGTTTTCTCTGCTTACCTGCACTGCTTCCAGTTAGAAATTGTTAATCTATCCCTTGTTCTTCTAATGGCCTTGTTATACATTCCCTGTTATAATGTAACTTTCGCTTTCTGTGTTAACTGGTTTACCCCCCCTAGTTTATTGTAAACCGGTACGATAAGACTTGGTCTTGAGCATCGGTATATTAAAAGAACTTAAATAAATAAATAAAATAAATAAATCATTTAATCTTTCCGCGATGGCCTTATCTTATCTAAGTGCCCCTTTAACCCCTCGATCATCTAACGGTCCAACTGACTCCCTCCATTCAAAAGAACACAGTCACAGTACTTAACTCAAGGTAAGATCCCGATGCGATCGCGTTTTGAACCAACAGTTCTGCTTCAGGGGAAACACCAAATGTATGTCTTCTTCAAAGAAATCATTCAAGATATAGTTATGGAAGGTTCCTCAAAAGGGTTTCTCACCTCACGAGAAGTGCGGGCTTTGAAGAGAATCCATCAGATATATCCTGTGCTATACACGCTACCCAAGATACATAAGAACTTATCCTCCTCTCCAGGACGCCCTATTGTGGCTGGGCGAGGTTCTATTTTAGAACCATTGTCTGATTTTTTAGAGTTCTTTCTCAAACCCTATGTTAATGAGGCTCCTTCATTCCTCCAGGACACCTCTCATGTGTTACGTCTTTTACAAGATTTACCGGATTTACCTGAAGATTGCTGGCTTGTGATGTTGGACATCTCTTCATTACATACGAATATTCCTCAAGAGGAGGCTTTTGCGGGATATTTTCCACTCTCGTCCCCATCCCCATAGAGTGCCCACCAATTTTCTTTTACAGCTTTTGAGATTGATGCTCTTTAAAAATTTCTTTAAATTTGATGACAAGTTCTTCCTTGGATTTTCAGAAGGCGTTTGACAAAGTTCCTTATGAGAGGCTTCTATTTATTTATTTATTTATTTATTGTTTTTGTTATACCGAGTTTCATGATAGGCATCACATCAACCCGGTTTACAAATAACAAGGAGTGTAAAGCATAACGTAACGTAAAAAACAATATTTTCAATAAGAACCTTGAACTTTAAATACAGTGAATCAGAAAAAGGGAGAGGGAAAGTTACAAAAAACAAGGAAAATAAACTTGGGATGGAAGGGGAGAAATTGAACAGCACAATATTTACATTTCAGCCTATTGATACATTAGAATAGCAAGTGAAAAAATAAGACTATGAAACAGTACATAGGTAATCAAATGAATAAATATTCATTTGATCATTTGATTGAAATAAACAGTACATAGGTAATCAAATGAATAAATATTCTAGGAAAATAAAAAGTCATGGGATAGGTGGCGATGACCTTTCGTGGATTGCAAACTGGCTAAAAGACAGGAAACAGAGAGTAGGATTAAATGGACAATTTTCTCAGTGGAAGGGAGTGGGCAGTGGAGTGCCTCGGGGATCTGTATTGGGACCCTTACTTTGGAACGGATCGTGTTTTTGATGAGGGACGAAAGAGAGTCCAAGATTAAGCACTTCCTCTTGAGCACTAGTGAGGGAATGATCCAATATGTTTACAACTGTGGATCGTATCGCGTGCGTGACCGTGTTTGTGGTCCTTCTTGTTGGGGATAAGCTTGAACTGTTGGATCGTTGCGGTATTCGTGTTGTGCATAGACTTGTGTTACTGGGTCGTTGCGGTACGGCTTGCGTTGTGTCTGGTGGTACCATCTTCCGCGGCGGCCGCATCCTAAAAAAGGTTGAGTAGAGGAACCTCTTTTGGGATGTTTAAATGTCTCACCCTCATCAGAATCAGTGGACCCGCTTCCTTCCGTATCTTCAAAAGTCACGTATTTGCCTGGAAGATTATTTTCCGGATTCAGCCATCGATAGACGTTGGTTGCATAGTCATTCTCATCCCTCTTGAGGGTCTTCAACTTGAATTGCTTGATTGAATTTTTGAATTCTTCCAATTTAGATGTATGTTTATCTATAATCTCCTGTAAGCATTCTGCTGAAAAATCTTGAGTAATTTATTCATTTAGTTGGGATATTTTAGCTGTAGTTTCATCAATCTATTCCTTAGTGCGTTCCACTATGAGGACCATCAGGTCAATGGAACATTTATTCAATATTGAAATCCACCTTGCTACAAACGCATCATCTTTTCTAAATACCAATGGTGATTTATTCACTCGCAGCCTTCTTCAGTACAAACAGAAACCGTTTTGTCAGAATTTGACATGTGTCATGAAATTTTCTGCACATAGTAATGAAGTTGTACAAATTATCAAATCCCATTGGCACATATTAGCTCTTCAACAAGTTTTTGCAAATGCACCGAGATTTGCTTATTCACGTGCTCAAAACAGAGATTTGGTAGTTAAATCTGCGTTTGACTCTACAGTTCCCAGTCTCAAAAGGTGGGGGGGGGGGGGGGGGGGCATCAAGGTTGTGGCAGGTGTGATATGTGCACACAGACCATAACAGGTCATCAGTGGAAATCCCCTACACAAGATATTATAATAACTTTGACGTCATCCACGACATGTGATTCTGAATGTGTTGTGTATATTATACAGTGCCCTTGTGATTTGGTATACGTGGGGCGCACTAAAAGGAAGATTCGCACCAGACTTATTGAACACCGGAGCTGTATAAAACCTGCAAGATTAACATCACCCCTTGTCCAACATTGTTTAGCAGCACAATACACCTTCACAGATTTAAGATGGTTAGTTATAGAACAGTTACATCAAGGGACACAGGCTGGAGACATTCAAACACGCTTGAATCAGCGAGAACATTATTGGATTTTCACACTGCAGTCAGTTTGTCCTCAAGGTCTCAATGAGAAAATCAATTGGTACACACTAATTTGATTTTTCATTTTTGGTTTGCAAATTGAGATGGATTGATTTTTTTGATGTTGTGTTTTTCAAAATATTTTTGTTCTTCAGTTATTCAGATAATCTTTAGTTTCTTTAATTAATTTTTTTCATGAGATTTTCCTTTTGATTTGATTTTTGTTTTTTGGACTATTTTCACAAGAGTTCTTTTTTTTTCTGTTTATTTTTTTTTAATTTCTATTTACTATCAGAAGCCCTCGATATGGACCTGGTTGAAGACTAATTGTTAGAAGGTTCCCGTTTCTATATCTCATCTTATGAGCATTCAGACGATCTGATTGAGCACTTACCATATGCATAGGACTTTAGACTACCTGATTGAAAACTACAAGTGTTAGTAGGTCTCTTTCTCTCATATTATCCGATGGGTGCACAGATTGACCTTATTGAAAACTCATCACATGCTTAAGACTCGAGGCTACCTGATTGAAAACTTACAAGAGTTGGGAGATGAGACGATCTAATTGGACGGTCAGCTTGATGTCACATCCGGAGGAGGTATAAAAGCCCTGTTAGTTCGCCATGTTTTCTAAGTTTGCAGGTCTGAAAGAAGACTGCTGAGGAAGGTCTTAAACAGCCACAGTCTATGCCGCTAAGAGAAGATTGTTTCTGCAAGATGTGATGATTTCTTTGAAGACGACGTACATTTGGTGTTTCCCCTGAAGCAAAACCGTTTGTTCAAAACGCGATCACGTTGGGATCTTACCTTGAGTTAATTACTGAGACTGTGTTCTTTTGAATGGATATTTTATTAGGGTTGTTTTGACGTCTGGATTATTGGACCAAAATGGCTTATTAGTCTGTTATGCACTGAGTCTCCTGTGGCAGTATGGAACATTTTAAGACATAATATACAAAAAATTCTAAAAATAGTTTAAATATAAAATAAAGTAATGTGACCATTCCATGGTGGGTCTGATTGACATACAGACTCTTTGCGTATTGGTCCTACAAAACTACAAAATGTATTACATTTAATTAATATTGGTGTGGCCAATTGTATTGATATAAAGAGTTACCAGCAAACCATTTTTGATATTTTGTAATTTAAAGAAAAATATATCCTACCTCTCAGTTCTAGTGAGAATAAGATGTTTTATGCAATAACTAATTTTGGTTGCAAAACGAATGCCTGTATTCACCTTTTCTTTTTTTTGTAGTTTTCTAGCTGTATGGATTGTGCCCGCTTAAAGTTTTCAAGTTCGCATTGTCCACACAGATCCTCTAGTTCAAGCAAGCGGCTTTCCATATTCTCAAAGTTTTCTTCCAACCGGGCTGTGTGAAAGAAAAACCAAAATCAAAGAAAAGTACAATCATATGCACTCAATATACAGAAACGTACTATCCATGCATTATGATATATTATAGTTAGGGCTTCTGCTTTTAGGCATTTATAAACTTCATACTGAGCTATTCCTCAAGGATACTAAATATCAATGTTTCAGGGTGCAGGCACTAGGGCTGGGTACCTTTTTCCAGTTAATTCAATGACTCGGCTTGTGATGTTGTAACATGCAATATTTTCTGTAATTTACTTTGCTGTAAAATAAAACATTCATCCATCGTTCTGTGCACAAAGATTTTCAAACAGGCCCATAATTGTTTTGATTTCTACAATTCAGCACAGTCCTCGATTCCTTAAATATAGCCCAACAAAGGGGTAGGTTGAGAAAGTACCTGGTGGTGGTGGAGGGGAGGAGGAGGAGGAGAAGGAGAGGCAGTGCTTTTCTGATGTTTATCCAATAAACATATTTTGGGGATTTTTTCCCACCAGAGATGTTTTATTGGTGTTTATGGGGTAAAACCTAAAGCCAGAAGCCCTAGTTACAGTCAACATGAGAGGGGATGGCTGCATGGTTAAAGCAATGGCCTGGGAATCAGGAGACCTGGATTCAATTCCTGCTTCTGCCACAGACACAGCTGCTTTGACCTCAAGGCACGTCACCATCTCCCACAATTTCCAGTGCTCATTTGAGTTCTTCAGGGCACAGATTTATTGTACATGTATGTAATTTGTTATACAGAAACCTGGTTTAGCACCTCATTATAGAAATGCTGACAATAATACATTAAAATAGTTTTTATTCTATTTATTTCATCATATTTATAAATTGCTTTCCCAACCAACGGCTGCCCAAAGTGGTATACAATAAAGTTGCAACATACAGCATAAAACTTAATAGAAATGTGTGCCTACATGAACTTTTCATTAACTGTATTCACTAGATAATGAGACTAGACATGTTAAATTCCAACATGTCATGATATAGCCTTGTCTAAAAATTTTATCTTTTAGCTTCTTAGCATGTCTACAGTCTTTACAAAGCCTCCAATTTCTGCTGGTTTGACAATGATCTTTTAGCTTGAAATTAATACATGGATGTTAAATGTTACATTTGTTTTCTCCCATTCCCATCTGTTATTCCTATCCCCATTTCATCTATTCCCTTTAGGAGTCCTGGTATGCAATCAATAGCGATTTGGTCTAAACCTAACAGCCTGAACTGCTCATTAGCAGTTCTTAATTTTGCTGAAAATATGAACAAAAATGATTACTACTTAGTAAATGTTCTTTCTTGAAGTAGTGTTTAAAGGCAGTCGAACTAATGGATTACGTGGCTTCAGTACTAAAGTACCAGGAAAGCTATAGTCCTTAAAATGAAACTTTGAAAGCCAGAGCAGCCAGGCATGTAACTGGCATATTCACATTCCGTTTCTTTTGTAGGTTTAGATAAGAATAATATAATTGAACAAAAAAGAAGGGATAAACTCTTAAAAGGAGAGTAAAATGGACTATGTGGCTCTATTCTCTGGAGGACAATTACAGGTAAACTGTTTTCTTGCCAAATTTAAGCATTTTGTTTACAAACATACAATGCAGGTTAAACATGACAAATAACTAGTTTTCTTTTATTCCTGTTTTTTTTTAACCAACTAATTAGAAACTGAAAGGAACTTCTATAGAAAAGAAAGCCTAACACATAATTTTTAATGCTAGATATTGCTAAATGTTTGCTGAAAATGTGAAAATTGCAGGAAGACCTTATGAGGCTGGAAAATTGGGCATCAAAATGGCAGATGAAATTTAATGTGGGCAAGTGCAAGGTGATGCATATAGGGAAAAATAACCCATGCTATAGTTACACAATGTTAGGTTCCATATTAGGTGCTACTACCCAAGAAAGATCTAGGCATCATAGTGGATAACACATTGAAATTGTCGGTTCAGTGTGCTGCGGCAGTCAAAAAAGCAAACAGAATGTTGGGAATTATTAGAAAGGGAATGGTGAATAAAACGGAAAATGTCATAATGCCTCTGTATCGCTCCATGGTGAGACCGCACATAAGAACATAAGAAAATGCCATACTGGGTCAGACCAAGGGTCCATCAAGCCCAGCATCCTGTTTCCAACAGTGGCCAATCCAGGCCATAAGAACCTGGCAAGTACCCAAAAACTAAGTCTATTCCATGTAACCATTGCTAATGGCAGTGGCTATTCTCTAAGTGAACTTAATAGCAGGTAATGGACTTCTCCTCCAAGAACTTATCCAATCCTTTTTTAAACACAGCTATACTAACTGCACTAACCACATTCTCTGGCAACAAATTCCAGAGTTTAATTGTGCGTTGAGTAAAAAGAACTTTCTCCGATTAGTTTTAAATGTGCCCCATGCTAACTTCATGGAGTGCCCCCTAGTCTTTCTACTATCCGAAAGAGTAAATAACCGATTCACATCTACCCGTTCTAGACCTCTCATGATTTTAAACACCTCTATCATATCCCCCCTCAGTCGTCTCTTCTCCAAGCTGAAAAGTCCTAACCTCTTTAGTCTTTCCTCATAGGGGAGCTGTTCCATTCCCCTTATCATTTTGGTAGCCCTTCTCTGTACCTTCTCCATCGCAATTATATCTTTTTTGAGATGTGGCGACCAGAATTGTACACAGTATTCAAGGTGCGGTCTCACCATGGAGCGATACAGAGGCATTATGTCATTTTCCGTTTTATTCATCATTCCTTTTCTAATAATTCCCAACATTCTGTTTGCTTTTTTGACTGCCGCAGCACACTGCACCGACGATTTCAATGTGTTATCCACTATGACACCTAGATCTCTTTCTTGGGTTGTAGCACCTAGTATGGAACCCAACATTGTGTAATTATAGCATGGGTTATTTTTCCCTATATGCATCACCTTGCACTTATCCACATTAAATTTCATCTGCCATTTGGATGCCCAATTTTCCAGTCTCACAAGGTCTTCCTGCAATTTATCACAATCTGCTTGTGATTTAACTACTCTGAACAATTTTGTGTCATCTGCAAATTTGATTATCTCACTCGTCGTATTTCTTTCCAGATCATTTATAAATATATTGAACAGTAAGGGTCCCAATACAGATCCCTGAGGCACTCCACTGTCCACTCCCTTCCACTGAGAAAATTGCCCATTTAATCCTACTGTTTCCTGTCTTTTAGCCAGTTTGCAATCCACGAAAGGACATCGCCACCTATCCCATGACTTTTTACTTTTCCTAGAAGCCTCTCATGAGGAACTTTCTCAAACGCCTTCTGAAAATCCAAGTATACTATATCTACCGGTTCACCTTTATCCACATGTTTATTAACTCCTTCAAAAAAGTGAAGCAGATTTGTGAGGCAAGACTTGCCCTGGGTAAAGCCATGCTGACTTTGTTCCATTAAACCATGTCTTTCTATATGTTCTGTGATTTTGATGTTTAGAACACTTTCCACTATTTTTCCTGGCACTGAAGTCAGGCTAACCGGTCTGTAGTTTCCAGGATCACCCCTGGAGCCCTTTTTAAATATGGGGGTTACATTTGCTATCCTCCAGTCTTCAGGTACAATGGATGATTTTAATGATAAGTTACAAATTTTTACTAATAGGTCTGAAATTTCATTTTTTAGTTCCTTCAGAACTCTGGGGTGTATACCATCCGGTCCAGGTGATTTACTACTCTTCAGTTTGTCAATCAGGCCTACCACATCTTCTAGGTTCACCGTGATTTGATTCAGTCCATCTGAATCATTACCCATGAAAACCTTCTCCATTACGGGTACCTCCCCAACATCCTCTTCAGTAAACACCGAAGCAAAGAAATCATTTAATCTTTCCGCGATGGCCTTATCTTCTCTAAGTGCCCCTTTAATCCCTCGATCATCTAACGGTCCAACTGACTCCCTCACAGGCTTTCTGCTTCGGATATATTTAAAAAAGTTTTTACTGTGAGTTTTTGCCTCTACAGCCAACTTCTTTTCAAATTCTCTCTTAGCCTGTCTTATCAATGTCTTACATTTAACTTGCCAATGTTTATGCTTTATCCTATTTTCTTCTGTTGGATCCTTCTTCCAATTTTTGAATGAAGATCTTTTGGCTAAAATAGCTTCTTTCACCTCCCCTTTTAACCATGCTGGTAATCGTTTTGCCTTCTTTCCACCTTTCTTAATGTGTGGAATACATCTGGACTGTGCTTCTAGAATGGTATTTTTTAACAATGACCACGCCTCTTGGACATTTTTTTTTACTTTTGTAGCTGCTCCTTTCAGTTTTTTTCTAACAATTTTTCTCATTTTATCAAAGTTTCCCTTTTGAAAGTTTAGCACGAGAGCCTTGGATTTGCACACTGTTCCTTTTCCAGTCATTAAATCAAATTTGATCATATTATGACCACTATTGCCAAGCGGCCCCACCACCGTTACCTCTCTCACCAAGTCCTGTGCTCCACTGAGAATTAGATCTAAAATTGCTCCCTCTCTCGTCGGTTCCTGAACCAATTGCTCCATAAAGCTATCATTTATTCCATCCAGGAACGTTATCTCTCTAGCGTGACCCGATGATACATTTACCCAGTCTATATTGGGGTAATTGAAGTCTCCCATTATTACTGCACTACCAGTTTGGTTAGCTTCCCTAATTTCTCTTAGCATTTCACTGTCCATCTCACCATCTTGACCAGGTGAATGGTAGTATACCCCTATCACTGTAGTCTTCCCTGACACACAAGGGATTTCTACCCATAAAGATACAATTTTGTATTTAGTCTCATGCAGGATGTTTATCCTGTTGGACTCTATGCCATCCCGGACATAAAGGGCCACACCTCCTCCCGAGTGCTCCTCTCTGTCATTGCGATATAATTTGTACCCCGGTATAGCACTGTCCCATTGGTTATCCTCTTTCCACCATGTCTCTGAGATGCCAATTAAGTCTATGTCAAAATTCTCCCATCTTACTTCTTAGACTTCTGGCATTAGCATACAAACATTTCAAAGTTTGTTTTTTGTTTGTATTTTTATTCTGCTTTTTAATTGATAGGGATAAGTTAGAATTTTTTTGCTCAGGTGAGTTTTTAGTTACAGGCACTTGGACTACTTTTCTAATTATTGGAACCTCACTGTCGGGATGCCCTAATTCTAATGCATCATTAGTATCCTTTACAGATACCTCTCTCCGAACCATGCGCTGCTGAGCGACTGTCGGCTTTCCCCTTGAATACTGTGTACAATTCTGGTCGCTGCATCTCAAAAAAGATATAATTGCGATGGAGAAGGTACAGAGAAGGGCGACCAAAATGATAAAGGGAATGGAACAGCTCCCCTATGAGGAAATACTAAAGAGGTTAGGACTTTTCAGCTTGGAGAAGAGACGGCTGAGGGGGGATATGATAGTGGTGTTTAAAATCATGAGAGGTCTAGAACGGGTAGATGTGAATCGGTTATTTACTCTTTCGGATAATAGAAAGACTAGGGGGAACTCCATGAAGTTAGCATGTGGCACATTTAAAACTAATCGGCAAAAGTTATTTTTCACTCAACGAACAATTAAACTCTGGAATTTGTTGCCAGAAGACGTGGTTAGTGCAGTTAGTATAGCTGTTTAAAAAAGGATTGGATAAGTTCTTGGAGAAGTCCATTACCTGCTATTAATTAAGTTGACTTAGATAATAACCACCGCTATTACTAGCAATGGTAACATGGAACAGACTTAGTTTTTGGATACTTGCCAGGTTCTTATGGCCTGGATTGGCCACTGTTGGAAACAGGATGCTGGGCTTGATGGACCCTTGGTCTGACCCAGTATGGCATGTTCTTATGTTCTTAACTATCACTAGAAGGAGCACACTAAGGGCTAGATTCATCAAAATATCACATGCGATAGGAAGAGGGGCATGTTTTATGGTAATAGCCTAATTATCACAATGCATGTTAACTTAGCGCTTCGCATAGGTATTACTGCAAAGTGCGTTAACTTTTTGCACTTTGCGGTAATACTACAATTATTGTATTTCCTACCTGCAACCACTGGGGAGGGGAGGGGGGAGGGGGGGAGGGGGGAGAGAGAGAGAGAGAGAGAGAGAGAGAGAGAGAGAGAGAGAGACTATCTATAAGGCCCTTGAGTAGTTAGCTATTTATGCTATTATAGGAGGCCCACCTAGTAACTTGAGGTGAGTAGAGTAGAGGGGTTAGGGGCCACTTTGACATGCAGAGTAAGACATACGAACAGAACAGTGCACTCTTGTGAAGATTTGATATCTTTCGGAATGTGGAAACTCGCACAACGATGAGATTTGTACAATGTTCTCTCAACTTAGCTTGATGGATGCTCTACTGGGTAACATCAAGCTATGTTGTGACCTAAGCACTGTTTTTGACATCAAGTTCCTCATGACAAAGCCTCATCAGTATGAGTTGAAAGTTGGAGATGAGTATGCTTCCAGCGCAACACATTTCATAGTCTTTGTGTAGTTTATGCTCTGTTCCCAACTGCTCCTGCCACTGTCCCAGAACATCTATCATGAGTCTACTTCTTACAGGGATTTGGTAGACATTTCAGCCCCTCAGAAAGACTCTTCTACCAAATTTCAGTCAAATCTATCCACAAGGAGGGCATCCGATGCATGCCCACATATGAACAAAGATAGACAGCAACAGCTACAGGCACTTTGTACTAATGAAACTTGCCCAAAAGTTAGAAAGCCATTGGACTGGGCAAGTTGGAACTAGAACAACAACCTGACAAGACCACGAGATGCATGCTTTAGAAATGATTGAATTTTATACTGTGATGTGGGATCCAAATAAAGCCCATGTTAAGAATATGCTCAGATGGGACCCAGCCTTTCTTGGATTGTGATTATCACAATCCAAAAATCAGTCCATCCCTTTCAATACAAAGATACTCTATGGGACATTAAGCAATTAAGTATGAACAGAATTTCACACATTATCATTACGCATAATTCTTCTGCCTGCAGGGGCTGGACAGATGAAGGGACAGCAGGGGTCAGCATAAGAATATAAGAAATGCCAAAGTGAGTCAGACCAAAGGTTCATCAAGCCCAGCATTCTGCCTCTGACAGTAGCCAATCCAGGTCACAAGTATCCAGCAGGATCCCGAAGAATAGATCTAATCCTTCTTGCTCATAGCCACAAATAAGCAATGGTTTTATTATTTTTTTAGAAAAAGTTTGGTCGAGATAATGTATTTTAGGTATGATATTTTATGCTATTTGCATATTTGACTGGTAAGCTTTTTCTATTTGTTCATTTGTTTTTGTGCATTTTGTCTGTTTTGTTACATGATTTGCTATGTTTAATATAGATATGTAAACTGCTTTGATTTCTTAATGAAAAAGTGGTATATTAAATCTAATAAACTAAATGGCTAATAATGGTTTATGGATTTTCCTCTAGGAACTTGTTTAAACCCAGCTATGCTTTTACCACATCCTCTGGCAACAAATTCCACAGTTTAATTGTGCACTAAGAGAAAAAATACTTTCTGTGACTTGTTTTAAACGTGCTACCTATTAGCTTCATGGAGGTACTCCTAGTTCTATTTGAAAAGTTAAATAAGTAGTTCCAGTTTAACTGCTCAACACCACTCAAAATTTTATGGACCTCTATCAACTGTCTCCTTCTCCAGGCTGAAATGCCCTAACCTGCCTTTCCTCATAGGGAAGCCGTTCCATCCCCCTCTTTTTCTGTACCTTTGCTAGTTAGAATATAACTCTTTTGAGATTGGGTGACCAGAACTGCACATAATACTCAAGGTGTATCCGCACCATGGATCGAAACAGAGGCATTATGACAATGTCTATTTAATGTCCCATTCCTTTTCTAATAACACCTAACATTCTATTTGCTTTTTTGACTGCCACTGTGCACTGGGTCAAGGATTTCAAAGTACTGTCTACAATGATTCCACGATCCAAGATCCTTTTCCTGGGTGGGAACACCTAATTCAGAACCCAGCATCGCGCACCTATAATTTGTATTATTCTTCCCTACATGTATCACTTGCACTTGTCTACATTTAATTTCTTCTGCCATTTAGATGCCCAATCCCCTAGCCATGCAAAGTCCTATCGCAATTCTTCACAATCAGCTCATGACCTAACAAATTTAAATAATTTTGACACATCTGCAGATTTAATCACCTCACTCATCAGTCCCTTTTCCAGATGATTTATAAATATATTAAAAAGCAGTAGTCCAAGCACAGTTTCTTGTGGTACTTCACTATTTACCTTCCTCTATTGAGAAAAATATTAGTCCTACTCTGTTTCCTATCCTTTACCAGTTATCAAACCCACAATATGGCATTGCCACCTAGCCCATGTCTTAATTTCAGCAGAACTTGAATGCTGTACTGAAATGTGGCTGGGAGCAGGCAGCAAAGTGACTGACAGTTGAGTCAGGCACCAATCAGTGGTTATGCATGCTCCCACTCGTGCAGAAGATGCAGGCTGTTAGCAGACAGCTTGTTGTGATTAGCAGGAGGTGGAAGAAATTGGGAGGTGCATGGGGTTGATCTGACCTCAGAGTAGCATTTGCAGGGCTAGAGGAGGGAGCTGGAGGGAGAACACCCAAGTGCAGGCTTCTGGGCTGAGCTGGTCCAGTGGCGGGAGAGCATGGGAGCAGCAGAACCTGAACAAAGTACTGAAATGTGCTGCTGGTACATGTGTGGCTAGGAGCAGGTAGCAGCTGTGAATGTGTCACAAGACATGTCCCTGGCTGGGAGAGACAGCAGCCTATCATAGAAAAGTGACAGGTGATGCTTCTGCTCCAGCACACTGGTTGGGAACCTTTGCCCTACATTAAACTGTGAACTGAACGCTAAATACAAATTGACTTCTGCAGGTTTATGGAAAGCCCTAGCTGAGAACAAATGGATATCTAAGAGTAAAGAACATCTCTAAATTAGATAAAATGATAAAGGTAGTTAATTTGTTTCAGAAGAGAAACTAAAAGAATCAAAATAGCTAGCTCTCAGATTAGACTATAACTCAGACCTCAAAGCCAACACCATGTCTGCAGTCCAAAGAGCTTGTGATGATGTACAGTACCTCCTCCTAAGAATGACCTCTAACAGAAAAGGGTTTTGCACAAGAGACTCACATCAGAAAATGTATTGGCTGTGGATGGCTAGGACAGGGTGGACATTCACACATTCCCAGAATACAAGGCATGACCCTGGTAAGCGCCATACCAAACATTATCATATTTAAAATCATCCAGGGCCAGTGCAATGGTATTAAGCGACCTACATGAATCTTCAGCCTGGTGCCCCCTCCACCTACTGGCAGAAACCCCAGCCCCCTGCTGATGGAGGAGGATCTAGCATAATGCTCCCTCTTTTGGCAGGGGTGGCTTCCATTCTCTTTGGCATCTGCCTTTCTCTTCCCCTACCCAGCAGGATACGCTTTCTCTCTTTCCCATCATGTATCATGCATGAAATTCAATACAGTTCTCTCTTTTGTGTGGCTAGATTGAAAATCTTGCTTAAGCAGGACCCAAGATAATTTCTTAAAAAAAACAAAACAAAAAAAAACAAAAACTGTCTTGTATGGAGTAGGACACCTGGTTATTCTGTTAGGATAGTTAAAACAAGAAAAGCAAAGACAAAAAGTTCTGTTTGATAGTGTGGTGGATAAGGACTTAACACCACTTGGTGCAGATTAGATATATTAATTTAAATTTATTGTAATCCACCTTGAGACCAACTTTGGGAAAGGCAGAATATCAAATGAATAAATATGTCCTAAACTAGAAACTGGAAGTGAACCGACTCAGCATGAGAGACTGCTCAGCATATATTCTCTAAAGGGGACACTGGATGGGCCTTTTAGCCTTTATCTGCCATCAATTACTATGTTACTATATTTCATGATTTACTTAAATTTTCCACTAGATTTCAAACCCTATCTTCTTCTGTATCCCTCTTCTTCCTCTGAGATATATTAGGACTTACACCAAAGGAACAAGACTCAGCACCAGTCAGAATAATAGTCTGTAGATAATGGATAGTACCAAAAAAGAAAGACAAAATGAGACCCTATACTTATTTGCCAGGCAATGAAAGGTTACTGTGGTGATATAACCTCAAAAGTGCACACTTACTTCACAGCTGTGGAAGAAAAGCAGATTAGTAATAACTATGTACGCATGCAATAATGGGTCTTGTGTTTAACTTTTCTAAAAGCTAAATCCAAAACTATTACTAGCCTTCATTGAGATGATTCCGTATCTTCCTGACATTAAAAACACAACATTAAAAAAGAGTTTTATGCTGAGACTTGGCATCTGCCATCAGTATTACCAATGCAGTAAAACACACAGGCTGAAACATTTCAGACAGAGGTATCTGAACCTACCTTTGACTAACAAAAGCATTTTCTTGGCTAACAGCTCTTACCATTTTTAACAATATGTATATAAATTAATAAAATTACTGCAGTAATCTTTTACCACTATTTCCTTTGTTAGTTTGCTACATTAGTGGTTTGTCCTCTTAAAAAAGGATCTGCAGCACAATAATGTAGTTTTTAGTTACCTAGATTTTTTTTTTTGTAACCCCATGCACTAGAGCTTCACTATGGAATTTTATTAGTGTACCAAACATCACCACAATATAAGAAATACTTCTCCTATTGACTATATTCTGCTGGAAATTTTCTTTGTTTCTAACTAAAAGGCCTTTTTCCTTGGGTGCACGTGTGAGCTGTGCTGGTTTCTTCCATTGTGCAACTTGCAGGGGAGTTAGCTCATTGTAACTGGTTGTTCCCACAAACACCCAAACGTCCTTACTCCTTTGTGTACAGTTCTGTTTGATAATATCAAAGTTATAATAGTCACCCTGTTATTTCAATGTTTTGAGGCAATTTTGAGCATGAGCAATTTATTTCTCCCCCTGTGCTTCCCTCCTCTTTCTCTCTTCCATCCTCAAGTTGCCTGTGTGAAAGGTCAATAATTAGATTTGTTTACTTATGAGCAGGTAAGATGTGCGGATTAAATTCTTTAAGGCTGACGCAATATCCACGTGGGGGGGAAAAAAAAACAAAAAACCTTTCCTAATGTGCGCCCATCCAACCCTCCCAGGTGTGCGATGCAGTAGGCTAGAGATGTGAATCGTGTCCTCGATCGTCTTAACGATCGATTTCGGCTGGGAGGGGGAGGGAATCGTATCGTTGCCGTTTGGGTGTTTAGAATATCGTGAAAATCGTTAAAATCGTGAACCGGCACACTAAAACCCCCTAAAACCCACCCCCGACCCTTTAAATTAAATCCCCCACCCCCAAATGCCTTAAATTACCTTGGGATCCAGCGGCGGTCCATAGCTAAATCGGGGGAAGGGGAAGGGCAGGAAAACCGGCACACTAAATCCCCCTAAAACCCACCCCCGACCCTTTAAATTAAATCCCCCCCTCCCGAACCCCCCCCCAAATGCCTTAAAGTACCCTGGGGTCCTGCGGCGGTCCGAAACGGGCTCCTGCTGTTGAAGCGTGTTGTCTTCAGCCGGCGCCATTTTGCAAAATGGCCGCCGCAAAATGGCGGCGGCCATAGACCAACACGATTCGACCGCAGGAGGTCGCTTCCGGACCCCCGCTGGACTTTTGGCAAGTCTTGTGGGGGTCAGGAGGCCCCCCCAAGCTGGCCAAAAGTCTCGGGGGGTCCAGCGGGCATCCGGGAGCGATCTCCTGCCACGAATCATTTTCCGTACGGAAAATGGCGCCGGCAGGAGATCGACTGCAGGAGGTCATTCAGCGAGGGTTCCGGACCTCCGCTGAACGACCTCCTGCAGTCGATCTCCTGCCGGCGCCATTTTCCGTACAGAAAACGATTCGTGGCAGGAGATCGCTCCCGGACGCCCGCTGGACCCCCAGAGACTTTTGGCCAGCTTGGGGGGGCCTCCTGACCCCCACAAGACTTGCCAAAAGTCCAGCAGGGGTCCGAAAGCGACCTCCTGCGGTCGAATCGTGTTGGTCTATGGCCGCCGCCATTTTGCGGTGGCCATTTTGCAAAATGGCGCCGGCTGAAGACAACACGCTTCAACAGCAGGAGCCCGTTTCGGACCGCCGCTGGACCCCAGGGTACTTTAAGGCATTTGGGGGGATTTAATTTAAAGGGTCGGGGGTGGGTTTTAGGGGGATTTAGTGTGCCGGTTTTCCTGCCCTCCCCCCTTCCCCCGATTTAGCTATGGACCGCCGCTGGACCCCAGGGTAATTTAAGGCATTTGGGGGGGGGGGTTCGGGAGGGTGGGGATTTAATTTAAAGGGTCGGGGGGGGGTTTTAGGGGGTTTTAGTGTGCCGGTTTTCCTGCCCTCCCCCTTCCCCCCGATTTACGATTTTTTGACGATAAATCGGGGGAATTGGTATTGTATCGTGGCCCTAACGATTTTTGACGATTTAAAATATATCGGACGATATTTTAAATCGTCAAAAAACGATTCACATCCCTACAGTAGGCTAATGAGCCTCCGTTTAAAAGAGGCGCTAGGGGAAACTGTGCTTTCCTAGCGCCTCCTTGGTTTCGGCACCCAGGAGAAGTGGCCGTGCATGGGTTAGGAAAACAGATGCACGTATATTGAGCATCTGTTTTCCTAACCTGAACGCCGGCAAGATTTTTTTTTTTTTTTTCATGTTACTGCTTTTTGTGGTTCCTCAGACTTAATATCGCCATGATATTAAGTCAGAGGAACCACAAAAAGCAGTATTTTCTGCCTTTCTGTTAAACGTTTGGGGCTCCTCAAGACTTAACACCAGCTTCAGGACTGGTGTTAATTTTTGAGGGTTAAAATGTGTGTGTTGGGCGCACATTTATTTTTTAAATAAGGGGGTACTAGCAAATAGCCTCATCAACAGTGCATTTACATGTGATGAGCGCTATTAGCTACACGCTGGTTTGGACGTGCGTTTTGGACGCATTAATCCCCTTATTGCATAAGGGATTATGCATGCGCGTCCAAAACACGCATCTAATCGCGGGTTAACCTGTGCATATTAGCCTGAACGCATGGTATTGCACCGGCCTGTTTGTGTTTTTAGTATAAAGAATACTAGCAATGGATGACTTCTCCAACCTCTCGGTTTGGTTTCTATTTACGTCTGGCTACATGGGAAAGTAATTGACAGGCCAATGCAATAAAGTACATGTAAAAAATGTGCGTCCTAACTGGGAGTCGTCTTTTTTTAACATGCACACATCCACCTCTCCTGAGAGCCTAATGCAATATGTAAATGAGCTGCCACACTAAAATAGATGTGCTAGGGATAAATTGTGCATCCCTAGTGCGTCCTTAGCATCGGACGCCCAGGAGACGTGGCTATGTGCAGGTTACCAAAACGGACGCTCAATTTGCGTGTTCATTTTATCCCGTGGCAACAAATTTACTGGCACAATATACATGGCCTGGAGCGTGTCTATTGTGCACCCAGAAATATTTTCCCCTCAAGTTTTTTGGGTTTTTTTCAGAACGCTTTCTGTGGTTCCTCCTACTTGTACAGTGACAATCCTAGGTAGGAGGAACCATGGAAAAGCAGTCTTGTTTTTAAGTAGACCCCTTAACGTGCGGCAAGACTTTTTGCCTGCTCCAGAGCAGGCGTAAAATTTGTTGGGTTAAAACATGTGCCTTGGTGCATGATGTTAATTGCATCACAGGGCGATAGCTAATAGCCTCATCTACATGGTATTTACATGTAATGAGCGCTATTAGCTCCATCTTTGTTTGGATGCGCGTTTTGGAGGTACTGTTCCCCTTACTACATCGGGGGTTATGGAAGCGCGTCCAACTGCTCTTTAATCTGTGTGCTAGGCTGGGCGCATTTTATTGCATTGGCCTCTGAGAGCTCAAAAAGCAGCACTATTTTAGCAGGCTGCATGTCAGTGGCTTGATTAGCAAGTGGATTGTATTACAGTTCGTTTCATTTTGTGTGCTTTACTTTGTGTGTTAAAAAAAAAATCCACTATACAATCACTTGCTGTGTTTTCTTGTAAAACTAAGATGATGATGTCAATTAAGAAGTTTGTTCTGACTTCTGAGCACATTCCAGCTAATAAAATTTGGCTGACTGCAACCAGCTGGGCTGGTGTTTGTGCATGTGACATGTGCTGCTGGTGTGTGGCATGGAACGATCTGTTACATTAGTTACCGTTGTGAAAGCTCACTGATAAAATTTGGGAACCATAACTTACTTCCCCCAAAGAACCCTTTGGCATCTAATTACATTTCCCAAATCCCTACCACAGGCAGCTGCCATGACAAGATGCAGTATAACTGGTAAATTGCTGTTTATTCACAAGTAAAAACTCCTGAAAACAAACAAAAAAAAAACCCCATAATGCAAGCACAACCCATACAAAAAATAAAAACCTTACTATTCAGTGCTAGCATCAATGCTACTGCTCTTAGCGGAGGGTAGACAGGAGTGTGGCAAGTTTGAAGCACTGCTGTTGCTGTAACTACTCTGGTCAACGTTTCCATTCTAGAAGATGAGGGAAAGGAACGGATTATCTGAAAAACACCTCATCATAAAAAAAAAAGCACCCAAATCAGTCTTGGTGGTTTTTTGGGTTTGTTTGGGTTTTTTTTTTTATGTATAATTCTTTATCCGTTGTCTTTATTTTGCTTTATCACTATCATTCCTCAATTTCATGTCTTGCCTTTCCGCATCCAAATCTTCCCCCATCTTTTTTTTCCATCTCTCTATTCTCAATCACTACCTCTTCAATTCAAAAGGAGGGGGGGCCAGCATAAACGCTGCCGCTGCTTTAGGTGATGGAAAGCCAGTCCTGGTCATTCCACTCAAGGCAGCTGCAAAGGGGGGGCTGGGCAGACCCTGCTGGTAACACTATGCCAGGGGACCATGAGATTGTAATATCACAAAGGCTTCAAAAGAGAAAAACCTGAAGTGGGCAATGACCAATTAATAAATTAATTGCTTCTATGAGGAAAGGATCTAGATTTATAAATTATTTAAGCTTTTACAGATGCAGTCCTAAAGCAGTTACTGTTTCCAATGTGGATATTTACCTACCTATCTCTAAGTGTGTGACCCCTGGGCTAGTTAGTCCAGGATAGTGGTTCCAGAGGCCGTATCTCAAATCAATGGAAAGGTACCACCTAAACCTGATTTTCAATTTCTTTATGCTGCAGGATTCCCCGAGCATGGGGGGAGGAAGGAGAGAGATTATTTCCAAGGCCCTTGGCACTGCAATCTTAAGTCCCACTTCCCAGTGCTTGTACACAGCAGTGATAACGTGATAACACTACTGAATGTAAGTCACTAGGCAGCAAAAGGCACACTGGAAGCGGACTTGGTTTCCAACATTACTTTTACTGAGGTATTTTAAAATGAAGAAAACGGTCTCTACGGCAGTTTCATTCACTTATCGAAGTTACAAGTAATTCTAAATAATGCCCCAAGCGATCCCCTTTCCCCTCCTTATGTCACCCTGCCATAAAAATCACACATACAAAATTTGTGTCTGAAGAAAGCCGCAGCTTTATTATTGCCAACAAATTAATCCACCCCGGTGCCAGCCACAAACACTCCCGGCACCAAACCGGTGCCCCCCCCCCCCCCCCCCCCGGGCTGCCAGCCATTTTTCCTAGCAAGGCAGCCCCTTATGCCTGGGGGCCCCCCCGTGATTTCAAAGCATGGGAGCCCCACCCAGGCTGACAAAGTCCCCCTCCCAGCTCGTTCATCCGCCTAAATAGCTGCAACAGTGTAATCGATGTACATCATTAACATAACTTGACTAACTGTGCCCTATAAACATAAGAGTAAAATTAAAAGAAAAGGGAAAAAAAAACACTTAACTTGATCGATGATAGCGAGCAGAGGTGGGAACCTCACCTTGGGGAGGATGGGTGGGAATCGCGCCGGCCGGGGAGGGGGAAAGGGCCAGCAAGCGTGCGGCGGCCGTTCCTGCGATGTCATCCCCGCGCACCCGTCCCCCGCCGACGTCACCGCGCGGTCACGCTAGGTCTGGGGGGATTGGGGGGGGGTGTCGAGCGCACATCGTGCGTCGCTCTTCTCCTCCTTCGGGTCCCAATCAAGCAGAGTCGGGGGGGGGGGGGTGCAGGTTTACGGCCTCGGCCCGCCTAAACGTCAAAGGCGGGCAGTCGTGCATGTCGGCGCGCGGCCCTGGGACTTCTCAAAGTCTTGTTTAGAGCTTAAGATGGTAAAGTCAATGTTCTCTTTTTAACTTCCCCATGGTATAGAGTCAATGTTCTCTTTTTAACTTCCCCATGGTATAGAGTAAGTTTTAAAGCTTCACTCTCACTAAGCTGCCAAAGAGAATGTGCACTCCAATTTAGATGTATATCCAATGACAAAGCTCATACTTCCTACCTCTCCTGCAGTTCTCTCACACTCCATAGTCTCCTCGTCACAGTACCCAAATGGCACCAGTTATTCACCTCTTCTCCCTTTTTAGCATCAAGAGCAATACTGCCATTTCTCCTCCCAAATCTTTAATATATGTACATGGGCTTTGTTGGAGGGGGGGATCCATCTCAACTCCTTTCTCCCCTCTCTCTCCTCCTCTCCTCAGGATGGTGGTTAGTCATCCCTTCTTTGGATACTGCCTGTCCACAGGTTTCTTCACAGTAAAGGGGCCTCTCCCTCTGATGTTAGAGCAGCAAAGAAAATAACTTAACTGAGTCCCTAGTTAATGGGTTCTCAAAACAAATCAGAAAAAAATGTAAACGGGGAGAGGGAATGTGGGGAGAAACTCCCATAATCCAAACAAAAAGCTCCAGGGAGGGATTAAGACTTAAATAACAGGAAAATCAGGGGGCAGCCATGGCATGCTGCCCCTGAAAAAGGAAACATAAAATCCACAAAATAAAATGGTGGTCAGAGTATTTATATCAGAGTAGCTCAGCATGTACATTCTCCCACTATGAGGAGCTACCTGCCCACACTATTACCCTGTATGGTTCCGGGTAGAGATCTAACGGGATCTCCATTTATTTATTTATAACATTTTTATGACGTGCCACCCCATGTTCTAGACAGCTAACAAGTAAACATTCATATTAAAAACACATTAATATGCACACACACAAATATATAATTATTTTTTTTAATAACCAGATACTAGAACGTGGTCTGCAATCTTTCAAAATAAGAGCCATTTTGCTTTGCTCAACTTTATCCATATTTTGAGAGCTGCAACCCTGTCATAAATCAGGACCCTCATATGTATTGCACCTCCCTCCTTACCTCCAACAGTTGTTCTCCCTTTCTCTCTCATTTCCCCTTCACCCCTAGCAGTCACTCTATCCCCAGTAATAACTCTCTCTTTCTCTCGCAACCCCTATTCCCATCATTCTATCTCTCCTTCTCCACAGTAGTAGCTCTCTCTCTCTCATATCCACTAGCTGTCTCTTCACCATCCCCACAGTAATTCTTTCCTATGTCACCAGCAGACTCTCACTCTACCTCATCCACCAGCAGTCTCTCTCCCCACTCCTCATCAATCTCTCCCTCTCCCCCAGCTGTCATCTCCTCTCCCTTATCCACAGCATTACCTCTCTTGCCCTCTCCTTTGTTTATTAGTTGAGTCTCTTAAGTCTCATTTCCATCAATCTCTCTTCCCCTCTATCCCAAGCAGTCTCTCTCCCCAACTCAAGGCAGGCTTGCTGTCTCCCTTCCAGTCCCATGCAGGTTCTGTTTCTCTCAAGTCTCCTGTCCCCAGCATTCTCTCCACCCTCAGCAATCTGTCTCTATCTCCTCCCAGCAGTCAGTCACTCTCCCTACCTCATCCACCAGTAGTTTCCAGTCCCAAGCAGTGTGTCTCTCACTCAATCCCGTCCCTAGTAGCTTCTCTCTTCCACCATCCCCAAGGCTCTCTCAGTTTTTCCATCTCTAGTATTGTCTTCCTTCCCCATCCCCTATAGTTACTTTTGCTCCTTCCATCCATCCCCAGAAGTCACTCACACTCTCTCTCACTTAGCAGGCAAGCCAAATCTTCCCAGAGGGCCTACCTCCAGGCATTTGACCTGCATCATCCAGGCAGGCAGCCTCCTTCCCAGAGCCAGGCACTTCACTAGCAGGCCATATGGCCTCAAAAGTCCTCCTCCCACACACCCCAGTGGGGGTCACCGCATCCTATGAAAATAGAAATAAAAAGGCAGCCTGAGCCAAAACTAACACTTCCCGGTCTTTGTCCTGTGCGGGTGGCACAGAACGGGGAAAAAAGGCAACAAGACGGCATCAGTGTTATTGGCCTGTGCAGATTAATGCCACTGTGCAGCCACCACCTTCTCCTGTGACAGGCGCCGGCTGATGATGCAGACACTGCCTTTTTTTTTCCTTCCACACCACCTGTGCAGGACAAAGACAAGGAAGCAGTGTCCTCGATTCAGCGGGCCTTTTTCTTCTTTATAGCCCCAGCAGAATCAGAGGTTGCCAACCCCTGTAATGGAACAAGGCACTACTTGTTCTCTAAAAAGGCCCAGTATGGCTTTAACTCATCACTATCATCACGTGTAACAAGTAGAACAATTTTAGTATACACGGCAGAAGGAAATGGGCTGGAAAGTGGAAATGAGCCTAAATTTAAGTTTTGACTCATCCTCTATTACAGTATTTTCCACCTCATCTTGAATTATAACCCATAATTTTCTAGTCTTTCTTCAATCTTTAGAACCCTATACAATATTTTTTTTCATCCTTTAAATTACCTCACTATAACATGCACTACATTCTGCTCAAAGTTGCATTTATCTTCTCCTTCACCTTAGTTTCAAAGAATGCATTGTCTCTGCTTTCCTTCCCCCCAAAAAAACTTTGTACAGCTCAATTTTCAAAACAGAAACTAGAAAAATAAACTTTTCATGAACTCCTCTTTCTGATGTTTTCATATCCCCATTGGGACCAGAATTAAAAGTGGTGCCTTAAATGAAGATAAACCTGGCTAACATGAGTGGAAAGAGCACTTCAGGGATGTTCTATAATTAAAACAAACCTAAGATACACCGCACATTTCAAAGAAAAGCATCATGACCACTTGATAATGTTAAGGTCATTTGATATCAACTGGGGGTTGTATCTGTCATTTCATAAAGACGGGGTTCTTGAAATTCAAAAATACTTCCATTGTTTTCCTTTCCCCAGACACACAAGATCTTGTCTACTATGATGGTGTTCGACATTTTGATGGCAAAACATCAGTTAAAATGTTGGCAAGAAAATTCTCAGTCAATTCTATCCTAATAGCCTTGAAAACATATCATGGGAAAACAAACTTCAGCTGGCAAGAAGATTTTTTCATTAAACAAACTGTCAGAGTCTTTCTGATAGCACCAACAGTACTGCTATTTTTAGCAGCATGAACACCAGCAGCCAGCCTGCATGGCAAAGAAAGCAATTTTGATTAAGAAAGAAACAATCCATGATTAGAAATTGCACCACCACAATCCTCCCCCTCCTCCAGCGATTACAAGTGGAAAGGCATGCAAAACTCATGATCAGGCAAGAGTTTTAAATTGAATGGATGAGCAGGGCATGCTGAAATCAGACGAGATTTAATAAAGTGGGACGGTACGTATCTAAATTGTGCAGTGTTCAAATAAAACCTGCGTTTCCCTCCACAGCCAAAAGTCACTGTGCAAACAAGAAGTCACTGAGAAATTTGCATTTTCCTCCTTTTTGACACCCAAGCTCATTCCTGCTTTGTTAATTGGTTAAAGCAATTTGTTCACAAAGTCATCTACTGTACAGTGAGACTAGAATCAGAAGCTGAGGTTGGATTTGTTTTAGAACTGCTGGATATCAGTGAACAACTAATTACCACCCAATGCTGTCAAGCTGTGTCAGCTCAAGAAGAATTTCCCTTGAGCTCTGAATGCTAACTTCTTCATGTGACCATCAACATTCCCTTTATTTATTTATCGAGCTTTATATACCGGTCTGTCTCGCCATCACAACGGTTTAACAAAGTTTCGATGTTTAACAGAGTTTCCAAAAGGTTCTTGTGATTGTTGACATACATATTGTAGGCTTTTATAAACGTAGTTCAGATGTCAATCTATACAATTATGGTTATGTGTTATATTACGTGCTTGCATTGGCTCCACATGTTTGCATATTTTTATCGTCGGCCTGTGGAGTGATTTTATATGTATGCATATCTTTCAGGTCTCTATAGCATGGTCCTGCATATACGGTAGTATAGCATGCCTTCTGAAAAAAAAAAAAAAGTTACATAGTAATGACGGCAGAAAAAGACCAAATGGTCCAGCCAATCTGCCCATCAAGTTTCTTAAGGTAGTAACTGCCACTCCTTGCGGATTACCTCCAAGCCTTATATGTTAAGGGGAATAATACTAGGAACATTTTTACGGGATAAGCAGCCTTGATAATTCAGACAATACTGCTTGAAAGTGCTTCGGTTTTGGACCTGGCTGTAGAAGCAGTCTTGTGCTTTTTCCCTAATATCTGCAAAGCAGTACCCCGAACTGTAAAAGTCAGGGCCCAGTGTTGGAATAATTACAGATTCAAGAAACTTTGTTGGCACAAGAGTCTGTGCAAGCATTGCCAAAGGAATATATAAAGAGATCAATATCCCGTAAACTAGCACATTTAGCCAGGTAAAGTTATGTGTAATATTTTCCAGATATGCAACAGGACATACCCAGATAAAGTTTCATGCCTAACTCTACCAGGATATATTTAGGGGCAGCTATTTTTTCAACCAGACTGATCCACGTAACTTTAGCCAGAGTGCGCTCAATATCTGTGCTCACCAGCAAAAGTATCCTCCAGAATGCTTTCATGCTGCCTTTTTTTTTTTTTTTTTAATACGGATACATTTTGAATAGGCAGGGAGCAATATTCAAATATTTGTTTTTGTGCTGGTAACTCTAAAACAATCTGCACAATGCCTTTCAATATCAATCTCAAAATGCTTAAAAAAAAGGAAGAAAGAAAAATACTCATAACCATGCTAATAATAGTAAAATAAAATTACAGAATACAGAAAAGACAACAGAGCAACTCCCAGGTTCTGGTTCTGGTCCATATTGGCTCTGGTCAGATTATGTTTCTGGCCTGTGGCAGAATACCACACATTTTTCTACTTATAGCTACTGTTTATACATCCTGCTCATTATTTGTGGGAAGGCTTTGGATTTATCTCTTTTGGGAAACATGCACCTCATTTTTTTTTTTTCAGAACAGAACAGGAGGAGATGCATTTCTATTTGTTTTCTCCAGTGTGGAACTGCATGCAGAGTCTGGTTTCCTGGAGTTTCTAGTTCAGCTTTTGTCTGCATATTTCTATTTCTAATTTGTTGTCACTTATTCTATATTTAGAGAGGGTCTGTGTGTTTTGCATGTATGACCAAGGTGAGGTATTTTGCCAACATGTGGTTCCTGTGTAAGGATCTGCAGCAGTCCAGCTTGTTAAGTTTTTCAATCTGCACCTACCAGTTGGTGTATTGGTGTTCTAGTGTCCACTGCAATATTTGTAATACTGGCTTTTCATAAACAGGGTTTTTATTGTTTGAACCCTAGTAGTTAATACTATTTTTGTACTGGTTTATTACATAGATGCTGATTGTTTTTTTGGCAGCGTTTTGTGCTTCAGAGTTCCTGATCATGGAGGTATTTTGGGTTGCTATTACTGACATGTCACGTGAATTGGAATATTCTTTTTTTGTATGGCAAGTAATAAGGGGAAGCATCCTAGTTCTGCTCTGCACCCATTATTAGGAGCATTCCTGTGGACACAGAGTGTCTGTTTAAAGAACAGGAAGTGCAAAGTTTCTAATGGGGTTTTATCCCACTGTATACAGTTTTGAATTTGCTTTACAATTTTGAATCTTTTACTTTCAAAAATAAAAAATGTCTCAATTTCTGTTGAATGCCTTTGGCTGAATTATCCTTTCATTCAGCTTTATTTTTAATTTCTCTATTGAATTCTTTCCATTTCTTGTCTTTTTCTGTTACTTCTCACAGCTCCCCCCCCCCCCCCACCCCCCACCCTCCATCACTTCCCCTTCAAGTCTTCTACATCTTGCTAGAATCTCGATATTGTCAGCAAACTTGCCCATAACACTTTCCCTCCATACCTCCTCTTCTGCGGCTCTCACCTCTCTTTCCTTTTCTCTCTCGAATCTCTTGCTCTACCCTAGTATATTAAGTTTATATATAATGCAAATGCTACTCCTGGGGAATTCTGAGCACAAATATTCAAAATTCTGCATACTTTATAGTGGTCAAAATGGAGAAATTACTTACCTGATAATTTCGTTTTCCTTAGTGTAGACAGATGGACTCAGGACCTAGTGTACTCCTGCTAGCAGTTGGAGACGGATCAGATTTCAATCTGACATCAGCCCCTAGTACATATACCCCTGCAGGAAGTGCAGCTCTTCAGTATTCTCCTCGAAAAGCATTGTGGATGTGTGACTGACTAATTAACTTAATAATTTGGTTAACTTGGATAACTTCATAACTTGGTTAAACGTTAAACTTGATTATCTTGATAAACTTGAACTGGTTGATTGACTATAGCTGGAGACCGCCAGTGTACTCAACCAGAAAGCATCGACACCCGGCAGGATGGATGCCCTAGGTAAATGAAAAACATGGCTTACCCTTGAACATTTGAAGGCCCTGCGTGACGGCAGCCAAGGGTGGGATGCTGAGTCCATCTGTCTACACTAAGGAAAACGAAATTATCAGGTAAGTATTTTCCCCATTTCCTAGCGTGTAGCAGATGGACTCAGGACCAATGGGATGTATAAAAGCTACTCCCGATCCGGGTGGGAGGCTGCCCGTGACCCACTTAGTATTGCCCTTGCAAATGCTGTGTCCTCCCGAGCCTGAACATCCAGACGGTAGAATCTGGAGAAGGTATGGATGGAGGACCATGTAGCCGCCCTGCAGATCTCGGCAGATGACAGCATTCTAGTTTCTGCCCATGATATTGCCTGGGCTCTGGTAGAATGGGCCTTGACCTGTAGAGGTGGTGGCTTGCCAGCATCTACGTAGGCCGCCTTGATGTCTTCCTTGATCCAGCGGGTGATGGTTGCCCGTGAGGCCGCTTCCCCTTGTCTCTTTCCGCTGTGAAGGACGAAAAGGCAGTCCGTTTTTTGTACGGGCTCGGATATTTCCAGGTATCTGGATAGGAGTCTGCCGATGTTGAGGTGGCGGAGACTACAGGCTTCTTCCGAATTCTTCCGGCCATCCACCGTTGGTAGTGAGATGGTCTGGGGTTAAGGTGGAAGTGAGAGACCACTTTGGGGAGGAAGGAGGGGACTGTGCATAGTTGGATGACCCCGGGGTGAGCCTGAGGAACGGCTCACGGCAGGACAGTGCTTGTAGTTCCGATATGCGGCAGGCTGAACACACCCACCAGCAAAAACACCGTCTTCAAGGTTAACAGACGAAGGGACAGGCTTCGTAGGGGTCTGAAGACTGTTCCCGCTAGGAAGTCCAAAACAAGATTGAGATTCCACAGTGGTACCGGCCACTTTAGTGGTGGGCGAATGTCTTTGACTCCTTTCAGGAAACGTGACACGTCCGGGTGAGAGGCTATGCTGATGCTCTCGCTCTTGGAACCTTGGCATGACAGGGCAGCCACCTGTACCTTGATGGAGTTGAGGGACAGGCCCTTCTGTAGTCCGTTCTGTAAGAATTCCAGGATCACGGGAACTGTGAATGAGCGTGGCTTGATGTTGTGGTCTTCGCACTAGGCTTCAAATACTCTCCAGATCCTTATGTATGTTAGTGATGTGGAGAACTTGCATGCTCGGAGGGTGTCAATTACCGCCCTTGAGTATCCGCTCTCTCAGGCGAGCCCTCTCAATGGCCAGACCGTAAGAGAATTGAGCTGGGTCCTCATGGAGGATCGGACCTTGTTGTAGTAGGTCCCTGTGTGGGGGCAGGGGTAGGGGGTTCCCTGCAAGCAGTCTTCTCATGTCCATCCAGGGATGTGAGAAACTCTCCTGGTTGTATCGCCCTTATAACGGATAGTAGGGCTTCCATGTGGAAGCGAGGGATCCTGAGGTGGCGGTTGACCGACTTGAGATCCAGGATGGGCCTGAATGTTCCCTCTTTCTTGGGAACGATAAAATAAATGGAATATTGGCCAGTATTTATTTCCTGTGGAGGTACTGGGGTTATGGCCTCGAGTGCCAGTAGCCTGGACAGTGTAGCTTCCACTGCCGCCCTCTTGGAGAGGTCGGGGCAGGGGGACTCCACGTACTTGTCTGGAGGGGTTCATAGGAAATCCAGGTAGTACCCCTCCCGAATGATGGCTAGGACCCACTTGTCTGAGGTTATCTCGACCCATCTGTGGTAGAATAGGGCTAATCTGCCCCCTATGGCTTCTTCCTTTGGATTGGTCAGCTGAATCTCATTGTGGGGTGCAGCTGGGGCCTGTACCCGAGCTGGCTCCCCTCTTGTTGTGCTTGGTCCGAAAGGACTGATTCCTGCCCGTAGGGCGGGGTGCTTGATAGTTGTTCCTGTAAGAATTGAAGCGCTGCAAACTTCTGCCCCTGGAGGACCTGGGGAAGGGACGTTGATTTCTCTTTGTCTTATCTTCCAGCAGCCTCGGCAATGGGGACTCGCCCCATTTGTCAACCAATTTCTCTAGTTCGCTGCCGAACAGGAGGGATCCTTTGAAGGGCATCCTTGTGAGGCACGTTTTGGAAGATGCGTCGGCCGACCAGCTTCGGAGCCAGAGTTGTCTCCTGGCAGCCACCGCAGAGGACACTACTCTGGCCGCTGTGCGCACTAGGTCGGAGGCAGCGTCCGCTAGGAATGATACCGCTGGTTCCATGTCTTCTCCTGGGGTGTTGTTCCTGGTTTGTGATAGGCAGGCACGTGTCACCACGGTACAGCAGGCCACAATTTGCAGAGACATAGCAGCAACGTCAAATGATTGTTTGAGGATGGACTCCAGACATCGGTCATGTGCATCTTTGAGCGCAGCTCCTCCCTCCACTGGGATAGTGGTGCGCCTAGAGACCATAGCATCCACTCTTGGGCAAGCAAGATCTTTGGTTGCAGGGTCCAAGGGGTACAGGGCCGCCAAGGCTCGTCCCCCTTTGAATGCATACTCTGGAGCATTCCATTCCAGGTCAATCAGCTGTTGTGCTGCTTGTAACAGAGGGAAATGGCGAGAAGTCTGTCGAAGACCTTCCAGAAGGGGGTTCGGTTTCGGTACCCCCAAAGTACCTGGGCCCGGGATAGCGAGCTCCGTCAGACATTGATTGACCAGGTCTGGGAGCTCGTCCTTTGTGAAGAAGTGTCTCATGGTTCGGTGAGGCTCTGTCCCCGGGGGGGGGGGGGGGAGCTCCCCTTCTTCTAGGGGTTCGGCTTCTTCCTCAGAGGTGTCAGAGTCCAAGTCTGAGTCTTCTGGGTAATGGGAGCTTGTACCTAGGTCTTGAGGGGCCTGGAGCATGTGGGTCCTCCGGTGGAGCATGTGGCTGGACAGCCAGAGGTTTAGAATGCCCTTGAAAAACTCCACCCATGATATGGACGCTGGATCAAAGCAGAGGGGCGCCGGCTCCTTGAGGGTCCCCGTCTGTGGGGTCCCCCTGGCTAGGTCCGGGGTGCCCCCTGAGGAGCTGGAACTCGGCCCTGGGTGGGACTGGCCCTGAGCTGGATCTCCCAGGGCCTCCTCGCACTGCGTGCACAGGGCGTCGGCCTCCTCACTTTGTGCGGCTCTGATGTGGCATGCTGGGCAGAGGTCTTGCGTTTTAATTTCTGTTCCTGGGGGTGCCATGGTTGTCGGCGCGTAAATCTTGTGCGCTCCAGTGCGCTTAGATCGAGCGTGTAAGTTGTGCGCGCGGCGGTGCCGTAGATATGCGCTCGGCTATATGCGTGCAAGTTATGCGTGCAAGGAATTATGCGCTCGTAAGTCTATGTGCACAAGTGCTTTGTGCGCCTGGCTCGGAGATGTGCGCTCGGAGGCGAACGGCGCGGCGAGTAGGCCAAGATGGCGACGGCGAGCACACTGGCAATATGGCGACCCCCTCGGAGAGTATCCACATGGGCAGACTCTTGGAATAGCCGGGGCCTGGCCCTGCTAGGGCGGATCAACCCAGTGGCACTGGTCCCGGACGGTGACCTGTGCTCGTCCTCGACCCTCGGAGACTGGATTAGAGTAGAAGATTTCTACCTTACCTCGTCTTCGGCGCTTTCCGGTTTCGCCCCGGGCGGTCTCCAGCTGCGGGGGGAGAGGGCAAATACCTTCACCGCCGCGCTCGAGGGTGCACCCGCTGCCTCTCAGCCGCGCCTGAAGGATCGGGGGCTAGGTCCTCGCCGCGATTAGGCCGCCGGACCAAGGCTCACCTCCGAGGGACCACGGAAATCACCTCTGGAATCTCAACGGGGGGAGGGACCCGAGGGTATCACCGCAGGAGAGTGGGGCTCGTCTTCAGGTAGGTTTTCTTCTTTCAATTTTGGGTTTTCTTCTTTAAATTTGATCTAACGCTTGAGAGCGTGCAGATAGTCCCTAACTGCTATGGAGACGGAAAATACTGGAGAGCTGCACTTCCTGCAGGGGTATATGTACTAGGGGCTGACGTCAGATTGAAATCTGATCCGTCTCCAACTGCTAGCCGGAGTACACTATACCCATTGGTCCTGAGTCCATCTGCTACATGCTAGGAAACCTATTAATCAAGTTGTCTTAGAGAATAGCCACTGCTATTACTGGCATCAGTAGCATGGGATCTACTTAGTGTTTTGGGTACTTGTAGCCTGGATTGGCCACTGTTGGAAACAGAATGCTGGGCTTGGTCTGACCCAGTATGGCAATTTCTTATGTTCTTATAACAGAATTTAAAGCCACCAATTTGCTTCTCCTTAAATTGCGACTAAAATAAATGGCCAAAAAAAAAATATTATAATGAAATTATTTTAAGAAGGTCGCAAAAGAGAAAATATCTGACTTGCCTTCTGTAGCCACAGAGAAAAATGTTCTGTGGACCAGCTCAGTAGCAATGAATAAAAGAGCAATATAACCTGAAAGGCCAAAAAAAAAAACAAAAACTAACTAGTGAGAAATGGGGACAGAGGATACAGGGTTTAAGGTCAAAATCTGAAGGAAAAAAGCAGACTGAAGAAAGAAATTGCAGCTCAGTTGACAGACAACAAATCAGCGTCTGACAATTTCAACGGAAGAAAAGGAACTGAGGGGAGCTGTAGGACTATGGCAGTGTGGGAACTCTTGAGCATAAGCAGTAAAGGCCTTTAGGTATTTCCAGAAAGCTCTGGAGAATTTGGCTGTTTAGAGCAAAGTGCAGGCAAATGAGCCACTTGTGTGACCAGGTGAACCCACTTCTCTTCAGAGAAAATATTTTATACAATAAGAGGCAAAATATAAATGTTAGAAAATATACAGAAGGTATGGTAGGAACCTGCCCCGAGCAGCAGTTACAACCCTAAATACCTTGTTGGGCAGACTGGATGGGTCATTTTGGTCTTTTTCTGCTGTTATTTCTTATGGCCACTACTTTGTTAAGTATGGACACTAAGCTAACAAAAGAAAACGGGGGCTTGTGTGTGTTAAGAGACTGTTCAGAGGATCACGAGTTAAAATTACTCTTACTAGCTCTCTCTTCAGACAGCAGCATTTTCAGCTGAGATATCTAGAGATAAGATCTTTAATGTTAGAACTGCTGGGTGCTTGCCTAATTATGATTTTGATTTTCAGAAATGGAAGCAATTTGTTAAACTGCTGGTAATAATTGCTCTAAAATTCAGTTTTTCAGAGAATAAGGTGGTCTGTCTGTGCAATGCTCCTATGAAATGAAGCAGTGTTCTCCAGGGTACTAACAGGTTCATGGTAGTTGACTGGGGCTTTGGGAGCCAAGGCTTGTTGTATAACTATTGGTTCACTTAAGGCTCAATTTACAAAGGTTTTTTCCCCCCATTCTATCTCCATAGGAAAAAGCTTAGTACCCTAATTAGTGGCCCTTGGTACCATGGATTGCAAAATTCTTATGGCATTTTCTGTCATGTAGGAACCATAAGGGACTATAATTAAAACAGAAATATATACTATGATACTATCACTAGCAGTATTTACTAAATTTGACTTATTTAGAATTCAAAGCAAAAATGTAATTGAATAAAATATTACAAGAACCAGTGATTTCGACTAATTTAAACTATTCTTAGATTGTATCAGTGACAAACCCAAGCTGGTGTTTTGTTTCCCAGCAATGACGCTACAAGACTGCACATAAAAAGTCTTCACTGACACAGGCATTGCTAAAACATGCACCACATTAAGAACACAAGAAATGCCAGATGGGTCAGACCCAGGTCATAAGAACATAAGTTCCCATACTGAGTCAGACCGAGGGTCCATCAAGCCCAGTATCCTGTTTCCAACAGTGGCCAATCCAGGTCACAAGTAGATGGTGAGAACCCAAATATTAAATAAACCCCATGTTACTGGGAACTAAACCCATCTGACCCATCAACAGAGTCAGAATGGTTTAGTCTAGCGGTTTACTTGCAGCGTTTTTCATTTGTATGGACTTCACCTACTGGACCTTATCTTTGGGCACCTGCACTGTCTCTGAATATTTGAAAAATGTAAAAATTCAGAGTCAAATGATCATATATTTTGGGTACAGCTAATCAGCACATAATTATCAATGTGTTACATATGAGAGCGTATCACTGACAATATCAGTGTTAGAAATCTAAAAATAATCTAAATTACTCTGACACCACTATTTCTAGTGATGCATGCGTTGTGGTTTGTTTGGACTTTTGTTTTCTTAATTATTGGACACAATCTTTTCAAATTAAGAATGTGTTTTTCATTTTTATAAATGATTTAAATTTATACAAACAAGATATTGCACTTACATACTTTACTGTAGCAAGTTCTAAACCGTATTGCTCATATTGCTAAAAACAAATGCAAGAGGAATGGAGTAGCAGCCTAGTGGTCAGATCAGCGGGCTACAAATCAAGAAAACCAGGGTTCAAATCCCACTGCTGCTCCTCGTGACTTTGGACAATGCACAACACCCTCCATTGTCTCAAGTACAATCTTAAATGTAAGCCTTCTGGGGATAGAGAAATATCTACAGGTCCTGAATGTGATTTATTTTGAAATGCTGAAGAGGAAGAGTATAAATAAAAGTAAGTGGACTGAAATACCAGAAAAACTTGGGCATCAAATTATTCTTACTTGCAATAAATTTATCATTTCAGAAATTAAATATGTACATTCGCCTGACCATATTGGAACATTACTTAAAGGAAGCATAAAAAGTTAAAAAAAAAAAAAATTAAAGCATTGTTCCCAAGATGATATTACAGGAAGAAGGTTGGATGGAAAATATTGCTGGAAGATGAAGTCAAAGAACAAAAGTTTCTATTTATTTTTAAGCATTTTAATGGTACCATAAAACAATGTCACCTATCATAAAGGAACTGAAGAAGAATCTCCATTCATCCAATGTTATATTATCTGGTGCAGTCAACCTCTACAACAGCTTTCTCTGTATCACTAGTACCAGACAGCATGTGCAGAAGTCCTGAAATGTTGTACATGCACAAACAAATTATACAATTCAAATTCATTTACATTGAAAGCAGAGGATCTGCATGCTTACCTGAGTTCCCTCTTGACCCTCAAATTTATTAGCTATTATGTTTTGATAGATACTATATGAAAGTATCCCTTTAACTGGGATATTTAAAAAATAAGCTTTTATAATGATTTTCAAAGAAGTTGCCCAAGACAAAATATTCATAAATATTAAATATTGCACATTAGATACATTTTGTACCATGTTTTACTAATTACATTCTACGTTTGCTGTGCACCAGATAAAAATAATTATAGTGTTTACTAAACTTGATAATTAAACATTTTGAGGTTCATATTGAGTAGGACAGGTACCTTAGTTATCCAGTTACCTGGATAACTAAGCTGGTATAACTCACTGAATATATCTAGTTAGATTTAAAGTTAACCAGGTAAATTTACCTAGATAATTTTAGACCTGCCCTCCACCAGAAACAGACATACCCTGTTAAGAACACATACTGGGTCAGACCAAGGGTCCATCAAGCCCAGCATCCTGTTTCCAACAGTGGCTAATCCAGCCCATAAGAACCTGGCAAGTACCCAAAAACTAAGTCTATTCCATGTTACCATTGCTAATGGCAGTGGCTATTCTCTAAGTGAACTTAATAGCAGGTAATGGACTTCTCCTCCAAGAACTTATCCAATCCTTTTTTAAACACAGCTATACTAACTGCACTAACCACATCCTCTGGCAACAAAATCCAGAGTTTAATTGTGCGTTGAGTGAAAAAAATATTTTCTCCGATTAGTTTTAAATGTGCCCCATGCTAACTTCATGGAGTCCCCCTAGTCTTTCTATTATCTAAAAGAGCAAATAACCGATTCACATTTACCAGCATTGCCATCTAAATTTAAGCTCTGCCCCAGAATGCCTCCAAACTGCCTCTTTTTTTTTTTATCTGAGTAAGTTTTAACCAGGTAAAAGCAAGTTTGCTTACCGTAAACGGTGTTTCCGTAGATAGCAGGATGAATTAGCCATGCTGTATGGGAACTGTCCATCAGGGCCCAGGAGGCGGAGCTTTGTAGCAGAGTGTAGATCTTTGATCCTCTGCGGCTGCGCGTGGGTTCCCGCGCAGTATCAACGGTTCTCCTCAGTCTGTATTTAAGCTAGCGCGTATCGCGGACCTATCGACTGCCAGGGAGGCGGGTGGGTCAGCATGGCTAATTCATCCTGCTATCTACGGAAACACCGTTTACGGTAAGCAAACTTGCTTTTTCCCGTCGATAGCAGGGCTGAATTAGCCATGCTGTATGGGAGTCCCAAGCCTCCGTACACGCTGTTTCCCTCCGGTAGCGTGAGTTGTTGTGGCAGTCGTAGATCACTTAGTGACTGCTTGTAAAATTGTGTGTCCCAGAATTGCATCTCCTGCTGATTGTTTATCTATGCAGTAGTGAGATGTGAAGGTGTGCAGGGAAGACCACGTGGCTGCTTTGCATATATCTACTGGCTGAACGTTGCGGAGATGTGCTATCGATGTCGCCACGGCTCTTAATTGATGAGCTTTTGGTTGTGCAAGCAGCGGGGTTCCTTTTTTGGAATAGCAAAACTTGATGCATTGTACTATCCAGCTGGCTATGGTGCGTTTAGTTACTGCTAAGCCTGGAGCATTTGGATTAAATGACACAAACAGTTGTGATGTCCTGTTCGTGGAATGTGTCCTCCTTTTATAGTATGCCAATGCTCTTTTACAATCTAAGGTGTGTAACAAGCGTTCCCTGTCGTTAGCGTGTGGTTTTGGAAAAAATATCGGCAAATCTATAGTTTGATTGAGATGGAATGTGGAAATAACCTTTGGTAGGAACGAAGGGTGAGTTCGTAGGACAACTTTGTCATGATGAAATTGTAAATACGGTTCATAGTGTACCAGTGCTTGTAGCTCACTGACCCGTCGTGCTGACGTGATGGCTACCAGAAACACTACCTTCCAGGTGAGAAACTTCAGGTGTGCCGACTCCAAGGGTTCGAATGGCGGCAGGGTTAGTTGTTCCAGGAGTACATTAAGATTCCACGGTATCGGTGGTTTCACGACCGGAGGACGTAAACGTAAAAGACCTTTAAAGAATCTAGATAGTAGCGGGTGTTCCGCCACCGAGTGGTTATTCATTGGTTTATGATATGCCGCTATTGCACTGAGATGTACTCTGATCGACGAGGTTGCCAGTCCAGAGTCATAGAGAGACTGCAGGTAATCCAGTAACGATGCTGGGGAACAGTCCGTAGGTGAAATACTCCTTTCGCTGCACCAGTTGTAGTAGCGTTTCCATTTGAACGAGTAACACCTCCTTGTGGACGGTTTCCGAGATTCGAGAAGAATGGTTTGCACGTCTGAGATATCCCTTGCTCCGTTAAAGATGCCCGCTCAATCTCCATGCAGTTAGATGGAGGGAGGATAGGAGTGGGTGAATGAGCACTCCGTTGTCTTGCAGGAGAAGGTCTGGCCTGTCCGGAAAGCGGATTGGGGTCGCCACTGAGAGCCGTAACAGATAGCTGTACCACGGTTGTCGAGGCCACGCTGGTGCGATGAGTATGAGTTGACTGTGATCTGCCATACATTTTTGTATGGTTCTCGTTATTAATGGGATTGGCGGAAAGGCGTATAGGAGACTTGCCGACCAAGGAATTAGGAAGGCGTCCTGCGTGAAGCGGGACGGGCTGGGTCGGACTGAGCAGAATTGCGGTAGTTGGGCATTTTCTTCCGTGGCAAAGAGGTCTATGGCTGGTGTTCCCCAGCTGCTGAAGATCTCTTGTAGTACTTCGGGATTCAATTGCCATTCGTGTGGGTAGAAGATGCGGCTCAATCTGTCCGCTCTGGTGTTTACTATCCCCGGAAGATAGGTCGCTTGAAGATGAATGGAATGTCTGTGAGCATGAGAAAAAAATCTGAAGCGTCTCCCTGCAAAGGGGCCATGATCCCGACCCCCCTTGTTTGTTTATGTAGAACATCGCCACCTGGTTGTCTGTGTAGACCATCACTCTTCGTCCCCGCAGATAGTTTTGGAACGTGAGTAGGGCATTCCGGATTGCCCGGAGTTCTAGGAGGTTTATCTGCAGCTCCTGTTCTGACGGGGACCAGAGGCCTTGCGTCTCCAGGTGGTCTAAATGCGCCCCCCATCCCTTCCGCGAAGCGTCCGTCGTGAGGACTGCATTGTGAGGTGGGGGGTTGAGCGGTGCTCCTTTCTCGAGAGTGGGTTTCCTGAGCCACCAATCGATATCTTGTCGCATCGGGTTGGTTACCTGAACTCGTTTGTGTAATGGTTGGGAGTGCTGTGTCCATTGCCTCTTGAGACCCCACTGCAGGAGCCGCATGTGGAGTCTGGTATTCGGGACTGTAAATATCGCTGCTGCCATATGCCCTAGAATTTTCAAGATGGACCGGGCTGTGGTACATCCTGTGTGTTGCAGAACCCTGAGTAGTGAGCACATCTGGAATTTCCTGTCCTCTGGTAGGAAAGCCCTGACTCGAATTGTGTCCAGTCGAGCTCCTATGAATTGCAGGATCTGCGAGGGTTGTAAATGTGACTTTGGAAAATTGATCATTAATCCTAGGCGTTGTAAGCATGTTATCGTTATGTTGAGATGCGACTTCAGGACGTCCGGGTCCGATGCTATTATTAACCAGTCGTCGAGGTAAGGAAATATGGTCAGACCTTGTAGACGAAGGTGGGCCACCACCACTACCATGCACTTGGTAAATACCCTGGGGGCTGCTGACAGTCCAAACGGCAGGACCTTGTATTGGTAATGTTTGTTGCGATACTGGAAACATAGGTACTGCCAACAGGATCTGTGGATAGGAATGTGCGTGTACGCATCCTTGAGGTCTATAGAGCACATCCAATCCCTGGGTTGAATTAAAGGTAGGATGGATTTCAGAGATACCATCTTGAACTTCTCTCGTACCAAGCACTTGTTGAGCTCTCTGAGGTCGAGGATGGGTCGATCGCCCCCCGTTTTCTTTGGAATGAGGAAGTATGGAGAATAGAAACCCTGGCCTTTCAGCGCCCGCGGGACTATGCGGATCGCGTTCTGATGGAGAAGATTGATTAACTCCTGGGCCAGTTGTGGATGTGTTAGGTGTCTCTGATTCAGGGGGCAATGAGGTATGACCGGTTGGGATTGGAAATGTAACCGATATCCCTCCTTTACGATGTCGAGTACCCACTGATCTGTCGTGATGGCCTGCCAGTTGGTCAGGGAAGCCGTTAACCTGCCCGGGGGATATTCCGGTAAAGTGGGTGTTGGTGGTGGCCGGGAGTTCAAAAAGACTGTGTGGTCTTTGCCGGAACTGCTGACTGTTGTGGCTGTTGTTGGCGTTGAGCGCGAGGTCGCCCCCTCCTCTGCTGTTGCTGCTGCGGAGGGTTGTTGTTTGGCTGCCGGTTATACGGTAGGTAGTTCTGCTGTCTGAAATTTTGATAGCTCCTGTACTGTTTCCTGGGAAACTGTGGTCGACGCGTCGAGGAGAAATATCGTTTCGCTGGCACTGGGGCAGCGAGGGACTGGACCGCCATCGCTTGATCTTTTAGCTTACTCACGGTATCTTGGAGGCGATCTCCAAAAAGGTTCTCCCCCGTGCATGGCAAATTTGCGAGCTTCTCATGAAGGTCCTCTCTAATAGCACTAGCTTTGAGCCAGGCCAGACGTCTAGCTGCGATCGCCATGGCGGAAGCCCTGGATGAGTTTTCGAATCCCTCGTATACCGCCCTTAGCATATGTCGAGTGCACTCCTCCATGTCCGAAATCACTGCCGGTGTTGACTCCCCTAAGGACGTGAACAGACCCTTAGTGGCTTGCAGGCACTCATACATATATTGGACCATATAAAAATTATGGTGTTGAATTCTCGCTGTCAGCATAGCGTTTTGGTAGACGCGCTTGGCAAAATCGTCCAAGGACTTATTGTCCTTCCCTGGTGGGGCGGATGCATGCGTCTTCGCTTTTTTAGATTTTTGTAAGGCGGATTCCACCACTATGGAGTCATGTGGTAGTTGTGGAGTTGCATACATTGAAGGCTTTTGGAGCTTAAATTTTAAATCAGTCTTTCTGGATACCGACTGTAAATTAAAGGGGGTCTCCCATGATTTTTGCAGGACACCATGGAGTATTGCATGAGGTGGGAGAGCAGCCGGCTCTCCCGGCGCATCAAAAATTTTTAGCAATCCCAAGGTTTCTGCCCTTGGTTCCGGTAGTTTTTGAACCTCTAACTTTAGGATATTTCCCATCTTTGCAATGAACTTGGGATATGTAAGATCCTCCGGAGGGGAATAAGGTTCCGCTGGCTGCTCTGGAGGATCCGACGGGTATCCCGTTGAAGATAGAGGCGAGGAATGCATAGATTCAATAGTCCTCGTCGGAGACGGTGAGTGGGCAGCCGATCCCTGTGGAGAAGGGGATCGGGAAGATGGTAGATCTCTTTGCGCACTCTGTGTGGCCGGGCTAGTAGTGTTTGCCGGGCTCGTAGCCTCCGGTGGTAGGGTGTATGTCGACTGCAATGTCTCAAAAAATCCGGCTAGGGATTGTGTCAAGTCCCAAAAAGCTTTCGATGTGTGGGGCGGCATCGATGGTGGTTTTTCCCCTTGTGTGGAGTGATAGGGTACTTCTACTGGTGGAGGACCATAAGTACCTTCCCTCTCCGAATCTTCACTCCATCCCATTCCTTCTCGAGGAGTGGACTTTATACTCCTCGATTTTCTGGATGATGAGGATGAAATTGGGATAATCCCTTGAGAAATCGAGCCCGATCTCTCAGATGTACTCTTATGTCGTGACGACGAAGAAGAAGAGGATCTCCTTTCTTTACAATGAGAGGCATGATGCCTTTTTGCATGACCCGGCTCCCTAGTGGTGGATCTGGACGAGCCCGAATGATGCCGATGCCTTTTTTGAGTTGAAGGTCGTGTATTGTCTCGGGATTTCCTGTCTGACTGTGTTTGTAAACGCTGTTGACAACCCGGACCTTTTTCCCTATGCGAGTCCGCACTCCGTTGAGGAGGGGATCCCCCTATTAACTGCTTTGAAGTGTGACCTGAGTGTTCATGGTGAGTATGTGTGGTACTCCGCGAGTTCCCCTCTGGATCTGTAAACCGTCGATCTCTCTGGGAATTTTTAACCTTTGTCAGGGATTCTGACCAGGGCTCCCTTTGTTCGGGTGCAAGTGATGATTCGCTGTCTGCTGCAGCGGTGTGTGTAGGCCTTGGTGCAGCCTTTGATTTGGAGCGCGATGTTTTCGGCTCTCCTTGTTGTTGAGGTTGAGGCCCCGATTGAATTGCCGGCGCCGACTTAGGTTCCCGCGCCGACTGAGACTCCGGCGCCGACTGAGATTCCGGCGCCGACTGAGATTCCGGCGCCGAGTGGGTCTTCGGCGCCGAGTGGGTCTTCGGCGCCGAGTGGGTCTTCGGAGCCGAGAGAGGTTTCGGCGCCGAGAGAGGTTTGGGCTCCGACTGGGTTTTGGAACGCTTCGGCGCCGCCTGTGACGTCTCCGGCATCCTTTCAACCCTCTTTTGAACCTTTCCCGGAGGTTCTGTGCCTCTATTTGGGTCCTCCTTCCGTGATAATAGTAAGGATCGGACCGGGTTGTCTTTAGTATGCGTTAGGGTACTAGGCTCAGTCAACCTGAAAGGCCTCTGTGTCCCTACGTGCAGCGGTTCGGAATTTAGACCAGGGCCCTGGTCTCCCTTGTCCTTGGGCTTCCGCTTTGCGTCTCGGATTTTTGGCGATTGAGGGTCCCACGAAGTTGCTCTCTTACCCGCTTTCGCCGTTTTTGATTTTGGGGCCGGAGAGGAGTGAGTTGTGGACGCCTTGTCCTCCGCAGAGAGCGCCAGCCAACGGTAGCTCCTGTGTCGACGGGCCCTCGGGGACATCTTCGCGCAATGTTCGCAGTCGGACTGGTCATGGTCGCGTCCTAAGCAGCGGTAGCAGCGATCATGTCCGTCCGTGACGGACATGATCTTACCGCACGGACACGGCTTGAACCCCGACTTCTGCGCTGACATTCTTTTATTTATTTTTTATTTTTTTTTTTTGAGGAGAAAAGGCTCCGCGTGCGCTCCCGCGCGCGGAAAAAAACAGACTGAGGAGAACCGTTGATACTGCGCGGGAACCCACGCGCAGCCGCAGAGGATCAAAGATCTACACTCTGCTACAAAGCTCCGCCTCCTGGGCCCTGATGGACAGTTCCCATACAGCATGGCTAATTCAGCCCTGCTATCGACGGGAAATGATTTATCTGGCTAAAACATTCCTGCTGTGAGGAGCAGGAAATTGAAAATTTGGGGTTTGGCTGGCTAAGTCTCAAACTTAGCCAGACAAACCCTTTTGAATATGGACCTCTTTTGCATTCTTGGTCTTATTTCCAAATGGTATATTAGATAAAGGCATCTCTCTTGAAATAATCTTATACAGAGTAGCATTAATTTCCATGTTGTGGAAAATGATGATCCTGGTTTCAGTGATCACTAAAGGATGTATCACATAGCAGCTACTAAAGTTTTAAGTAAGTTCTTCCTTATACTTTGAGGGTTTGGAGTAATATGATCTACCAAACAGAACTCTGAAGTGGAGTGAAGTGTATCTGGAATGATTTCTTTAGACATCATATAATTTAGTCAAAAAGTACAAGAACTAGTGGTATTGCCAAAGCACTTGTACTATGCTTCCAATTTACTAAAACATGTTAGGATTCATCTTCCTCAATACAGAGTTGTAAAACACACAACATGATTAATTCTTAAGTGTGTTACCTGGCATTTTGCACAAATAGTTACAGATTTGTTTATCTATTGTACTACAGAAAGAAGGACCCCAGAAATACTGTCAAATCTTCTATAACCCACCCCTGAGCTTAATCTATTTAAATTAATTTTCTAGGGGTGAGGTGAGAATTGTAAACTGAATCTTGAATTAGGAGTCCTTAGTTATCGGACAACCATGTTTTAAATCCATTACCTGTGGCACAAAAACATTAGTGTCTGATATTGGTAGCATAATAGCTAAGGCAATAAATAAGATTTGTATTTATTCCTCTCATTTGATTACCGACTTTTTACCATGAGCCTTAAAAAGCAGTGAACATTAAAACAAGATATATGTTACAAGCAAAGAAGAGAGGGCTTGAAGTATACAAAGCGCTATTGATCTGCACTAAATAAATAAATCAATAAGACTGGAAAACTGGATAAATGTTTGACATTGAATTTTCACTTTGCTGATGTTTAGTAACTATATGTTGATGCGACTGATAGCTTATGTTACACTGATTCACCAATCAGTAAACATTTAAAATACATTATTTTTCCATAACTTGATTAAAAAAATGACACGGAATGTAAGACAATTCCCATATATTTTGGGCTAATACAACAGAATAGTGAGAAATAAGAACATATCTTCTACTGCCAATGCTAGAACTGCCATCATGGCTAGGAGTCACCAGGAACAGATTTCTCCTCCTCCACAGCCCTGCATCGAATATTGCCTTAGGCTCCACAGCCTTAACTGGCAGAACAGCTGGGCAGTAGTAGAGTCTCCTGTGGCAGGAAGGTGGTCTTCAGCAGTAGGATTTTTGGGGAATAGGGGCAAGAAGAGCTTCGCATGCTAATAAGAGTGGAAGCAGAGATGCAGTGAAGTAGGTGTTTGGCCACAATTATAAGATCAGGTACATTTTTTTATATATATACATATTAATAGAAAGAAAAAAAAAAGAAACTTGTCAGGTTGATCCAGTGGTACAATGGCAGTACTGTGCACTGTTCAATTTCCGGACTGGGTGGAATCCTCTGCACTCTGAATTGGTTAGGGTTGAGAATGCTCTAGAGACAGCATTCTAGAGATGTGCATTTGTTTTTGCCGAATTAGACAATTTCAACGAAATTGTCTAATTCGGCATAGTTCGGGGATAACGAAGCCCGAAAAGAATTTTTCCAAAATTTCGGAAATATTCGTATTTCAGGTTATCGCGCACTAACGGGAGTTAGCGCACACTAACTCGAAAATAGAGGGCCCACAAAAAAAAAACAACCCCGAACCACGGGAAAACCGAAGTTTCCCATGGGGGCCCGAAAACGAAGCCTGAAACTTCAAGAACAATGCACATTTCTAGCATTCACAGCCCTTGGGTATCAGCGTGTGTGTGCATGTCATGGTAATCCTAAAGGATGACATCTGGCAGCTAGATTTACAGCATGGTTCTTGGTCTCAGGACCATTGCTGCAATGACTAGACTAGGAAGAGTTGTAGGATGGGTCCATTAAAAAAGGTGAAAAATCCCCAGGTGCCAGAATCCCAGCATTTGTTCCAAATGAGCTGGAAGAAAAAAGGAGAAATGAACTATGGGCCTAAATTCAAAAAGAGTAAAACAAAACCTTGTGTTATTATTGGTTATCAAATCAGCTAGCATATCCTAGCCTAAAGTACCAAAATAATTGACACACATCTAATTCTCTACATTTTAAGAGTGATGAAGTGCTATGTTGTACCATGCAAACACAGACATACACAAACCCATTTCTACTTGATTGTCGGTTTGGATTAGAATTCTATTTCCCTGAAGGAGATGAGAAAAAGCTCTCAATGCATGTCTTATTACTCAGAGCTCAAAAGATTATTCTGAAACATCAGTTCTTCTGACAACCCAGGTTCCGTTTGGAAGGGACCCATATGCAGTAGAGTGGTCCACAAACTCTACATCACTATAAACATAATTGTAACACTATGAATAGTGAATTTTACCCTTGAACAGTACCTTACTGGTACAATTGGTCATGACCAACTCCACTAAACAATTGTCTTTAATGATATATTGTAACCAAACCTTTAGTGGCACCTGTTAGAATATACTATTGTACACCCTCACTTACATTAATTTACGTGCCTATATGTAAACCGTTGCGATGGTATATGACTTAGCGACGGTATAGAAAAGATTTTAAATAAATAAATAAATGCAAATGGATGCGTCCACTGCCAGTGTATCATGAGGAGGAAAAAGAAGGAAGCTCCAATCTCTAGAATATTTGGGTCCAGCCATCATTGGAGGACTTTCTTCATTTCTGCTGTGAACTGCACTGGAGACAATAAGGATTGGAGTAACTGGTCCCACTAAACATGGATGTCCTACTAAAGAACTTGCATGTTGAGGCAAGTTGAGGGAACCACATGAACCACTGCTGCCATGTGACAGAGGACAACCAATATCTCCTTGGCTGGGACCTGATCCTTCAGCAGAAGTCCTTGGATCAAAGATCAGATGCAGCATGCTTGTTTGCTTTGAAAGAAATCTTCTCTCCTCCAGAGAGTCTATCCAGGCCCTTATGAACTTTTTTCTTTGGGTTGGATTCAGATTCGATTTTGCGAAGTTGACAATGAATCCTAATGACTGAAGAAGTTGGATCGCCTTCTGCAAGGGCTGCAATATCCCTGCTTGTGAAGACCTTGTCACTAGCCAGTCTAGGTAAGGGAACACACAGATGTTTTGATGACAAAGATGTGCTGCTACCACTGCTAAGCACTTGGTGAAGAACCTTGGGGCTGCCAACAGCCTGAAAGGGAGCACTTGGTACTGGTAGTGAGAGGAATCCACTCCAAAGCAAAGACATTGCCAGTGAGAGGGATGGATAGGTATGTAGGCATATGTATCTCTTTCAGACCCAGGGCACATATCCATTCTCCCACTTCAATGAAAAGTAGCATGGTGATGAGAGAGGTCATTTTGAACTTCACCCACAATTGGTTCTTATTCAGACTTCTTAAAATCCAGAATAGGCCTCAAGTCATCCAGTTCTTGGGGATAAGGAAACAGTAGGAGTAGAACCCTTTGCCACGCTGGTCGCAACGGACAGGTTCTATTGCCTGCTAAATAAGAGATTCCACTTTGAAGTGGAGATGAGTTGAATGAAACAGACCTGGATTGAAAGTTAAATAAGGTAGTGCTGGATGGTGGGAGAAGCGAAAATGGTAATCAGACTCGAGTATCCAGTGGCCCTTGGTGATTTTCTGACACTCCTCCAGATAAAGAAGAAGAATGCTCTCTCCTAACGGAGGGTCAAGGTCTGTGAGTTGAGAATGAATAGAAACTATGCCCAGGTTTCAGCTGGGCATGTTGTTGTGTCTTTGGCTGATGTCTCTCACATTGATGTCCAAAAGCTGGACATGTTGCGAAAGCATACGTGATGCATATTACTTCAAACTGGCAGAAGAGGAATCTCTGGAAGTAGAAACACTTAAAAAGCAAAGTTCGGTCACCTCGATCAGGACGGTTGTTCATAACCTGCTGAGACAGAGCAAGCATTTCCTTAAGCTGGACTTTGAAGAGGTTTTCACCTGAGCAAGTTACATCTGCCAGCTCATGTATGTTTTCTCATAAGACTACAGACTTTTTTTTTTTAATATATTTATGCATTTTAAACAATATAGACAGCAATATCAGCTTGTCAATGAATAGGTACAGTTATTACACTTAACATTACATATAGCTTGGTCTTTGTAGAATCTTACAAAGGAAATATAATAAATAAGCAATTTTTTATCCTAATTTTCCAGCCTTACATTTAAGGTAATTCCCCCTATTATAAAGCAATTGGGGATCCAAGATGCATAACAATTGAGCAAATACAAGAAAAATCAAATGTAATTAGAAGGAAAGTAACACTTTATACATTTCCCTGATTAGGATACAGTGTTAACAGGTAATCTTGCATCAAGAAATTTACGCAACTCAAGCGGTTCTAAGAACACAAACCTTTCATTCTGATGTTTTACTACACATTTACTAGGATAGTAGATTATAATCCGAGCCCCTAAGTTTTTCACTTCTTGACTCATTTGGAGAAATTTTCTCCTTCATGCTTGTGTAGCTCTTGTTATGTCCAGAAAAGTCCAAATTGTTTGGCCTAAATACAACTTTTCTCTGTTTTTAAGAGACAATTTTAATATTTTGTCTCTTAAAATCTACTACCTAAAATCTTAAAATCTACTACATAAAATCTACTACTTAAAATCTACTACATTTATAAATCTTACACACAGAGTTCCTCGATGTTCAACTTGCTCAGACAAGGTTTGTTCCAGGAAAGCAGTAATATTGCTCAAGTCGTTCTGTTGCAAATCATTTTTTTTTATTCCCTTCATTTTCTTTTTTTCCTGATAACACAAAGAAAATCTTTGCTATTGGGGGAATCTCTTCCAAAGTTAACATTAAATTTTCCATCAGATATTTCTTATATTGCTCATATGGAGATATGAACTTCACACTTGGAAAATTAAGAATTCTTAAATTGTTATATCTTATTTGATTTTCCATTGTCTCAATTTTCCTGCTGTTCGCTAGCTCTCCTTGGATCAATCCAGCCTGCACTTTCACCACCTGGAAAACCCGATTTTCAAGGCCAGATAATTTCTCATTATGTGTACTTACTATTGGGTCTATCTGTAGCACACGATTCTGTGTGTCTACCACAGTTGTGTTTAAATTCAGAATAATTGCTTTTAAATCCATTAAAGTGGACCATACATTTTCCAAGGTTATGGTATATGTCTGTAATTCGCTCAAGTTTGTGGGTACACTCACTGTTCCTTGCAGATGGCATTCCTGCCTCGGCTCTGAGGTCGCCGCCCGGTCATTCTGCTCCTCCGGTGTCAAGGTTAGAAGGGTTCCACCATTCCATTGCCATCCCTTCTAACCTTCAGTCTCACACCTTCTTCCTCCGGGTTTCCCCCGATGGGGTCAGCGACCTCCGGTTGCTCCGGTCGGCCAGTCATGCCCAAATCCACGGTCTGTGCAAGGTTCCCGTGATGCCTCTGCCGCCTCGGCAGAGGCATCACGGGAACCCGGGGACTCAATGAGGTGTTAAAATCCAGCGGCATCTGTGCTTGCTCCACACCCATGCCGACACCTGGTAACTATCCCGGATTCTAGCGCTACTCAGGGAGAAGGCACCGATGGTTGGCTGAGAAGAGGTAGGAGCCATTGTAGTCGGGGTCTCCACTCTGATTCTCCGCTTCCTCTTGGTGCGTGGCATTTTTTTTTCGAGGAAATTCAATCAAGCTCAGGAGCACTCTCTCTCACAGCCTTCTAGTCAGACGCCATCTTGGATCAAGACTACACTTTTAACTAAACGTGCCCCAATAGCAACAGATGGTAATCTGGCCACACTATCAAATGATTCATATACAAAGTGAAGGAGATGACGCTCATACTCCTGAATGACACAAAATCATTCCAAGTTGTTAGATCGCAAACAGATTATGAGAAATTGCAAGAGGACTTTGTGAGACTTAATCCTGAGGGAATTCTGTGCTACTGTAGAGTGCAGAATTTCCCATCTGCATACAATTTTAATTTTTGGCATAGAATTTGAAGAGGCTCAGCAGGCCATAAGTGGAGCCTATTCTGCTTGTGACGACGATGACTGAGGCCTGGCGGATGTGAGCGGAGCCCATCCTTAGAGCTTCTTTTGTCAGAAGAATAGAAAAAGCATAGGTATGTGTGCAGAGGGGAGGTGAAGAAAGCATTTTTGGGGGGATGGAGTTTGGGGGATGAGTGCAGGAAGATCTGATAGGCCCAGTGAGGGAGAGGGAGCCAGTGCACATGGGGGTGTATATGAGAGGGAGCCTGTGTGAGGGTGCATGGGTATGTGTGCCAGAAAGAGAAGGAGCCTGTGTCAGGGTACATGTGTGTGAGTCTGAATGTGGAGAGATTGTGAGGAACTGTGTATATGAGTAAGAGATTGGGTGCTAGTATGTGTGCATGAGGGAGGGAGGATGCATGTTTGTGATAGAAGGAGCCTGTGTCAGGATGTGTGGGTGTATGTGCAAGAAGAAGAGGGAGCATGAGTGCAGGTGTGTGCAAGAGAGAGAGAAAAGTAGCCGGTGTGTGCGCAAAAGAGAGAGCCTGTGTGGGTGTGTGTGGAAGAGAGAGTCTGAGTAAAGGTAAGGGTGTGTGCAAGAGAGAGAGAGAGGGAGCCATGAGAGGGTATGTATGTGTGCAAGAGAGAGGGATTCTATATAGGGGTGTATGAAAGAGGGAGAGATGGAGTCTGAGGGGCAATATGAGAGAGGGGTCAAACTCTGGGAGTGGAGGGCTGGGGAGTGACGACAGAGTGGAAGGGGTTAAGCCTGAAGGGAAAGGGGAGAGACCGTGTAAAGGAGAGGAGTTGGGGCTTGAGAGGGCAGAGTGAGATAGGTCTGGCCAGGAGAGTAACGAGAGAGAGGTGGAAAAGACACACAATGTGCTTCTAGGGAAATTTTGCTCAAAATGTTTAAAACTCTGCATTTTTGAGTAATATATTTTCTGTATTACATTTTACATCAATTACTCAAAGACTATGACATGTATTGTGATATTCTGACCAATATATAAAGTATGCAGAATTTTGCAGGATTTTACATTTTTGTTCACAGAATTAAATTTGTGTGCGCAGAATTTTAAATTTTTGTGCAAATTCCCCCAGGAATAGAGATTGGGTGTCTAAATGGTAGATGAAATTTAATGTGGACAAGTTCAAAGTGATACATCTAGGGTATAATAATCCAAAGTATATGTACACAACGCTGGGTTCCATATTAGGCATCAACACCCAGGAAAAGGATCTTGGAACCACTATAGACAATACTTTGAAATCCTTGGTCCAGTATAAGGTGGTAGTTAAAGCAAAGAGAATATTAAGTATTACTAGGAAAGGAATTTAAAATACAAAAGAGGTATCATAATGATTCTGTATTACCCATGGTGCGACCATCTTGAATAGCATGTGCAATTCTGGTCACCCCATCACTAAAAAGATATAACAGAACTAGAAAAAGTATAGAGAAGGCTGAACAAAATGATAATGGGGATGGAATGGCTCCCCTATGAGGAGAGGCTAAACAGATTAGGGCGCTTCAGCTTGGAGAAGAGATGGTTGAATGGAAGTCTGTAAAACTAAGTGGAGTGGAACAGGTAAACAGGGAATGGTTATTTATCCTTTCAAAGAGTGCTAGTACTAGGGAACCCTCCATGAACTAATAGGTAAGAGCAAGTTTGCTTACCGTAAATGGTGCTTTCCATAGATAGCAGATGAATTAGCCATGCTGTCTGGGACTTCCTCCCGTCCTGTAGGTGGCGGAGCTCTCAAAGTAAAGTTCTAAGTCTTGCTGTAGTGCGTGCCTGCTTGGCACCTCCCCCTCCCCTCTGCAGAGTCTCCTCAGTCCGTGGTAAAGTAAGTATAGAATGCAAGACTGTCCAGGGAGGTGGGAGGGTCAGCATGCCTAATTCATCTGCTTTCTATAGAAAACACCGTTTACGGTAAGCAAACTTGCTCTTTTCACGTAGATAAGCAGCTGAATTAGCCATGCTGTCTGGGAGTCCCCAGCTAGCAACTTGAGCTATGTTTATTAATATTTTGTTACTGGTGCTCAGGTTGCCAAGGTATAGCGTGGACAGTCCTTTGTGATGTGAAGAAATATTTAGGAGGTGCCTGCTGTTAAAATCTGTTTGCCCATGGATGCATCTTCTGATGCGAGTTTGTCCAAACAGTAATGAGTGGTGAAGGTATGAAGTGATGACCAAGTCTCAGCTTTGAAAATGTCCAACATTGGCACATCACGTAGGTGGGCAATAGAGGCCGCCATTGCTCTCGCTTGGTGAGCTTTAGGCACAGACGATAGCTGTTTCGAACGTAGCAAAATTGAATGCGATTTGTGATCCAGGATGACAAAGTTTGTTTAGTGACTGGTAAGCCAGGTATGTTCGAATTAAAGGAGAGAGAAAGTTGAGAAGGTCTGGAAGAAGAGGCAGTGCGTTGTTTATAGTATGCCAGTGCTCGCTTACAATCTAACATATGTAGTCTACGTTGAGCTGCATCTATGTGAGGTCGAGGATGAAAAGTTGGGAGAGTTATGGATTGATTGAGGTGGAAAGACAAAACTACCTTTGGAAGGAAAGTCAGATGAGGACATAAAACCACCTTATCATGGTAAAAAACCAGGTAAGGGGTGTAGTGGACTAGAGCTTGAAGTTCGCTGATTCTTCTAGCCGAAGTGAGTGCAACTAGAAAGAGGACCTTCCATGCCAGATACCTGGGGTGACAGGTATCCAGTGGTTCAAAAGGAGGCAGCATTAGTGTTCTAGAACAAGGTTCAAGTCCCACGGCACAGGGGGTTTGCATACCGGTGGGCGTAGCCGCAATATCCCTTTCATAAATCTGGAAATGAGAGGATGGGTAGAAATCGGCGCATCGTTGTGTAGTGAATGAAAGCCTGCTATGGCACTGAGGTGGACCCTGAGGGAGGCAGTAGCTAGATCTCTTTGGTAGAGTGTATGGAGATAAGACAGTAATGTCTCCGCTGGGCAGTTGAATGGGTCAATGTGCAAGTCGGAGCACCATGAGGCATAATTGAACATTTTCTTGTGTAGTTTTGTCTGGTCAAAGGTTTTCTAGAGGAAAGTAGAATATCTTCCAATTGAGGCGAGAGTTTTAGGTTTTGAAATAGTAGCCTTTCAACCTCCATGAGGTTCAGAGAGGAGTGGAGCAGATGTAGAAGCGTCCCTCCGTCTTGTGAGAGCAGATGAGGGTTGTCTCCCAATGGCATTGGAGTGTCTACTGACAGTCTGACGAGGTATGCATACCATGGCTGTCTGGGCCATGCCAGAGCTATTAAAATGAGATTTGCTTTGTCCCTGATACATTTTTGAACAGGAAATCAAGGGTATTGGAGGGAACGCATAAAGGAGGTGTTGAGACCAGTCCATGAGGATATGTGTCTTGTGTCAGTCTCTCAGTGGCTGGGATAAATTGAGCAAAAATTCGGAACTTTGCGATTTTGTTCTGTGGCAAACAGATTGATGTAAGCAATGTTCCCTCTAAGGTTTGGTGGCATGTGTGCAAAAATTGAAACTAATGTGCAAAACTTTCACATGTCAATTTTATTGTGCAAAATTTCTCAACATATGATTCAAATATGAACATTTGCAGAAAGCTGAAAGAGAAAACATTACATTACATCAACCGTAGACGTATTTCGTCGTCCTTTGCAGTTCTTCCAAAATGAATACATTACACATCGTCCAAATTAACTGCTTGTCCTGACATTAAATATAGTTTTATCCTAATGAGGTTGTCCAGATGGTTGACTTCTAGCCGATTTCTGGTCTTTGTTTTAATCTGATTCATGAGACTGAAACCTCTCTCACAATCTGCGCTAGACGCCTGGAAAGTTCCACAAATGTCAAGCAATTGGCCTAAGTCAGAAAACCCATCCTGCTGCCTAATATAAACAATCATGTCATCAAAATTCTTCAGTGCACCTTGTGCCAATTTTTCACTCATGATGAATTTAAAGTCCACATACTGAGCAACTAAATTCTTCTTAAGAACAACTTCTGGCTTGTTTAGCAAGGTGCAGTATCTAGCTGCCAGTATTTCAATTTTGTCAGAACCAAATAAAAAATTCTTAACATTTTCAACAGATGCAAAGGAATCTTTATCAAAGACTGACCATTCGCCAAGTTCATCTTCAGGAAATCTACTGCTAAAGTGATCACAGACACGTTCTATGAAATGGATGACAGCAGTGGTGTTGACAGAAGGATACGTTGCTATAACATTACGAACTTCCCCTGAGAAATGAATGGTGTCACCAAGATACTGTGATCGAAGTTTCATTATTTTGGCTTTTGTCATCTGGAAGGCCTCTACAGTTGTTAGATTGCTCCTCTGAAGTAAAGATGGTAACATAATACTCAGGTTTTGTCAACTTGTCTAAGCAGTATTTGTGTATTGGGTCATAGTCTTCTTCTATCCGTTCTCTGAATATTGAATCAGCATATCGTAGTTCTTGAGCATCACAGAAGCCCCGTCTGATGTGAACATTACCATTTTACTCAAGTCAAGATTGTTCTCTTGGTAGAAATTGGTAATGGCTGTCACAATAGCTGCACTGTTACATTCTGTCAGCTTCAGAATTCCAGCAAAATAAGTACAGTAAGCAGCTTCATCTTCTTTTCGAAATTTTACATAAATAATTAACATTTTTGTCACGGTGATGTCTGTACTTTCATCAATTATGAGAGTGTGGAATGTCGACTGGCGCCAATCATTTATCATATCTCTTTGTATTACTGAGTTTATGCACTCTAGAAATTCAAACGCATAATTTTTACTTCTCCAAGATTCCGGTATTTTTACATATTTTCCAATGTGATTGTGAATTTCCTGAACAGATAGCATCGAAGAATTCAATTTTATGGCAAGGAGGACATTATCAATTAGAATTTTTACCTCCTCGCTAGAAGCAGACTTTCTTTCAGAAATTTCAGTTTTTGTCTTCTTTTCTTCAGTAGTTTCCTTCAGCAATGCCCGAAGTGTTCCCCGACGCTGACATCTTAGCAAATCGTACAGACTGAACGGCATATCGGCTTCTACATATTCTTTGAGCCATTCGACTTTAAAGTTCAATCTCGCTTTCTTAGTCAAACGTTTATCGTTTCTTCCGTCTTTGAATTCACGTTTCGACATATTTTTCCGCTATCTTCTGTCTGCCTGTACCCTTTCTCGTGAACGCCGTTCACCACACCACACAATCAACCGGAAACGGAAAACAGGAAACGGAAATGAACGAAAGTATGACTAATGCACTGTCGATAAGAAAATTTAAATTTTGTAGCACTATACGAAAACGTCTATTCTTACTGAAACTAGTTACAATTTTGCCATTGAAATCCGTAAATTTAAACTTTTTTTTTTTGCGCGGCAGATAAAAACATGTGCGCGGCAGGAATTTAACTTATGCGTGGCCGCGCAGCTTAGAGGGAACATTGGATGTAAGGCCATCCCCAGGTGTGGAAGATCTTTAGTGCTACACTGTTCTGAAGTTCCCATTCGTGGGGATGGAAGATCCTGCTGAGTTTGTCCGCCCTGGTGTTGTCTATGCCTGGTAAGTATGTTGCTTGAAGTATAATGGAGTTGATTGTTGCCCACTTCCAAATGGATACCACCTCTTAGCAGAGTGCCCAAGAACCAGACCCTCCTTCCTTGTTTATATAGAACATTGCTACTTGGTTGTCCGTGCGGATCATCACCATTTTTCCTTGTAGTTGCAGACGGAAGGCTTGAAGAGCTCTCCAGATCGCTCGGAGTTCTAAGAGGTTTATTTGTTGTGTTTTCTCCCAGGAGTTCCAGAGGCCTTGAGTTTGAAGGCAGGTTAGATGAGCTCCCCCATCCCTTTGGAGAGGCATCTGTGCTGCGTATGATCGGATGCACTGGAGGTCGTAGAAGAGCTCCTATGGTGAGGGCTGTTGATTGCAGCCCACCAATCCAAATCCCATTTCATGTTATTCGTCACTGAAATTGGAGTGGAGAGACGGTCGGAGAATTGTTTCCATTGGACCTTTAAGCCCCACTGCAGACGTCTCATGTGTAGACGAGTAAGTGAGTCTACATATATGGACGCCGCCATATGGCCGAGTATGGTTAGAACCTGACGGGGTGGAGTCTTGGTTGAGTGTCTCAGAGTTTGAGCTAGAGTTTTCAGAGCCATAGCTCTTGGCTGGGGAAGGAAAGCTTTGTCGTGTAAAGTATCGATAGTGGCCCCCTATGAATTGCAATACTTGTGTGGGATGCAGATTTGACTTTTCGTAATTGACTAGTAGACCCAATGAGTACAAACATTGAATAGTCGTAAGGAGATTGTTCTATAGAATGGAAGGGCTGGGCGCTACTAGAGGCCAGTCGTCCAGATACGGAAATATTTGGATATCCTGGCGACGTAGATGAGCCACTGCTACCGCTAGGCATTTTGTAAAAACTCTGGAAGCAGATGAGAGGCCAAATGGAAGAAATTTGTACTGGAAGTGATGATTCATTGCTGTGAAGCGAAGGTACCACCAGGAGGCCTTATGCATCGGTATGTGGGAATATGCATCCTTGAGATCGATGGAACACATCCAGTCCCTGGGTTGGATGAAGGGTAGGATGGATTTGAGAGAAGTTATCTTGAACTTCTCTACCTTCAGGTGCTTGTTGAGTGCCTGGAGATCCAGGATAGGTCGGAATCCTCCTGAATTTTTTAGAATGAGGACGTATGGGGAATAGAAACTTGTTTGGTGTTGAGAAACAGGTAGTTCCTGTATGCAGTGTTGCTGTAGGAGGTTGTTGATCTCTAGGCGTAAAAACTGTGACTGCATGTTTTGATCTTTTTTGGATGCTAAATGTGGAATAACTGGTAGGGTCTGGAAGTTTAACGCATAACCTTCTTTTATGATGTTTAATACCCAGCTGTCGGTTGTTACGTTGGTCCAGGCAGACAAGATTTAAGTCATCTGCCTCCGACTAAGAGAGGTAGCGGTGGTGACTGATGCTCTAAAAACTTTGGGAAGTTTTAGGTTGGGTCTGATCTTGAGGTGTTTTGGTTTGCCTCGGAGGTCTCCGACATTGACGAGAGGTTTGTGTTTGTGTCGTTTGAGGGCATGAAGAATAATATGAAGGCCTAGAAGGAGGGTAAGGCCTAAAAGGGCGTTGTTGGTATTGTGGTCTTCTGTAGGCAGGATAGTACCCTCTGTAGTATGAGAAAGAGGGTGGAGTAGTCAGAGACTGTACTGCTAGTTTTTGCTCTTTTAATTGTGCTACTGTGTCTTTGAAGTGATCTCCAAATAAATTGTCAGGTAGACACAGAAGATTTGCTCAAAGCCACGCTAGTCTTCTGGCGGCACTAGCATTTGCAGTAGACTTAGCTGAAGTTTCAAAACCTTCATACACTGTGCGTATGAGGTGACGCATTCCCTCTTCCATATTATGAAACTCCTCTGGTAGTTGTTTGTCAGGTATTGCCTCTTGCAGTTTAGGCTTTAGGGCTTGTAGACATTCAAATGGATATTGCGTTATCACAAATTGAAGTTGTATTCTGGCATTTAACATGCCAGACTGAAATGTCCGTTTCCCAAAGTCGTCCATATACTTATCACGACCTGGAGGCATGCTGGAATGAAGCCGTGATTTGTGTGCTTTTTGCATCGCGGATTCCACTACCACTGATACGTGTGGCAGGTGTAAATGCGAATAATAGGATGATTTGCACATCCTGTACTTGAGCTTGGATTTCCTAGAGGTAGCTGGTCCTGTGAGGGGTGTTTCCCAGGCCCTTTTCATGAGGGTGTCAAGAACCTCATGTGAAGGTAAAGCCACCAGCTCCGCTGGTGTTTCAAAGAACTTAAAACAGCCCTAGGACATCTGCCCTAGGATCGGGTAGCTTTCTTGTTTCTATATTATGGGTTTCACCCACTTTTTCCAGGAACTTTGAATACGTTACGTCCTCAGGAGGTGAAATCTGTTCTGGCTGGTCCTCTGGCAGGTCAGATGGGTATCCCGTAGAAGATCCAGGAGAAGATGTTATCGGCGAAATATCTGGTGGTGGTGGTGAAGGGGGGTTTGGTTCTGTCCCCAGAGTCAGGCTTATAGGCGGCGATTGGGTTTCCTGCAATGGCGGAAGGTCCCCAGGTTGTTTCGAATCCGCCATGGAAGCTAGAAATTTTGCTAAAATGAGAGAGATTTGGGACATCGCTTGAGAAGCTAGAGCTTGCTGAGGTTGTCTAGCAGGCGGAGTATCCCTAGGTGCCGGTAGAAGACGTTCAGCCGGTCTGTGTACGTCTTCTGAAGACATACGTGGTCTTTTTGGCAATAGTGCCTCCTGTTCAGAGTAAAGAGATGGTGAAGAGGGCCCCGGAGGAGATGATCCAGGATCGTCATCCAATATGAGCAATGGAGATGGTTCTCCTAATCTCTTATGTCCCGAGACATGTTTTTTGGGTTGTTTTTTACTCTTATATGTGGATGGAGTCGAAACTAAATGCTTTTTGTGGTGCACCTGCTCCATAGTGCGTCGAGATAGAGTGGCCATGCTTTGAGCCTGAAGCATGGCTGGACTTAGCTTCGACGCACCTGGTACAGCTTCGATGCGGCTGCGTCTATTCCGGTTGACGCACTTGTTGTTTCGATGCCTTAGGTGTGTCGCCAGCTCCAGTTATCTTTTTAGCCGGCACAGTCGATACCGAATGTCCCATCGACGCTGCTCGCGGCCACACCATCTCTTTCGGCACCCGCTGTGGCCCTGGGGAGGATTTTGTCGACTCCTCCGAGGGGGCATAAGATCCTACCGCTTGTCTTCTCAATTCCTCAATTTTTGCTGCCCTTTGACGTTGTGCCCTGGGGGACATCCGTCTGCAGTCAGCACAAGTACTTTGTTCATGATGGGCCCCAGACATACATAACGCAATACATGTCTGTCTGTAATAGACATGATTTTTCCACAAGTACAAAATTTAAACCCTGGGCGAGGCACTGAGGAAAAATGTGATGAATTTTTGAAAAGTAGTTAAGCCTAACTACTAAGAAGGTTTTTAGCCTTCTGAAACTTCTTTTTTAGAATCAAACTTTTCTCTTCAGAAAAAAAGCTCGAGGGGACAGAGCTCCAATGCTGTCAGGCTCGTGGAAAAAAAAAGGACTGAGGAGACTCTGCAGAGGGGAGGGGGAGGTGCCAAGCAGGCACACACTACAGCAAGACTTAGAACTTTACTTTGAGAGCTCCGCCACCTACAGGACGGGAGGGCGTCCAAAACAGCATGGCTAATTCAGCTGCTTATCTACGTGAAAACACATTCAAAGCAAATTGGAAAAAGTATTCTCACTCAGCGCACAATTAAACTCAGGAATTTATTGCCAGAGATGCGAGCAAAAGCAGTTAATGTAGCTGGGTTTAAAAAGGGGTTAGACAGGTTTCTGGAGGAAAAGTCCATAAACCATTACTGGCCACGTAGACTTGGGAAAGCCGCTGCTTATCCCTTGTTATGAGCAAGGAGGACTGGATCTATTCTTTGAGATCCTGCTGGGTACTTGTGACCTGGCATGGCCACTGGCGGAGACAGGAACCTGGGTTTGACAGACCTTTGGTTTGATCCAGTATGGCATTTCTAATGATGTTATGGCTCTACCTTTGTATCTCAATAGATTTTTTGGCCCTAATTTACAAATGTTATTCCTTCTTTTTATTAACTTATCCTGTTCTTTCTTAAACAAGTATATTTTGAATTTTTTTTTTTTTACTGAATACTTACTTTCCATTTTTACTATATTTCTATAACTACAGAAACAGAGCTATTCTACTTGTATAGGTGAGTTTGGTACTACAAAAAAAGTGAAACACATTCTGCCCTATAGCTATTCAAAATTATTAAATCTCATGATAAATGTATAATTATAAGCCATAAAAACAAACATACATAAACTGTTAAAATGAATATTTAATTTAAAAAGGATAACAAATAGTATTTGGCTCAACTGCTTCCACTTGCAGTGTTACTGTTCATTTGTTAAATCAAATGAGACTGTTCAGGTACAGCCTAGAGGCTGGTACAGCTGGCACATTGATAAGCAGCACATTCACATCTCACTCCTTTGTCACTGTTGTGCCAGGGGAAGACAAACCCTTCTGTGTCTTGCTATGTAAAAAAACACAGCCACTATGAAGAGATTATTTGAAGGGGTATTATCACGGTTCTGCATAATAGGAATGAATTACCAGAGACAACTTATAAATATAGCTAGATACTTTAAATGAGCTGGTTTCTTAGCTTTATTGCTATTTTATATATCTTATTCAGTGGCTTCCTGCCTTTTCTATATGGATATATTCTTATATTTTCATATTTGGAGGAAAAACTTGGATTATAGCTATGACCTCTACTTTTAAAAATCTCTATTCCTTGGCCAGCCTGGTGGCTCAGGTTGCACTGTCATGTGGAATGTCCTCTGTTTGATCCCTGAATTGGCTTGGGACGCCAACAGCCCCTGAGGAGAAGGAAGTTGTTACTTCAAGTTGGCAACACCTGGTGACCAATTTAGGGTTCCAGAAGGAGCCCTGGTGCCTCTGGCCGAGGACCATCAGCTCAATGACCAGACTAGGTACATGGGAGGGACGAAAAATATCCCCAATAGCTGCAAATGAAGACTTCTGGCACCAGATCCCAGCCTTGATTCCAACTGACCTGGAAGTACAAAGGAGTAGGAGGAAACCATGGGGTAAAAAAACCCAAAAAACCCCCTTCCATCCCCAAGACCACTCTTTAGCTATTCATGCTGTATTTCTGATTTATATGCATCATGATGATGGATATACGTGTTTCAGATAAGAATTACACCTTAATTTACTTATATTCATAAACACAGATGTGGCTAGGAAGGATGAACTTTCAAAACCATTAACAATATCTCCAAACTAAAACAAAAAATCAAGATAGAAAAGGATAATCAATGCTTTCTGGGGGATTTTTTAAACTACCAAGTATCTAAACATATCTGCTAGTTTTGCTGTTTTAAATATATTGATATTATATTTATTACTTACATTTCTTACAGCGAACTGACAGGTACCCATAACTTTAAAATGGGGAGTGTGGGAGAATTCGGGTGATTCATCTACATATTGAAGATCTGTGGGGAGAACTCATTTGAAGAAGGGTGTTTTAATCTTCATATTGAAGAGTTTAGTGGTAAACTCACCTAAAAGAATATATAGATATATAGATATATATAGACCTGAGGGGAGAATCTACTTGAAAAGTGGTGTGTAGATTGGTAAAATTAGGAAGTGATAAAATATAGTGATAGATAATAAAACTGACTAAGAAAAGTGGGGATTATTTTATGTGGGGGGTTGAGTGAATGTGATGAATGAATGGGGTATGTTTTAATAGTTGTATTTAGGGTAACACTGGCATGTCCTATTGGTAAATGTATGGTGAAAATTTATTGGATGTGATGTTAATGTAAAATGTATAATTTTATAATGATGTAATTTAAATAAAAGTTATTTGAAATATACTGTTTGTGTATAATCTATCTCTGAAATACTATATGGCAAAGGTCGGGAACCTATGGCTCGCAAGCCAGATGTGGCTCTTTTGATGGCTGCATCTGGCTCGCATACAAATCTTTAATAAAAAAGTAAAAATTTAACAAAAACCCCCACCCTCCTGACGCCCCCTCCAAGACCTCCAAAATTAATTTACTACAATCCCCCACCCTCCTGACCCCCCCAAGACCTGCCAAAGGTCCTTGGTGGTCCAGCGGGGGTTCAGGAGCGGTCTGGGAGCGATCTCCTGGACTTGGGCTGTCGGCTGCCAGTAGTCAAAATGGCGCCGATGGCCCTTTGCCCTCACTATGTCACTGGGGTCGACCAATGGTGGCGGTAGCCCCTGTGACATAGAAAGGGCAAAGGGCCGTCGGCTGCCAGTAATCAAAATGGCGTCGACGGCCCTTTGCCCTTACTATGTCACAGGGGCTACCGCCGCCATTGGTCGACCCCAGTGACATAGTGAGGGCAAAGGGCCGTCGGCGCCATTTTGACTACTGGCAGCCGACAGCCCAAGTCCAGGAGATCGCTCCTGGACCCCCGCTGGACCACCAGGGACTTTTGGCAGGTCTTGGGGGGGGGGGGTCAGGAGGGTGGGGGTTGTATTTAATTTGGTAGGTCTTGTATGGCTCTCACGGAATTACATTTTAAAATATGTTGCATTCATAGCTCTCTCAGCCAAAAAGGTTCCCGACCCCTGCTATATGGGATGTTCTGAAAATTGTTTTGTATAAGATATTAATGATGATGTGAGGGTCCCTGTTTGAAAAATAGTGTATTGGGGGACTTAATACCTCTGTGTATTTAATTACTTTTTATTTTCAGCCACATCTCCTCCTATACCTATACATTTTGACGATCAACTTAACTGGGAATCCTATCTTTCACAAGTATTGCACTTAAGGTGTGGCATTCTACAGGAGACACTATTGTCTCCTAGACTGTTTAAATTTGTACTTTGCATCCTTGGCTTCCCTGTTTCAAAGCCTGGGTTTTGGTTGTTTCTTTTATACTGAAGATATCCAGATCATCAGCATCTCTGATTCAAAGTGCTCGGAGTCACTAAATAAATTTAATAAATGTTTAACAAAGGTTGAAAATTAGCTTTTACTTTTTAAATTAAAAGCTAACCTTTAAAAGTTTGAGACTATGTGAGTCTCTAGGAAGAGCAAAAATGCTAAACTCCCTTCCTCTTAGATGTCTGACTCTCCTATTCCACTTAAAAGAGCTGGTTATGAGGCTTGGAGTCAAAATTGACTTAGCACTCAATTTTTCTCATCAAATTTCAAGTGTAGCTCAGGGTTTATTTTATTTTCTTCATTTTCTATGACAACTCTATCCATTTCTTAAACTACATGGGGTCATAAACCATTTGGATTATTGTAAGTCTCTATCATGGCTTACCTTTAGGTCTTGTCATAAAGATACAGATTGTACAAAATACAGAGGCAAACTTGACCTTTGGGAGGAAAAAATTTGATCATGTTAACTCCTTTATTGTAAGACTTACATTGGTAGCCAATGCAACTAGAGAATACGATTTAAGGTTTTATGTCTTACCTTCAAACCCTTGCACCAAGGAACTCCTCCCCAGTCTTATCTTTCAAACCTACTTATTCAATATCAGTCTACTCCTGTAATGTGTTCCTCGCAGCAAGAGGTAAGACTGCCTTTCCCCAAAGGGATCAGACTAGAATGGACTCGTGAGATGAGTTTTTATCATTGTGCAACTTTCTTTGGAACTATTTAGCCTTAACTATTTGCTTTGATAAAGAATATTCCAAATTTAGGAAAAACATATTAAAACATGGTTTTTAACAATCAGTAATGACAGCTTATCTCTGTTTTTGCAGTTTTATTCTATTAAGCTTTATTTCACTACAACTTATGTTTTTAATATTTTAAATGTAATGCTTGTCCCTTGATGAATTTTTGTTGTAATATTTTCTTTAATTTTGTATTGTTTCTAATTTGATATGTTGTACATTGCCCTAATTTACTAATTAGAAAGGCAATTAAGAAAATAAAACTAAACTGAAGGACATATGAGACAAAAATCACCAGGCCTGAATCATTAAGCCAGGTTTCTTCCAAAACCAGAATAATTGTTCTTCCAAAAGTACATAATTAATCACTGCCACCTTAGATTTAATCAAGCATGCATTAAGTAGGTTAATCTTTAAAACCTCTGGCCTTTGTCTAATTCTCTTAGTGTTTCCTAAACTACTTATAGAGCAAACATTCAAAGTTGCAGGACCATAGGTCTTTTGGATGTAATATAAATGTCTTTATTATTTAAAACTATCCTAGAATTTATATATACATATATAGAGAGAGAAAGAGAGAGAGAAAATTGACCAGACATTAGTCAATGTTAATGCTACCTAAAGTGCTCAAATAGTAACGGAAGAACATTAGTGCTCAAAGGAAAGAGCACTAATGTTAAGTATTGATCAATTTAAAAAAGTTTCTTTATTAACAAACATGTTGTTCCTGTGTACACCTCACCATTCTGGTCTCATACTCGTATCTGGCTTAGATTTACTGATGACTTCTCTGGTATGGACTGCCTCCCAAAAGCTACTACATCAGATTTGCAGCTGGCTTAATTTGTGTGATGGAAACTTAAAATTCTCTTTCAAAAAGATGGGCAGCAAATACCTTTTTTGGATACAGTGATATATAAATAGGGTAGCTTCTGAAAACTACAATCTATCAGAAACCAACTGACAGAATACCCTGTTATACTTCACTAGTCATCACCCACGCAGGATGCGGAAAAAACATACCTACTGGTCAATTCTTAAGACTCTGCCGCCTATACTCTAACACTGATGAATATAAGCTCCAGGCAGAACATATAAGGCAATGGTTTGTGCAGAGAGGGTACCCTAGTAGAATGATTAAAAGGGCATACAAGACGACCCTTTATGCTAAGGAGAAATTACTACTTACCTGATAACATCCTTTTCTCTAAGGAGGATAGGAGTATTCACAATCAATGGGTTAAGCACCTCTACCAGCAGATGGAGATGGAGCAAAGCTGATGTCATGGTATATATATATCCCTGCACTGACATCAGCCCACCAGTATTCTCTACAAAAGTCAACTGTGGACAAAACCTGTTAAATAAATAAAATAAACTAACAAAAACTTGATTATTAATAAACAACCACTCCAGCTCTCAGCCTACAGGAAACCACTGAGCTCAGACAAGGAGTGTAATAACACTAGTCTAGGGACTGGATTGATACCAGTAACCCCTGGAACACCAGCCATGCAAGAGGACAATAACAGCAACATCCGGTAGCCGAAAACAGGAAGGTGGATCCATCTAAAGGAAATTAGTAAGGTAAGTAGTAATTTCTCCTCTCTTAGCATTCGGATAGGTGAATCCATGATAAGTGGGATGTACCAAAGCTACTCCCAAACAGGGCGGGAGGCTGCCTACGGTCCAATCAATACCGCACATGCGAAGGTTGCATCCTCCTGGGCTGCATAACCAGGCAGTAATGCTCGGAAAAGGTATGTAAGGAGGACCACGTTGCAGCTTGACAAGAGACAGCAATGTAAATTCTGCCCATTACATTGCCTGAGCCCTAGTGGAATGAGCCCTAAACAGACTAGACAAGGCTGCTCAGCATCCACATTCTCAGCCATGTCTACCTCCTTAATCCAGCAGGCTATTGTAGCCTGCAACGCAGGCTCACCCTGTTTACTCCCACCATGGAGTTCAAGCAGCCGGTCCGTCTTCCTGAGAGGTTCAGAAACCCGTTAAATAAGTCAAGATATGCCTCAATATCCAAGGACCATAACAGGCAATATTCATCCACATCTGTCTTCCTGTCCAGAGTCAGCAGGGAAATTGACTGATTCAAGAGAAGATCGGAAACTACCTTTGGCAAAAAGACAGAACAATACGCAACTGTATCTCCCCCGGAGTCACTCACAGAAACTGTTCCCGACAAAATAATGCCTGCAGTTCGGAGACGTGCTGAACAAATTGCCACAAGAAACACTATTTTCAATGTAAATAACCTCAAGGAAAGGCTATGCAGCTGTCAAAAGGTGAGATCCACCAAGAAATCCAAAGCCAGATTATGACTTCACAAGGGCAGTAGCAATTGCAGAGGACAACTAAAAAGCTTCAAGCTTTTTAAGAAAAGAGCCACATCTGGATGAGCCGACAAGGGTCCACCATTCACCTGACCTTGGAAACAGGTAAGAGCGCCACCTGTACCTTCAATGAATTAAGGGCCAACCCTTTTCACAATCCATCCTACAAAAATTCCAAAATGAGCAGGATCTTAACCAGGTGAGAGAGAATACCTCAATTCTCACATCAAGCTTCAAACACTTGCCAAACCCGCACATAGGCAAATGAAGTGGAAAACTCTTTCGCAGCAAGGTGGTAATCGCCGCAGTGGAATATCCAAGCTTTGGCATCAAGCCCTCTCAAGGGCCATACTGTAAGACAAAATAGAGTCAGATCTTCATAAAGAACAGACCCCTGCCATAGTAGATCCCTATGAATTGGTAATCGGATAGGAGGGTCCACCAGGAGCCTTCGCAAATCTGTATACCACGGCCTCTTGGGCGTATCTGGTGCCACAAGAAGCATCAACTCCCTGTGACTTTCAATCCTCCAAATCATTTTTCCCCAACATGGGCCATGGGAAAAGGCATATAGGAGCTTGCCCTCCAGCCATTCCTGAACAAGGGTATCGATGCCTAGGACGTTTGATCTCTTCTGCGACTGAAGAATCTAGGAAACTTTGCACTGTGAGATATCACCAGCAGGTCTAGAAACAGGAGGCCCAAAGGTCCACTATGAGCTGGAATGTCTTGTTTGACAATTCCCCATTCTCCTGAGTTCAAACTCTGTCTGCTGAAAAAGATAGCTCTTTTATTGTCTTCCTGCAATGTGGGAGGCTGAGATCTCCTAAAGATGCACTTCCACCCATTCCATGAGTTGGGCTATTTCCTGTGACACTTGCTGGCTCTTAGTTCCTTCCCGATGATTGATGTAAGCCACTTTCATTGCATTGTCTGACATTATCCGGACCACTTGATCCTGCAATTGGTCAATGAATTGTAAGCATGCCAACCGGACTGCCCAAGCTTCCAGCCGATTGATGCTCCAGAGACTCTTCTGTACTCCAGCACCCTTGCTCTATCAAATCCTGACAGTAGGCCCCCAACCCTGAAGGCTAGCATCCGGCATGAGTACTAGCCAGTGCAGTGATCATAGAGAAATCCCCTTCCTTAGATGGTCCGCTTGCAACCACCACTGCAGCTATATGCTGATCTCCACTGGCAGGTGAAGCTGAACCGAATAGTCTTGAGACTGAGGAATCCAATGGGCCAGCAAGGTGAGCTAAAGAGGGTGCATATGCGCCCTTGCGCACAGAACCACCTCTAGGGTGGCCGCCATCAATCTGAGCATTTGTAGATAAGAGTACACCATGAGGCGAATTGTTTGTCAATAATTGTACTTGCGCTATCGGCTTCTGAATGCAGCCTTCTGGTAGGAACATCCTGCCTTGCTTCATGCCAAACTGAACACAGAGATACTCCAGTGTCTGGGATGGCTGTAGTTTACTCTTGGCCAAGTTCACCACCCAATCTAGTTCCTGTAGCAAGATCATTTTGCTTGTTTGAGACCCGAAGGCTCTCTTCCAGATTCTTGGCCTGAATCAGTCAATCGTCAAAGTACAGGTGAACCAGAATGCCATCCTTTCTCAACACTGCTGCAACCACCACAACTTTGAAAAACGTTCTGGGCACGGTGGCCAACCCAAAGGGCAGCGCTTGAAACTGATGTCACCCTAAACCAGTGAGATGCAGAAACCATTGATACTCCAGGCGGATGGGAATATAAAGGTACGGCTCTGACGAATCCAGAGATGTCAGAAACTTCCCCAACTGTACTGCCATTATCACTGAGCACAAGGTCTCCATGCGAAATTGAGTCATCCGTAAATGATGGTTGACTCCCTTGAGATCTAGGATGGGGCAAAAGGAGCCCTTCTTCTTGGGCACAACAAAATAAATGGAATATTGGCCCATATTTTCTTGAGACCTGGGCACTGGAATTACAGTCCACAGGCTGAGGAGCCTTGACAATTTACACTCCACTGCTTGTCTCTTCTGCAGAGAGTTGCAAGGAGACACCATGAAGACGCCCTGAGGAACACTGAAAAACTCCAAAGCATAACCATCTCTCACCACCACCAGAATCCACTGGTTTGACATGATCTCAACCCACCTCCAAAAAAAAAAAAAAAAAAAAAAAAGAAAGAAGGCAACCCCCTTTCTCCTGTTCCCAGGGGTGGGTTGGCACACCATCACTGAGCGGCTCGGGGGCACTACCACCAGAGCCTGCGCCCCTTCTGGGCTGTCTGGAACGAAAGGACTAAGATCTACCCAAAGGCCGGATTTTCTGGGAAGCTGATCCTCTGTAGGGTCAAAAGCATCTGAAACCCCTAGCACGACCTCTTGAGCTGAAGGAGTGTGGCATCTGCTTATCCTGGGCTGTAGTTCCAGTGCCCAGCTCTCAAGGAACCTTTGCCTCACCCCACTTATTGACCATTTTTTACAGTTCACTCGCAAACAAGAGAGATACTTTAAAAGGCAATTTTGTAAGATTAGACTCTGAAATCGTATCAGTCGACCAATTCCTGACACATAGCTGACCCTTGGCTGCTATTGCCGAAGCTACCCCTCTGGCTGAAGTGTGAACCATGTCACAGCCCGCATCCGCCAAAAAGGCGGCTGCCTGTTCCATCACTGCCCTGGAATTCACACCAGACTCATCAACTTCCTGATAGAGAAGTAAACAAGAGCGAGCCACCACGGAGCAACAGGAAGTTATCTGCAAATCCATTACCATCGCTTCAAAGACCTTTTTAAGGATGGCCTCAATTCTTCTATCTTGTGCATCCCTTCAATGCTGCTCCCCTTCTACGGAGATAGTAGTCCTCTTGGTGATGGCACATACCAGCACATCCACTTTCAGAAAGCGCAATTGCTCTCTCACAGCCGGATCCGGGGGTACTGCCCTTCCAAGGTTCTTCCCCCTATAAAATTAGCTTCCAGGGCACCCTATTCAAGATCAATCAATTCTTGAATAACCTCCATAATAGGGAAGAAACAGGAGGCTTTATGCAAATAAATCAAAAAGAGATCTTTCTTTGGCTCAGACATGGAATCAGCCCCCGGTACCCCCTGCATCTTCAATGTCTGGGAAATCAGAGCCGGTAATTCATCTCTATGAAAGAACATAAAATAGTTCTATATGGTTCTAGCCCCAGAGAAATTTCCCCATTATTCAGGGAACAAGGATCGGCTTCATCATCCGTGCCATCTGGGTCCCTATCAGCATGACCCGCAGCAGATCTCGATGTACTCTGACACTTACCTGCCGCACTATGTACGAGGGCTACCTGAGATCCTGAATTGTTAAGACTGGCCTGGCATAATGATTGCTCTTGAAGAAAGGACTGCAGTCCTTGAAAAATTTCCACCCAAGAAAAGGCAGAGGGGCCAAAACTTGGGGTCATCGGTCCTGCGCCCATTGAATTAACTTCCCCCATTGCTGAACCAGTTACAAGAGCCTCAGTTCCAGGAAAAACCTCTGGCAATTCTTTTTCCATTCCCATATCATGCTGGGAAGGCCCAGGCTTAGCAAAATAAGAAAGACAAGTCTCCCTGAGCCTCCAAACAGTGTAGAAACAAATTAGAGGGAATGCCAGGCTGAGATGCCTGAATATGACAAGTAAAACAAAGGGTAAGGTGTTTAGGCTTCCTTGTTATCGGCATCATAGCTAAACAGCACGCTCTAAACAATCATCTGAGAACTGTGTGCCCAGCTGTGCCTGCAATAGACGCTTGTAAAAAAATAAATAAAAAATAGGCGCTCAAAAATGAGGCACCTAATGCATTTATTTAGGTAGATGATCAACTTGAGTGTCCATCTAGGCACTTTGAAGCACACCACTGTGCGGCCAACTAGGTGCACTTAGGTGCCCCTATGCGCCCAACTGAGCGTCCATTTATGTGTACAAATAGATGGACAGCTGGTCATGTAAGTGCGAACTGATGTACCTGAAGAGAGAAGCCTTATCTGCAGAGAAAAAGCACGCGAACACTGCCATGGCCTACCAAGCAGAGAAACAATCTAAACCTGAGAGTGGGGCCTAGCCCAGAAGGATGCTCAACCTGCCAGGCTGCCCGAGTACCCCAAGCTCCCTTGGAGGTGAGAACAAACGTTGGATTGGCTTGCTGAGCACAGAGACCAGAGGGAAGAAGAATCCCTAAATCAACTCCCCCTCTTTTTATTTTTATATTTTTTAAATGGACTTTACCTGAGCACACTCGTCCCAGCCAAGTAAAGAGTTGGTCTCCATCTGTGGGGAGAGAGGGCATATACCTTCACCACCACACTCAGCTTCTTGCACCCACTGGCTTTTCAGCTGTTTTTTTTTTGGGGGGGGGGGGGGGTGTTTGTTTTTTACATCTAAGTCCACGCTGGCAAAAAACAGCTACCGGACCAAGGAACTAACCTGAGTGAAGGATCCGAAGAAATCACCTCAGGAACTTGATTGAGGGAGGGATCATAAGGTATCATAGGAGAGTGGGGCAATAAAGTTCCTTCTTTTTTTCTCCTTCTCTAAAAAAAACTTAACACAATCCCCAGTAGGGAGAAGCATGCCTACCATGTGCTGGAGATGGAGAATACTGGTGGGCTGTCAGTGCAGGGGTATATATACTGATGTCAGCTTTGCTTCATCTCCATCTGCTGGTAGAGATGCATAACCCACTGGTCATGGATCCACCTATCCAAATGTTAAAAACTAGGTAGTTACTACTCAAACCCTCCCCATACAAGGCAGCTAGTAACAAGGCCAATATGTGGATTTCCATACTCGACTTGAACACAGGTAGCACAGAAAATCATTTTGAAACACTAGAAAGTGTTGTCCCTTTATGAGGTGTTTTAAGGAGCTCCCACTTTTTGCGAAAACCAGGGGGGAGCAAAACTTAAGAGACTCATTAGTACATACTACTTTAGTAGGACTACGAGTGGGAAAATAGACAAGAATATGGATAATTTAGCTGTAATAGCTGTGTAGTATGTAATAGTGTCAAGCATATTCAGGTATTTCAATATGCAACAACAGACAGGTTGTATATGCAGTATTATGCCCTTGCCAGAAGATCTATATTGGACACACTAAATTGGCTATAAAAGCACACAATACAACATAAATCACATATTTGCACAATGAAATTAGATGCCCTGTTAGTAAAGCAATGGCTTGAATACAACGACGATGTAGACCAGTTGCAGATACTCCCCATGGAGATAACTGTACACTGCAGCTACAACATAGGGAGCAGCAATTAATCTTCAGAAAGCAGACAATACAACACTATGGCCTCAACATGGCTATATAGAATAGGAAGTGTTTTAAAGAAAGGTTTTCAATAAAGTTGCATCAATTGAGGAGGAGCTTAGATAAAATCATAGCTTCCAGTAGTTGTAAGGCAACGCCTGTGGACATCACACTATCGTAGTTTAAGCTTTTGTAGAAGAGCAAGTAGGATGCTTTGGGGTCAGTTTGTAAGCATTTTTGAAGCAAATATTTAAACAGTTGAATAATGCATTTGAAACTATATTTATAGGTTTGTAGGTGAAGGCCTTTTTATTTGATTGAAGTGCAAGACCTAAAGATAACATATAATGGTGGCGTAGAGTATCCTTTTCACCTGGAATGCATGTAGATGCAAAAGACAACGGAAAAGTATTGTGTAACAAACTGAGATCCCCCTGAAGAGCGGATTGTCGGGTGAAACAAGGTCCTTGTTGGGGCTTGAATAGTTGTTTGGTTAATATAAGAAGATAAATACCTTTGATATCTGTGCTCTCCTAGCCGTGGTAAGAAGCCCAAAAATTTGGAAATATGGGAAAAGCTTTTTGCATCACTTCCTCCTGATGAAGCCAAGAATTAGCAAAACAGAGGTCCTTTGTCGAGGAGAGTTTGTATTGACAAAGGGACACTAGATATGGCAGCTAGAATGGATTGAGGCCTAACAGCACATTTTCAATGCAGAATTGCAGCTATGTGCAAGCACACTTGCAGCGCACATATAAATTGCTGTTTGTGTGCTTAGCATTTGGCTCAGGGACAGTATACTCAGAGTGCTGGAAACATTTATAAATTATATTTAACAGTAGTTCAATTGATATTTGGACATTTTTAGATCCATTATGTGGCTTGTAATAGGACATTTGAGCACTTAATACATGATATGAACAAAATCAATGTTTTAAAAAACAAAAAAAGTGTAAAAGAAAAATTGTTTAATGAAGTGTGACTGTATAAAGTGAGAGGTATTCTGTTAAAAAGATACATATCAGTGTTTGCAATAATTGCATAGTTACTTGGTATATGTGTGTGTGTGTGTGTGTGTGTGTGTGTAATGCTTAGAAAACTTACATTTGCTGCTAGCAGGACAGCCCCTCAAGCGACTTCACTCACTTTCGACAGCTGTGCAGCTGGACGCCATCAAATCTGCCTCCTCTGGGTATCTCCCCTAGGTACACGCACATGGCGCATGTCGATTAATAAGGCCACCAAGGGGGAAAGCAGGGAGGCACCAGGAGATAACGTCAGGGCCAGCTGAGGATTTAAACCCCAGCCACACTTCCAGCTCTTTCCAGCCACACTTCCAGCCTCAACAACAGGAACTTTTGCCAAGCCTTGCCAGCTTTGTCCAGTCCACCAAGCCCTGCCTGCCTTGTCTAGCCTGCCTAGTCTTGTCGCTCCTCAGAGTCTTGGTTGTGTCTTGTCTTGTCCATCTTGTCTTGTCTGGTCCCTCAGTGTCCTGCCTTGCCTCTTCTTGTTCTTCTTACCCTGCCCTGTTCCTTTGTGTCGTTTCCGGTCCTGACTCCTGCACTGAACTCTATGTCTTGTTCGTGTCTGCCTATGGACAGTGAGGGTCTAGTGGTTTGCCGATAGGTGGTGCCAACCACAGTTCAGTCCAAGGGCTAAGGTCTTGTGACAGATTGCTGAAGCCATGAGCTCAGTGGATGCATCCTCAGCCCAAGCCATTGCCGGATTGGCCCTTCAAGTGCAGCATCAACAGGACCAGCTGAATTCCTTGACTGGACTCCTTCAAGCTCTAATCCAGCAAGCCCTGCAGAAGCTCAACCACGTGACTGGATTACTTCAAGGTTTGGCTCGGCATTTAGATACTGTGCAGGCCCAACTACCTGCTCCAGCGCCAGCTCCAAGGAACCCTCCCATCTGCACATGTTCGGGTCTCAGAATCCATGTTTCAGCTGCCACCACCTCCAAGATACTGGGGTAACCTCAAAGGATGCCAGGATTCCTTAATTTTGAACTGAAAGCAGCTCGTTTCAAATCAGAGTGTGTCAAAGTGACATATATATACTTTCCTTGTTGGATGGTCTTGCCCCGGCCTAGGCTTCTCCCTTTTGGGAATGAACCAACCCCCTCCTTAAGAATTTTGATAACTTTGTACATCAGTTCCACCTTATTTTTGACAAGCCTGATCTTGTTTTGTCTGCAGCCATAGAACTACTTCATATCTGTCAAGGCACTTGCATCTTAGGCAAATATGCAGTGGAATTTCGTACTTTGTACTCCGAGCTTGGCTGGAGGGGAATATAGATAAACCGCCATCTTCTGGTAGGAGGAATTAATTGGAAGAATAAAGGATGAACTGGTGGCTTGGGACCTTCTACCCTCTCTGGAAGCACTCATTGCCTTGGCCTTCTGAATTGATTTATTTCAGTAAAAAGCTTGTGAGAAGGCAGCATCCTACCGACCCATCCACATGGCGTCTAAGCTAATGTACACCCTGGAGCCTGTTCTCAGATCCTTTGAGGGTTGTCAGTCCAGAAAAACCCATGCAGTTGGGTAGGACTCAGCTCTCTGAAGAAGAGAAACTGAGAAGACTGCATAACCTTTGCTTCTACTGTGCGGCGCAGGGACACTTCACTAGCCATTGCTCTGTGAAACCAGGAAATCCTCAGAGTGGCGGCTTAGTTGAGAAGACTGTCTATCAACCAGATCCCTCTCCACAATTGGTGATACTGGTGTCTCTCGCCTTGGAGGAAAACTCCATTAAGACTGAAGCCTTACTTGACTCTGAAGTAGTGGGCAATTTTATTCCGAGGTCACTACCTGCTACCACCCTGACCACACCTCGCACTATTTCTTCTGTCTGTGGTGAACCCCTGCCTGGTGAAAGGCAAGGTGACCATGGTCACCTTGCCTTTCACCATCTGAATTGGTTCACATAAAAGAAATCTTAAATGCAACGTACTAACCCAAGACAGTTAACTTTGTCGTTCTGGCTCAGACTCCACCAATCGTTTGACTGGGCTACATTACAGATTATTCATTGGGGATCTTCCTGCCAGAAGGAACATTGTGTTACCCAGTTCCGGCCTCCAGCTACCTTATCTCGGACCATCTTGCCTGTCCTGTCAGAATTGGCGCTCCACTATACATCTTTTATTGATCCACAAAATGAGCAACAATCTAGAGCCTGCCAAACTTCTTGAAACCTTTTGTCATGGAAGAAGATGCCTCTGTGATGGAAGCAGGGGTTGTCCTCATTAAACACGTTGATCCTGAAACCTATGAACCATATTTCCCTTCCTCTGAAGAATCCTTTCTTCGGCTGAAGATGATCAGCCACTGGATGCTCTTTCCTGTTCTCCCAAAGCCAAGGAACTCTTGAAACCCACACTAGAACTCATGTCAAACCATCAATGTTCTCCTCAGAAACTAAAGACAAGAGGTCTGAGGCTGTGGCTTAGAAGGGGGGTAACTTATGTTTACCACTTTTGGGAAGGCCCGAAATGGATTCTCACCCCAACGGCCGTGCAGTTGGATGCCACCATGTCTACCTCCTCTGGCCAGTTAATAAGGGTCTTGCGGTGGGAAAGCAGGGAGGTGACAAATGACTATGTCAGGGCCAGCTGGGGATTTAAACCCAAGCTGCGCTTCCAACCAGTGCCTCAGCAACAGGTCCTCTTGCCAAACCTTGCCTGCCTCATCCACCCTGCCTCATCTGCCATGCCTTATCTGTCTACCTAGTCTTGATGTTCCTCGGAGCCTTGGTTGTGTCTTGTCTTGTCCATCTGGTCCCTCAGTATCCTACCTTGCTTGTTCTTGTCCTGTTCCTCTGTGTCATTTCTATCTTGGCCTAACTTCTGGTCCTGACCTCTGCATTGAACTCTACTACGTCTTGTCCGTATCCACCTACTGATGTGTGGGCCTAGTGGTTTGCCACTAGGTAGTGCCAAAAGCACCTAAGCCCAAGGGCTCTCATCTCGTGACAAAACTTCACATATTTCAATTAGAATATGTGTACAAGAAAAAAAAATACTATTTTTTTAGCTTATGTTTGAAAGAAAAACGACAGCTTATAAAATTACTATATATCTCTATGTTTTGTTTTGGGGGTTTTTAATCTATGCATGCTTGCAGTCCATGGATGTGCACCTGTGCATATCCCTGAAAGCATGTGCCATTACTTTGTATGTGTAATTTGTTTTTTCTCTCAGCTGCAACCCTTGCTCTCCTCTCCCTTTTCTACCACCCACAAGAGGTCAAGGTGAAGTGGCAAAGTCAATCTTCCTTCTCCACTTCAGCCACAGTTAACGCATATCTCCTCCTTTTCCTTTCTGCAATCAGTGCATCATTTCTCTCCTCCTCAGAAACCAGACAAGCAGCAGCTGTTGAAATGGGTTACTCTCTCCTAGCATGGTACAAGCAGGTCTTACATTGTTATTGCTAGGCCTGCTGGAACTGCACAATACAAGAGTCACATTTTAACAGAATCATTCACTTGTTGCTACTGGGAGGAGGGAAGATTCAATGTGTAAAAAGCTTTCAAAAACAGTAAAATATTGAAGTCCCTTCCCCCATCAGCTTATACTACAATAGTGCCTTGTGCACTGGCTACGAACACTGAGCTAGAGTTAAGAACCAAAGCCTGCTGAGCAGCGATTTTTTTTTCAGGTGCTGGTGGACCGATTTGTAAAGCATCACCCTACAAATTGTTATCAGAAGGAAAGAAATTGGCAACTATTTGAATGCAGTGAACACTGACAGACTATTTCCTTTTGAAATCAAAGATGTAGTCTTCCGGCTAGGAAGTATCAGCCTGTCAGCATGGTAACAAATCAGTGAGAACAGATTTTCCCTGAACGAAGATTAGAGTCTGTGCAGAAAGTCTAGTTTCCCTCCTACCTTCAACATGAATAGAGAACTGAGGACTAGCCAGAACCAGCTCTTTTCATGGCTGAATTCCTCATAAAAAGTCAGGATTTTTGGGACTAGAATTCATTGACAGTTGCAGGGGGGAACAGCTGCAGAGGAAAAGCAAGTTGAGCAGGAGCAAATGGAGCTAGGCTCAGATGAAATGAATAGTTAAGTCTGATGGTGTGGTCGAGTTCTCCACAAGATAAAAGGCCAAAGCCCTATAACAGTCCAGCAAATGGAGGGCCTTCTTCCCTTTAAATGTATACGGTCTTGGAAAGAAAGGGCAAATCAATAAACTTGATTCAAATGAAATGCAAAATAAAATTTAAGCAGAAACTTAGGTTGATTTGGAAGCAGCACCCTATTATGAAAAAACTGCATGTACAAAGCGTATGAAACCAATTCTTGTAGCTTGTTGATACTTCTAGCCATAGTGATAGCGACTAAGAATACCACCTTCCATGTAAGAATCTTCAAGGAAAGACTCCAGTGGCTCTTAGGGAGGTTTCATCAGTTGCTCTAAAATGACAATATTGACATAGCATAGTACAGGTGATTTCTCAATCAAAGGCTTCATGTGCCACAAGCCCTTCATGAACTTTTTTACAAGAGGGTGGATCGAGATTGGCTTTCCATCCACTTGAGAGTAGTAAGCAGCAAAGGCATAGATATGCACTTTGACTGACAATGTGCTGAGGCCCAAAGAGGAGAGGGAGAACAAGTGCTGAATTGGCCACTGTTGGAAACAGGATGCTGGCCTTGATGGAACCTTGGTCTGACCCAGTATGGCATGTTCTTAAGTTCTTACTGAAGTAGATCTTTTGGAGTACAGTCAAACAGGTTCAGGGAGCCTGCTTCCATTTAAAACTGTAGGCTCATCTGGTAGATGGCTTCCTGGCTGAAGTCACATTGTCCTCAACTTCCTTAGATAGTAACAAGGAAACTATTGAACACAACATCTAAACTGTCAAGTTGAGGGAGGAGAGGCTCAGATGATATACGGGCCAGGTCAGTTTCCAGAGGGATGGACTGACAACTTAATGAGGTAAGATAACCACACTTATCTGGCCAAGCTGGGGAAATGAGAATAAAAACATGCATGATCCTTGAGTACCTCCTGTGCCATCCACACCTCCAACGGCTGTGGAAGAAAAGCATACAGCAGATCTGCATGCCACTTGAGCACAAAAATATATCTGGAGCTGATCTGAACTTGCTTTGAAGAATGGAGCAAAATTTGTAGACTTTCCTGTTGCTTTCTGATCTGATCAAGTTGAATGACAGTCAACCTCAACAGTCGAACAGCCTGTTTACTACACCTTGGTCCAGAGACCACTCATGGGGTCGAAAAACTCTGGTAAAGCGATCCACCAATGAGTTAGCGACTCCAGAGGGATAAGTTGCTTGAAGAAAGGAGCCATGATCCAAATTCTCTGAGATTCCTAGGAGAGGGTCAGGCCCCCATGCCCATTCACTTAGAACCTTGCCACTTGGTTGTTGATGTGGATGGGAATTCACTATCCATGCAGATGATGAGAGAATATTCTCAAAGCATATCAAATGGCTCTTAATTCTAGGAGATTGGTCAGCAAAGGAACACCTATTTCAGATCAAGTCGCCTGAGTTCAGAAGAAGCCTGTATTCATGCCTTGCCCCTCTGGTGGACACACTTGTCACCAGAGATACTAAATGAGGTAAAACTCGAAGACATGCCCCTATTTCCAGGACCTTTGGCTCCAACCACCAGTGAAAGGTTGCTTTCATCTTCATTGTTGCCCTTATGGGATGTGACAAGGTTTACACAGGCAATCCCACTGAGAGCATAAGCCTCATTGGAGAACTCGCATGTTCAGGTGAGCCATGGGACCACATACACTGCTGCCACCATGTACCTGAGGACAACCAGGATCACTCAGGTCTAGTCTTGATATCTTGCTGCAGCAAACTGCCCATTCCAATGGAAGGAATGTTTTCTCTTCCAATGAGTCTATCCATGCCCCAATGAACTTGATTCTCTGGGTGGGGATAAGGTTCAACTTGCCAAAGTTGACTATGAAACCTAGTGACCACAAGAACTGGATCATCTTCTGCAAGAAGTCTAACATCCCTGCTTGAGAAGGTCCTATCAACAGTCAGTCATCCCGGTAAGGGGAATTTTTTTTTTTTTTTTTATTTAAACTTTATTGAGTTTTCATTTAAAACTTAAACAAATACATCAGAAAGTCATACAGATGTCAAATAAAATTTACAATAATAAACATAATAATCAAATTACATCTCTATTACTTAACCCATATTTGGGGGAGCAAACCATAATACTTATAATAATAAGTTTTACCTTAAAAATTAAAGGGAGCATTAAGAGACATTATGGATTCTCTTGGCCTTCTATATTACATCCTCCAGACATCTCTTTATCCAACATAAAAGTTTCTAAATGTAATGGGTCTAAGAAACTATATTTCTTCCCTCTAAATGTAATAAGACATACTGAAGGATATTTTAAAAAGAAGGTTGCCCCAAGGGCAAGCACCTTATTCTTTAGAGAGAGGAAGTGTCTTCTTTTGGCCTGTGTGGCCCTAGACACATCCGGAAACATTAGGATCTTTTGACCACAAAAGTTTGAATCTCTATGTTTAAGAAATTCCCTAAACATTCTGTCTTTATCTTTTTCCAATATCATAGAAACAAATAAGGTAGCCCTTTTGTTTATAATGTCTACCGATTCCTCTAAAAATGTTGATACACCAATACTAGAAGTATCTGGTAGTTCCTCCTCTACCTCTCTAACCACTTTAGAGAAGTAGAAGATCTTGGAAAAAACAGGTACATCTTTTTCTTCATACTGCAAAATTTCCCTAAGATATTTTTTAAGCATTTCACTTGGTGACAACAGTCTAGTTTGTGGGAAGTTTATCAATCGTAAATTTTTACTTCTCATCATGTTCTCCACATTTTCTATCTCTCTATGGATAGATAAACTATCCTTAATTTGGGCTATCCCAGTATTATCCAACAATTTAACTTTTGATGTTATTTTCCCCATATCCTCTTTCAAAATGAGCATTTCCTTACTCTGCTTTTCTATTTGTAATTTATTACTATTTACCGCACCAGATAAAGACATATTCATTTGTGAAACATTGTTATTAAGACTGGTCATCAATTTCCAAATGTCTTTCAAGGAAATATTATCAGGAGGTTCAATAGACCACTGTTGTGAGCCACAAGAATCTCCTGCTATAAGTTCTATACCCGATATCTCCAAGGGTTTACTTATCTGGTTTTCTCCAGAATCTAGACGGTCTTTCCTCTCAGGCAGGCCACCAGACTCTAGCTGCAGAAATCCTTCTGGTAAAGATGACACAGGTTGTGGAGGATGTGTAGGCCCTTCACCAGGACTAAGAGAGCCCGAAAATTGCTCTCCAGAAATGTCCTCTCTTGGTGTTTCAATCTGTCTTACGACATGATCGTCCATCGGTCCCCTTGGTGTAATCGGTGAAATTGGGAAGGACTTTACTTTCCTTTTCCTCCCCATTGGGGAAAATATTGGAAGAGCACACAATTTCACTACAGACTGAAAAGAAGGTAAATGGCTGTGACGTCTTCTCCGTCTACTCCGGACGAAGCCGGACAAAGTCGCGCGCCCCTTCGGAGCGCGCGGCTTAGGCAGCGCAAGGTGAAGGCAGTGCGCCGAGACGGCTGTGCGCCGTCTACTGCTTGAATTATATGCAGTAGACGCCGAGTGATGACATCAGAGCCCCGCCTCTTTCCCGGGCTCGGTCTCTCACCAGGTCTCTCTCCGGGCTTCAGCGGTTGGGCAGGGTAAGATCTTTTCCCCGTCGCCTTCTCCAGCCAGGGACTCTCTCTCCGCTCCTCACAGCTCCCCCCCGGTAAGGAGAATTTTGCTTTACAATAATGAAGGTGTACCGCTGCTACCACCAGACATTTTGTGAAGACCATCAAGGATGCCAAAAGGCCAAAGGAAAGAACCTTGTATTGGTAGTGAATTGATTCTACCATGAATCTGAGGTATTACCATCCAGTTAGGAGGTGGCTGGGGATGTAAGCATATACATCCTTCATATCCAGGACACACATCCAGTCTCCCACTTGGATGAAGGATATGATGGTGTGGAGGGTGTTCATCTCTACTTTCTCCCATAAATGGCTCTTGTTAAGTCTTTATAAATCCAGGATAGGTCTCAATACACATGACTTCTTGGGAATAAGAACATAGCAGGAATAGATCCCCTTGTCATGATCTTTGGGAGGGATGTGCTATTGTCCGCTAGCTCAGAAGTGACTCCATCTCGTGTTGAAGTTGGGTCTAAGTGAGATGGATTTGGATTGACGTATAAACTGTAACCAGATTGCACAATTTTGAGGACCTAACATGGTCCTTAGTGATCTTTCACCCTGTGTTAAGAAATATGTTAATCCTGCCCTCTATTGGAAATGTCAGGGTCTGAGGGTTGGATCTCTAACAATTAAACCCTAATTTGGGCTGAGACTACTATGGTGGCTTAGGATTACATCTCATGATGGAAGTTGTTAGAGCAGTGCAAGGGAGTGTGATACCGAAAATTGGAGGAAGGGGCATCTCTGGAAGGAGTGCTTATAAAAGCAAAGTAAGGACATCTAGAGGAATGAGGCTATTTAGCTCCTAAGGACTGAATGGCCATATGCTGCGCCTTAATCTGGATAAAGGTTTCTTGGACCTTGTCCCCAGAACATAAGATGCCAACCAATTTGTCACAAACATCCTCATGCAAGCTACTGGCTATCAACCAGGCTATCTGGTGTGCCCCAATGGCTGCTGCAAAGATCATGCTGCATTGTTAAAGGACTCGTACAGCAACAGGATGAGAAGGCATTTGCACTCTTCTACATCCAGAAAAGCTTGCTGATAAGTACCTGCATAAGGAGCAGGAAAGCTAAGTTCAAACTTAAGATCCAATTTCCTGGCCACCAGAGGGGGGAAAGAAGGAAGCTAGATTATCCCACATTCTCTTTCACAGATCCTACAGAATTTTATGAACTAAAATCACTGCTGGTTTGGAAGAAGTTTCCAGAATCAGAAGTAGGTGAAAGACCTCGGTTTGGGGATCCTTGTCTCTCTGGACACTAACCCTGATGGCCTTAAGTAACATGTCCAGGAATCTGGTGCACAAGCAGTCTTCTGATGGGGACAAATTATCTGGCAGCTCAGATGATGGTGATTGGGGTGGCGACATCAGTCATCTCAGAAGGGAAAACGCCCGGGTCAGGTCCCAATCAGCCATGTCTCGTACTTCATCATCGGAATGCTGGCTGGACTTGTCCACAAAGAGGGATGGCCTGCCCAACTATGGCAGGCTAGTTTCCACCACTGGGATTTCTGATGGGAGCTCCCACAGTGTGAAACGAGTGACTCTCTCTTCAGGGAACAAATCAGACTAAACAAGAGAGGCAGAAGGTGCACTCTGTCACTGACTGCTAAAAAGATAAAGAAAATCTTCACCAGTTCTGCTGTGTCATCCTCTGGGCCAGAGTTGGAGAAGAGGTTTCCTCCCTCAAAACAGTATAGGATCATCCTCTTGAGAAGTAGGTACCAGACTCCAGGTGAAGGCCTCCTCTCCGGCTACCTATGCTAAAGGTTGCATGAAGACCAAAGGCACAATGGAGCAGAGTCTAGAGTTTCCAAATGTAGTAGGAGGGATACAGGTTGAGTGATTCAGGCAGACATGAAGGGGCTCTGAAGGGCATGAGATCTGGAAAGAGATGGTGAGATGGAGATAAAATCATCAAAAGGAAGAAGGTAGAAGCAAATACTCTTTCTGGGGCCTACTGACACTTGTTTCACAAATGACATCAGTAACAACTGCGCTCCCAACCCTGCACCAATGGCATCTGTGCCAATAGCATCAAGGGCCAATCCATCAACAGATTGAGGACTGGTGTTTGGCAGCACAGACCCTGATTGAGCCAAATGTTGCTTCTTCCTTGGTGCCAACAAGCCACAATTAGAAGAAGATGAGGCTCGGGAGTGCACCCTGGAACAGGTCAGTTTCTGAGCTCAAAGCTTCTATGCCTTGCTTGACCCCATGCTGTGGCAGATCCAGAGTCAGGCCCCATGGGTAGAGAAGCCATAACAGAGGAGGATTTTCTCAGCTTAGCACATAGGCAGCCCAAGGAGGCTCCGCATTGAGAAGAATGGTTCCATCTCTTTACCAACTTGCAGAGCTCCTCCATCTTCCAAACTCAATTCTGCTGGGATCTATGCAAATCTGACCACAGTCAGATGAGTTGTGATCAATTCACAGTCACTTGTATCAGATATTGTGGCCATCTGTGATGGATATCTTGCAGTCACACACAATCCTTGAGCCATTGGGTCTTCTTGGATGAGGAAACCCTAAAAAATATTTTTACTTCTATACAGCACTGAAAAGAGTTCTTAAGGGGTGCAAAGACAGTGAGGCAAAATGAAGACAAAAATAAGACTGCAAAAGCAGGAAAACTAAAAAAGGAGAGAAAGAGCACGACCGAGTACACATCCATGTGAAAGCTCGGACAAAAAAAAAAAAAAGAGTGAGGGGCTCACAAGGCAGCAAAACTTTACTGAGCTAGAGAGATGGGTTCATTCAGTGCCACTGGATGATTTCACCTATGTGTCATGGCTAATTCAGCCCTGCTTGTCCAGCAGAATGCCATTTACACCTGTACTGTTCCTTCCCCAACATTAACAGATATTGAAGACTTACGTATTTCTTCAAGCTTTTCCCGAGGGCTCATGATATAATCATTTGAGGGTTTTTATGATAGCTTATTTTACAGTGCTTTGTAACATAGTAATGAGAGAAAAAGACCAAATCATCCATCCAGTCTGTCCAGCAAGTTTCTTATGGTAGTAAGTGCCATTCCATGCAGGTTAGCCCCATGTTTCTGTGCAGTCTGTATGAAAATATTGTTTATATTTTCAGTATGTTCTATTTGTTTTATGTTAGATGTGCATTTGGATTATTTATGTAATCTTACATAATCTGCCTAGAACAACTATTATTGAATGAAGGAGACTATACATTTTCAAACAAACAGATTCCTTGGAATGCTCCCTCCCAACATGACTAAAAGTCCACTAATGGTTTACTATACAGCAGCAGGGAATTTACAGATACCCTATTAACACAGAATAAGAGTTATAAAGTGATAAGACATACACAGTTTGGCTGTCATGGACTCCAGATCTGCTAAAAACCCTGGAATTTGCTGCAGTTGATCCTGCAGCTCTTTTAGACTGCTCCTCTTCTTCTCCCAGTATGCAAACAGCATCACCACCTCACTGTCCACAAGCTGGAAAAAGAAAATAAAGGAAATTAAACTAGCAAGCTAGCAGTAAAATAATGCCACCATATTAGTTCCTGCAGTTAGGCTGTTTCCAATGTTGTAAATGTGTTGGCTTTATGTTTAAATTCCTGAATGTTTTTATGGATGTTATCTGTAAAGCTACCTAGAAGTGTCGATTGTATGGTTTACAAATTTTTATAAATAAATAAATTTACGACCTTGTTTCTGAATGTAAATGTACCAACAGCTTTAAAAGAAACAGATCTAGAACAGCAGGGCAACTTTAAAAAATATTTATGAATGCCACAAGAAGAGAGGGGTCTCTGTGCCATGACAAGTTCTAGACTGATTTACTAGGCTTTTTTTTGCATTCATTACTATTGTTTATATTAGTTTTTCCTTTGTTCTCTCACACCTCTCTCCTCACCTCCTTCTCTCAGTCAAGACAGGCTAGGTGAGTGCCAGCTTGACCTAAATACTCTTAAGAGTCAGTTAACACCATCACCAACAAAAACTGAACATTCATGATGATCTTACAGTCAGCCAATAATTGCATTATCAGGAAAGCAAACGCATGAAAATAAAATAAGCGAATGGCATGCTCTCTTCTAGTATATCACACTTTAAGAGGTAATACTTTGATCTCCTATTTCTGTACAAACTGCCTTCGCCTCTTTTCCACTAAAAGAAAAAACATTTAAGAGTGGTTCCAAAGAGTATGTTAGGTATATATGCACCTAAATAAATTCCAACTTTGTAATCAATCTGTGCTTCTAAATAGTTCAGAACTTCTGGATTTCTATTTCACAGCTTACTCATCAAGCTGAAAGCCTCAGACTCCCTTACCTGAACTACCCTTTGTAAAAAAAATTAAACAGCAGTTTAGTCAAAGTATTACAGTACACAGCGTACATCACCCAAGACATTATTAAATAGACCCCATGTTCCCAGATGATGCTGTAGTAACAGAAGCTATATTGCAATTCTGGATTTAAAGTTGAATTATTTGAAGTATTCCAACAGTACACATGAACAGTAGTAATAATCATCCTACTGTACAGCAATTAAAATGTTACTGTCAAATAATTTTAGTTATATAAACTTTCCCTGCAATTACTTTATATCGGCAGAAACCATATCTCACACTCACTGGATCCGGTTGGTTCATATTGGCTATGACATTATAAATGGCATCATACACTTGTACTCATAAGTTTACATACCCTGGCAAAATTTGTAAGATGTGTAGCATTTTAAGAAAATTTGAGTGATCAGATAAAAATGGCTGTTATTTTTAATGTGTTTCAAATTAACTATTTTATGCATCACAGAATAGCACAATTATTAAACAAACCATAGCAATAAAGGAAATAAGACAGTCCTGTTCAAAAGTTTACATATCCTTAGTTCTTAATATCATGTATTACCCCCTTTTACATAATCACTGCTTGCAGTTTTTTATGACAGTTGTGAATGAAGCCATTCCTCTTGGCAAATCACCTACAGATTCTGTAAATTCTTTGGTTGTCTAGCATGAACTGCATGTTTTGAGTTCTGCCCAAAGTTGATACTGAGGTCAGGAAATTGTGATGGCTACTCTAGAACTTTCACTTTCTTCTGCTGCAGCCGCTGAAGGGTCGATTTGGTCTTATGTTTCGGATTATTGCCATGTTGGAAAGTCTAAGTGCGCCCCATGTTCAGCTTCCTGGCTGATAAATGCAAATTCTCCTCCAATATTTTCTGATAAGAAGCTGCATTCATCCTGCCATCAATTTTGACTAAATTCTCTATGCTGCTCTACCTCATGTACTCCCAGAACAGCAGAGATCCACCTCCATACTTCATGGTAGGGATGGTGTTGACTCCTCTCCAAACATAGCATTTATGGTTGTGATCATAAAGTTCAATTTTTGTCTCATCCAAATTATTTTGTTCCAGAAGTTTTATTTTTATTTATTTTATTTAAAGTCTTTTCTATACCGTCGTTAAGCGGGTGCCATCACAACGGTTCACAATAGGACACATAACTATATGTTGTATAGAGTGTCTAGAGTTCTACCAATTAAACAGGTGCCATCAAAAATACTGTAGTAGTTTCATAACAAATATTATTTGGTGGGTATTATAAGTCATGTCCAGTTTTCTCTGTCTCAGCTATAAGATAAAGTATTACTTGACTAGTTCTTTGTTGTTTAAAGATAAAAGAATTAGAGTATAAAAATGAGAAACACACGCATTAAGAAAAAAGGTGTGTGTGTGCATGGGAGTTTGACTGACCGCAACCAACATTTCCCTGGGTTCTCCTCTCAATTCTCTTTGTGGTATGCTTGCTTAATTAGCCACATTTTTAAACTTTTTCTGAAGGTTTTGATGTTTCTTTGCAGTCTGATTTCTAATGGCATATTGTTCCATATTGGGGGTCCTGCTAGGGATAGGCCCTATTCCTTACTTGAGTTAGTCTGGCCGTCTTAACTGAGGGAATAGTTAGCAGTGCTTTGTTTGCTGATCTCAGGTTTCTGTGGGGTGTATGTATGCAGAGAGCTGTGTTCAGCCACTCTGCTTTTTCATCGTGTATTACTTTATGTATGGTGCATAAAGTCTTGTATTGTATTCTTTGTTCAATGGATAACCAGTGTAGTTCTAGTAAAGTTTTGGTTATATGTTCTCTTCTACTTTTACCAGTTAAAATTCTTGCCACTGTGTTTTGTAGTATCTGTAGTGGTCTTATTGTGGTGTATGGTAGGCCCAGTAGTAGGGCATTACAGTAGTCAGTACTGGAAAAGATTAAGACTTGTAATACTGAGCGGAAGTTGGTAGGCGTTAGTAGCGGATTTAGTCTCCTAAGAGTCATAAGTTTGGCATATCCCTTACTTTTTGAGAAATGTGTTGTTTCATATTTAATGCTGAATCTATTAGCACTCCCAGGTTTTGAAGCTTCTCTAGGTAATCTATGGTGTACTATAAGCATGCTGTTTTGTGGCATTGGTACAGCAATGGCTTTTTTTCTGGCAACCCAACTATACAGCCCATTTTTGTTCAAGTATCACCTAATTGATACCTGTATGTCAGTAGAAGTTGCTTGTGGGTTTTTCTTTGCATCCCAACAACGTTTCCTGGCAGTTGTGTCTGAAATCTTTCTTGGTCTGGCTTGGTATAAACCCAACCCATGATTTTCCACTTCTTGATCAGAGTTTGAACAGTACTGATTGGCATTTTCAAATTTTTGGATATCTTTTTATATCCTTTTCCTGATTTATAAAGTTGAACTTTTGCTTGCAGTTCCTTTGACAGTTCTTTTGCTTTCCCCATACTTCAGTAATCACCAAAGTCAGTGCAGCCCTGGATGAAATTCACAAGGGTTTCTCAAGAGCTAAGAAACTCATTGACTAATTATTCACAGACACTAATTACAATCAAACAAGGCACAAGTGTGGATACCTACCCTTCATTGCCATTTGAACCTGTGTGTGTCAACTTGAGTGTGTATTATCAGCCCAAACATTCAAGAATATGTAAACTTAACAGGACCATTTTATTAATTCTTTTATTGCTATGGTTTAATTAATGATTGTGCTATTCTGTGATGCATAAAATAGTTTAATTTGAAACATTAAAAACAACAAGATGTGTTTTGTCTGATCACTCATGTTTTCTTAAAATGCTACACAGCTTACAAATTCTGCCAGGGGTATGTATACTTATGAGCACAACTTTATATATTGAATAAACCAATCAGAAACGGTAAAAAACAAGGGTGATCAATATAACACCATTAACATGTCAATATCTACAATATAAAAATGGTGTACTTTTGAAAACTTTAATTTACAAATTCCACTATGAATACATAAAACAATAAAGATCATAATACAAATTTAAAGGCCCCCCATAATAATACCAAAGCCTAACTAGGAACATAATTTCGACAAACAATCGTGTTCTTCAGGTGACACCCACCCAATTAAAAATCCCAGAAACAAAATACATATAAACCCCACACATATACTTTCCAAAACCTAACTGATACCATACTATGTTTCAAAATATATCAACATATTTAACAAAATAATGCTTCATTTAATAAACTGCTTTCATAATATTTGCTACAACAACTCAAGGATTTGTTTTCCAAACTTACTATCCACGCTCTGAATTCAATCACAAAAAACGCCGGCGCATATTTATTGTCACTTAAGCTCATTATGAAGTCTGCCGTTTTCACCAGTGTGAAATCACCTCACAAGGTTAACTGCATCTTTCCTCCCCAACTCCAAACGAGCGATTAAAGGCATTCACTTGCGTAACGCCAACGCATGCATACATCCACAAACAACTCCATGTCTAACATGCTGACTTGAATGCATGCATTCAAGTCGGCATGTTAGGCATGGAGTTGAATGAATGCATTCAAGTCGGCATGTCCCCTGAAGATGACGATTGTTCGTCGAAACTAGGTTCCTAGTTGGGCTTTGGTATTATTGTGGGGGGGCTTTTAAATTTGTGTGTTATGATCTTTATTGCTGTATGTATTCATAGTGGAATTTGTAAATGTAAATTAAAGTTTTCAAAAGTACACCATTTTTTTTTGTATTGTGGATAAACCAATCAGAAGTCATTTCCACAGGTTCAAAAAAATATGATCACCGGTGATGGCTAAGAGTTCAAGGCTGGCTCAGTATTTCCATCAATCCAAAAACAATCTCCCAGTCTGAATAAGTGGCTATTCAACTTTTTTCCTGTTCTACTAGCACCATTTGCTCAGAAAATAGTAGTCCTCCAGGTGCTAGAGAAAGAAACAAGAGGAAGTGCTACAAGCTTAGGAGTTCCTTTCCCTCATGGCCTGAAGCGTGGCCCAGGGATTCCTTTCCCTGCAGTCTGAAGAGAAAGAGGAAGAGCAGCAGCAGCAGCCTCCCTTCTCCACCAGTCCATGGAAGAATGAGCCTTTTAACAGCCTGGTTGGAAAGGGATGTAGAGTGAAACAGAAGAGGAAAGCAGACAGCAGATTATAAGGGAGGAGAGGAGAAAAATAAAAGCATACTTAAGAACATAAGAAACTGACATGCTGGGTCAGACCAAGGGTCCATCAAGCCCAGCATCCTGTTTTCTACAGAGGCCAAACCAGGCCACAAGAACCTGGCAACTACCAAGATCCCATGCTACTGATGCAATTAATAGCAGTGGCTATTCTCTAAGTAAACTTGATTAATAGCCGTTAATAGACTTCTCCTCCAAGAACTTATCCAAACCTTTTTTGAACCCAGCTACACTAACTAACTACATCCTCTGGCAACAAATTCCAGAGTTTTATTGTGCATTGTGTGAAAAAGAATTTTCTCCGATTAGTCTTAAATGTGCTACTTGCTAACCTCATGGAATGCCCCCTAGTCCTTCTATTATTCGAAAGTGTAAATAACCGATTCACATCTACTCGTTCAAGACCTCTCATGATCTTAAAGACCTCTATCATATCCCCCCTCAGCCGTCTCTTCTCCAAGCTGAACAGCCCTAACCTCTTCAGCCTTTCCTCATAGGGGAGCTGTTCCATCCCCTTCCTTCTCTGTACCTTCTCCATCGCAACTATATCTTTTTTGAAATGTGGCGACCAGAATTGTACACAGTATTAAGGTGCGGTCTCACCATGGAGCGATATAGAGGCATTATGACATTTTCCGTTTTATTAACCATTCCTTTCCTAATAATTCCTAACATTCTGTTTGCTTTTTTGACTGCTGCAGCACACTGAGCTGACAATTTTAAAGTATTATCCACTATGATGCCTAAATCTTTTTCCTGGGTGGTAGCTCCTAATATGGAACCTAACATCGTGTAACTACAGCAAGGGTTATTTTTCCCTATATGCAACACCTTGCACTTGTCCACAATAAATTTCATCTGCCATTTGGATGCCCAATCTTCCAGTCTTGTACTTTTCCCGGTTCCAGTGGTATTACGATGATCTCTTCACTTTTTGCCAATAAAGCGATAACTATGTACCCCCAGGATATAGATTTGGAATTCTCTTGGTCTCTATGGAGGTCCTTGGTTTTTATGGGATGCCTTGGTCAGTCCACTGATCGATGTGGTGTGGTTGTGTGTCCTTGTAGCTCTAGTGTGATTATGGAATACACGGATTGCGTTCATTTGTTCCTGATGCTGTGGTATTATCCTGCGGGTCTGCTAAAGGATTACAGCAGCAGAAGTTATAAATGGGAGTTGAAAAGAAAAAAGAAAAAAAATAGGTGACATGAGTTGAAGGAGACAGTAGGGGAGGAAGATATGGGAGTCAACACAGGAATTTCCAAAGGAAAAATAAATACAGTGATAAAGGGGAATTATCTGAGATGAAAGAACAAAACAATTTTGAAAAAGTGCATTTTTGGTCATTTCAATTTTGGTATACAAAATTATGTAAGCAGTACTGCTATAAAAACAGTTTTCATAAAATACTTCCTACAGAGCAACAATCCTAAAGATGAAATATGACCTTCAAGTTTCAAAGTATTTTTGATTCCTGTCCATTCAATGGGGATGATGTAATTAGCAGCACTAAAGCTGCTGCGGGTTTGTGTGCGTATTGAACGTGTGATTTTCTGCACAAAGCCACTTACAGACCAACAACTGATTTAGTGTGAATGGATGCAAATGACATGTAAAGGATGAAGTTATCTATTCATGGGCAATGCAGGGAGCTGCATTGGCAGGGAGAAATGCTAGTGTAGATTTTTTAATGATGGTTTTTTAGCACCATGGTCAGGGATCAAGTTAAGTGACAGCGTCGACGCGGGGGCCATTTTTTCCATTGCTTGCATCGATGTGGTGTGGTTGTGTGTCCTTGCAGCTCTAGTGTGATTATGGAATACACGGATTGCGTTCATTTGTTCATGATGCTGTGGTATTATCCGGCGGGTCTGCTAAAGGATTACAGCAGCAGAAGTTGTGGCAAGTGACAGATTGTGATAGGAGAGAGAGGTTCAGGGAGAACAGACAGAAAGGAGGGACTAAGAGGAGCAGATTGTTCTGGTTGAAGCAAGCCACAGAAGAGCTCAGAGGCTGCGGTTATTCCATCTCAGAACCACACTGCTGGGGATGCTGGAGTCGGATGTGGCAAGGATGTACAGACTTGAGTTCCAGGGCTCTCATGGGTTTGTATGACAAGATCAGAGAGGACATGGATCTCCTGACAGACTGTGGATATGCTATCCCTGGCCTTGTGAAGCTGCTCAGAGCCCTTCATTTTCAGGCCACCGGTTCATTCCAGAACACAGTAGCTGTGGTGGCTAGCATGGAGCAATTAATGTTCTCCTGTCATTTCAGTCAGGTACCGAGGGCCATGCTGAAAAGGGTCAGGTACTACATAGCTACCCACAGCAGCTTTGGGAGTGGCAAGAGATGGAGAGAGCTTTCTACAATATAGTGGGTACGCCAAATGTGATAGGCACTATTAATTGTATAAGATAAGAAGGCAGGATGTGTGCTGCTAAAGCGGTCTGAAGGATTCCAGTAAATGTCCAAATAAAAGTATGCACATCTGAAGTAATTTGGATTTAAATTCCTTTATCTTCACAAATAAAAGTATCTACTTCACACCTATATTTGGACATTTGGACATTTACTGGAGTACTCCAGACCGCTAGACTTCCGCAGCACACATTCTGCCTTATTTGATATATGTGTGCTTTGCTCCTCATTTTTGCGCGGTGTTCACTATTGATTGCACCCATGTGGCTCTCACCCCTCCTCATGGCAGAAAAATGGCATACCCAAATAAGAAATATTACCACTCTGAATATTCAAGTGGCATGCAATGTGCGAATGAAGATAATCAGCATTGTGGCAAAATTCCCTAGAAGCAATCATGATTCATTCATCCTGACTCAGTAAGCACTGGTGAATATGGTGAAGGCTAGTGACTGGATAAGTTATAAACAAAAGCAACTACTTTTTAATTGCAATCAGTAACGTGGGGATAGGGATGTGCACTTAAAAATTTCAAATTTTAGTCAGAGGTAAGTATGCAGAGGAGAGAATAAAAGGCTAGTTAGTATGTGCTTTCTGGTACATCGGTGCACAAAGTGTCTACTAAACTGGTTACTTACCCTACAAGCTCATATTTCTCTTTAGTTGACATTTTTGCACACATTCATGAGAACGGCTATAATATTATATCCTGGCATCCTTCAATGTAAGTTGACATGCTTGATTAGTAGTTATCTGAACAGACATGTATTGGAAACAATGTACTAATAAGCATGCAGTCAGGTATAATTAAGGCATCATTGTACATGCTGTTAGCTACATAGGTGCTATGATGCATAATATGCTACACGTCAGCACGTAGTGGTGAGCATCTAAGGCAGAACAGTAAGGATTTATTGGGACATTGGCTGCCAGTGTGCACGATAATTTGTTTCAGAGGTCAGCTTGCAGGGAAGGGTATGGTTGGCAGGGAGCTTTAAGGAAGTTACATCATATTTTTCCTATGAAAATATATAATTGTATTTTTCTTGTGTTCTATAGGTGACGCTGGCTATGAATGCAGATCATGGCTGCTCACACCACTTGTAGTGCCTCAAACTCCAGCAGAAAGGAGATATCAGGAAGCACATATTAAAACCAGGGGGGTCATAGAGTGCACATTTGGAGTGCTGAAAGGTAGGTTCTGCTGCCTGGACCACTCAGGAGGCGCTCTTCAATAGTCACCTGAAAAGATTACAGATATCATGGTAGCTTATTGTATGCTCTACAATATAGCCCTCCAACATGGCATCAAGCAGGAACTTAACCCAGAACTAGCAATAGAGGCAGAGATGTGCACTCCGGCCCCAGGAAGAGACAATACTAAGAGTGGAAATGAGATAACGTGCAAGGTCATCACTGACTATTTTGGTTGAGCAGCACCATTCCCTCTCTGAGTAAGACTGCCAGAAAGGAATTTGTTTGAAGCACTGGCTCTTTTGTACTATGTTTTTGAAAATTCTCATAAATACTTTGTTTATTAAAATTTTAGTAGTTCTATGAATTTATTTTGTCTTGTAGTCTTTGCTATATGCATTTGATGCCATCCTTGGATTGGGTATTCTTAAGGATCGCCAGTCTTGTGTAATGGGTTCACAGGCTTAAGAAATGGGGCCGGCAGAACATATACTTAATACAAGCAGATCAGCCTGTCTGCTATTTCCCCTTCACAGTCAGGCAGGAGTCTTGTGGTCCATGGACATCACTTGGCTGATACTAAATTTTCATGGTCAGGCAGCTTCCATGTTGAACCAGAATATGGTGGCTGGAAGAGCCAAGGTGGGAGGTTAGAGGAGGGATCAAACAGGAGAGTGGATAAAAGGAGGGAGGGGGAAAGGGGGGGGGGAGTTGTCACAAACATTGGGAAGAGGTGGTTGGTAGGGAGTGGAGAGGGGGAGAAATGAGCAAGACGTCAGGGGTAACCAAAGCATGGGATCAAGTTGATACACCAAAAGGAAGCCAGACCCTTATAGCAAGTGCCTTGAACCTGCCACCCCAGCAAAAAATATGCTCTATGTGCACAGGCTGGAGGCTTTCACCTCACAGTAGAAGTCATCTTGACAAAGGATGCTAGCAGCATGTAAATGGAAAAGAGGAGGAAGGGTTTTTGTCAATTCAAATCTTTTTTATTTCAAACTCCCCACCCACCCCTTCCTCACTGTATGACACTCTCTAACCTTTCAGACTAGTGTAAAAACACCCTCCCTTCTAGACTCATCCAGTTGGGCACACATCTGGTCTAGTTAACTCCTCTTTCTGAGGCTCAAACCATGGCCCAGCCTCTTCACTTCCTCAGTCTAGAGTTGCAAAAATGATTAACTATGACAACAGTTGTGTATTATGAATAGCTGCGGCATATTTGAATCAGTCATGTTCTTGTCCTTCTAGGAGACTTATTTCCTCCTCTTAAGGGGAAAATGTAAGGATCATTGTTTGATTGGGAATGGGAGGGGTGGAAAGGGGAGGGGGAGACTAAACAAAGGGGGTTGTGGAGGGAGTACTTAGTGAATGAAGGTGTAGAAAGGGCGGGTGGAGTGGGGGGGGGGGGGGACGACAATATATAAGGATCATTGACTAAGCGAAGGGGGGAATGGGGGGGAGGGGAGTCCAAAGAAGGGAGTTTGTTGGAGGGAGCCCTTAGTGAGAGGTATAGGAAGGGGAGTGGAGGGAGGAATATGTAAGGATCATTGATTAATTGGTAGAGGAGAGAGGAAAGGAGGTAGGGGGAAGTCCAAGGAACAGGGGATTGTCACAGGGAGTCTTTAATGAGAGGAGATGTAGGAATGAAGGGGAGGGGGGAATATGTAAGGAGCATTGATTTCTAGAAGAGGGGGAAAACAAAGGAGAGGGGTGTCTTCACTGGCCAAGTAGGAGGAAGAGCAGGAGCAGCAGCAAGAGGGCTACTCCTCCCCCCACCTCAGGTACTACCTGGAAGCAAAGCAGTGATGGCAGGTTGCCACCTCCAGGAGGCATACCCCAGGCCACAGCACCCTCCCCCCACCTCTGTAAGGCCTCTTTCCCATTTTGACCAAGCCAGTAGGGAGGAAGAGGCATGGACTGGGCAGCCTTTGCTGCTTGAGGTAGGCTTGCATCACACCCTCATGCTTTTCCATTAATATCTGGTGGCCCAGCTGGGAACATGGCTCATCATCTGGACATTCATGCCAGGCAATGAGCTGGTTTCTCAGCACCAAGTCAACCAGGCCGTCCAGATGTTGGGGGGAGGAGCTAAGAGCGAATCAGGCAGCCCTTGGGGGTCTTGCCATTATAACTATGTACATAGCTGAGGTCCAGCAGGAACATACAAGAGTTCTGCTGGTCTTAGCGAGGCGCATGGAACTGTGCGAGCAAAACCCCTAAAGCTGTTGTCTCTGTCCTCCCTACTGTCCCAGCCCCTTTTTATTTTTGGTAAATAGTTTTTCTCCTTCCTGTTATTTTTATTTTGAATATATTTTGATTAAAAGTTTAAAAAATGTGTTCATAAAAATCTTTTTAGATTGGCAATGGTATGGGTGTCCTTTGTTTTGTTGGGCTTCTGCACTTGGGGAGGGGGGGAGGGGGAGACAGAGGAAGGAGAATTAATGATAGGAGTTTTTGCTGAGAGAACAGAAAGGGGGGTGGGTGACATAATGAACACAACTTTCTTGTGATACGAGGAGGGCAGTGGGGTGGAAGAGAGTACCTAGTGAGAAGAGGAAAAGGGGAGAGTTAGGGTGTGGATAAGATGTGAGGATCCAGTCTTGCATGGGAGAGGAGAGGGAATGGGAAGGAGGAAGCAGGAGTACCTTCTGAGAATGAAATAACTAGAAAATGGCCAGATCCTTATATAAAAAAAGGAAAAAAAAGGGGGGAGTGAGTGAAGAAGGGAAGTGGTGTTCGCTCTCCCAGAGAACACCTGGAACCGGAGACCCCGTGAGAAACATCTACCTGACAGGAGAAGCTGAGGTCGCAGCAGAGTAACGTCAGGTAAGGACGCCCCCACTGACTATAAGATCTGTGGAAGGGTGGCGCCCCACAGCCACCGGCGCGCGACTTGGTCCGGCTTAGTCCGGGGAAGGCCGGTGGCTGACTGGAAATTAATTTCCTCTTTATTTCTTCAATGGGCAGGAAAAGGAAGGCGAAAAATCACTTCTCCTGTGCAACAATATCGCACTGGCCCCATGGACCATCATGTTTTAAGAATGATGGAAATGCCGAATGAGAACCGTTTGGGAGCTACATCTTTAGTCTCCCTAAGTCCTGGTGAAGGACCGTCGTCTCCACCACAGCCGAATGTGTTGCCATCGATTGAGGCGGCTGGGAAACTGGTAGGAGCGATTCAAGGGAACTTAGGCTTGATTAAACAAGCTGAATCTCGTTGGACTGAAAATGTTAATATATCTTTAGATAATGATGTATGGATAATGCTCCCAGTTGATACAGAAAGTAATGTTAGTCCAGTGGTTATACCAGATAATGTTACTTTGGTAGATATAGGTAGAATGATATCAAAGCTTGATAATAATATAATTATGATGAATACATTTTGTCGACTGTAATTAATGCTAATAGAATTTTAATAGATGAACAAGTGAGGAAAGTTGATAAATGTGAGAAGGATATGTCTGCTTTAACAACTAAGGTGCAATTAAACACATTCTCTGAATTTTGAATTATTCGAGATAGTATAATTATGCATAAGGAAATTGAATATATAGAAAATTTAAGATCAAAGAACTTGAGAATTATAAATTTCCCTTTATCTCGCCTAGGATGTTTAAAAAGTTTTTGAAAGAGATGTTGTTGTATGAAGAGGAGGAAATCCCTAAACTTTCAAAAATATATTATTTGCCAAAAAAGTCAGCCAGAAATGCTGGAGGACAAAATGTGAACGAAGAGGCTCCCTCAAGTTTGGGTATATCAACCTTTTTAGAAGAGTCGATTGATGTAATAAATAATAAAGCGACTCTCTTTATCTCCTTTGTTGCCGAGCAGGATAAGGAAAATTTGTTTAAAAAGTTTTTCAGATTTAAAGAAGTCTTATTTTGCGGACATAAAATCCAAATATTCCCTGATGTGGCTCGAGCCACTCAAGCAAGGAGAAAATATTTTTTGTCCTTAAAAAATGGTGTATTGGCACTTGGAACAACATTTTTCTTAAAATTCCCATGTCTTTGTTTTGCTACTTATGAGGGGAAAAAATTTGGATTTGTGGATCCTACACATTTAGAAACATTTTTAGTGGATAAAATCAAGCTGAGGTACCAGAGAGTGGCGTTCATTAAAATGTAACTTATAAATCAGTTTCTCCTAAAGATTTTGTCTTGGCTAGTAGAACTCATAATTTTGCTGGCTATCTATATATATAAGTTTCCTATGGTTCCCCCAGTTATGTGATATGTTAACAAATGATTTTCTGAATTTGTTATGGGATAATTTTTCTTATTTTCATGATGTAATCATTGATGAAAAATAATAAAGTTAAAATTAAAAAAAAAAAAAAAAAAAAAGACAGGTGAAATCAGTGCAATTACTTTATTTAACCTTAAAGAAACATGACAATGGCCAAGGAGGGAGAGGCATTTGTGAAGAGATGAGGTACACATGCATGAGAAGCACTGGCGTCAGAAGGAAGTGCAAGAGCCCAATTGCCATCTCCATGTACACTAGTGACGAGTGACAATGACAGCCCATGAAAAGAGCAGGTTAAGAAACAAAGAAAAACCATTTAGAAATTGTGAGGAACAAGACTTGTACAGGAGAGGGGGGGGGGTGGTGAGGGGGAAGACCAAACAAGAGGGGTGGGTAAGTAAGCAGAGGTGGAGTTGGAGAAATTGTGAGGAGCAAGACTTGCACATGAGAGAAGGTTGGGTTGATTGGGGGGGGGGGGGGGGGGGGAGAATACCAAAGAAGGGGTGTTGGGTGAGTGAGCAGAGGAGGGGTAAGAAGGGGTGGAAAAGACAAAAGAAGTGTGCAGAAGGGATAAGCCCACTTGAGGATTTTATGGCTATATTTAGAGGAGACAAACAATGGAGGACAGCTGATCAGGCATAAGAAGATTCAGGAGGAAGAAGGCATCTGTGAGCAATCGAGACTTGCATATGTGAGAAGCATCGATGCCGGTGAGAGGTGCAAGAGCACAATATCCATATCCACATGCAGCAGCGACAAGTGAAGACAGGCCAGGAAAAGGCACAGTCGGGGAGGGAGCGGCGTCTGCAAAGAGACTAGGCTGGCAGGCGTGAGATCCTTCAGTGCCAGAAGGAAGTGCAGAAACTCTGACCATCTCCGCATACAGTAACGATCAGCAACAAGGTTTATTAGAACCTGCAGAAGAGAAAAGAAAAAAAAAGAGGAAGAAAATAAAAAGTTAGAAGAACAGGCTCCACAATAATTTTCCAACTCTAGGAGGCCTCAGAAGGGATGAGACCACTAGAAGTTTTAACTGATGCTACTTACATGTTTAGAAGAGATGAGCAACTGAGGACAGCTGACCAAGCATAAGAAGATTCAGGAGGATGGAGGCATCTGCGAAGCGAGACTTGTATGCTGGAGGTGCAAAAGCTCTTTGACCATCTCTGCTCATAGCAGCAATGAGTGATGACATTCTTTATGGAACTGCCATTGATTTAGGACCATACATTCACTTATCTACTCCTTGCAATCCTGATCACCCCCTCTGCATCTGCCTCTGCGCTCACCGATTCAGCCAATACAGCAGGTCACATTGGGGTATGTTTTGCCGATTCTGGTATCCCCAGGTAGAGAGTCACCGTGCCATCTCTCGAATCAAAACTCAGGGATCTTACAATAAAGAATTCGACAACAAAAAGGCCAAGACACCATCATGTAATACATTGCCAGTGACAGATGAGGAGGCCTGGATATTGCCGGCTAAGGGAGAAGAGCAGGTGTGCGAAAAGGGGGCAGGGCAGCATATAAACACTCTCCAAAATGCACATTCACCTCTCTACATCCCTTTACCCTTTTTCCTACACCATTCATTCTTACTTCTTCCCCTATTCCTCTCTCACCCCCTCCCCAAACTTTTTCCCCACTGGCAGTAATAAATATGTGGCTGAAGTGAGGCATTTAACATGCGAGTGCATAAAGAGGTGGACTGCATGTTTACTTATACAGCCACATAGGCACCTACCTAACACACCAGGGCAGCGTAGAAATCTGCATTGGTTACATTTAGCCTGGCACACCTTGCAGGTCTTCTTTAACAGGGAAGCTTCCTACCCCAGAGTGATAAGTAGATTGCTGATGACCTTAGGGGGAAAGGGGGGTTTAAGTTAACAGGAAAAGGCCTTGCATGGGGAGGATAGAAGGGAAGTTAAGATTAGCAGGAGAAGGCCATGAATGGGAAGAAGGAAAAGGGGTGGGGTGGGGGGTGGGTAAGGTTAGCAGCAGGCCATGCATGGCGGGGGGCAGGGAAGGAGTGAGTGTTAAGGTTAGCAGGAAAAGGCCTTGCATCAGATTCGGGAGGGAGGGGTTATGGTTAGCAGGAGAAACAAAGTTGGCATTATTTGTGGGGCAAGTGTGTGCAATTTCCATTCTGAGAAAAAAAAACATTAATATGGTAACCATTGCTCCATTTTGCCCATAGATAGAGGACCTGAAGACGACGACCCAGGAGTTGCTTCTCAAAGAGGAGATGATTGGACCGGCTGCGTGCTTGCGAGATGTGGTTGGTGGTAAGACAATCATCAAGTCAATTGGGCACAGTCATCAAACATCAGGAAATTTAACTGTCTTTTTAACCTGAGATCATAGCACACACTTACTTTATACCTGCAGGGAACACCTCTTCAATGTCATCGTCCGAGGAGGAGCCAAATGAGAAGAAAGATGTGGATGATGGAGGCGAAGTGCCAGCCCCTAATCCCGCAGAGACAGCAGCAGCCACCGCTGTTGGGGGGGGAGCGCAGTGCTCCTCTCCCACCTCACCCATCACCTAGAGCAGAAGCGGCAGTGGTCCACAGCCCCACCACCGCCAAGAGTTACCCTCCAGGCCCCCACTGATAGACCCTATCCTCGTCCCCAAAGGGGCTCCTCTCCTTTTTGCTCAGGGGAGTTAGGGACGTGGAGACACAGGCTGGCCAGCATCTGCTGACCGAGCGAGGCCTGCATTCTTCTCTGCTTGTTCTGCTACTTCCCACACCACAGCAGCCAAGAGGGTCACCACTGGGGGCCCGTACACTCGATGACAAGCCTCTAACCAGGTGAGAATTTTTTTTGCTGTGATGCGGAGGATGGCGACCAAGTGGATAGCGATGCATGCCCACCACAGGAAGGTGATCAGGGGATGAGACTCTTGGGCACCGCTGTAAGAGCACTGGGTGAAAGAATTCCACCATCCTGATCATCCTCCTGATATGTCTGGGTATCTTTGCCTAACTCTGGGAACTTTTTTTTTTTTTTTATTGTAAAAGTTTTACTCCCTAGTGCTTTTTTTTTTTTTTTTAACATTTAAAAAAGCAAAATTGCTTACCTTCTAAATAGGTGTTATCCCAGGACAGCAGGATGTAGTCCTCACATATAGGTGATGTCACTGACTGAGCCTTATCACGGAAAACTCTGTCAAAGTTTCTAGAAACTTTTGACTGGCCCTCCGAGGCCACCGAGCATGCTCAGCATGCTATAATTCCCTGATCCACAGGGGTCTCCTTTCAGTCTCGTTTGTAGCAATAAGCTTTAGCCAAAAATAAAATAATAAAACGTATCGGACCCAACTCTGCGGGGTGGCGGATGGGTTTCGTGAGGACTACATCCTGCTGTCCTGGGATAACACCTATTACAAGGTAAGCAATTTTGCTTTATCCCAGGACAAGCAGGATGCTAGTCCTCACATATGGGTGATTAGCAAGCTATAGGCTGAATCAATATGTAGTGAACCAACAGCGTACACTTGTGCGATAGGCACAACAACCGGTGTACTGTTGGGGAATTTTGAGGCAGCCTGGAATCACAGCAGGTTGTATGTAGAAGGAGTTGGGATTAAGTTGGAAACAAGTTCTTTAAGACAGATTGTCCATAGGCTGAATCTTGTCTTCCTTATCTAAACAGTAACGAGCTGCAAAGGTGTGAAGAGAACTCCATGTTGCAGCTTTACGTATGTCAGCTATTGGCACTGAACGACAGTGTGCTAATGAGGTTGACATTGCTCTTACTGAATGCGCCTTTACTCGCCCTTGGAGAGGAAGACCTGCTTTTTCATAGCAGAACTCTATACAATCTGCAAGCCAGTTGGAGAGAGTTTGTTTGCCCACTGCTTTACCTGGTTTGTTTGGATCAAAAGAAACAAAGAGTTGAGTGGATTTCCTATTGACTGCAGTGCAATCTAAGTAATATGCAAGTGCACATTTACAGTCCAAGGTATGCAAAGACCTCTCCCCTTGGTGAGAGTGCGGTCTTGGGAAGAATGTGGGCAAGACTATGGATTGATTCAAATGGAATTCCGTAACTACCTTGGGAAGGAATTTTGGGTGTGTACGGAGTACCACTTGGTCAAGTAGGAACTTCGTATAGGGTAAGTATGTGACAAGTGCTTGTAACTCACTAACTCTTCTAGCAGATGTAATGGCTATTAAGAAGATAGTCTTCCATGTGAGAAATTTAACATTGCAGGAATCCATGGGTTCAAAAGGAGAAGGCATGAGTTTTGATAGTACTACATTAAGGTCCCATTCTGAGACCGGTGGTTGTATAGGGGGCTTAAGATGAATTAAACCTCTCATAAATCTACTGACAAGGGGTTGTACTGATATTGGTGCATCCGCTATTGTATTATGGTACGCTGAGATTGCACTGAGATGTACTCTTACTGACGAGGTCTGGAGACCTGAGGCTGACAGGTGCCATAGATAGTCTAATAAAGATGAAGTAGGGCATGAAAAAGGGTTAATACTTTTCTGTGCACACCACATAGTGAATCTTTTCCACTTAGAGTGATAGGTTTTTCATGTGGAAGGCTTACGTGAAGCTACAAGAACTTGAGAAACAGTAGTTGAAAGATTGAGTGGTTGCAAGATCAAGCTTTCAACATCCAGGCTGTTAGAGAGAGGGACTGAAGGTTGGGACGGCGCAACCAGCCCTGATCTTGAGTTATGATAGTGGGTGCTGTGACCAGGTGAATTGGTTCTCTGATTGAGAGATCGAGGAGTATTGGAAACCATACTTGTCTAGGCCAATACGGGGCTATGAGTATCATGAATCCTTTGTCCTGTTGTAGCTTCACTAGAGTCTTGGTTATTAGCGGTATAGGGGGATATGCGTATAGAAGGCCTGAATTCCAGGGATGAGCAAAGGCGTCCTTGGCTAACTGGTTTCTGCACTGGTGCAGGGAGCAGAATCTGTCCACTTTGCGATTCAGTTCAGATGCAAAGAGGTCCACTGTTGGTTGACCCCAACTTTGAAAAATCCTGGTCGCTACCAAGGGGTCCAGGGACCATTCGTGAGGTTGGAATTGACGACTGAGACGGTCTGCTACTATGTTGTGAATTCCTGCCAGATAAGTGGCCCGGAGAAACATTGAATGTGTCAGGGCCCAGTCCCAAATCTGTGCTGCTTCTTGACAAAGGAGATACGAGCCTGTACCTCCCTGTTTCTTCAGGTACCACATGGCTACTGTGTTGTCTATCTGTATCAAAACAGTCTTGTTAGAAAGGCTGTCCTTGAACGCATGGCAGCGCATAACGTATAGCTCGAAGCTCTAGGAAATTGATTTGAAATGTTGCTTCGAGTTTCATCCAAGTACCTTGAGTTTGGAGATTTCCTATGTGCGCTCCCCACCCTAAGGTGGACGCATCGGTAGTCAAAGTTACTTGCGGAATTGGCTGTTGGAAGGATAGGCCTGTGAGCAAGTTGTCCGTGTTCTCCCACCAGAGGAGAGAGGAACGTAGTTGTTGAGTTATTTGAATTGGAGATGACAGTGGTTGAATGGCTTGTAGCTACTGCGCTCTCAACGTCCAACGAGTGACCCTCATGGCTAATCTGGCCATGAGACTGACATGAAATATGGAGGCCATGTGGCCGAGCAGAGTTAGGAACTGATGGGCTGTTGCCTGTGTCCTTGTGCGTAGAGATTTTGCTAATGAGGAGAGTGTCTCTGCACGGTCTTTTGGAAGGAAAGTTTTTGACGTTATGGTTTTTAATTCTGCTCCAATGAATTGCAATAGGTGAGATGGTCTGAAATGGGATTTCTGGTAGTTGATTAGGAATCCCAATGAATGGAGTAAATTGATTGTGAGCTTGAGAGAGTTGATAGCTTCTTATCTTGACTGGCTTCTGATGAGCCAGTCCAGATAGGGAAAAACGTGTACACTTTTCCTTGTATAATTGGGCCGTTGCCACTGCCAGGCACTTTGTGAACACTCGAGGTGCTGAGGCAAGTCTGAACAGTAATACTCGGTACAGGAAATGCTGATGTCCCACCAGAAAGAGTAGATACTTGCGATGAAGAAGGAATATTGGAATGTGAGCATAAGCATCTTGAAGATCCAGAGAACAGAGCCAATCTCCCGTTTGAAGTAGAGGTAGCATGGTAACTAGGGATACCATTCTGAACTTTTCTTTGCGCAGGAATTTGTTGAGTTTCCGGAGGTCTAATATGGGACGTAGCCTCCTGTTTTCTTTGGAATGAGGAAATATCGGGAATAGTATCCTCTGCCCTGCTGAGGTCAGGGAACTGGTTCCACGCCCTGGCTCTCAGAAGGGTGGATAATTCTTTTGTAGAAGTGTGGAATGATTTTGATGGGCCAGAACGATCTGGGTGGAGCATCGTTTGGTAGAGTTAGAAAGTCCAGATGGTAACCTTGAGATATGATTGAGAGTATCCATTGATCGGTGGTGATGTGCGACCAATTTTGATGAAAAAAGGCTATTTGACCTCCTACAAGTAGAGTTGGGGAAGGATTGGTGGACAGGCTTCTGTTCTCTGGTGAGATTTCGAAACCCCAAGGCCGAACCTGTCTGGGGTGGAGGCTGGGCTCTAGGAGCTCGTGGCTGTCTGGCTTGGGCTCTTTGTACAGGTCTTGATGACCTACCACAAGATGCTAGGGGGTAGTATCTTCGTGGTCTGTAATATGGTCTTTTTGAGTCTTTCCTGGGAGGTCTGCATGCAGAAGATTGGGGTTCTGTTGGAACAGAAGAAAATTGACGCAGAGTTTGAGTGCTCCTTGAGCTGTGATACAGCTTCACATACCTTGTCTCCAAAGAGGTTGTTCTCCTGTGCAAGAAAGTTCTGCAAGTTTTTCTTGTATCTCTGACCGAAGGTCTGAGGCTTTCAACCAGGCCCATCTGCAAGCGCTGATGCCTGTTGCAGCCATCCTGGATGATGTTTCAAAGCTGTCATATGCTGCACGTACCTCGTGCTTTCCAGCTTCCAAGCCTTTGTAAAATAATAGTATTGAAAGAATCCTGGAACTGTTCTGGAAGTGAATCAGATAGTTCTTGCAGTTGTTTCCATAGATTGCACTGGTATTGTGTCAGTTAAAGTTGGTATGACACAATTCTGGAAAGCAGCATTGATCCTTGGAACATTTTTCTTCCGATGGTGTCTAAATCTATGCTCCTTCCCAGGAGGAATAGATGAATGTGGCTTAATTCTTTTAGATTTCTTCTGGGCCGATTCTACCACCACAGAGTGGTGGGGGAGCTGAGGTTTCTGGAACCTTGGAATGTACTGTACCAAATAGGTGGCATCAGTCCATTTATTAAGAGGTGGTATGGTACAAGGGTGTTCCCATAACCTGTGTTGGAGATCTACAAGTACCTCACGCACCGGTATTGCAAGAACTTCTTTTGGTGGATCCACAAATTGTAAAACTTCTAAAGTTTTTTGTCTGGTATCTTCCTCCGTCTCTAACTGGAAAGGGATGGTATCAGCCATTTCTTTAACAAAAGAAGAAAGAAAGAGATCCTCTGGGGGAGATAGTCTTCTTTCCTCCGGAGGCGAGGGATCAGATAGGACTTCGTCCGAGGATGTATCAGTGCCTGCATCTTCCCAGGTGTCCGAGTCAGGTCGACTTGGAGCGGTCGAAGGAAGATGGAAAGGTGGTATCGAGGGCATTGATGGTTTCATTGGTGGTCTCGATGGAAGTAATGGAAAGAAGGAAGGTTTGGGACGAGAAACTCCCGATGGACCTGGTGTTGGTTCAGGCATCTGTAAAGTCTTTCGATACATCCTCATCTGTGGGCCGTGGCGTCAAAACTTCTAGCGGCTGCACCGGTATGGCACCGATAAGAGTATCCAATTTTGCTAGTATTGGTGCCAACAGCGACAGATCCGGTGTTGGTGATGGTATCGGCACCGGTAATGGAATCTGCACCGGTGCTGGCATCGAAGGTAATTCCCGGATGACATCTCGAACTGCCTGGCGTATATATACGTCCAGTTCCGCCCTTATAGCTGGTGAATTCAGAGCAGCTATAGGGTGTGGCAGTGAGGGCGAAACCGGTCGAACCACAGGTCCCTGTGGTAGCACGGTACCCGGCACCGATGTTGGTGGGGATCGCCTGGAAGTCATAGGCCCCGAGGGCATTGATGACTCATCCATCCGAGGTTTCTTAGGAGTTGGTTCGATAGGCATCGAAGGAACTCCGGGCATGGTGTCAGAATCTGGATCCAGAGGCCTTCGATGACGATGTTTCATTCGATGCTCGGTACTCTTTCGATGACAGAGGTCGATTTGATAGACGACCGAGAAGGGGGTCGGTGACGGTCGGTCACGCGCTTCATCCGGACCAATTTTTTAACCGCTCCAGCCGGAGACGACTGCGTTGAAGTCGAAGTCGCAGCAACAATTGAAAATGGAAAAGATGCTCCATCTTTTCCATACAAGGTCGTCTGCCCTTCGGTATCATTTCAGCGCATTTCAGGCATGTCGAAACATCGTGTTTTTCGCCTAAACACAGCACACATTCAGTGTGCGGGTCCCATTATGGACATGGTTTGAGTACAATTCGGGCATTTTTTAAACCCTGTAGCCATATTGAAAGCCCGACAGCCGTCGTGACTTTCTGACTAAAATTTTTGAAAACGGTAATGACCGGAAAATAGTTTTACTCACCGGTGGTTAAAACAGGGAGACCCCTACGGTGGGATAACTTTTTCTGAAGTGTGAATATACCACACAGGGCTCCTGATCCGCGAGGCTTATAGCAGCGCGGAAAAAAGAAGACTGAAGGGAGACCCCTGTGGATCAGGGAATTATAGCATGCTGAGCATGCTCAGTGGCCTCGGAGGGCCAGTCAAAAGTTTCCAGAAACGTTGACAGAAAGTTTTCCGTGATAGGGCTCCGTCAGTGACGTCACCCACATGTGAGGACTAGCATCCTGCTTGTCCTGGGATAATTATGTTTAACTTATTAATAATATTAAAATTTTAAATCTCTATCCAGTGTCTAGATTTTCTTCATTCCCAGTTGGAGTTCCTACTGAGAGCAGGGGATCAGTAGCAGGAATTCAAACTGAGAGGAGAGAATAGAAAGGAGGGGTGGAGACCAGGAGTGGGTGATGTGAGTAACAACTATCTTGTGACAGGAGGGAGGGAGTGGGGGGTGAGGGAAGACAGAAGAAAGGGAATTAGTGGCAGGAGTTTTTACTGAGAGTAGAAAATAGAAAGGAGGGGAGAGAGATGTGAGGGGGATAGAAGAAGCGGGGATTAGTGGAAAGAATTGGAACAGAGGATAGAAAGAGCGGGAGGAGGGAGTGTGGGGGTAGGTGATGTGAGGAACAGAACTACCTTGTGACGAGATGGGGGTATAGACTATGAGAGACTAGACTTAAGAAACAGCACATGACTTATCATTCCAGTTTTATTTAACCTTTAAAGAGACAAGGCTTGCATGTGTGAGATCTGTCAGCACTGGAAGGAATTGCAGAGGTTCACTGTCCATATCTGCATACAGCAGTGACGAGCGAAGACAAGCCAGGCAAACGTCTGTGAAGAGATGAGGCTTGCAGGCATGAAATCTGTCAGCACCAGAGGGAAGTACACAAGCTCTTTGACCATCACCATGTACAGCAGCAACCAGCGACGTTGACATTCTTTATGGAACTGCCATTGATTTAGCACCATGCACTCACTTATCTACTGCTTCCTATCCTGATCACCCCCTCTGCCTCTGTGCTTGCCAATTCAGCCAATGCAGCAGATGCTGCTTTTGCCACTCTTACAAAGACCAATCATTGCTGCCATACAGTGTGAGTTATCACCCATTAATTAGAAAATATGTCTTCCTATTCCAGGATCAATAATTTCACTTTTAAAAAGGAAGACAGCTGTTGACAGGAGACGTGCTCACTATTATTTCCCTATGCGCGGATTTCAGCAGATGCAACCATTTATTACATAAGGCTTTACTGTGCGTAAGTGTGCAGCTTTCTTCTTTTAAACGCAGATTAGTGCATGCAAATCATTTGCATAATTTTTTTTTTTTTTACATCCCGTGGAGGTGCCAGCTTTTGCCACGCAAAGTGAAAAAAAAAAAAACCACGCTGATAACTAGTGCCTATTTTATTACATCAGCCCCAATATGATACATTGTGACACTACTGAATATAACTGTACTGAGAGTTTCAGAAGCAATGCAGAAGAGCATAAGGAAGTAATTGGTAAGAAAATATTACTGCTCAACTGTATGCATTTTTTAAATCTTTCAGATTACTTTTAAAGAGCTTGCCTTTTTCCCAGTCCAGTAAACCGCTGTAAGTAACTCCACCTTAATACTCATTTTTCTTACCAAGTAAAAAAGCCATATAAAACAGCTTACTACTTATATTGTCCTAGAATTAGTAGTTTCAATAGGACTAAAAAAAATTATCCTCCTAATACTTTAGATTGAATTTAGATTTTGGTTCTTAATGCTTCTACATCAGTGATAATCCCAGTATAGTATGATTCTGAATAAATAGAACATGCATAGAAAAACTGAATACAATATATTTTATACAAGACAAATGTGTAGAATAAATAATACCTTTTTCTCCCACTTAGGGCCTGAAGTAAACCCATTTATAATTTGGATGCTTTTTTCTGTCTGAAAAGCTAAAAAGGTGGCATTTTTATTTCTTATTTACATAGCTAGGGGAATATCACAGTTTGACAAAGAATGAATCTTTATTCTTTTTTTTATATATATATAATTTTATTATATAAAACAAGCTGTAGAGCTGCACATCAGTACAGAAGCCAAGGTAGGTAGAGAACACTTAACAGTCATAATATGTTATTTGCACCGTCTAACCTAACAAACAGATGTTAAAGGCCTGTTTAAGACCTTATATTATCACATTAGAAAGGTAATAAAGAATTCAACATATCACAATGATTTTGACTGCATCAGCCTGAAGTTCTTTATCGGCCAATTTAGAAACAGCCAAAGTGCACCACCAAGTGGACATCAGGAAAACACTGAAGACATAGTAGATACAGAAATCTTTTAGGAATATAACATTCTTTTCTGAAATTGAATCTTTAAAATACATATTCAAATCATAGTACTTAAATGGATGGGTTAAACATTCATTTCATTTTTAAAAATGACAACAGCATGAATAGATTTTATAAATGCCTGCAATGCTCTGTACAACACATTGTGCCAAAATTCTTTTACTTCTGCAAAAACTTGTTTTTCTTTGCTATTTGTAGTCTGTCTTGAACAGTTAACTTCTGCAACTAAACACTTCTATAGCCCTATTTAACATACACAGCACTGTACAAAAAATAGAGTGCCTTCTCAGTAGAGCTTACAATGTAATCAGGATAAAGGGCAAAAGAGATCTGGGGAGTTTCATTTATTAAGACAATGGTTAAAAATTAATGAGACTGTAAGCGGGACAATCAGGAGTTAAGATTTAAAAGCAGCCTAAAAAAGTGGGGTTTCAGACCACATTTAAGAAAGGCATGAGAGGGAGCATAATGCACCAGCTCAGGAAGTCTATTCCAAGCATATGGTGCAGCCAGGTGGAAAGCACAGAGTTGGGAACTGGCAGTAGAGGAGAAAGGCGTAAATAAATAGGAGTGACGTGCCTGATGAGTAAAGTGCACGAGGAGGGATGTAAAAAGAATAGAGGAAAGGTAGTGAGGAGTTGCAGCGTGAAGGTTCTTCTAGGTAAGTAAGGGGAGCTTGAACTGTATGCGGGAACGTAGTGACTTGAGAAGAGGAGTTTTATGGGTGCAGCGACTTTGGAGAAAGAATTTTGGAAAGATTGTAGTGGAGAGAGATGACTCGCTGAGAGGCTTGTGAGAAGCAGGTTGCAATAGTCTAAACAGGAGGTGATGAGAGAATGGATAAGGATTCTGGCAGTGCATTCAGAAAGGAAGGGACAGATTGTAGTGATGTTATAGAAAAAGAAATGCCACATTTTTGCAGTATTTTGGATGTGTGTATAGAAGGAGAACGTAGAGTTGAAGATGACTCCAAGGTTACAGGCTGAGGGGACTGGGAGGATTATAGTGTTACCCACTGAAATAGAGAAAGAAGGAAGAGAGCAAATGGGCTGGGGGAAAGATAAGGGGATCTGACTTGGCCATATTGAGTTTAAGATGATAGTAGGACATCCAGGCAGCAATATCAGATAAGCAGGCTAAAATCTGGGACTGGATTCCTGATGAAATTTCTGTAAATCTGGGAATCAGCAGCATAAAGATGGTATTGAAAGCTATGAGAGGAAATCAGAGCATCAAGTGAGAGAAGAGAAGAGGGCCTAGGACAGAACTTTGAGGTATAATGAGAAGGCAGTAGAAGAGGATCCACTAGAGGAAATACTAAAAGTGCAATGGGAGAGGTAAGAAGAGAACCAAGACAGGACAGAGTCCCAAAATCCAAGTAAGGATAGAATATCAGGAGTAAGTGATGATCAACAGTGTCAAGAGCAGCAAATAGGTCAAGGAAGGTAAGGTCTAAGAAAAGGCCTTTGGTTTTAGCCATAAATAGGTCACTGAAGTCTTTGCAAGGCCTATTTCTGTGGATTGTAGAGGGCAAAAACCAGACTGGAGTGTATGAAGAATGGCTTGAGATGAAAAAGTCAACAGCAGTGGTGAACAGCATATTCGAGTGGTCTGGAAGCAAAAGTAAGGAGGGAGATAGGAAGAGAGTTGGCAGGACAGGTATGGTATGCGAGGGTTTTTTGAGGAATGGAGTGTTCACAGCATGTTGGAAGGCAACAGGAAAATGATAGATTGAGGTTGTGACAGATGTAAGGGATGACTGCAGTGGAGACAGAGCTGAGGAACGGGTGGGAATGGGGTCAGAGGAACAAGTAGTGAGTTTGGAGGAGGAGGAGAGAAGATGGGCAGTTTCCTCTATTCTGACTTCAGAAAAGGAGGTGAGAGTGTCAGAGACCAGGGGAGGATTAAGGAAAGAAGTAGGGGAGAGAGAGGTAGAGATGACCTGGTTGAGAACTCAAGACAAATTCTGTGAAATCTTATAGTAGTAGTCAGCTATAGTTTGGGCAGAGAATGAATGGGGGGGTGCGAAGGAAGTCTGAGGAGGGAACTGAATATGAGAAAAGGAGGGGAGGGGGTTGGATACAAAATTTATTAGGTGGACACAATAGTCGTGCTTGACAAGTGCAATAGCAGACTGGAAGGAGATCAGCATGAATCTCAAATGTATGAAATCTGCATGGGCCCCGGATTTTAGTCAGAGACGTTCTGCAGAGTGGGCACAGGAATGTAAGGAGCAAATTCTAGGGGTGAACTAAGGCTGGAGTTTGGTGTGTCTTATAGGATGGGTAAGGGAAGCAGCAAGAGTGTCTAAAGGAGAGGAGAGTATAGTGCTGTTAAGAAGCTGCTTTGTTAACTGATTCAGACAATATAGTGGAGGAAAGCAGAGATGAAACAATAGTGGAGAGGATAAGGGTCAACAGCTTGGAGATTCCTGAAGGTGTTGGTGGTGACTGGATGAGGCTGTGGGGGAGATATCAGATGATGGTCAGAGAGTTGCCTTGGAGGGCTAAGATTGGGATTAATATCCCTGACTGAGAGGAGGAGGAGGAGGAGGAGGAGGAGGAGAAGGAGAATATATAGAAAAGAGACAGACGATAGAAGAGAGGTAGAGGTGTGACAACTGCAACATGGATGAGAGAGCGTGGAGATGGCTGGATGAGAAGAAAAACTCTGAAGTTCTAGAGCAGTGGATAGTGCAAATGACAAAACAGCAGGCGAGAAAGAATGTAGGGAATGGGAAGGTAGACTTATTAGTAGTGGTTTGCAGCAGAGAACACGATTGGGGAGGATTAGCATCAGGAAGAGAAAACGTAGTGGAGCTATAGTATGTCATCTGCTAATATTTTTGGGGTCCCTCCCCTGTTCTGTCCCTACCTTTTTGTGGGCCGTGGCTCAGGAATATAAATCCCCCCCCCCCCCCAAACATGCGACTAGGGTCATTGCCTCTCCCTAAGCGGACTGATCCAGAGGGGTCTTTCTACTTCCTTGGTGGATATGCCCAAGGAGAGGACTTTTTGGCAAGGTTTAGGAGGGTGTTGAAGTATTGGAAGTTTGAGACCAGTTCATGAGAGAAGAGCAAACCACCCAGATAACAGTAGAGAAGACCTGGGAATTTATTGCTGTTCTGAAAAGATTTTGGTGAGAGACTGTTGGAGTTATCTACTTTGAACAATTTTCCTTGATTCAAATGGTTTTATCATCTTACCCTTAGTTGATGTTAGTAGAATCAGAAGATTACCTGTCCCATCAAAGAGAAGGTATTTTTGAGTTGGACACTGGTTCAGTTGGGAGAAGAATAACTTGGAGATGTACCATGGATAAAGAGACTATTGCCTTATTGACAATGATTTTCTTGATGCTATTTAATTTTTGCTAATGTAGCCTGGATCTTACTTTTTAAACTAAGTAACTTTTCATTTAAACACCATCCTCTGATTCCGTGGTTTACTGCCAGCTTCATCCTTAGTGGAAGATCTTCCACCTACATGTACCAGTGCCTACAGTGACAAAGAAGAATGGGGTGAGTGATTTTTGATGACTGTACCCTCAACTAAACCAGGGGCCCAGGAGGTAGGACCTTCTCCACACCGGATAAACCCCGGGGACCCCAAGGGCTCCTGTGAGGCAGGTAAAAGAGGAAGATCGATCCAGAACATAGAAGAACAGTCTGGGGAACTTCATGACCTCATAAATTCAATATACCCCACAAGAGGGGATTACAATAGGAAATAAAGAGAGGTCTGCACCCTCCCCAGTATCTGGCTGGCTGCTCGAGCTATGTGAAGTAGGGGCAGCTCAGGTCCAAAGTGGGATATGGTGACTTCTGGAGTCTACTACCAAAGGAACTGGAAGAAGTATGAAAACGGGCTGCAACCTCCCCTGTACCTGGCCAGCTGCTCGAGGTTATGCCTCGTCACCCCATTCTTCTCCAGGGAGCAGCTCAGGCCCAAGGACGGTTGTAATAACTTCTGGAATTGGCCCCTGAGGCAGCCAGGAGCAGTATGCAGATGGGTTGCAACTTCACCAATACACAGCTAAACACTTACACAATGAAGAGGGGTTGATTGCATGCTTTCTTGCTGTATCAATCCTTTATTAAAAGCTATTAGAAGAGAGACCACGTGATCTGAGGCACGGGTAGGTCGCAAGCCTAGCCCGCTCCTGGTCCTCCCCCCAAACGGAGCCGTTTCACGCTGCCATTCTGCGATTTTTTTAGCCCCAGACATTAAGCCTCACCTCCCTCATGGCTACCCAATGGCAGCTTGCAGACTTTTGGCACGGCAACAGCGACGTGTCGGGGAAACCGCAGCGGGGAAAAAAAGCTGCCGGGGAAAGCAGCAGAATTAAGGATGGCCGAAGGGCCGCCGAGCCCGAGTCAGTGGGGACCCACCCCTGCCGGAGCACTGGTGGAGGAGCTAACTGCTGCGGTCTTGCAGACCCTAGATGCCAGATTCACAGCTCTCTCCCAGCAAATCACTGCGGGGAATGAAACCTTGGCTGAAATTAAAAAGCAAAAGTTGAGGACACTCAAAACAGGATAGTGGGCTTGGAAGCTGATTCCCTGACCTTGCACCAGCACCAGAACACTTTGGAACAGCAGGTACGGGTGCTGGAAGCGAAGGTGGAGGACCTTGAGAATAGGTTCCGCCAAAATAACTTGCGGTTCGTCGGCTTCCCCGAATCCCTCCTGGACAGGAATCTCGCCCCCCCTCATAGAGGGATGGTTACTAGAGACATTGGGACTGCAAAACATGCGAGGCCAATGTGTGGTAGAAAGAGCGCATCGCCTGGGGGCCCACCGGTCAGGCAGTGCCAGGCCCCGAGTGGTCATAGCCCGCTTCCTAAACTATACCCACAAAATGGCTATTCTCCAGGCCTACAGGAAAGCGGCCACGCTGGAATACGAAGGGTGAAAAATCTTAATCTTCCAAGACTTCTCTGCGGCAGTGTCTACGAAACGCAGAGGATTTTTTGATATATGCAATTTCTTATTTATTTAAAAATTCTTCTATACCGTCAAGTTAGACAACCATCACAACGGTTTACAGCAAGGCACGATAATAAAAGGAGTGGTATAGATTACAACTTAATCATGTGCCATCATAATACAGTAACATTTTAATACAATAAACTATGTGTGTAAGTTAAGCTTGTATATTGGGACTAAATTAGGCGGTTTGTATTTAGCCTTAATATGCATTTGTATGTTACAAGTAACAACTTCAATACTGGTGCGTCCTTGTTAATCAGCTGTTTTTCTCCTTCTCTTTATCTTTATAAAAAGCTTGTTTAAAGAGCCAGGTTTTCAGATTTGTTTTGAATATTTTTAAATTTCTCTGCAGCCTAATTTAGAGTGGCATGGTGTTCCATAGCACGGGGCCAGCCAGAGATAGTGCTCTTTCCCTTACTTGCGTGAGGCGTGCTGTTTTGACAGAGGGGACAGTTAGTAGAGCCTTATTAGCCGATCTCAGGTTTCTTTGCGGGACATGTACGCGTAGTGCAGTGTTAAGCCAGTCAGCTTTTTCCTCGTGGATTAGTTTATGAATAATACATAAAGCCTTGTATTGTATTCTTTGTTCGATTGGGAGCCAATGTAATTCAGCGAGTGTTCCTGGTCAAAGGTCATTCTTTTTTTTGCCAGTCAAAATTCTAGCAGCTGAGTTTTGTAAAATTTGCAGTGGCCGCAATGTAGATTGTGGTAGTCCTAATAGTAGGGAGTTACAGTAATCTGCTAGTGAATATCATTGTTTGCAGGACTGTGCAAGAAGCATATTAAATTTACACTGCAATACCCGGCCACGCTGCGGATGGAGCACAACGGGGTCTGGCGCACGTTTCATACTGCCAGTGGGGCTCAGCAGTTTCTGGACTCTAATAGGGAGCCCACAGACACATAATCAGGGCCATCTGAGGGGGCTCACCCCCGAGCTGGAACAAAGGTAGCACTCTGGTTTTTACGCATTGGGTGCACTTACCATGCCTAGTGAGTGGCTAAAGTTGACAGGGTACCAAAAGTGTATCTATTTTGAAGTTACTGTTCTGTTGGTTGATTAATATGTACAATATTTGGATGGGAGAACTGGCACAGATTGAAATGTGGTCTCCGCTCCCTCCATTAGGGAGGGATTTCTGTTCCCCGGGACAGGCTATAGAGATTGGGGAGGGGGTGGGTGGTGGAAGGGAGGGTGGGGAGCCCTGGCCTCTTAGAGGAAAGCATTCGGGAAGACGTCGCGCAGCTCAGTTTAAGCGCACGTGGGTCCTGACGGGAACACCCGGGGTTCAGCTCCCAGGCTGGGGGGGAGTTGCCCCTACCTTATTTACTACAGGGCCTTCACATCACACTGATTACATATTTCTGGATTAAATATGGGTGAACGCATTCGATTTATCTCTTGGAATGTTGCGGGTATAGGGTCACTGGTAAAACACACTAAATTGCTAGCATCCCTCCGTAGACATAAAGCACAGGTCGCTTGCATCCAGGAGACGCATTTAACCTCACTAGAGCATAGAAAGCTCAAAAAAGACTGGGTGGGCGCAGTTTACTCGGCAGCAGCAGTACACAGGAAAGGAGGGGTGGTGATCCTGATTGGCAAACAGGTCGCCTGGGAATGGCTTTCCACCGTTGAGGATGATCAGGGCAGGTACATTATAGTGGTGGGAAAAATCAGTGGCAGGGTCACTACCATATGAGGCGTTTATGCCCCTAATGTATACTCGCATACTTTATACACTGCTCTAATGCAGGATCTTCTAAAAGTGGCCCAAGGCTCCTTGATGATGGCAGGCAATTTCAACTGCATGGTAGAACCCTCCTTAGATAGGTCCTCTCCGACCGCTATGTCAGCATTGGGGAAGAATAAGGGGATTCAGTACTTGTGCAAATCACCTACAACTCTTGGATGTTTGGTGGACCTTGCACCCAGAGGAGGCGGATTTCACACGTGTCCCGGGCCCACATGACTACTTTAGCATTCATCACTGTCCTCCCCAAAGATGGTAAAGATTCCCTGCAGCCCACATACTACCATCCCCATCTCTCTCCTGAACTTTGACACTAAACTCTTTGCAAAAATTATTGCCACCAGGTTACACGTGGTGCTCCCACAGCTAATCACTGAGGAGCAAGCTGGGTTTGTGAATGGTAGGTCCAAAAAAACAAACCAACCAGAAATTGATCCAATATTGCAGTAGCGACCAAAGGAAGAAAGGATCAATAAACACCAGGAGTTCTTTATTGATCACAGAACGTAATAAAAGCCTGACAGGCCGAGTTTTGCTCATAGAGCTGCTTCAGGGGCTAGCAAGATAAACATATATGAAAACATGTAAATACAAATAAAGAACATATACACCAAATGTACATAATTAAATGAATGAATGAATGAATAGGTATCTTTATAGCTTTTTACTCTAATTGCAACAATTTAATTGACAGCATCTTTTTATTTTATGCATGAATTTATATGTGAACATATACTGTTGCTTGTGTTTTACTCACATAGATACTAATCATTTATAAAGTTTTTATAGACCACAGCTGATTAACATTTTGTTTTGTGATTAAGTTTGTCATTCTTTTAAAAAAAAATTTTACATTTGTTTTTCCTCATTTTTCATATCATTTTATATGATTTAATTATGTACGTTTGGTGTATATGTTCTTTATTTGTATTTACATGTTTTCATATATGTTTATCTTGTTAGCCCCTGAAGCAGCTCTATGAGCAAAACTCTGCCTGAGTCGGGCTTTTATTACGTATTGTGATCAATAAAGAACTCCTGGTGTTTATTGATCCTTTCTTCCTTTGGTCGTTTGTAAAGGGTAGGACATCTGGGAAACACATTATACGCTTATAGATGGCAATGACACATTGTAGAGCTAGGACGCTGCTGGCATTGGCATTCGGGTTCGACGCCAAAAAGGTGTTGATAGGGTGGTCTGGCCGTATTTATTTTCTGTCTTGAAACGCTTTGGGCTAGAGGGTGACATAACGTGTACTATCAGGCACCATCTTCTTGTATCTTAGCAAATGGAGATATGTCATGTAGCTTTGACATCCAGCAAGGGACCAGACAGGGTGGCCCTCTTTCACCGCTGCTTTACATTCTGTCCCTAGATCCTTTACTTAGGAAGATCGCCGCAGATCCACAAATTGGTGGACTTGAGCTCTGGGGGGAAACCTTTAAATTAGCAGAGTTTGCTGATGATGTCCAGGTTTTTCTGACCCTGCGCTCACTGCCCAGGGTGATGGCCCACCAATGACATTTTGGCACCTTTTCCGGCCTCAAAATAAATTTAGATAAATCTGAGGCTTTAGATGTAACGGGCTTGCTAAAATGCGATTGGTCTGATCCTATTCCGCTCCGGTGGGTAGACAAAGAGATGAAATACTGGGCATTAAGATCCCTACTAACATCACTAATATATATAAATGTAGTAATATGCCTTTGCTTCACAAGACGCAGGACAGACTGGAACACTGGAGAGTTCTCCCTTTTTCCATCAGTGCCAGAATTCAACTTTTTAAAATGATGGCGCTCCCGTGCTGGCTTGAAGAAAAGTGGATTTATATTCAGACAACAACCAACAAGGACTGAATTGCACAGGCTGGGTAAACAAATAAGCGTGGAAGTAGCTTGCTTATTGTGGCAGTTACTACTCCTAACCAATTAAGCTAGATACTTCACTTAGATGCAGTTCCAGCACTGCTCTCTACATTAATGGCGGGGGTGGAAGGGAAATGGAACCAAAAGGTTACGAAGGGCCAAGAGTAACAACTAAGTATGAGAAAAAAAAAAAAAACCCAAGTGTGAAAGCTTGCTGGGCAGACTGGATGGGCCGTTTGGTCTTCTTCTGCCGTCATTTCTATGTTTCTAAGTTTCCAAATGCTACCGGTGTGGCTCTTAAGGAAACAGTAGAGCCCTGGAGCGGAGTCTAAGAGCATTCCTTTGGAGGGGCAAACGGGCGCAGATTGCGTTGTCTATCATGCAAACTCCCTAGGAGAACGGGGGTATGGACTGCCCGAACATACAGGATTACAATTTAGCATGCCTTCTTCGGCACATCTTGGACTGTCTTTGGGGGCCCGACAAATATACGCCTATGGGGTTTCTGCAGGCCTGTTGTGGCTCCGTGAAACTTCAGAACCTCTTGCACGTCCCTGGCACGACTCTCCCCAAGGAGCTCTCTCGAAACTCTTTCCTCTCCAGCTGTAGGCTCGCATGGTGTGGACTATGTCGCCAACTCAGTGTCGTGGGAGGTCTCACCCTTCCTTTCGATCCGTGGCCATCCCGATTTCTCTCCGGGGCTGGGACACTCGGCACTTACCGCGTGGGAAGCCCAGGGACAGAAATTTCTACCTCAATTTCTGCATAAAGATACGGGAGTGGTACTCACCTTCGTTGCTCTCAAGCAAGATTATGGCTTATCCAACAAGGACTTCTATATGTACTTACAGGTTCGACATTTTATTGAACATGATTTGTTACAGAGATCGGCCATGCTCAACGGACCGGCTTTCGTTAAATTATTTTCTGCTGCACAGGGGAAACCGATCACTTGTGCTATCTTGAAAAGGGCATTAGTAGGCCTGGTGCCACCAGGGACATTCATGGGGCTTGCGGAGGGCTGGAATAAGGAGATGAGCTGTACTGTAGCCCTGGACGCTCTGAAGTGCTGTTTTGCTGGTCTCAAAAACATTTTTGACAATGTGTTATTGAGAGAAACACAATACAAGTTCCTGAGACGGATGTTTATATCTCGCCTACGGGCCTACAAAATTAAACTGAATACAAGCGCCACTTGCATCAAATGCCATGTTGCCGATGGCACCTTGTTTCATCTATTTTGGAGCTGTGACGCAGTGCTCACACACTGGTGCAGCATCTTGAGTTTCCTCAATGGTATCTTGGCCACAACTATTCCGCTGGATCCATGCTTGTGCCTTTTTGAAGTGATGGACACCCTGCCAGACTCTATATCCACTAAACAGAAGGTGTTCCTGCAGCAAGCCTTTTGGCTGGCGAAACAAGTGATACTGGACGGCTGGCTAAAGGAGGACCCACCCTCAGCGATGTCCTGGAGGGTGAAACTGCATCGCTTGGCAATTTATGAGCATATCATGGCTAAACGGCTGACAGTAGTCTAATATAAAGAATTCATGGATAAATGGTAAGTGTTCCTCCCATCTTTAAATGTTAAAGCCCAGAGCAGACTCTGAGATATCGTAATCAATGTCATGTAACCCCAGACCAATCCTGGGACCCCAATGCCCAACAGCTTCCTGATCAGCATTCTACACAGGTGTGTTCCCTACCTTGGATGCTAATACAATTACCCTTGACGTAACTCCTAATAACTCCACCACAGACACTTGCACTGATATCACTAACAACGGTATAGTTGCAGCTGGGATAGTGTCTTCTATTACCAAAATGAGGCTGGGGGGGGGGGAGGGGAGGGGACCAAGTTGTACTTTCCATGTTGTGTTTTGTCTGCGTTATGGTTATTAAATTGTAAAATTGAAAAATAAAAGATTAAAAAAAATAAAAGCTATTAGAAAGAAAGGGTAACTGATGGTAGATTTTTTTTAAAGCAATACCTAGAAAAGAGCTGTTAAATCCCTATGGCTATGCAAAACTATTAGTATTAAGACTATTAATACCCTTACTGGATCAAAATGATTTTCGCACAATACTCCAGGCTCTCGTGTTTGGGAGCTTGGATTACTGTAATTCACTTCTACTAACTTTACCCGCTTCCACGGTTCGGCCACTTCAGGTCTTACAGAATGTGGCGGCAAGAATTCTAACTGGTACAAAGAAAAGTGATTATATCACTCCAACATTGATTAATTTACACTGGCTACCAATAGAATTCTGGGTTAAATTTAAATAAATCTGTATCTTACATAAGTTAATCTATTCTGATCAGGTAGACTGGCTGAACGCTACCATTAAACTACATGTGCCGCAAAGAAATCTGCGTTCCGCCAATAAAGGTTTATTAACTTTACCATCTGTGCAATCAGCCCACCTGAACCAGGTGAGGGACAGAGCTTTGTCACTGACTGGTCCTAAAATTTGGAATATGTTCCCTGCAGCCATTAGATTGGAGACCACTTTTAAACATTTTAAGAAACAGTTTAAGACATGACTTTTTAGTGAAGCTTATTCAAGCCAATCTAAAAGGGGCCTTATGCTTTTAACTTGACGACAGCTTGCTTGTATGGAGAGACAACCTAATGAATTTGTTTATTGTTTTGATGATTTTTATTGTTCTTGATTGCTTTTTGTGTATTTTAACCATTATTTGCAGATGAGTATCATTGCTGAATCATTTGATATTACGATTGGAAAAAGTGACATTCAATTGAATTTAAACTTTAAATGTGGTCTTTGGAGCTCTCATTAGTGTGATGGAAAGTAAAAATACAAAATTAGAAAAAATTACAAAAAAAAGTATATATAAATTAAATTGGACCTAAAACCATATAAGAGTCTGGTAAAATACCTTGACCCCATGAGAAATGGTCCTACAAAACTACATAATCTTGTTGTGAGACAATAGCTATTATCAAATATTTAAAGAAGAAACCAGGTGTGTACCAGTATTTTTTGTGATATTGATCCCATTATCTCACCCATGCCAAACCCTGATAGACGTACTATCCGCCCTCAGCTTTACACAACTTGTTAACAACCCAACACATAAAGCAGGCCACACACGACCTAATTTTCACAAATGATAACTTGTTTTCAAACCCAACTGTATCCTGCTCACCAGTCCCATGGTCCGACCATTATCTCCTACAATACAAGACCCTAACCGAATCAAACAACAAATCAGAAAAAACACAAACCCTTCTCATTCAAATACAGACCCATTTCCTCTTGATCTACTCCAACAAGAACTCGAAAAGCAATTAATGAACATAGATCTAACAAATATAAACAATGCCTCCCAATCATGGCATCAAATAACAACTGAAATCGCTAATACCATAAACCCAGAAAGAACAAAACAAATTGATAACAAAAGAAAAAATGTCAACCCATGGTTCAATAAGCAACTAAGATACCAAATCTACCCTAAGAAGAAAAGAAAAAGAATGGCGCAAAAACAAATGCCCACTAACACTAGAAAGATACTGCACGCACCTAGCATACTATAAAAACTTGATAAACAAAACCAAGCGAGAATACTACAGCAAAAAAATCTGAAACTTCTCAAATAACCCAAAAACTCTATTCAATATAGTAAATAATTTAATCTCAGACAGCAACCCCACCAACACACTCTCAAACAAAAACCTAAGCCAAGATCTAGCAATTTTCTTCAAAAACAAAATCAGCAAAATTAGAGAAAAAAGACAAAACCCCAAGCCAAAAGACACAGCTAAGCATCAAAAACATTACACCATGGTCCACATTTGATCCTGTATCGACCACTGAAATTGAGAACCTAATTAAAACCCTAAACCCTGCCTGCCATGAACTCAATAAAATACCGATATGAACCTTAAAAGAAATACCTTAAACCATTACCCCAATCATCACGACAATCATCAATAAGTCATTAGAAGAAGCAGAACTACCAGACAAATTAAAAATGGCTAAAATTAAACCCATTATAAAAAAAAAAAAAAAAAAAAAAAGCCTCAACCCTGCTGAGCTAACAACTACTGCCCCATTTCAAACATATCCTTTCTCGCTAAACTAACTGAAAAGGCAGCCCTTAAAACAACTCAATGAACATCTAGAAATGAACAACATTCTGTACCCAATGCAGCACGGATTCAGAAAACCCCAAAGCACAGAAACCTTACTCCTCAACTTATCAAACACAATCATAAGAGGTTTCGAAAATGGCCAATGATACATCCTCATTCTATTAGATCTGCCGCCTTTGATACGGTCGAACATAAAAGCCTAATATGTAGGTTATCTGAAATTGGACTAACGGGTAAAAACCCTAAATTGGTTCACCTCTTTCCTCCTAAACAGATCATTCCAAGTAAATATTAACAACTCCACCTCAGAGGCTATTCCACTGGAAACTGGAGTTCCACAAGGATCTGCCCTATCAGCCGCACTGTTCAACATATACCTCCTCCCATTACGTCAACTACTCTCGAGTCTTGGCATCACATACTTTATGTACGCCGATGACATCCAATTAATCATACCAGTAACAAACACTTTAGAGATTGCATTTAAACTCACTGCCACATACCTCAATAACAAAAAAAATCTCCTAAACCAAATTAAACTCTGCCTTAACATGGATAAGAAAGAATGCATTCTACTCGAAGGAAAAAACTCAGGAGACCACCCTAATTACACCAATCAAATTGACAACACAATCATCAAGCTAAAAGACAATGTAAAAGATCTTGGAATATGGCTTGATCCAGAACTGAACGTCAAAAAACACATAGCAATGAAAATCAAAGAAGGATTCTACAAACTATTAATTCTCAAACACCTAAAACCACTCCTAAACCAACCCAAAATTAGAACCATACTACAACCCCTGAACTTCACAAGCTTTGATTACTGCAATTCACTACTGTTAGGCCTGCCCAAAACAACTACACACCCTCTTCAAATATTACAGAATGCCACAGCTAGAATGCTTACTGGCCCCCCCCAAAAAATAGAACACATCACCCCTGTACTAAAAGAACTACACTGGCTACCTGTGGAAAAAAGAATAGAGTAAAAAATGCTATCATACACAAATCAATACATAACAATGAAGTCGACTGCCTAAACACCATAATATATAAACATAATCCACAACGTAACACAAGATCAACAAATAAAGCCCTACTAGCTATCCCCTCAGTCACATCTGCCAATCTTACTACAGTAAGAGAAAGAGCTGTCTTGATAGCCGGCCCACATCTCTGGAATACCCTACCAGAAAACCTAAGAATACAAAACACAAAAATATTTTTAAAAAACTACTCAAAACTTGGTTATTCCGACAAGCCTACAAAGATGGCATAGGTTAAACACCACCACCTTACGCATCACCTCAGCCTCCCTATTCACACATTTATAATTTATATATAACAGCTACTTTTGAGGCCCCTAGGGCTCATAGGATCTAAGCAATTCTCTCCACATATGCCCCCACTTAACCACGAAAGCACACTGTTTAGCCTCCACTCTTTCCCCCTCACATTTGCCCCTACTCATCTACCCCACCCTGTTTTTCTGGCATGTTGCCCGACTTACAAATCGAATCTAGTGAATTACCATAATTATACTCTCAGACAACATAATCTCTATATCCTATTATCTCTTGATAATGTTATCTCACCTAACACAATCAATACATTCAATGTTAGACACTATATTACCTAGTTACTATACCAGTTTTTTTTTACATGTAAAATATATTCAATATTATACATTACATCTCTGTTAACGCTGTAAATAATTAGCCGTTATATTTATGATACCATTCTACCAGAGTTAATATAATCCGTTTGCCTTTTCATGTAAACTGTTATACCTGTAAACTTCGGTATATAAAAGCATACAAATAAATAAATAAATACATTTATTACTCTGTTTGTCAATCTAACCTATCACATCTTTCAGGTTCATGGTGATTTGGTTCAGTTCATCTGAATAATCACCCTTGAAAACCAACTCTGGAACGGGTGTCTCCCCAACATCCTCTTCAGTAAACACCGAAGCAAAGAAATCATTTAATCTTTCCATAATAGCCTTATTTTTTCTAAGTGTCCCTTAACCCCTCGATTATCTAACACTCCAACCGACTTCCTCGCAGGCTTTCTGCTTCGGATATATTTTAAAAAGCTTTTATTGTGAGTTTTTGCCTCTACAGCCAACTTCTTTTCAAATTCTCTTAGCCAGTGTTATCAATGTCTTACAGTTAACTTGCCAATGCTTATGTTTTATCCTATTTTCTTCTGATGGATCATACTTCCAATTTTTAAATGAAGATTGTTTGGCTACAACAGCCTCTTTCACTTCACTTTTTAGCCGTGCTGGCAATTGTTTGACTTTCCCTTCTACCTTTCTTAATGCGTGGAATATATATGGAACGTGCTCCTAGGATTTTTTTTTTTTTTAAACAATGTCCATGTCTGTTATACGCTTACTTCTGTAGGTGCACCTTTCAATTTTTTTATTTTTTTTTTAACTATTTTTATTATTTTATCAAAGCTTCCCTTTTGAAAGTTTATTGCTAGAGCCGTGGATGTACTTACTGTCCCCATTCTAGTCATTAATTCAAATTTGATCATATTATGATCACTATTGCTAAGCGGCCCCACCACCATTACCTCTCTTACCAAATCCTGCGCTCCACTGAGAATTAGATCTAAAACTGTTCCATCCCTTGACTGTTCCTGAACCAGTTGCTCCATAAAACTGTAATTTATTCCATCCAGGAACTCTCTCTCTCTAGCATATCCTGATGTTATATTTACCCAGTCAATATTGGGGTAATTAAAATCTCCCATTATTACCGCACTACCAATTTGGTTAGCTTCCCTAATTTCTCTTACCAGGTTACTGTCCGTCTCACCATCCTGGTCAGGTGGATGGTAGAATACTCTTATCACTATACTCTTCCCCAACACACAAGGGATTTTTACCCATAAAGATTTGATTGTGCATTTAGTCTCATACAGAATCTTTATCCTGTCGGACTATGCCATCCCGGACATAAAGCACCACCTCGCCACCAAGATGCTCGTCTCTGTCATTGCGATATAATTTGTACCCTGGTATAGCACTTATCCCGTTGATTATCCTCTTTCCACCATGTCTCTGAGATGCCAATTAAGTCTATGTCATTATTCACTGCTATACACTAACTCTCCCATCTTACTTCTAAAGACTTCTGGCATTAGCATGCAAACATTTCAAAGTATTTTTTTTTTTATATTAACATTCTGCTTTTCAGTTGATAGGGATAAATTGTAATCTTGTAGCTGAGGTGAGTGTTTAATTATAGGCACTTTGACTACTTTTATTATTGGAACCTGTTGGGATGTCCTTACTCTAATGCTTCATTAGTATCCTTTGAAGATACCTACCTCTGAACCATGCGCTGCTGAGCGACTGTCTGCTTTCTCCTTTGATTTAGTTTAAAAGCTGCTCTATCTCCGTTTTAAAGGGCAGCACCAGCAGCCTGGTTCCACCCTGGTTAAGGTGGAATCCATTTCTTCAGAAAAAAAAGACTCCCCCTTCCCCAACAGACTACCCAGTTCATACAAAACTGAATCCCTCTTCCTTGCACCATCATCTCATCCATGTATTGAGACTCTGGAGCTCTGCCTGCCTCTAGGGACCTGCGCATGGAAAAGGGAACATTTCAAAGATTGCCTCCCTGGAGGTTCTGGATTTCATCTTTTTACCTAAGAGCCTAAATTTGGCTTCCAGAACCTCCCCTCCCACATTTTCCTATGTTGCTAGTGCCCACATGTTCCACGACAGCCTCTCCTCTCCAGCAATGTCTAACATCCTATTCTAGGTGATGCGTAAGGTCCGCCACCTTCGCACCAGATAGGCATGTTACCAAGCGATCCTTACGCCCACCGGCCTACATTCCTAACAACTGAATCACCAACTATGACTTCCGACCTAACCTTCCCTCCTGTGCAGTAGCCCTGGGAGATACATCCTCTGTGAGAGAGGACAATACACATCCTCCATAGCAGAAAGTTAAGCTATACAAGCAGGGGACCCTAAAGCATGTCTGTGCGTGCAAGTATTTACACACAAATTTGAAGCTGAAATCCAGGAATGCCCATGCCCTGCACAGACCCTGCCCCTTTTTCGGAACTTTTCATTTGTGCATGTAGTGTGAGATACACACATACGTGGACATCTTTTAAAGTCAGCTGAGCGCTCAGTAGCCCAACATATTTGCGCATCTTCCGGTTTTGGCAAGTTCAGAGCTTTTAAAATTCATCTTTATGGTTCTGGTACTGGCTTTATTAGCCTCCTACATATCTACAAATGCCACAGTTTCATTATACCTACCAATAGAGGACAATCAATTGTTTGAGAGGGATTCCAGAAATGATGATACAGATGAAGGTCACTTTTTAGAAGTGAGAATGATACATTGCTACTTTATGACCAAAGCCATATCAGCATAGTTAGCTAATTAGAAACACTTTCACACACACTTACCCCCACCCACCCAGTTCTTCATGCTCATGGCAGCAACATCATGATAGGCCCTGGGGAAGACTGAACATCTGTATTTCAGCTGAATTAATTTGCTAGGCTGAGCCCAAGTCATTGAATGTTACAAGGTAGTGATGCAATTTCCAGTCATATTTATTTATATAAATGGAAACAAAAAAAAAAAAAAAGCCAAATTGATGACTTTCAATACAAGTTAAGCTTTTGAGTTTCTTTTTTATACAAACTTTAGCTTTTGCTACAGTAAGAAATTCCTTTTCAACCAAAATTAGTCAGTATTTAAAAGATGTGTTCTGTTTCATGCTATTTGAACTTGAAGAAAATATTGTTCAGCCACATAGACATGCATATGAACTCCATTTTCTTTGTATGTAAGCAGAGCAAGTAATTATATACAGGCAAGTTATACTTTAGAGACCTTTGTTTTCAGTCTTTGATAAATTCCTGGCTAAATAAAATAAGGTGTTATAATAAGAACAAAAATAGGAAGAATCAGAGGGAAAGGTAAATAGCATTTTTGTTCTTGTAATAAACACTAAAATTCCTAGGTAACTAAAATGAAAACTAAAAATGAAGGTCTCCACCTTTATTGGACTAAGACTCAACTGGAAATTAAAGGAAAGGAAATAAGATACCCTGCAAAATGGAAAAAAAATGTTTCATAAGTACAACCCCTGACAGCTAATTTCTTCAGCACCAAGGCTATTATAATCTTTCATTATATTAATTATGCAGCAGAATTGCATACTGTTCCAATCTCGTGCTTCGTATCAGCTAATGAATTTGAATCAGTCCAATCAGTTGCCAATTTATGGGAACATAAATTATTTTGTTCACATAAACGTTCATATAAGACAAAAATCACAATTTCATCTAAATTGCTTTGTAATGACTCTCACCTCATTTCCCTTCAGTAAAATCACTTCATCATTTTAGCCCTAATGAATTATATATTTCTTTCAAGTTTCTTCATTAACAAAAGGCAAATTGTGTTAGCTTCTGAAGGATCTGCCATGACAATCACTATAAAACTAATGTAAATTACTGTTCTGCTTCTTCACATAATCAAATGTGGCAACTGCAGAAACATAAGAACATCACTGGGCATCCGACACAAATTACAAGAGTTTCTAAAAACAGTGCCAATTTTTCTGGAGAATAACTTCATGGTAAGCTGAAATAGAAAAACATATGCACAGCCCTTTTTCTCCCCGATCTCGCAGGTAACACACACACATGGGAATTCTTGAAAGCGTCATGCCATTAGTCATCAGAATCCTACCTCAGCAGCTGAGAGCAGAGATACATTAAACTGCCAACACTTCTCCATATGTTTTATTTTGGTTTTTAAATTTTTTAAATGATTTCTTCTCCTTCCTCACAACACAGAGCACAGTATATAAAAAAAAATCTTCTGAGTTTCTACTTTACTGATATTGCTTTTAGAGCACATTGTTTGCATTTTAAAGAAAAAAAAAAAAAACTTGACGATTCAAGCTTACTCTTCCTACAGGAGAGTAAAAACCTTCAGAAGCATCTAAGAAGCCATATGGGGGATAAGATAACACATAGGAAAGTGCACAAAACATGGCTGTTCTATTAACAGAAGGTTCTGAAGATCTCACAAAAATCACAGCAGGAAAGCTAGAGGTTTTTCAATCCCATCAGAAAAATCTACAGATGGCTGTATAAGCCTTGCTGTGAAACCCTTTCTTTTTGACAATTACATGTTATCATTCAGATGAATGGATCATTAACTGTGAAAAAGAAAAATGGGGAAAAGGGGACGGAGCTGTTAAGTGTAATTTATAGATTCAGTAACAAATATTGTACATGGCCCTAATGTAAATTGGTATATGTCCATGTGTGCTACACTATAAATTAAAAAAAGAATGAATATAATATGCTCATGTTAGGAAATGAAATATTTTTGAATTTTCATAAATGCCTGTGAATTGGCATCTGTAAGAGTCAAAGAAGCAGGAAAAGGGGGAGAGGATAAAGAAAGGATAACTTACTTGGAAATGTTCTCCAGTGGCAGCACTGAGAGGAGAGGATCACCTTGCTGGTGGCTGGAAAGAATCAGTAAGTACTGCTTGGAGAAAATTTTAAAACGTAAAAGCATTGGGGAGAAGTAAATTATTGGGGTATATTATTTAATATGTTCGTGTATTTTGTTTTAAATAGGTAGTCAGGGAGATCATGTGATGCACTGAAGGGTACGGACATGGGAACCCTTCTCGGGGACTGATCCTCCTATCCAGTCCCATCCTCGCTAGCCAAATCAACAAATAGGGTCTCAGGCGTGACGCACACCTCTTACCTTGCTCACCCTACACATTTCTGCTGGAAATGGATTCTAGAGCAGCCAAAAGAGATAAGGAAAGAGAGAGACTCTGCTCAGTAGACCTGCCCGCTGAGGAAGATGGCAGCGGACCCTCAAGACCCCGTGCCGGCAGCAACGCTCGCCAAACTGAAAGCCGCGGTGGTAGAGGCTCTGGAACCAGAGCTAATCAAGATTTCAACCAAGCTTACTGAGCTCACGGTGGGCCTGGCGAGTTTCGAGCATCGGATCGGAGAGGTCGAGCAACGGACATCTGACAACAGATATGGCCTCCATACTGTATAGTCAGAGCTGGAGACCTTAAAGACCATGTTGCTCAAGCAAGGGGAGCATCTGGAAGACCTGGAAAATCATTCCAGGCGCTCGAACTTACGTTTTGTGGGACTCCCCGAATCTCTGACTGATGCTCAGCTGTCATCCTTCCTCGAAAGCTGGCTGACCCGTGAACTCTCCCTTGCTGATAAATATGGCCCCCTCCGTGTGGAGAGGGCACATAGGCTCAGGCCTAAGCGGCAAGAGGGGGAAAAGCCACGAGTCACAATTGCCAAGATACATACGGTAACTTCGCACATAAAGCTGAAATTCTTCAGGCCCTCTGTTAGGGTAAGACCGTACAATATGAAAATAAAAAATTTTAGTCTTTCAAGACTACTCAGCCGCTCTTTCAGCGCAACGGAGGGCCCTTGCAACAAACTCTGCAATTGGGCTCCACGCATTGATGATTTATCCAGCCAGAGTTCGGGTGCAAATGGCTGAGAGGGTTCGCTGGTTTACAGAGATTTCGGACATCCAGCACGTGATCGATGGGCAGGCAACGAGCAAGCCAGGGACACCTCCTCCCTCCAGCGCTGCAGTTCCCTAAACCAGAGTGATGTGCCTAATTTTGGATACCAGTGCCTTGGCCTGCCTGAGACATTTGGATTCAGCGGTTTTTCAATCCAGCACCGTAGAACTTTGTGTTAGCTGGGTTATAAGGTTCCCCGTTAGTCTGTGTCCAGTTTTTTCTATGGACGGATGGGCCTGTTTTGATGCCCCGAGACCCTAGCCTTTGCTATGCATTAGGCAGCAGTTGGTTTGTTTTTTTTTGCTATTGCCTGTGCGGCTCTACTTTAGTCTGTTTCACTTTGCTGGAGTTGGGACATTCACTGACTATAAATACATAGTTTTCTTTACATTTTATCACCGGATAGACCCTGTATTGGCCCTAACTTACATTCCTATGGTTTTTATTCTAGGCATGTATGCCCCACTTGTGCTTGGTTATATGGTTTCTCTGACATGGGGGCCAGGGCTGGCTGGGAGGGGAAGAAACAGATGCATAGTTGTGATCTCATTATGGTTACTTTCAATTGAGGGGGGGGAATCGGGGGGAGGGTCACTGTTACGTGCTATGTTATGTCATCTCACTGTCTGTTGAATCCACTTGGTCGCCCATCACTATGGTTACTATGGGGGGGGGGCCTTAGCTGGGAGGCCCCCCTTCTGCTTTCGCATCTCTCTATTTAGGCTGTGATGCTATTAAGTGATTAAATGATGTCTACCCAGACACGTATTCTTTCCTGGATCATCTGTGGGCTGCATTCCCCAATAAAGCGCACCGAAGTGTTAACTGCCCTTAAGCATAAAAAGGCAGACCTAGCTTTCCTGCAAGAGACACATCTCTCAGACCTTGAACATTTAAAGCTGCGCAGGGGTTGGGTGGGAGCTGTACACCATGCCACTGCTTCCACAAAATAAGTGGGTGTCGTTATCTCTAAACATCTCCCAGTTACAGTCCATACAGAGATCACGGACCCGCATGGCAGATATCTTATTTCAGTAGTAGAATTACACCATACCACTCTTATCCTTTGTAATTTATATGCCCCTAACGTTTATTCTCTGCATTTTTAAAGGAAATTTATGGGCATTTACTACGTTACATGAATCAGTTTTTGATTGTAGGAGGGGATTTTAACACCCCTAGGGATTCCTCTCTTGACACCTCTCACAAGACAGGGCCTCTCAGACCATCGAGCAAGGGCATAGCATTTTTAGAACGTGCATTACATCTTTCGGATACCTGGAGGACACTACACGCCACTGAAATATATTTCACCCATCTTTCGCGGGCGCATTCTACATTCTCCCAATTAGACTATTTTCTGGTGAGTACCCTTGCATTCTCTAAGCTGGGAGAGGCCAGAATAGAGGAAATAGTCATCTCCGATCATGCTCCCATTTGGATAGAGCTCGCAGGGGCCACTCACTCTCGAACTCCCCCCACTGTGGCGTTTCTCATACTACCTAGCCGACGATGTTCACATCCGTGAGTATCTTCACACCAAGTGGCAAGATTATGCCTCTCTTAAAACAAAGCCCATCTAGATGATCTGGTTTTGTTCTGGTACACAGCCAAGGCAGTCATTCGTGGAGACATTATCTCATACATATCTTATAGGCGCAAGATGTTGGACAAGCGCTTGCTATCTTTGACCGCGCAATTCAATCACGCTAAACGTGATGTGCTCCAGTCTAACACTGGTCCCAATCGAGAAAAGTTGCTTGTCATACAGACAGCGCTGAACTCCTTGATACAATGCTCAAAGAAAAGTATTACCAATACCGGCTTTTTCAGTATGGCAATAAGGCCGGTAGGATGATGTCTAATTTGCTAAAATCTGCCCGCACCTCTAGGCACATCACGGCGGTGCAATCACTCAAGGGTTGTGTGGTCAATGATACCCCCACTATATTAGCATGCTTCCGGGACTTCTACTCACCTCTATACACGTCTGAGGGCTGGGATTTCGATCAGTATGCCCAATTCTGTTCTCGAGTGGCTTTTACCCGGTTGACATCGGAACAACGCGTATGGTTGGATCGTCCCATTGAGGAGGCAGAGGTGAAGCTTATAATTCGCAACACGCATCGCTTCACAGTCCCAGGGCCAGACGGCTTTGTAGCAGAATTCTACCAAAATATGACGGACGAGCTCAGCCCCCCCTCTCCCCCTTAACTTTAAATGCCTTGGTCCAGTTTGGAAAATATCCAGCCTTTGTTAACTCTGTGCATATCACCCTGATCCCTAAACCAGGTAAAGACCCTCTCCTACCGGCTTCGTACCGCCCCATTTCGCTATTAAATTTCGATCAAAAATTACTTGCCAAGATTTTGGCAGACAGATTGGCCAACTTCTTGCCGATTCTAATTAACCCAGGCCAGGTGGGGTTCGTTCGCCGACGCTACAGCCTCACCAATATACGATTGGTGCTGACGGCTATGGCCTTGTGCCGTAGGGTGGGGGATTCTTTCTTGATCAGTTTAGATGCCAAGAAAGCGTTTGATCATGTTGAATGGGGCTGTGTGTTTCATCTTTTGCACTGCATGGGTTGAGGGGTTTTTTTCTCAACAGCATCCAGCTGTTATCACTAATGGCTCGCAATCCTCACTGTTCACGATAGGACGAGGCACCCGACAGGGCTGTCCCCTTTCCCCTCTTCTTTTTCTATTAACCCTAGAACCTTTGCTATTGTATCTCCAGCCTACCCAAAAGATACGAGGAATCAAATTCCAGAACACCCTATTTAAATATGCGGCATTCACGGACGATATCTTGATGTTTCTTATGGACCCCCAAAGGTCCTTGCCTACTCTACTGAAAGCCTTTCATAGTTTTGGAAGATTTGCTGGGTTACGGATCAACTGGGGGAAATCCGAGGCGCTCTGCTACCCGGATCTTCGGGACCACTGGTCGGGCCCCTTCCCCTTACATTGGGCAGAGGGTAAAATCTGCTACTTGGGTGTCTACCTCTCCAACGATCCTGCAGCCCTCTATCCATTAAATGTTCCACCTTTGCTCAACAAGTCTCAAGCTAAGCTGCAGGCCTGGCAAAACCTCCCGCTTTCACTCGGAGGGCACATTCATCTCTTCAAAATGATCATCCTCCCACAGTGGCTCTATCTTTATCAGAATCTGCCCCTTCAAATTAAAGAGAAGTACCTCCTAGATTTGGATAAAGACCTTCATTTCTTCTTATGTGGGGCAAGAAACCTCGTATTCCCCTAAAGACCTTACGGGATAGATGGGGTGAGCAGGTATGGGAGTTCCTGATCTTTCTCTGTACAACCTGGCCAGGAACCTCCGCCTGGTTCATGACTGGCTTTTGGACACATCCACCTACATCAATCTCGACGCTGACCGGGCATTGGTGACCCCTCTTCAGCTACGCTTTGTTCTCTAGGCGCCTACCCAAGACCTGCCTGAGGTGCTACGTAGTAATGTTTTATTGGAACCCCTTCGGTATGTGCCCATTTTTCACCGATACAAGGCAACCTCCTATTCACACCAGGATCCCAGTCCACGGTTTTTGGGCTGCTCAGGGTATTACATAGTTGGGGCATGTTCTCGATGAGACTGGGAGCCTTTCTGTATTTCCGCAATTAAGGGCACAATTTAAGCTACCGCCCATACATATGTTTTCCTATCTGCAGATCAAGCACTATGTTAACTCGCTGCCCCAAATCACCAAATCCCTCACCACCTTTCAGGTTATACACAAGGTGCTCCACTTAGATAAATCGCAACCCCTCTCCCTATCCACTGCTCACAAGACCCTGCGAGAGAAGGTTCAGGAATCTATGCTAGTTACGATGGAACAGGGATGGAATTTTTACAGTTACACCTTCAGAGCTTAAATCCTGCCTACAGCAAATCGAGGCTTTCTATCAATATGCACCATAGAGAAAATTTGCATTCCTGTGGCGGACATACCTCTCCCCTCAAAACTGTAGCGAAAATCTCTTCCTGTGCCACTGGAGTGTGTGTGCAATGTGGTGGGACCCAGGGTACTCTGTCCCACATGTTTTGGACATTCCCCTCATAAGGCGATTCTGGGCCCGCATTGCTAATTACTTGGCAGATCTACTTGGGGCTCCCTTGCCTTTTTCCCTGAAATTGTTTCTCTTTGGTTGCATCTCTCCATCAATATTTAGGGGATCTGATGCTCATCTGTTCCTCCAGAAAGCATGTTTGGTAGCAAAACGCATGATTCTCCTCTTCTGGAGGGAGAGGCTGCACCAACCTTTTGGATGTGGCGCAACGGTCTGCACCGCTTCCTACAGATGGAGAACCTGGCATTGAAGATATCTCCCCAGCACCAGCAGACGTTTCTGTAAATTTAGGACTGTTATATGCAAGCCCTACCCCATCATTCCAGGAGCCTAAACCTCAATGATTAACCGCAATGGACTCCTACTTCTCTTCTAATTGTTTCTTCTTAATGGAAGCGACCTGTGGACATAGTGCGTAGTTCAAGAGCTGTGACCCCTGGGGGAGTGTGTATGTGTGTGTGTGTGTGTGTGTGTGTGTGGGGGGGGGGGGGGGGTTGCTTTTGAGGATTAATGAAAAGCTGTATAAATTAAACTGCATGGCCAGCAGGGGTGCATAAGTGTTCCTGCACCCCGACCTGGATGGTTGTTCAATTTTGATGTTTGCAATAAAAATCATTGAAACTAAAAAGGTAGTCAGAAAGTCAGGCAAAAAACAGTTTGTGTGTTTGTATTTCTTAACCCTCCCACCCCTAGCGCATCCTTTAATTTATAGGCAGGTGTCAAATTCACACTTTAAAAAAAAAAAAAAAATCAGCCTTTAAACTTAAACTCAGAAATTCCCCATGCCTTATCAAGAGTTTGATCATTCCCTTGTAGGTCACTACCAGATATATAGTGAATATATTAATACATTTACAGGACCCTAATTAGACACATTCCTATTTCCATAGCAACCTAAAACTTAACTAGGAACCCATCAAATGTAAGATAAAAGCAGCAGTCCAGCAGCAAGATGGGGGGGTCTCCCAGTCTTTTGCATCGAGTGTCACATGTATGATTTTTTTTTTTTTTACCTGCCGGTGAGAAGTATGCGTGCATCTGATGCAAAGAGCTCCTGTCTCTCAGAGAATGAGTATGATCTCTGGAGACTAGAGTGGCAGACCTGGAGGAGCTGAGGCAGACAGAGAGGTATATAGATGAGATCTTCAGGGACATAGTAACTAAGTCCCAACTCCAGTCTGGCATCCCTGGTGCTGCCTCATGATCGGAAAGCATCAACCTAGTGCAGTAGGAAATAATCCTGTAACAAGGACCTGCTCTCCTGGTGGTCCATTGTCTTCTTGCACTGAGAATAGGTCTCCCAGGGCTTCTGCCAAGGAGGGAAGGGTTAGGTCAGCCATCATAGTTGGTGATTCGATTATTAGGAATGTAGACAGCTGGGTGGCTGGTGGGCATGAGGGTTGCGCCTGGTAACATGCCTAAGTGGTGCGAAGGTGGTGGACCTCACGCTTCACCTAGATAGGATTTTAGACAGTGCTGGGGAGGAGCTGGCTGTCGTGGTACATGTGGGCACCAAGACATAGGAAAATGTGGGCAAGAGGTTCTGGAAGCCAAATTTAGGCTTAGGGTAGAAAGCTGAAATCCAGAACCTTCAGGGTAGGATTCTCTGAAATTCTCCCTGTTCCACACACAGGTGCCCGAAGGCAGGCAGAGCTCCGGAGTCTCAATGGGTAGATGAGACAATGGTGCAAGAAAGAGGGATTCAGATATGTAAGGAACTGGGGAAACTTTTGGGGAAGGGGGGAGCCTTTTCTGAAGGGATGGGCTCCACCTTAATCAAGGTGGAACCAAGTTGCTGGTACTAATTTTTTAAAAAGGAGACAGAGCAGCTTTTAAATTAGAACAAAGGGGAAAGCAGACAGTCGTTCAGCAGCGCATGGTTTGGAGGGAGGTATCTTCAAAGGATACTAATGAAGTATTAGAGTTATGGCATTCCAACAGAGAGGTTCCAATAAGTAATGCAGTCCAAGTGCCTAAAATTAAAAAATCACCTGAGCTAAAAGATTCCAATTTATCCCTGTCAACTGAAAAGCAGAACGTAAATACAAACAAACTCACTTTGAAATGTCTGTATGCTATTGCCAGAAGTCTAAGAAGTAATATGGGAGAATTAGAGTGTATAGCAGTGAATGACAGACTTAATTGGCATCTCAGAGACATGGTGGAAAGAAGATAGTCCATGGGATAGTGCTATACCGGGGTACAAATTATATCACAATGACAGAGGAGCATCTTGGTGGCGAGGTGGCGCTTTATGTCCGGGATGGCATAGAGTCCAGAGTCCAAGAGATCTTACATGAGACTATATATACACACAATTGAATCTTTATGGGTAGAAATCCCTTGTGTTTTGGGGAAGAGAATAGTGATAGGAGTATACTACCGTCCACCTGGCCAAAATGGTGAGACAGACACTGCAATGCTAAGAGAAATTAGGGAAGCTAACCAAACTGGTAGTGCAGTAATACCTGGAGATTTCAATTACCCCAGAATTGACTGGGTAAGTGAAACATCAGGGCATGCAAAAGAAAGTTAGTTCCTGGATGGAATAAAAGACAGTTTTATGGAGCAACTGGTTCAGGAACAGACGAAAGGGAGCAATTTTAGATCTAATTCTCAGTGGAGCTCAGGATTTGGTGAGAGGTAATGGTGGTGGGGCCACTTGGCAATAATGATCATAATATGATCAAATTTGAATTAATAACTGGAAAGGGGACAGTAAGTAAATCCATGGCTCGAGCACTAAACTTTCAAAAGGGAAACTTTGATAAAATAAGAAAAATATTTAGAAATAAACTGAAAGGTGCAGCTACAAAAGTAAAAAGTGTGCAACAGGCGTGGACATTGTTAAAAAAATATTATCCAAGAAGCACCGACCAGATGTATTCCATTCATTAAGAAATGTGGAAGAAAGGCGAAACAATTACCAGCATGGTTAAAAGGTGAGGTGAAAGGCTATTTTAGCCAAAAGATCTTCATTCAAAAACTGGAAGGATTCATTAGAAGAAGATGATAGGATACAGCATAAGCATTGGAAAGATAAATGCAAGATAAATGCAAAAATGTTGCTAATTTAATGTTCATTGTAAACAGAGGTAATGTTTACTAACGAGCCACAGTATATAAAAACCCTTAAATAAAGACATTAATAAGAGAAAATTTGAAAAGAAATTGGCCATAGATGCAAAAACTCACAACAAAAACTTTTAAAAATATGTCTGAAGCAGAAAGCCTGCAAGGGAGTCTTGTTGGACTGTTGGATGATCAAGGGGTTAAAGGCACACTTAGCAAAGATAAGGCCATCATGGAAAGATTAAATGATTTCTTTGCTTCAGTGTTTACTGAAGAGGATATTGGAGAGAGACCCATTCCGAAGAAAGGTTTCATGGGTGATGATTCAGATCAATTGAATCAAATCACGTTCAACTTGGAAGATGTGGTAGGCCTGATTGACAAACAAAAGTAGTAAATCACCTGGATCGGATGGTATATATCTCAGGATTCTGAAAGAACTATACAATGAAATTTCAGACCTATTAGTAAACATTTATAGCCTATCCTTAAAATCATCCGATGTACCTGAAGATGGCCAATGTAACCCCTATATTTAAAAAGGAATCCAGGGGTGATCTGGGAAACTATCATCCGGTGAGCCTGACCTTCAGTGCTGGGAAAAATCGTGGAAATAAAGAATAAAATCACAAAACATTTAGATAGACATGGTTTGATGGGACACAGCCAGCATGGATTTACCCAAGGGACATCTTGCCTCACAAATCTACATTTTTTTGAAGGGGTGAATAAACATGTGGCTAAAGGTGAACTGGTAGATATGGTGTATTTGGATTTTCAGAAGGCGTTCAACAAAGTCTCGGCATGAGAGGCTTCTAAGAAAACTAAAAAGTCATGGGATACGAGATGATGTCCTTTTGTGGATTGCAAATTGGTTAAAAGACAGAAAACAGAGTAGGATAAAATGGTCAGTTTTCACAGTGGAAAAAAGTAAACAGTGGAGTGCCTCAAGGATCTGTACTTGGACTGGTGCTTTTTAATATATTTATAAATGATCTGGAAAGGGGTACAATGAGTGAGGTGATCAAATTTACGGACAACACAAGATTATGCAGAGTAGTTAAATCTCAAGCAGATGGTGATGAATTGCAGGAGACCTTGCAAGACTGGAAAACTGGGCTTCCAAATGGCAGATGAAATTTAACATGGACAAGTGCAAAGTTATGCATACAAGGAAAAATAACCCTTGCTGTAATTACACAATGTTAGGTTCTATCTTAGGAGTTACCACCCAGGAAAGAGATCTAGGTGTCATAATGGATAACACATTGAAATCGTCTCACCAGTGTGGAGATCAAAACAACAAACTGAATGTTAGGAATTAAGAAGGAAATGAAAAATAAAACTGAGGATATCATAATGCCTCTGTATCGCTCCATGGTGAGATCATACCTTGAATACTTTGTGCAGTTCTGGTCACCGCATCTCAAAAAGGATATAGCTGTACTTGAAAAAGTGCAGAGAAGGGCAACCAAAATAAGGGGCATGGAATGGCTGCCCTATGAGGAAAGGCTAAAGAAGTTAGGGCTGTTCAGTTTGGAGAGAGACAACTGAGGGGGAATATGATAGACGTCTACAAAATCATGAAAGAACTTGAGCAAGAAAATTTAAACCAGTTATTTACTCTCTCAGATAATAGAAGGACCAGGGGGCACTCCATGAAGTTAGCAAGTAGCTCATTTAAAACAAATCGAAGAAAAGATTTTTTCACTCAGCGCTTAGTTAAGCTCTGGAATTCACTGCCAGAGGATGTGGTCACAGCAGTTAGAGTAACTGGGTTAAAAAAAAAGATTTGGATAAGTTGCTAGAGGATAAATCCCTAAACTGCTATGATGATAATTAATAAGCAATTATTGGAGGAAAAAAATCAGCAGAACCAGGGGTCAAAAAAATCAGCAGAACCAGGGGTCACGATTTGAAGCTCCAGGGAGGAAGATTCAGAACCAATGTCAGGAAGTATTTCTTCACGGAGAGGGTGGTGGATGCCTGGAATGCCCTTCCGGAGGATGTGGTGAAGACCAGAACTGTGAAGGACTTCAAAGGGGCGTGGGATAAATACTGTGGATCCATAAAGTCAAGATGCTGCCAATGAAGAGTGGGTGACTCGCCAGAATGATGGCTACTGCCTGGAGTCAATACCCTTATTAAATAAACATACACATGCTTACTGTGACTCCAACATCGCTCTAAGCTTCAACAACAAGAGGAAATGTGGAAAAAAGGATTTGCACTCACAAAGAGGGGAGTAGCTGGCTTGTTACGGCGGTTACTACCCCGAATCAAAAAAGCCTGATACTTCACTTTCAATGCATATACAGCATAGTTCTCTGATTCAAGGGCAGGGGAGAAGAAAAACTGATACTTCACACATCCAGCAGAGCTCTCTGCTTCAACGGCAGGGGAGAAGAAAAGAGGGTTCGCACTCACAAAGCGGGGAGTAACTGGCTTGTTACGGCGGTTACTACCCCAAACCAAATGTGCCTGATACTTCACTTTCGATGCACATCCAGCATGGTTCTCTGCTTCAACAGCATGGGAGAAGACTGATACTTCACGCATATCCAGCATAGCTCCCTGCTTCAACAGCAGGGGAGAAGAAAAACAACCAATAAGGGCTGTATAACAGTCTGGGTAAAACAAATAAGCATGGGTGTAGCTTGCTTATTGCGGCGGCTACTACCCCTAACGAATCAAGCTAGATATTTCACTTGATGCAGCTCCATCACTGCTCTCTACATTAAAGGTGGGGGTGGAAGGGAAATAGAACCAAGAGCTAAGAGAAACAGATAAGTATGAGAGAAAAAATGTGTGAAGCTTGCTGGGCAGACTGGATGGGCCATTTGGTCTTCTTCTGCCGTCATTTCTATGTTTCTATTCATCAGCTATTTTGAAATTATTTTATTTGTATGATTTTATAATTATGATTAATGATTTATATATCTTGATTTTATTGATTTGTTTCACGAGGAATGGTGAAATTTTTGTTTTTCCATTGTTACACTGTATAGAGTCTGGCATGATGTGTTTTACAGTTCAGTTTTTGTCTGCACATTTCTATTTATACTTTATGTGGCTTTATTCTGTATTTGGTGAGGGTCTGTCTCTGCTCTGTGTGTATGACCATGGTGAGAGATTCTGCTAGTATAGGGATCTATAGCAATCAGGTTTGTTTTGTTTCCTCAATAGGTGGTGTATTGGTTTTCTAGGACCCAGTGTAATATTTACCCTTGTTTTTTCACAGGTAGGGTTATTGTTGTTTGAGTCCTTGCAGTATAGATTTTGCGTGTCTTTTTTGTGGGGTTTTGTGTTAGTTCACAATGTGCCTGGCAGTGGAAGGTGTTTGTGCTGCTGTTACTGTGAGGTGACACCAGGATTTGAAAATATCTTTTAGTATGATGAGCTGTAAGGGAAACATCCAAGCTCCATTGTTTGGGGGAATTTCAGTGGATGCAGAGAGTTACAGAACTGGAGGTGCAGGATTTATATTGACATTCTGTCCCTTCCTATATATTCCAGACTTCACTCTCATAGCCACATAGAATTAGTTGAATGAGGCTATCAAATAATTTTATAGTGTGAAATTGGCCAGCTTTTTAAAATTACGCAGAAGACCCTTTGGACTTTTTTATTAACACTATTTTTTTATAACTAATTTTAAAGCAGGATCCATGCTATAGTGTGGGTGTGATGAAGAAATGTCATTTTTGACTCCCCCCCTCCAACAATTCTTCTGTCTAGAGACGCCACTGATTTTCTGTGATCTTAAGCATTAGTACAATAGGATTAAGGGGGGGGGGGATGCTGGAGAGGCACACAAATGCATTGACCCCCGGGCGCCGGAGACCCTTGGTGCGCGCCATATGGGGCCGCAAGCGGTGGCAAAGAGGAGTGGAGAAATGGCAGGCCGCGAGCAGTGCCTAACCTGCTTGTGAACCAGAAAACCACACAGTCAGCAGGCGTGATCGAGAATGAGGTAGGAGTCGGGGCCGAGACTGGGGGGTGGCGGCACGACCTGGGAGGGGGGGGGGGGCGCAAGGGAGAAGGCTCGCCTAGGGCGCCAAATCCCCTTGCACCGGCCCTGGTGCAAGGGGACCCAACAGTTTGCCCAGGCATGGTCTGCACCAAGGCAACGGTAGCATAAGGTAATGTCTCTCACTGATGGACATGAATTATCACAGATAAAGTTCTTAAACCCACTCCTGTCTGTTTCTTTTCGCCAATACCTTGAGAAGGTAAATATGAGAATTTTTTTTTGTATGTAGCATTTAAAAGTGCAGTTAGTACTGCAGAGACAGAGATGTAATTAAAGAAGATAGATACTGAAGAAAAAGAATGAAAAATTAAAGATATTAGAAAAATTATCTGTAGACATGTGTCCATGATATGCACAGACAAAAATGACTGAGGAGGTTCACGAAGCAACACCCATGTGGGAATTCCCACACTCCTTAGTAGAGCTCAAAGCTCTACTAGCTAGGAGAAATGAGTCCGTTCCATGCCATCGGATGACATCACCCACGTCATGGCTAATTCAACCTGCTTATTGACAGAAATCAAACCTGTCACTCAAAATCTGTTTCCATCCATTGCAGTCAAGTGATCAATTGTGTGGATTACTATTTGCTGATGATTTTCCATTCAATTTCTTTAATCTATTTGTGACGCAGATTACATTATTGTTCTAGAAAAATTATTAGCAATGCAAGTTTGGGGTTAAAGTTCAGAAAACACAATTTAATACAGTGAGGACTGGCTTATAACTACAATAGATTATTCATTATAAAACAGTTTTTGTCAGACATAAGAGCTCAACACTCAGGGTTAAGCAATCTATATAATATGCAATGGGCACTACAGAGACAGTCAGTTATGTAATTGGACTCTAAAATGTCTAGAATTACTGGGCTGCTCAATGTCAATGTTAGTTGAATTTGGTCACTTTCAGTATGAACCATGCTTGAGTGCCAGGAGAATTAACAATGAATGCCCGTTTCCCATTGGTTTACCATCAACAGGCTATCATTTCAGACTGGTACCAAGATAAGAAAGCAAATATAAAACACAAAAAGAACCAAAAGAAAAGGAAAATAAAGAAGGCAGTTCCTCTCCAAATGCTAATAATCCATTTTATTACTTCAGTTAACTTTAAATACCTTACTTCTGCCTATAGAATTTAACCACAAATTTTGGTCAAAGACAACACTACATAGTGCAATATTACTAGACAATGCAGTCCCAGTTTGGTGTTTTTATTTTTATATTTATTTGATACACAAGTTTTCAGTTCCCTCTGGATGCATGAAAATAGACAAGAGGCAAAAAGCAATAGCAAATAGCAAATTAAGGAAAAGCATAGCATGGCAAGCTACTAGAGGAAAGGGAAAGCATATTGGATGAAGCCTGGTGAGGGAAAGAATACCATCATTCCATAAAAATGAATATCAACCATTCTTTAAGAATTTCTCCATTCCATCCAGCTAATTCACAATATAAACAGTAAGGTCAATTATAAAAGGGAACATAACTTTGGGAGACAGATGCCAAAATTGGCCCATTTGAAAACTGACTGAGGTTGATAGCCTAAATTTAGGTTCCTAAAAAGTAGGCGGATCCAGAGTAGAGAAAGGAAGTTAGGTGCCTAGGTAGTAAAACCTTATATGGGGAGGTGGAGGGAAGAGGGGGCTACCATGTATTCATATTACCTCTCCAGCTTTTGCACTCTCTTTAGTTCCTTTATGAAGGGCTGCCCAGGTATCTTCATACCTAACAAGACAAAAGAAAAATATTGTAACTGATTAAAAATTCATCCATGAAGCACTGTTTCAATTATAGGTCTAAACTATTTATATATATTACTACTACAAATTCCAGTTTCAAAAAAATCCTATTTGTAGGGGTATGGGAATCAAATGTACTAAATTGATGGGGGAGGGGGAGGGAGATCTAAAATATAAGTAGCACACAATCTCATATTCTATCAAGTCCAATACATCATCCTTTACACTCTCCCTCTCTCTCTCTTCTAGGAAGTGAATCTACTCTCATGTACTGGGTCAACATGACTTGAGCAAGTCATTTTATGCATACCTTGCTTACAGATGTCTAGAACAATGTTCCTCAAGCCAGTCCTGTACCCCAGCCAATTCGTTTTTCAGGATATCCACGGCGAATATGCATGAAAGATTTGCATGCACAGCCTCAGGTGTACGCAAATCTCTCGTGCATATTTGTTATGGATATGCTGAAAATCCGATTGGCGAGGTATACCCCAGGACCAGATTCAGAAACACTGTTCAAGGACATTAAAATACATCAAATACAGGCCACGCCACAGACTTAGTGACAAGGTTGAAAGACAAGACAGTGTTAAGATACCACATCAGCATGAATCTTTTCTCCAACATAGAACACAGCTTTATGGCGGTTATGTGCTCTTGGCACACATGTTTTACAGTATTAACATCTTTGCAATTTACAGTCTTCTGCATATGCTGTGCTGTCTGTCCCAGAGCAATGCTGGATACTGGGATTTTGTAGTCCAGTGCAATCAATGCAGTTCTGATTGGCCTGATCAGAATATTGTTATTTTGGAGTCTTCATTTGATCAGGGCACTATCCTTAGGAAGGTTCACAGCTTTGCCTATGCATTTAAATCTCGCTGCATATGCTTCTTGTTGTGCACAGCATAGAATGGAACTCGCTGCTTGGTAAGTTCATTGTTAGAGAAGCTTCCAGCAACAATGCCAGTAATGGCAGGTATCTGGTTTCCTATTAACTGGTTGATGAAATTAAAGCGTGATTATGAGAAGTGCTGTCTTTCCTTAGTGCTACCCATGTTGAGAATCATGAGAAGCGTTGAGCTCCCAGATTACTCTCATAAACAAACACTGGTGGCAAGAGCTATCTTTCTTGGATGAACTTCTGCATCAGATTCAGGGTTCACAAGCTCAAAGGAGCTCCCAGGAGTTGTGTGATCAGATTTTAAAAGGAAATCTGTCCCCGTCAACCATATTGTCTTTGTTAGACAGGATGCTGGTATAATTCTTGTGGCATGACCTGCTGGGTTCTGGTGAGTAGGCACATAATGCCATTGTTCTGGACATGTTGACTTTCATATGTGCTCAATTCTGTTGCTGACATATACATAAAATCTCCTATTCTGGTTATGGATGAGCCCAATGCTATTTTATTATCAGTGTAGAAGTTGAGTATATTTACTGGAATATCTATTTTACTTGTCATCAGCTCTGTCACCTCTACTGCTAATACTACTCCACACAACTCTAGACATGGAATGGTGTGATTTGGTTGTGGTGTCAACTTGGCCTTGCCAAAGATAAATCACACTAAGTGTTCCTTCTGCATCTGTTACTTTCAAGAAGGCCACAGCGGCTTTTGATTTTCAGATGTATCTGAGAAGATGCAAAGTTCTTTGCAGCAAGCAACACTAAGTGGTACAGAAATATATGTACGTGGAATGCGGAGCTGCTCATGAATTTTTGGGGAATCTTTCCAATTCTTCTATTATTGTCTTAAGTTGAATGCCCCACTGCCTACAAAACTATCTGTACCTAATGAAAGTTCTCTTAGCAGAGATCTGCCTTGGAATTGAGTCCTGGAGTTGAAGACTATTCAAATCTGACCTAGTTTCTGAGATTGTTACACTCCAAAAGTAGGTAGATAACACTTCATTCTTTTTCAAAAGTAGAGCTAGCTCTGCATGACCATTGGACAACATGTCTTGCATAAAGATTACAAAGTGTTGTTTCGTCTCATGTAGCTAAGCAAATCATGAAAGAACTTGATTTCTATTTTTAGGAAGCCAAGGTCTAGGTGTCCAAACTGGTAGAGGAGCCACTCAGCTGTTTGATTCATCTTTAAAGAATTCTTTGTTCATGATTTTTATGAACTCTGTCTTCTATAGAAAGAGTGGATTTATCATCATCTTTTGTAACCTGGAACATTGAGTTCCCCTGGTGTTCTCCCAAGTCTGCTGGAGAGATAATCTGGCAAGTGGTTAAGTCAGGGCTCAGTTCCTCTTAACCAGGAGCCTCTTTAATGCATAGGGGATTAGAACATGGCTCAAATAAGGAAGTGTGCCCATTCATTCACCAAGACACTCATGGCATTCACATTGACACTTGGTCTTTTTATGCTGTTGTAGTAGACATCGCCTATCATCTATTCCTAAGGCAAGTCTATAGGTGTCAAGGAGTGTCATGTGGACTAGCACATGACTCCTGAACTCTACTCAATGGCAATAGAATTTCAGCATCTGGATCCAAAGGTTGAAGTTGGTTGACTATAGGTTTTTAATGAGTATTATTATTATTATTATTTTTAATTTTTATAGACCGAAGTTCTTGTAGGAACTACAAATCAATCCGGTTTACATACAACTTTTAAATGCCCAAAAAGAGTAGTGGGCTTTACATAGAACAGTTGAACAATAAAACAGGTAACAATAGAACTAACAATAATGCTGGAACAAATAGAATAGATAACCAATTAAACATAGTAATATAGTAATAAATATTATATAGAAAATAAATATAAAAGAGATAGAGTAAATGGAGTGTGAGTACAGTATAAATACAAAAGATGAAAGAGCTCAAAAATTAAGGTACAGTTGAAAAAAATCGTAATAGGAAAAACAGTGAGATAACCCATGATTTGGGTTAAAAGACTTGATTAGGTAGCATTAGATGTCTGGGAAGGCTTGACGGAAAAGCCATGTTTTTAGCTTTTTTTTTTTTTTTTAACTCCTGATGACTTGGTTCTAGTCTTAGATCTGGGGGGAGCGCATTCCATTGGTGGGGGCCTCCTGAAGATAGTGCTCTTTTGCTCAGTGATGATTTTACCTGTGGGGCTTGCAATGTGCCTTTGTATGTGCTTCTAATTGGTCTGGATGAAGTATGAGGTTGGAGTTGGGTGCTTAACATGATCGGAGCAAGATTGTATGTTGCTTTGTGAATAATTGTGAGCACTTTATAGAGGATCCTGTGGTTAATAGGAAGCCAATGTAGGTTACGAAGGATTGGAGTGATGTGATCTCTTTTATTAGAGTTTGTAAGTATTCTGGCAGCGGCGTTTTGAACCATTTGTAAGGGTTTGATGGTATTTGAGGGTAGACCGAGAAGGAGGGAGTTGCAATAATCGAGCTTAGATAGTATGATGGATTGAAGTACTAGCCGGAAGTCAGAGAAGTGAAGGAGGGGTTTTAGCTTTCTGAGGACTTGCAGTTTGTAAAAGCAGTCCTTTGCGGTATTGTTTACAAACTTTTTTAGGTTTAGATTGTTGTCTAGCCAGGCTCCAAGATCCCTGACGTCTGGTGAGAACTTGCTAATTGAGTTTGGTTGAGAGGAGCTTGAAGAGATGGTGAGGGGATCTTGGGAGATAATGAGCATTTCGGTTTTGTTGGCATTCAATACTAAATTGAGGCTTGAGAGTAAGTCTTTAATTGGCTGTAGACAGTCATTCCAGTAGCTGATCGTTTTTTGAAGGGATTCTGAAATCGGGATAAGGATTTGGATGTCATCTGCGTAGAGGTAATGGATAAGCTTGAGGTTTGAGAGCAGGTGGCAAAGAGGGAGGAGATAGATATTGAAGAGGGTGGGTGAGAGTGAAGATCCTTGAGGGACTCCTTGATCTGAAAGAACTGGAAGCGATTCCTTGTTGTTTATCCTGACTTTATAGAATCTGTTGCTTAGGAAGGACTGAAACCAACTGAGAGCTGAGCCTTTGATACCTATGTTGGCTAGTTGGTCTATAAGTATGGTGTGTTTTACCGTATCAAAGGCAGCGGATAGATCTAGAAGAATAAGGAGGTAGGATTAGAGTATTATATTGAGCAACTTCTGTTGTGGTAATTTCATTCCTGTTGTCGGGTATCTGGTGACTTTCGACGAGCGTAGGTAAATTTACCATCTATTGCTTCTATGACATACCTGCTTGCTCTTCTCCCAGTCAGTTACTCGTACAACCCCTGCAGAGGTTTTGAGACTATAGGGAGAGTAATTATCATGGACCTTAAACAAGCCAAAGGGTTTATGACCTGCCAAAAGAACTATTGTTTTCTTCATCTATGACACACATTTTAACCGCTTTTTCAGGTTGCTCTCTAGAATAGACTTTGGCTAAGCATATCTTGGTGCAGATCTTCTACTGCAACCTCTTCCACACACTTGTGTTCATTTTGGCGTACCATCAGGTTCAGGTACTTGTTCTGACTGTCTCCCCGCTGTGGCTTAACTCAAAAGTCAGGGTTTCCAGGGGCTTAGATTTTACCTTGTCAGGGTGTAGAGCGAGGATATGTTGGTCACTGTCACACTCTGTGCAGTTGATATTCACTTTATAGCCTTTTGCCATGTGATTAGATGAAGAGCAACACCTATAGCAAATTCTGTACTTTTTCAGTAGTTATGCTTTAGCAAAGGTTTCTCCCTAAAACCTCAACATTTTTGGAGAGGATGAGGTTTCTTGTGCATCGGGCATTGTTGATTTGGATCCTCTGTTTAATCTGTAGCAGGAAGAGGATCAGAGGGTGTGGATACTATGGGCAACACCTCCGTCTTATTCACAGATATAGTAATTCTAGCAGCTGTTTGTACATATCTTAGGTAGCCTCCAGTGTTAGTGATGCATATTCTCTGTGAATATTATATAAGAACAGCACAGTTAGCAACACAAGTTAGTCGAATGATGATGAATGCACCTATTTTAATGTCACAGCAAGGGGGAGAGGTGGGTACCTGAGCCAAGGGGGGGGGGGGGGTGTTGGACTTGGTGCCAGGTGCATCACAGTCCACGTCAGAAGTGTACTGGTGCCTTGGGTGGCGCATGGCGGTTCATCCTTACACCTCAGGAGGCCCTCCTTGCTTGGGGACAAGGAGGGGAGGGGGTCGGGTTAGATGCTACCTTGCTTGGTATTACAGTGGGCAGCAGAAGTGGGGGAATAGCTTAATTTAGCAATTACAGTATATTGTTTGTAAATTCAGAATTGCAACTTCTGGATTCATGGCATACTTTTCACCCTTTGGAAAAAGATTTTACCCATCTATCTAGAGCACATACCACCTTGTCTAGATTAGACTATTTCCTTTTCTCTAAAACACAGTCTGTCTCTGGTAGATGACTCAGGCATTGGAGATATTAAAATCTCAGACCATGCACTCATTGAGATAATGTTGACTGGGTTAGGGGGGAAGGCCGGCCCCCTTGCAATGAAAATTTCCCTTTCATTTAGCAAAAGATACAGATTTTCAAGACTATTTGAAACAAAAATGTGTGTGTGTGTGTGTGGGGGGGGGGGGGGGATTATGTAACTCACAAAATGGGACTCATTTTGAAGACTCACCAATTCTAGCATGGTATACGGCAAAAGCTGTCTTACGGGCAGATATAATTTCTTTAAGTTGGAGGAGAAAGGCCATGGATAAACAATTACTGACTTTGGAATCTGTACTTCATAAATGTAAACTGAAGCTGGCTAGGGCAAATACAATGCCCAACCGGAAGGCTTTTCTTTCTGCACAAGCAGCATTAAACAAAGGATGATTGGTGTAAAAGAAGCCTTTATTGAAACTAGCCCGACTCTGGCCGAGTTTCGCTCTCGCAGGAGCTGCCTCAGAGGCTGTTAAGGGCAAAATACAGAAATTAAAATAAAAGTACACATATACATGACACATGAATGTATGACAATTTAAGTTATTATTTATGTATGTCATACATTCATGTATGTGATAGGTGAGATGGATCAGGACAGAGAGGCTCACAATGTGAGAGGGATAGTAGCCAAGAGAAAAGCACCAGTAACTAAACTGCACAATTTTGAAATTCCAGAGGCCCTTGTTTATCTGCCACCACATTTCTAGAAGAGTCTGGATTCTCCCCCCCCCCCCCCCGAAGTGAGGGATAACTTGTTTAGAGGAATCAAAAACTGGGTCCAGATTTGGGCTGGGCCTGTGGCGTGGTTTCCAGTTGATGACATTCCTGCTGTCAAGGTTTGGCCAGAAGTAACTGCTGACACTGTGCTTGAAGAGGTGGTACACGATACTGCTGAAAAGATCAGCAATGCCATCTGTGGAAGTATGATGGCTTGTACTTGAAATAGCGTCTCAAAAGAGATGGGTGTTTGGGAGCTGTCAAGAGATTGCACTATCTTCTAATCTTTATTCTGAGCTATTGCCTTGTTGGGCTTTTCACCAAAATAGTTTGTCACCTAAACAAGGTCAGCCAACTTCTCATGAACATCTTCACATGTGCTGCTTGCTCTAAGCCAAGACCCATGTTGAGCCTTGACTGAAGCTGAGGACATATACAAAACAGATTGAATGACTCTTACACAGATTTGAGGTGATGACTGATGCCCTCTTCTGCAGTCCAAAGTGGTTGGGGGGGGGGGGGAGGGGGCAATAAAAAGTACCACATTCAGGCTGTAGAAAAGGATTTAACTATATGCAACATACTACGCCATATAAAACTGGTGGATAGTAATGTCAGTGGAAAGCATAGCAGTTTGAAAAAGATTTTTTTGTCATGTAGTCTATGATCTTTCCTGGGAGGTGAATTTGAGTGAATTATGGGGGGGTTTTTTTTGCTTTTTTTCATAGCAGACTCAACCACTACGAACTGGTGTGGTAGTTGGATGCCACCAAATCCTGGATGCTTCAGAACTCTATATTTAAAGGTCACGTTTCCTTGCTGCCCGCCTAACATCATCTTTGCTCGCTACTCAGCAATGTCTATCACTGCTATTTTGTCAACACCGGGGACACTCTTAGCTACTTACAAAATTCTACTGAGAGCAGTAGACAATTCACATTCTGATAAATGTCCTCTTTGTTAAGGAACCAAAAGATCTGTAGTCAGATAACTGCATGGGAGCAAAACTCAGATCTCTTAGTAAGCATCTGCTTTACTACTACTTTTTTGGATAGAGGTCAAGAATGCAAAACTTCACTTAGATTTTCATTCAGTTATCTGAAGTCTCTCTAAATCAGGGGTCGGGAACCCATGGCTCGCGAGCCAGATATGGCTCTTTTGAGGGCTGCATCTGGCTCGCAGACAAGTGTCGCCACACTTTCCCGCTGACCCAGCTGCTCCCCGGTCCTCCTCCGCCCGGGATTAAAATGCTGTCAGCCCGGGCGGAACGCGGCAGGACAGCTGGAGTCAGCGGCACCGGCGTGCTCTCTTCTTTCCCCCCCCCCCCCCCGGAAGAGAAAGTGAAGAGTATCGGGTGCGTGCGCGGCAAGAAGAGGCCACGCTGGTGCGCTCGGCATCGGCCCGAAGAAAAGAAGACTGCAGCGCGACTCGGAGGAAAATGAAGAGCTTCAACCGCGGCCGATGGGACTCCGCCTCCGCGAGGGCTGAAAATGAAGAGGTTAGCGTTTGGAGGAGGCTGCTGCTGCCGCGAGTTCCCCAGGGTGGGGGTGAGAGAGAGTGAATGAGCGAGCAAGCATGTGTGTTTGCTCGCTCATTCACTCTCTCTCTCCCGCACCCCCACCCCGGGAACTCGCGGCAGCAGCAGCCTCCTCCAAACGCTAACCTCTTCATTTTCAGCCCTCGCGGAGGCGGAGTCCCATCGGCCGCGGTTGAAGCTCTTCATTTTCCTCCGAGTCGCGCTGCAGTCTTCTTTTCTTCGGGCCGATGCCGAGCGCACCAGCGTGGCCTCTTCTTGCCGCGCACGCACCCGATACTCTCCACTTCCTCTTCCGGGCCGCGGGGGGGGGGGGGGCCTGTGTGTATGTGTGTGTGTGTGAGTGAGTGAGAGATTGCATGTATGTGAATGATTGAGAGCCTGTACATGTGAAAGAGTATGTCTGTGATTGAGAGCCTGCCTGTGAGAGAGAGAGAGCATGAATGTAAGTTTACCATTGGGAACCTGTATGTGTAAGTTTGTGATTGAAAACCTGTTTGTGTGAAAGAGTATGTGTGTGTGATTGAGATCCTTTGTGTGTGAGAGAGATCATATGTATGTATGATTAAGAGCCTGTGTGTATAAGTAAGAGAGAGAGAGCATGTGTGTCTGTGTGTGATTGAGAGCTGATTTAGGTGAGGGAGTATGTGAATATGTGATTGAGAGCCTGTGTGTAAATGAGAGAAAGAGAGGACATGTTTGTAAGCATGTGAATGAGAGTCTGTGTGTGAGAGAAAAAGACAGCATGTATTTATGTGATTGAAAGCCTGTGTGTGTGTGTAAGCGTGAAAAGATTGACAGCATGTGTGTAAATGTGTAATTAAGAGCCTATATAAGTGAGAGAGAAAAAACATGTGTATATGTGAGTACTGAGAGCATGTGTGTATAGGTGTGTTATTGAGAGCCAGTGTGAGAGAGAGCGCTGATATGTGACTGAGAGAGGAGAAAGTTCCAAGCAAACCACCCCTCCTCCTGCTAATTCAGAACAATCTCAGGACACCTGGATATCAAACGTTCCCAGGTATGCAGAGCAAAAAAAATTTTGTATCCTTATTTTTCATTACTGGGTCTTTGTGTCTGCTATTTTGAAATATTTTGTTGGTATCTGGAAATGTTTTATATGAGTTTTTAATTATTGGATATTCCACTCATCAGCTGTTTCGAAATATGTTCTTTTTGTTAGTACAGTTTTACTGCTGATGATTTTATATTTCTTGATTTGTTTTATAAGGATGGGTGATGTTTCTTTTTTCCTTTGTTACACTGCATACAGAGACTCTGGCTTGTTGCAGTTTCCAATTCAGTTTTTTCTGCATGCTTCTTGTTATGCGTTTTGGTCTCTTTATTCTATGTTAGGTGAGGGACAGCACGTGATTCAGGTGAGGTTTTCTGCTGGCGTGTAGTTTCTGTGTAGGACTCTATAGCAGCCTGACTTGGTCCGTTTTCCTAATAGAAGATGTATTGGTGTCTTAAGGCCTGGTGTAATTTTTCAGAGACTTATTGTACTTTAAAAGTGTGATCTTACATAAAATGCACACATTTACTTGTATTTAGTTTTAAACATATTGTATGGCTCTCATGGAATTACATTTTAAAATATGTGGCGTTTATGGCTCTCTCAGCCAAAAAGGTTCCTGACCCCTGCTCTAAATATTTGAAAAGTTTGGTGTATTTCCTTCAAGTTACTTGATAGCCACTGAAATTTGTATTAGACACTTTTGCGCTTCTTTTACTCAAACCCAGAACACTGTTTCCAACTGTTTCCAAATGTTAACAGAAGAAATCTGAGATATCATGTTATCTTCTGAAGCACACCACAAACAGATCTTTGTGCATAGCAAACTATGTAAACACTTTGTAGCTGAGCCACATCTAGTTTCTTCTGGTAATAGACATACTTCCTCTGCTTCTCTTTCTATAATTTCTTCAAAGTCTGATTAGCAACATAATTGTGAAGGTATTCAACAATTTATTCAAACTGATAATGGCAGAAGATTCAATGTGCAAAACCAAATACCATTAAATAAGGAAATTCTGCCTTTAATATTTGTCATGCAACTTTCACGTTACTCACATTATCAGTCAGAAGGGCTTGTACTCTGAGGGACTGCATTTTTACACACTTCATTCATTAATGAGAAAATACTACTTGATAATTTCATTTTCCTTAAGGTGGATAGATGGATTCAGGACCAGTGGGTTATGCACCTCTACCAGCAGATAGAGGCAGAGCAAACTGATGTCACAGTATATATAGTCCTGCAGTGACATCAGCCTGCCAGAATTCTCTTCAAAACCCACCATGGTCAGGCTAACAAAAACTTGATTAAAAACTGACAACCATTTCTGTACTCAACCAACAATAAACACTTAACTTAGGCAAGAATGTATGCATACTAGTCTAGAGACTGGATGAACACTTACCAGTAATCCCCTGGAACACATAGCCACAGAGGAGGACCACTCAATCATTCGGCAGCCAAAGGCAGGAAGATGAATCTAGCTATCCACTTTAAGGAAAAGGAAATTATCAGGTAAGTAGTAATTTCTCATTTTCTAGCATGTGGATAGATGGATTCAGGACCAGTGGGATGAACCCAAGCTTCTCCTGAATAGGGTGGGAGGCTGCCAGCAGTCCAATCAACACCACAAGTGCAAAGGCTGCATCCTCCTGGGCCTGCACATCCAGATGATAATACATAGAAAAGGTATATAAGGAGGATCATGTTGCAGCTTAGCAAATGTCAATGGGAGACAGCAATCTAACCTCCGCCCCATGACACTGCCTAAGCCCTAGTAGAATGAGCTGTAACTTGACTAGGTAACTGCTTTTCCGCATCCACCTCCTTAATCCAGCAAGCTATTGTAGCTTGCAAAGCTGGTTCACCCTGCTTTCCTCCACCATGAAGGACAAACAGGTGATCCGTCTTTCAGGAAAAGTTTAGAAACCTCCAGATATCTCACGACATATCTTTTGACATCCAAGGGACATAACAGGTTATATTCTTCTGCATCTCTTTCCTTATTCAAGGAAGGCACGGAAATGGACTGATTCAAGTGAAAATCTAGGACCACTTTAGGCAAGAACGAAGGAACAGTATGCAGCTGTATCATTTCTGGACAACGACTCCCAGCAAGACAAGGCCTGCAGTTCGGAAATTAGACGCGCAGAACAAATCGCCAACAAAAACACTGTTTTCAAGGTCAGTAACTGCAAGGTAATGCTACGCAGTGGTCGAAACATAGTGCCCGCCAAGAAGTAGAATACCAGGTTAAGACTCCACAAAGGAACCGGTAACCGCAAGGGAGAACAAAGATGTTTCATACCCCTCAAGAAACAGGCCACATCAGAAGCGATAAGGATTTACAATCTTCCTGGTCCCTGAAACAGGCAAGAGCCACTTCCTGTACCTTCAAGGAATTAAGGGCCAACCCCTTATTTAACCCATCCTGCAGAAATACCAAAATGAGTGAATGAGGAAGAACCTCTCGATCTTCACACCAAGCCTCAAACACTTACCAAACCTGCACATAGGCTAAGGAAGTGAAGAACTTTCGTGCTCATAGTAAGGTGGCAATCACACAAACAATATCCACGCTTCAACAAGCAAGCCCTCTCAAGGGCCATACCGTAAGACAAAACCAAATCAGATCTTCGTGAAGGACAGGCTCATGCTACAACAAATTCCTATGCGGTGGAAGACAAAGGGGGAGTTCTACCAGGAGAATTTGGAGATATACATACCATGGTCTTCTGGGCCAATATGGCAACACCAGGAGCACCATCCCTCTGTGGCCTTTATCCTTCAAACTATTCTGCCCAACTTGGACCAGGGGGGAAAGGCATACAGCAGCTTGTTTTCCAGCCAAACCTATACAAGAGCATCGATACGCAAGGACTTGGGATCTCTCCTACAAATGAAGAATAGAGGAACTTTCGCATTGCGAGAAGTCGCCAGCAGGTCTAGAAATGGATGGCCCCAGCAGTCCATTATCAACTAGAATGCCTCAGACAATATCCATTCTCCTGAGTTAAGGTTCTCCATGCTAAAGTCTTTTCTACAACGTGCAATGCCAAAATCACCTGAAGATGCCTTTCTGCCAATTTCATGTTGGTCAATCTCCTGTGATACCTGCTAGCTCTTAGTTCCCCCCTGTCGATTGATGTAAGCCACAGCTGTTCGTTCTGACATTATTCAGAGCGCTCAACCCTGCAGCTGAACTGCAAGCATACCAACTGGACTGCCCGGGCTTCCAGCAGATTGATGTTTCAGAGAGACTCCTCTGTATTCTATTGCCCTTGCACCATTATTTCCTGACAATGAGCTCCCCAACCTTAGAGGCTCGCATCTGTCATGACTACCAACCAGTCCGGCGATGTCAGGGCAACTCCCTTTCTCAGATGATCCACTTGCAATCACCACTGGAGATGAGAGCAGACTTCCATCAGCAGGTGGAGCTGAATCAAATAATCCTGAGAATGTGGGTTCCAACGAGAAAGCAGGAAGCCATGAAGTGGACACATATGCACCCTTGCCCATGGCACCACTTCTAGGGTTGCTGCCAAACTCACCTGAAACATCAACTTTTGAATACGAGCTTCTAGTAGAAAAACTTTGCCCTGCTTCATGCCGAATCGCACTCCCAGAAATTCCAACAACTGAGATGCTTGAAGACTGCTCTTAGGTAGGCTCACCACCCAACCAAGCTCATGCAACAGTGAACTTACCTTGCAAGTCACCAGACAACTCTCTCCCAGAGACTTGGCCCAAACCATCCAGTCGCCTAAATACGGGTGTACTAGGATCCCATCCTCTCTCAGTTCTGCTGTCACCACCACCACCATGACCTTGAAAAACGTTCTGGGAGTGGTGGCTAGACCAAAGGGCAGCACCCAAAACAGATAATAGCATCCCAATACAGCAAAAACACAGAAAACGTTAGTACTCCATATTAAGATAGGAATATGGAGGTATGCCTTGGACAGATCCAAGGAGGTAAAAATCTCCCCAATTGCACGGTCATTATCACCGAGCGCAAAGTTTACATACGAAAATGAGCCACCCACACATGACTGTTTTCCCCTTTGAGATTCAGGATGGGATAAAAGCAGCTCTCCTTCTTGGGCTCAATGAAATAAATGGAAAAATCGACCCATATTTTCTTGAAATGTGAGTACTGGAACCGCAGCCCTCAGACTGAGGAGCCTTGACAGTGTACACTCCATTGCCTGCTTCTTCTGTGAGAGTGGCAGGGAGACGCCATGAACACATCCCAAGGAACACTGCGAAATTCCAGCATATATTCTTCTCGTATCACCTCCAGGACCCACCTCCAATAAAAGAGAGAGGTGTCCCCCCTTCTCCTGTTCCCAGGGGTGGGTCAGCAAATCTTCATTGGTAGGGTTGGGAGGCTGCATTACCTGAGCCCCTGCCCAGTCTGTCTGGGATGAAAGGACTGAGGCATGCTAAAAGGCCAAGTCCTCTGAGTAGTTGTCCCTCTGTAGGGATGAAAATGCTTGGAACCTCCGAGACAACTTCTCATACCAAAGGGGCCCAACAACTGCTTCTTATCCTCTGGCAACTGAGATACCAGAGAGTCGCCCTATTTACTGGCCATAATTCCAGTAAATGGGCCTTTAAAAGGCAATTTCGTAAGGTTAGCCTTGGTGGTTGTATTGGCCAACCAATTCCTCAGCCATAATTGGCATCTGGCCGCTATTACCAAAGCCACTCCTCTAGCCGAGGTGCAGACCAAATCGCTGCCCGCTTCTGCTAAGGCGGCGGTGGGTTCCATAACTGCCCTGGAAGCCACTCTAGAGTCATCAACTATCTGTGAGAGAAGCAAACTGTGAGCCACCAGAGAACAATAGGAAGCTATCATTGCCACTGCTTCAAATGCTTAAGGGTGGCCTCAATTCTCCTATTATATACATCCTTCAAGGCCGCTCCTCCTTCCACAGCTTTAGTCGTTCATTTAGAAACAGCACAAACAAGCACATCCACTTTCGAGAAACACAGACGCTCTTTGGCCACTGGATCCAGAGGGTACAGGCCTCCAAGGTACAGGTCTCTAAGTTCCTTGAAAATTTACATCCGGGGCGTCCCATTCAAGATCAATCAATTCTTGAATGGCCTCCATAACCAGGAAAAACAACAAAACAAAATAAGAGGCTTTATACAAAGAAACCAAAATGGGATTTTTCTTTGGCTCAGACATGGAATCTATTCCAGGAACTCCCAGCATCTTCAGTGTATGGGAGATCAGGGCCTGCAATTTATCTCTATGAAAGAACCACAACATAGTCCTATACAGTTCTAATCCTGGAGGAATTTCCCCATTCGCCAGAGAGTCAGGATCTACTTCATCATCAGTGCCCTGCAGATTCTTATCAGGAACACCTATAGTTCGAGATGTACTTTGGCGCTTAAACGTAGTACCAGAAGAGGGAAAGGCTACCGCTGGAGGAACTGACCTGACAGAATTGGCCGGGGCTGAGGACTGTTCCTGAAGAAAAGATTGCAATCCTTGAAAGAATTCTACCCAAGAAAAGACAGAAGGATCCATGCCAAAACCAGGAGGCACTTGTGTGGTGCCAACTGAGCTGCCGTCCCCTGCCGAGGAACCTGTCAAAGGATTTCCAGTATCAGGCGTTTCTCCTGACACATCTTTACCTATAACTTCATCAGGCTGGTTAGAACCAGGCTTGATAAAATCAGAGGAAGATAATTCCCCCCCGAGCCTCAAAACTGCGCTGGCATAATTACAGGGCACACCAGGCTGAGATGCTCAAATATGACAGGCGGTGCACAAGGCAAGGCACTTAGGCTTCTTAGCAATAGGTGCCAATTTATATAGAGGGTGATCATATAAAATGGCACATATATATATATATTTTTTTTTTTATTTTTTTTTTTTAAATTTATGCATCCAAGACCTAAGCACCCAAGAGCTAGTTGGTATTTCAACTTAATCGCTCACAAACGTATGCCCAAATTGTGCGCACAGGATAAGCACGCATCCAAACTGGATGCCGCCCGAGCCGATTCTCAGCTAAGCATCCAAAACCTGGATACATAATCTAGACGCACACAGTAACGCACCAGCTGAACGGATGTCTGCTAGAGAACAGCCGAACGCATTTGAAAAAGCACACAAAAACACTGTTGCGCCCTACCACACGGCATGCAGTGGAAAAGCATCAGAGTAGGGCCTAGCCAAAAGCAGCTGCTCAACTCACCAGGCTTCCCCCCCGCCCCCCAATCCCTGAACCTCCCTCGGGGCGGGACGAACCATGCAATGGTGCACCGATCTTGGAGATGGGGGAAGGGGAATCCCTGAACAACCTTTCCTCACTGTCTCTGTAAGGTACTTTTTTTTTTTTAAACTTACCTGAGCTCAGCCCTTCCCGGCTGAGTGCAGAGACTGTCGCCTGCTGCACGATGAGAGGGCATCTGCCGTCATTGCCACGCTTGGCTTCCTACATCCTCTGCCTTATAGTTGTACAATCAGCTAAGTCCATGCTGGCTGAAAAACCGGACCAAGGCACACATCTGAGGAACCAAGGAAATCACCTCAGGAATTCTCAACTGGGGGAGGGACCATTTGGTATCACTACAGGAGAGTGGAGCATTAATTCTCCTTCTAAAATCTGAAGCAATCCCCAGTAGGGAGATGTGCGTCTACCATCTGTTAGAGACTGAGAATACTGCCAAGCTGATCTCACTGCAGGACTATATATTGTGACATCAGTTTGCTCCATCTCCATCTGCTGGTAAAGGCGCATAACCCAGTGGTCCTGAATCCATCTATCCACATGCTAGGAAATCTGGCTTTTTTTTTTTTAAACAGACATTTGATATTCCACCTTTTACCAAGAATGGATTCAAGGCGAATTACCAACACATTTAGGATCAAATTGCAATTGAGATACATTTACAATGGTGTTCAATTTACATTGTGTAACTATAGCATGGGTTATTTTTCCCTATATGCATCACCTTGCACTTATCCACATTAAATTTCATCTGCCATTTCGATGCTCAATTTTCCAGTATTACAAGGTCTTCCTGCAATTTATCACAATCTGCTTGTGATTTAACTATTCTGAACAATTTTGTATCATCTGCAAATTTGATTACCTCACTCGTTATATTTCTTTCCAGATCATTTATAAATATATTGAAAAGTAAGGGTCCCAATACAGATCCCTGAGGCACTCCACTGCCCACTCCCTTCCACTGAGAAAATTGTCCATTTAATCCTCTCTGTTTCCTGTCTTGTAACCAGTTTGTAATCCACGAAAGGACATCGCCACTTATACCATGGCATTTTACTTTTCCTAAAAGCCTCTCATGAGGAACTTTATCAAACGCCTTCTGAAAATCCAAGTACACTACATCTACCGGTTGAACTTTATCCACATGTTTATTAACTCCTTCAAAAAAGTGAAGCAGATTTGTGAGGCAAGACTTGCCTTGGGTAAAGCCATGCTGGCTTTGTTCCATTAAACCATGCCTTTCTATATGTTCTGTGATTTTGATGCTTAGAACACTTTTCACTATTTTTCCTGGCACTGAAGTCAGGCTAACTGGTCTGTAATTTCCCGGATCGCCCCTGGAGCCCTTTTTAAATATTGGGGTTACATTAGCTATCCTCCAGTCTTCAGGTACAATGGATGATTTTAACAATAGGTTACAAATTTTTACTAATAGGTCTGAAATTTCATTTTTGGAGTTTCTTCAGAACCCTGGGGTGTATACCATCCGGTTCAGGTGATTTACTACTTTTCAGTTTATCAATCAGGCCTACCACATCTTCTAGGTTCACCGTGATTTGGTTCAGTCCATCTGAATCATTACCCATGAACGCCTTCTCCAGGAACGGGTATCTCCCCAACATCCTCTTCAGTAAACACCGAAGCAAAGAAATCATTTAATCTTTCCGCAATGGCCTTATCTTCTCTAAGTGCCCCTTTAACCCCTAGATCTTCTAACGGTCCAACTGACTCCCTCCCAGGCTTTCTGCTTCAGATATATTTAAAAATGATTTTACTGTGAGTTTTTGCCTCTATGGCCAACTTCTTTTCAAATTCTCTCTTAGCCTGTCTTATCAATGTCTTACATTTAACTTGCCAACACTTATGCATTATCCTATTTTCTTCTGTTGGATCCTTCTTCCAATTTTTGAATGAAGATCTTTTGGCTAAAATAGCTTCTTTCACCTCCCCTCTTTTAACCATGCCGGTAATCGTTTTGCCTTCTTTTTTAATGGGTGGGATACATCTGGACTGTGCTTCTAGGATGGTAATTTTTTATTTTTATTTTTAACAATGACCACACCTCTTGCACACTTTTTACCTTTGTAGCTGCTCCTTTCCGATTTTTTCTTACAATTTTTCTCATTTTATCAAAGTTTCCCTTTTAAAAGTTTAGCACGAGAGCTGTGAATTTACTTACTGTCCCCCTTCTAGTCATTAATTCAAATTTATTCATTTTATGATCACTATTGCCAAGCGGCCCCACCACCGTTACCTCTCTCACCAAACCCTGCCCTCCACTGAGAATTAGATCTAAAATTGTTCCCTCTCTTGTTGGTTCCTGGACCAATTGCTCCATAAAAATGTAATTTATTCCATCCAGGAACTTTATATCTCTAGCATGTACTGATGATACATTTACCCAGTCAATATTGGGGTAATTTTTTTTTTTTTTAAATTTATAGCTTTTATTGGCATAACAAAGACAAACAACTGTATACCAAGTACACATTACAATGCAACCATAATTGAACAAGAAATGCGGTTGTACCGGATTACAAAGGGCCATTTCACGCAAATATATCCCCTTGATATCCCCCCCCCCCTCCCATAGAGGTAGCCAGCGTATATCAACTAGTATCAAGATACCTGGTTGGCAAGGCGCCTGCTATCAAGCAGCAAAAGCGCAGAATCGTGTATAGTGAAAGAGAAAACACTGTGGCAGATCAACATCTCATTGATGATAGAAAATCCCATGAAAACCCGCGATCCCGGGCCAGTTACGATAACACCAAGTGACACCAGTCCTGTACCCAGTCAAGATATGTCACTTCTGACTACTAGAAATTCGTAGCCATTGTTCATATCGTCCCCAGATCTTTTGAAAGTGTTGAGTCGATTTATTGCGAAATGCTGTTATCTTCCCCAAGGTGTGCGAATGGAGGACCAAAGCTTGAACTGTGGTTACCGTTGGTACTCCTGGATCCTTCCAACAATGCGCTATAGCACATCTGGTCGCGGTAACCACATATTTAATAAAATAGTTATGATATTTGGACCTGTCTCGGAGTTCCTCATTTAATAGAGCTTGGGCTGGGGTAAGCTGTATGTTCCCATGCAAAATTGTGGAGATCCAGTTTGAAATCAATGTCCAAAGCTGTTGTATTTTGGGGCATCGCCACCAGAGATGAAAAAAAGTACCACGTTCCTGGCAAAGTTTCCAGCAAAGCCCCTGTGTGTGTGGCGCGTAGCGTTGAATGATACTTGGCGTTATATACCATCTATAGAATAACTTGTACCCATTTTCAATATGCTGAGCTGAGATAAATCCTTTCCGAAGAAGTGGAAAGAGCCGCAGCCAATCCTCCTTCGTCCAATCACATTGTAAATCTGACTGCCAGGCTTGGATATGAGATGCAGACTGATCAAAGTCATCACTTAAAAGTCCATACAGATTAGAAATATGTTTGGTAACCAAATGTGCTTTTCTACACATGCTCTCAAATGTGGAAATACCCCTGGCAAGGTCACCTGCAATTCGGTTACGAATAAAAAAGTGGCGAACTTGGAGGTAGCGGAAAAGATCCACGGGCCCCAGCTGGTATTGGCGGCAGAGGGTGGGAAATGGCAAGAGACCCCCAGGGGACCAAATATGTGACCATTGGGAAACACCCTTATCAATCCAGGGCTGAAACGCCTGCGGAGTGCCAGCTGGTCGAAATTCCCTGTGATAGAACAAGTGCGTGCTATGGAAGAAACCTTGGGAGCCCACCAAGGTGTTCCTCCATCGGTCCCAGACGGTCAGGGTAGCCTGGACGGTCTCAGGTAGAGTCAAGCTGGGGCACCTGGAGGCCTGGTTCTGCCACAACAGGGCGGACAGCGGAAAAGCACCTAGCAAGGCCTGCTCCAAGCGCACCCAGGGTTTGCTCTGTTTACTATCATGCCACTCTATGGCCGCTTTCAAATGAGCCGCCCCATGATACCGGGCAATATTAGGCATACCCACCCCACCCCTATACCGGGGCAAAAACAATGTCTTCATAGCTATCCGTGGCCGCTTCCCTTTCCATAAGTACTTATTGAGTCTCCTTTGCCATTTATCCAAGAGCTTGACAGGGATAACAATGGGTAAAGTTTGCAACAAATACATAAGCCGGGGCATGACATTCATCTTAAGGACTGCTAATCTCCCCAACCAAGAAATGTGGTATCTATCCCACTCCTCCAGGTCTTTATAAATTTTTTCCAATAGCGGGGTATAATTTAAGTGAAAGAGATCATTCTCAGCGCCAAGATAGACCCCTAGATATTTTAACTTTCGATTGGCCCACTTGAAGGGGAACTCCCTTGCAATTTGGGCTACTAATTCTGGCGAGACTGTGACATTTAACAACTCTGACTTGTCCCAGTTAATCGAAAACCCCGAGACCCTGCTAAAGGCAGCTAGTTCTCCAGATATTGCCCGCAGCGATTGACCTGGGTCAGTAATAGTAAACAAAATGTCGTCTGCAAAAAGAGACATTTTAGAGGAAAAGTCTCCCACGCTCACTCCTGAAATTAAGGGATTATTCCGGATCCGGTGCGTAAAGGGTTCTAGAAATAGCGCGAACAGTAATGGGGACAGCGGGCACCCCTGCCTGGTACCTCTTCCCACTGGAAATGGCGAGGAATACCCCCCGTTAATTTTTAGACAGGCAGTAGGCGCTTCATATAATTTGTGAATCCAGGTAAGAAACTTGTCACCCAAATTAAATAAGCGCAAGGTATGGAACAAAAAAGGCCAGTGAACATAGTCAAAAGCCTTTTCGGCATCTATGGCTAAAAGAAGCAGGGGTACGTGTTGTGAGCGGGCCCAACTCATGATATCAACCGTTTTGCGGACGTTATCCGACGCCATACGGCCTGGGATAAAGCCAGATTGGTCGGGGTGTATCAAGCCAGGCAGGGAAACATTAAGCCTGTTGGCCAATATTTTGGCTAAAATTTTCATGTCTAAGTTAATTAACGAGATGGGTCGATAAGAGCCACATACCGTGGGATCTCGACCAGGTTTCGCCAACAGTGTCACCCCTGCCATATTATCGTCCGAAGAGAACGAAGCCGTCCCCTGGAGAGAATTATATAAGGAAACCAGTGGAGGCACCAGGAACACCATAAATTTCTTGTAAAAAGAGGCAGTATAGCCATCAAGCCCCGGGGACTTGCCCAATTTCATGGATTTGATAGCCCAAGTCACTTCCGCAGCGGTAATATCCCTGGTGAGAAATACTTGTGACTCGGGAGTAACCTGCGGGAGATTGGTATGCTGAAAATAAGTTTCCAGCTCAGCCTGATTGATGGTGGTCTGTGGCGCATAAAGAGTCGTATAGTAGCGTAGAAAGCGCTGCCGAATATCAGCATTAGAGGTTAACATCGTACCGCTTTCAGCCTTTAATTTAACAATATTTGTCTGGGCTTGACGGACCCGTAGTTTACGGGCCAACTGTCTACCCGCCTTGTTACCCCCTTCATAATATTGTTGCTGACTGCAAGTTAACTTGTGCGCAATTTGGGCCGCTTCCAGATCCGCCAGATGCTGGCGGAGCTGGTCTATTTGCAATAATAGATCGTTCTCTCCGGTAGCGGAGTGCACCCGCCCCAGCCGCTGCAAGCGCAGTATAGTATTAACCTTGTCTTGCTGTTTGCATCTCTTGACATAGGCCCCCCTGGCAATAAGCTTCCCCCTCATCACCGCCTTCAAACAATCCCATAAAGTTGTGGGAGAGGTATCAGGATTATCGTTAAACTGTAGGTATTCCTGAATATCCCCGGACAACCGAGTACAGAATTCCTCATCATCGAGGAGACTGTCATTGAGTCTCCAATATTTGCGGCCTTTATCATACCCAGAGAAATGAAAGTCCATAATCACAGGACCGTGATCAGACCACGTAATGGGACCCAAGGAAGGAGCTAGAACCTGATTACAGCACCCCTTATCCACCAACAGGTAGTCAATGCGAGAGTAGGATTTATGCACCCTAGAAAAGAAGGTATAGTTCCTGGATTTGGGATGCCAGACCCGCCAGACATCGACCATACCATGGTGGCTCAGAAAGCGGCGGAATGCCTGTCGGTCTGGTCGCCGATTCTGAGAGGTCTGGTGGGAATTGTCCAAACGAGGGTCGATCGTCACATTGAAGTCCCCACCCAGAATTATATGACCCTCAGCCCATAAATCAATAATCTGAGAGAGACCGTCCAGATAGGCGCTCAGTCCCGCATTAGGGGCATAGGAGCTAATCAGGGTATATTTATCCCCTCCGATAGCGATAACCAGTAATAAGTACCTGCCTTCCGGGTCTGTCCGGCATACCAATTCTTCATATATCAGATCTTTATGCACAAGTATTCCCACTCCTAAGTACTTATGGGCTAGCGGCCTAGCAGCCCAATACTGTCTAGGGAAACTAGGGTGTTTGAGCAAGTACTCATATCTCCTTTTTAAATGAGTTTCTTGCACAAAGGCAATCATGGTATGATGGAGATTCAAATCATCAAAGAGGGAGTGCCGCTTTAAAGGTGTATTCAATCCCTTTACATTAAGGGACATGATGTTAAAAGGTATCATGGGAACAAATAGATGAAAACTACTGTCCCAAGAAGCAGTATCACCAGTCCCAGCCACTTAAAAAATCTGACTCGTCTGCGCGCCCCTAGAGGCCAGGTGTTCATGAAATGATGAAAGCTGTAAAAATAGCTATCCTCTAGCTTCCCCTCCCGCTTTCCCACCACCCCCACAGCTTGTCCCCTGTCCCAGGGCCACGCTGTCTGATTAAGGGAGGAAGCCATCACCCCAGCAATAGTCCCCCCTCAGTGACATCTTAAACAGTGAAGAAAACATTGTCTGACAACAGAGCTTCTCTAAAATATGAACTATATATCACAAGGCCATTAGGCCATGCCAGTAGAACAAGCAGTAACCTCAGTTAAACAATGCTGCATACAAACTGTGAAATAATCAGCATAAGCCCTCGCCTGTGCCATAGGCCCAAGGGCAATGGCAGAGCCTGGGCATGAACCCGGATGAAGAACCGATGAAGGCAAGCAGCCCCTCTAATAAATCCAGTTCTCTCACAGAGCAAAGGCTCAGCGCTGCGACGGGGAATCAGGTTGCCGCCGCAGTCTTTTATCACCTCGGGTCACGCGTTGCCATCGCGGCGGCCCCTCCTGCTGAACAGATGGTTTTGGTATGGCGGGTAAGCCCAGGATCTCTGGAAAACCAGCATACCGCAGAATATTGGAGGCCTCTGCCGGAGTTTTCACCCGAAATGCTTCACCTTTCAAGGTAAAATGGAGCCCAAATGGAAACATCCACCTGTAGCGCACGTTTTCTTTTCGGAGAAAGTCAGTAACAGGCTTAAAATCCCTCCGTTTCTTGATCGTTGTAGGCGATAAGTCCATAAAAACCATGACCTCGTGGCCCTGCCACTTCCAGCTGGGTTGCTGCCGGGCTATATTTGCAATTCTGTCCTTAATAGCAAATTCATGATAGCATGCTATTATATCTTTGGGCAGGTTATTAACCCGAGGGCCAAAAACTCTATGGGCTCGTGCTATTTTTACCTCTGCTTCAGGCGCCGGAGAAGGAGAGCCCGCGCTGGAGGACAGAAGCATGGCGCTGATCTGGACCACTACGGCGGCACAATCTGCATAATCCGGCCCCTCGGGGACGCCGCGAAAGCGGAGATTCTGTCGCCTAGACCTGTTTTCTAGGTCTTCCATCTTGTCCTGCATTCGGTCTATTTCGTCCTGCAAGCTATGTATTTTATCATGCTGCTCCTTGAGGTCCGCGGTATTAGCTTCCGCTCTGGTTTCGACCTCAAAGAGGCGGCGGCCATGTTCAGCCATATCCCCCTTGAGCTCCTCTATGGAGGACATGATGGCCTCAGTTTTCGCCGCAATTTCAGTTTTTATTTCGTCAACCCAGCCCTTCATCACCGCTTTCGTGGGGAGCTCATTATCGTCAGTAAGGTCGCCCGCGGCCATCTCCCCGTGATCCGCTACCTCGTTTCCTGTCCCCGCCATGTTGTCGCCTAGGGGCTCACCTTCCAGCGGCAGTTTGCTGTACGAAAACTTTCTTAAATCCACCGGTTTCCTCCGAGTAGACATCTGCCAACAAGCTCAAAGGTATAAGGAAGATTTAGGCCACGTATCGCGAATCAGAGCGCCTGATGTCAGGGGATTAAGCTGATGTCGAGGGAGAGACTCAAATTCAGTCCGCCATCGGCTGGGATGACGTCACTTCCTGCAATATTGGGGTAATTTAAGTCTATATAGAAACACGTGGTATTAAAGATTAAACAATCACAACGCTATGAAATTTTATCTTATATATTTAAGGACCATCATACCACCCACAGTGCTCACAAGTCAGACTTGCATCTCATGCACTTTAACGGGGTCACATTTAATCAATTGGTCCAGATGGAAGGCATCAAAGTTCAATTTTGAGTATTTTTATGAATTTTTTTGCTATATGTATTAAAAAAGCAACTTCCCTTGTTTCTGAATTATCGGGGTTACTTATCCCGTAGCTGTCGGGGAAACTTGTCCGACGCGCGCGTTTCGCCACATAAGCTGCTTCAGAGACATCCGTATTCAAGCTCTCCTGATCCAGCACATCCCCATATCTTTAGCGGGGGTATAACCAAGCAAATTTCATGCGAGGTGCCGAAGGTCCATCTATTTTTCTGAAGTAAAAGGACTTATGGTTATAAAAAGATTTCAGCGATTACAATTTTCTTAAAAGTATTTAACGATGTATTTTTTGCAAGTGGGGAAAAAAGGTTAAGTTAGTCTGACTCACCGGACGCCGGACGCCAGACGCCGACACCATCTCCCTGCTCAGTGAATTCTAGCAGTGAGGCGTCTGCATCAATTGTCTGCATCAATCAGCAAAGCCATGCGAACACACTGGAGGATCATCCAGCAAATCCACCCTTTGTTCAGCCAACCCCGAGGTAAAAATATTCGCGATCATGTTGTGCGTTCCAATTGTTCCAAGCCCATCTTGAGTGTGCAGCCAATTCAAGTTTGTGACAAATGCAAATTTTGTCCTTTGAGATAGTCTCAAACGAACATCATTACAGCATCTGGGAAGTCAATTGTGCTGCCTGAATTTTCGTGTCACTCTACTCACGCTGTTTATGCGATATTTTGCCCATGTCCTTTAGTTTATGTGGGCATGACAAAAAGGAAAATCAAAATTCGCCTCACTGAACATAAATGCTGCATAAATACTAATAGAGTTGAGGAACCTTTGGTCGCTCACTTTAAGGAATTCAAGCATGAATTTGACGATATCAAGTGGACAATACTTGAAATCATTAACCCACATTGGAGAGGGGGAAATCGTGTACAGATACTTAGACAATGCGAACAAAAGTGGATTTTTCAATTGAAATCAGTGACACCCGGTGGCCTAAATAAGGACATAGAATGGTTTCATTTTTGGTGATTGCCCGCCGAAATCAGGAATCACTTGACTATCAGGTGGTTTCCATAATACCACCGCATTTAAAATCAGATCGACCCGAGCCGCCTCACTGCTAGAATTCACTGAGCAGGGAGATGGTGTCGGCGTCCGGTGAGTCAGACTAACTTAACCTTTTTTCCCCACTTGCAAAAAATACATCGTTAAATACTTTTAAGAAAATTGTAATCGCTGAAATCTTTTTATAACCATAAGTCCTTTTACTTCAGAAAAATAGATGGACCTTCGGCACCTCGCATGAAATTTGCTTGGTTATACCCCCGCTAAAGATATGGGGATGTGCTGGATCAGGAGAGCTTGAATACGGATGTCTCTGAAGCAGCTTATGTGGCGAAACGCGCGCGTCGGACAAGTTTCCCCGACAGCTACGGGATAAGTAACCCCGATAATTCAGAAACAAGGGAAGTTGCTTTTTTAATACATATAGCAAAAAAATTCATAAAAATACTCAAAATTGAACTTTGATGCCTTCCATCTGGACCAATTGATTAAATGTGACCCCGTTAAAGTGCATGAGATGCAAGTCTGACTTGTGAGCACTGTGGGTGGTATGATGGTCCTTAAATATATAAGATAAAATTTCATAGCGTTGTGATTGTTTAATCTTTAATACCACGTGTTTCTATATAGTTCATTCCAATTGTGGGATTTTTCATTAAGAGAATTTGTGTGTTTGGTAATTTAAGTCTCCCATTATTACCACACTACCAATTTGGTTAGCTTCCCTAATTTCTCTTAGCATTTCACTACCAGTCTCACCATCTTGACCAGGTGGACGGTAGTATATGCATCACTATAGTCTTCCCCGACACACAAGGGATTTCTACCCATAAAGATTCAATTGTGCATTCAGTCTCATGCAGGATGTTTATCCTGTTGAACTCTATGCCATCCCGGACATAAAGCGCCACACCACCTCCCGGGTGCGCCTCTTTGTCATTGCGATATAGTTTGTATCCCGTATAGCACTGTCCCATTGGTTGTTCTAGACCTCTCATGATTTTAAACACCTCTATCATATCCCCCCTCAGCCGTCTTCTCCAAGCTGAAAAGTCCTAGCCTCTTTAGTCTTTCCTCATAGGGGAGCTGTTCCATTCTCCTTATTTTGGTCACCCTTCTCTGTACCTTCTCCATCGCAATTATATCTTTTTTGAGATGCGGCAACCAGAACTGTACACAGTATTCAAGGTGCGGTCTCACCATGGAGCAATACAGAGGCATTATTCCGTTTTATTCACCATTGCCTTTCTAATAATTCCGAACATTCTGTTTGCTTTTTTGACTGCCACAGCACACTGAACTGACGATTTCAATGTGTTATCCACTATGACGCCTAGATCTCTTTCTTGGGTGGTAGCACCTAATATGGAACCTAACATCATAAAAATCAGTTACACAGTCTCCAGTTGACAGCACCTAAAACAATGAAGCTTCCCTCTGAATAGAATCTTCCAATGCTGTCTGAGGAATATGCCTTGGAAGGCTCTAGGTCTTATCCAAACCTAGCATGGGATGCAGCAGGTAGGCTCCAATCCATATTTGGTAGACTGAAGTCACTTACCAGCAGAATCTCTGTTGTGTGTGCCATTTTGGTGAAACATATTCATTGTGGATATCTTGAAACCTCTCTCTGTACAATACTCCCATGTTCATATAAATTTTCTTAACCTTTTCCAAGTCAACTCTCAATAATTCAGTTTTTTCCCTGTTCTCCCTTTATTCCAGGGGCTACTTTGTATTCCTAGTATAAAGTACTACTCTCCTCCTCCCCTTTCTCTACTCTCTGTTTCCTGACAAAACTACAGCTTGTGATGATCACATCCCAAGCCTGGTTTTCATATCACCAAGATTTGGTGATTGGAACTATATCTCAGTCTGCCTTTGCCATGGTGGCTCCCTAGTCTATAAATTTGTTAAGAGTGAACATCTGCACACATTATTCTCCAAGTTGATATTCTGCCTTCCTAAGACCTCTTATTTTTCTAAATAACTAGTTTAGTAGCTTTCTCTATGTTCTACTTTTGCTTGTAGCCTCTACTTTACCTGTTTGAGATTTTTATCCCTACTACTCACCTTATTGACCACAACTATTTTTGCTCGTGAGGGAGAGCAGTCTGTCTTCCCCTTTGCTTAATTTAAGTTTTAGTCTATGTAGGAAACTATGAATGAAGATACAATTAGATTACAATGCTCTGGTATGAGAACTAAGTGGTCAAATCCCACAGCCAACTGGACTGGTATCTGACTTCTTGTTGACAAGAATCACAGAGTATGGGTGCTTCCACAACTTCAACACTGTTTCCTATAAGAGAGGGTAAAAAAGTACTGCAGTCAACTCTTGAAACATCAAGGGAATTATGGAGACTAAGAAGTACTCTAGACTTCTCTCAGACTTGCAAATCAAAGGGGCTAACCTTTGCCATCTTCAGAAAAAAAATGGAAGAGAATATTTACCATTGGTACATGATTTCCTGCGTGTCATGGAGAAGTCTCTAAAGGCATGTCCAAAACGTAGGCGATTAATAAGTATGTTATATCAAAGTATTCCTCTTCAGAGCCAGGCTCTACAGAGCTGCTGGATTTGAGCCAAGAGACTCATATTTCAAGTTGAAGGAGAGAGTAGAGAAAAACAGCCCAGGAGTATAACACACCAAAAAGGGATTTGGCATTTTAATGGTGTATCATCCTGAGATTGAGGTTGAAAAGATCAATGACAAGTCACACCACTATCCATTCCAAGGTGAATGATTCAGCTATCACTGAAGGTTCACACTGATGTTAATACAAACATCCTGATACCCAAGGGGATGTCACTGGAGACAGTACATTTGATGTACCCATGTGGGTCAAAGGTACCATTTATGCATGGGCCCTAAGACTTAAGGATTTTGTCAAAGGCTTTGTTGACTAACCAGTTTAACTATAAGCAGAATATATATTAATGATAAACCAGAAGGGATCTTGAAGGTAACAAATTTCTGACAGCCAAATGGAAGAATTACTTGAAATTTGGATTACTGTTCTTGGCAGACCAGCATAGGAAGCCAAGCAATTCTCCATGCACAGCAACTTCAGAGCACAGAATATGTCAATAAAGTTTCAAGTATTCAGAGAAGCCACTGACTAAGTTGTAGCTTTGAAGCCTCCCCTCAAGGCTCAGCCTTTGCCCACTTCCACTCACAGGTCGATTCGTTGATGAAATTGAACAGGGAGACCATGAGGTGTCCTCAAACAAGGAAGATGAAGCACCTGAATGTCACTTTAACTGAACTTTGCCACTAGTGCCATCAAAATCAATTACCTGGGTCTTACCTGGATTTGAGAAAGCTACACATGAAGTCTTCCCCACTAGTCCTGATCTGTTCTAGGTGACATTTGGACACACAGATCACAACCAGAAATCTCATTTGTAGCACTCAGGATGACAGCCAGTGAATAATATTGTATAAATGCGCATCTTGAAGGTCCTGACTTGCTTCTTGATTGATCAAAGAAGCCAAGCTGAAGGTTGATTTTCTTTCATAAGAAAGAGAACTATGAATTTAAAATTTATATAAATACAGAAAAATCAAATCAAATGCCTAAGAGCACTAAAAGTAGTAAAATAAGAAAAGGTGATCAATGACAAGTAAAGAAAATGCCTTGAAAGGTGAAATTAACCAGAATCAAAAGGCAGCTACAATTACAGCATTTTGGCAAGTTTCCGCCTCAGAAAGTCAAAGAAGAAAAAAAAAAACCTGATAAACAGTAGGTCCAGTGGTATGTGGGAAGCTACCCACATATCGTCGGCAAAGCACTTATTTATAGAGCTCCAGAAGCATTCTTCCAATTGATACTAGTATGGTTCATGTGACTCATAAGTGTGATTCATTCTTCCTGCTTGTCAAGAGTTTATCTCCGATCATTTCAAATTCAGAAACACAGAAACTGTCGGCAATGAAAAACAAATCATCAACCCAATTTGACCTTCAGTTTTACCCCATGCTTTCCAAACTTTAAAGGATCCTCTATCCATGTCCCATGCCTTTTATAACTGCACTACATTCCCCAGCATATGATCCACACTGAATGCTGAAATTTTTTGCTCCCAAGAGGCAAGAGCCTAAAGAAGGATGGCATAATTCTTGGCTAGATTCATACTGGGTATTAAATCACTTAAATATGTTTTGGAAAAAGGAAGTACTAAAAATATTGAGGTTTCTGAGTCAATCCCAGTGTCCTACGGGTCTAACTCTGCAGAATGTGTGTGGTCTTCCTTCACTTTCTGAATCATCCTCTTCCTATTCCAGAATAACTGTACTTTATGGTGAGATTTGTGGCAGGATTTTACTGAGCTCAAACCATGCTTGAGAACTGAAGGTAACTCAGACTGGGGTTGGAAAATAAAACATTTCTGCCACACCATTTTTCCCTTTTCTTCGCTCCATGCCAAAAAGGCTGCCCCCATACAACACAGCGAATCTCTTGCTGGCCAAAACAAACTGGAAGGAAGTCTTTCAAAACTATATGACAGTGCAACTCCTTTGGCTAACAGTTGTCACAGCAATGGCAGTTGCTTTCTCTTTTTTCTATGGGTTTGAGCATGTTACTTCTGTGGGATGTCCAAACCCAGCCACCCTTCCAAAACATTGAACATCGGATTTTTCTAGTTTACAGTCATAACACATCATCAGAAAGTGAGTTCCTATATGTTAAGCTATACTGATTAAAAAAAAAAAAAAACAAAACCAAAAATAACCCTCTTTTTAAACAAAATATTTTTTTCACTAATATAAATTTTACAGTGCAGTGTGTGTTAGATACAATACACCAAAAAACAGTTGGGGGAAAAAAAAATAGAAGAGGAGAGAGAAGTCTAAAGATAATACCGAGAAAACCGAGAAGCAGATTAATCAAGACTGATCTGGAAAAGAAAATACTAAAAATAGTGAAACAAAAAATATAGAAAAAAAAAAAATAGTCAGTCAATGGCTCCAAGAGTCGCTGCTGCTTTAAGAGGTAAATTTTGTAATTCTTAGATAGGATCTATGCACAAAGTATTATATATAGATAGATCAACTGAATCAGCACAAGTAGATTTTCAGAACATATGTATTTTCACAATGCATGTGCATAGGGCCACATTAAAACATTCCAGAGACTGTCAACTACATGTGTACACTAAGTTTCAAAAATGTACATGTGAAATCAGCATGCCACTAACACATGCATTTTATGACTTCATTTAGAGCAGCTACAAAGGTACATGTCTACTTTTTTAATGCACATACAAACTGGAAATCCAAAACACAAATTATCAGGTACTATGTACAGACTTAAGAGTATGCACATATAGGTGAATTTTCAAATGTTTACCCAAGTATAAATTAGCATATACACATGTAAATAGCCTCTATTCTGTATTTTATAAAATAAAAAATAGTGTATATATTCACTTTCACGTGCACATATATGGGGGCGTACCAGAGCAGGGCCAACACTTATGCACATAAGTTATTTTAAAAGACATGTGAACATTTGCACTCTTACTCATGCATTTTGGCACTTAATTATATCTGGCGTGATATTAAATGTGTTTGTTGTGTACTACTGGCCGGGTGAGAGGTCTGGGTGAATTGAGGGGAGCTCAGGCTAAAGAACCAGGAGGGTCTCGATAACCTGGAGAAGGACTGTGTTAACTGGTGGACTAATTGATACAACTGATAATTTCCTTGATGCATGCATGTTTTAAAATTGACAGATATGTGATTAAGCCCTACTTTACTTTCGTGCATAAAATCTATGCACTTATATTTTAAAAATAAAGTAGGAAAAAGTAGATGCTTTCAATGCATTGCCTGTATTCGTACGTAAGCCTACATGCGCACATATGTTGAGGGGTAAAGTTACACATTTTATAAAAAGCACATATCGTACATGCGGGTTATAAAATACTAATGTAAAATTATGTATGGCCGAATAAGTGCATACATGTCACAGCACAAATTTGATTGAAAGTTATCCTCATAACTTGATAGAAGCACAACCACTTATCCTTAAATATAACCGCAAAACTAGACTAAATTAAAAAAAAACAAAACAAAAAAAAAAACCCAAACATTTTTGCTCTTCACATCAATCTACTCTATTTGCTGGAAAATAGATACGTTATTCCTAAATACTTCCACGATGTGACCTATGGGAGCTGCTGGCCATCTATGTCCCCCCAATTTGCTGCTGCTTCGGTTATCTTGCTCTTTCTCTGGTGTCAAATGTTTTATTGGGGGGAGGGGTTAGTATTTATGTGATAGGGTGGGTTTTAGCTTTGCCTCTTCCTTTCATAAGAGGGGTAGGGGACAGGGAAAGTGTATTGATTATCAATCTTAAAACATTATATTGTTAAAGTTACTGTATTGTGGCCCGGTCTTGCCAACCACATATTTTGTCCTGTTTTTTCGGCATTCTTAGGGTTTTGCCGTTTTTGGATCCTCTTCTTGCTTTTATCCCACCTTTCAGTGGACTGGATTCAGGGATATAAAATTTCTCCCCAAATTTCTCTGCTTCTCCTTAAAAGAATTGATCCTTATGACCCTTCTGCTTCCCTGGTGGATTGTGGCCAAGCTGAGTGGAGCTGTGAAAGAATTTGAGTTTTTGTAAGAGCATTGAATTTTGGAAGTTTTGGGCCAGTTCCTGAGAGAAGGGCAATCCCAGCATCTTGAGGGCCTGAGTCCTAAAGTTTTCCTGACTTTGTGCCCAGATATCAGCAGAGAAGACCACTTGTGGATTTATTACTATTGTCTAGAGACTTTTGTGAGAGACTGTTGAATACTAGCTAGTTTGAAGTAAGCAAATTTATCTTACCCCCTTTTTTTTTTTGTCAAAAACTTTTTATTCAGCAGCAACAGAGAAAACAAAATACAAATGGTGTTCTAAAGACATTCCTGTTGTACCACTAGGACAACAAGTATGCATATCTATACAATCAATCATATAACTATACAGAGTCTTATGCTGGTGGTTTCAAAGGACTGACCTTCCCTTCAAAAGGGAAGGCACTTTTGACTTGGATACTGGTTCAGTTGGGAGAACAACTTAGGAATGTACCATGGATAAAGAGACTCTTGCTTTCTTGATTATGATTTTCCTGATGCTATTTTTTATTGATTTTATTTATACTCCACTTTTCGCCACTTCAAAGTGTATTACATTCGACTACTATAGGCTTTTTTTTTTTTTTTTTTTTTAGTTATGCCATACTAGCCTGGATCTTACTTTTCAAATTTTTAAGTAAATCTTTATTTGAACACCATCCTCTGATTATGGGGTTTATTGCCAGCTGCATCCTAAGGGGAAGATTTCTCACCTGGGTGTACTACTGACCAGTTACAGAGAAGAGTGGGGGTGACTGTGACTATTGATGACAGTATCCATGACTGCATCAAGGGCCCAAGAGGCAGAACCTCTCCCCTCCTCCTGGAAGAATCCTGGTGACCCTAGGGGTTCTTGTGAGACATACTTGAGAAAGTAAGAGAGTACCAGGACTTGAGTAGCAGCCTGGGGAATTGTGGGACCCTCTATCCAGTGCATCCCATGAAGAGAGAGTTACATTATTATTAAAACAGAATTAGTAGAATACAAGCTGAAGCTGCTCTTAGTATTTTGAGATGAGTGACAAAAATATATGACTTGTAATATAACGAAGGTGACAGAGTGATTTAGAACAGACAACAGTAGTGCAAAATGGTATGGAGCAGTTGGACGGAAAGAAACAAATTAAGCAAAATGAACTTTTCTTCCCCTAAAGAAAACAAATGTCCACCCTTAAACATGTAATCATATAAAAACAGTAATTTGGATAGAATCTTCAGTTATAGAAGAGAAGCCTGGCTGAATGCAGTGTGTATATAAGCAAAACATCCTGCAAGGCCAAAAGGTTGCAGCACATAGTAAGTTAAGCATTTAATACCTGCAGCCAACTAAAACACAAAAAAATCCCTAAATGGCTAGAACTCAAAAAAGACTGTAGTCCACGTATGAAGGCCAAAAAATGCCAACCCTTGACTGACAGTTCTATACTAACCCCTTAAACTCCAAGGAAAATTAAACTAGATTTCCAATTTAGCTTATGTGGTTAAATTACTGTGACACATGTTGTTTATATTTATTCAGACTGACATGACAATTCAAAAGAAAATTATACCTTCCAAAAACTGTCATTGCCAATCCATTATACACTGATCACAAGCTCCATGAACAGTCATTGTTGCTGAAATCCACTAAATTCACTTTAACAGGAAAAGGCAATCCAAACAGCAATTTAAAATTCTCTGCTCGTTCAACCAATTCTTCTCAGTTATTGCTTTGGCTCATATGGCATGTCCATCTTCATAAACCGTAATGAAAATCAATCTGAACCCATTCTAATCAATTAGTGAGGCTCCCAAAACCTTTCAAAACACAAATTTCGAAAACTGGCATCTCTATCACAAAACTGTAAAATTCCATTAACAGGTTCCTATTCAAATCAAGCTATATAAAAAAAAAAAAAAAAATAAGAGCAACGTTCATTTCTAAGAGAATTAAATGACAAAATCCACATAGGAGGATCTTCCTGGATTAATTTACAACATGAGATCATTCAGTAGCTGGACCCCTTACTTCTTGGGTATGAAAAAACCCAGACTCAAAACCATGTTTACTTATCTGGACATAACTAAGTCCTCTGGTGCTCGAGACCAATACAATATGATCATTTCTGTAGGCAGGTTACTTTTTTATTAGAAAACTAAAGCCAATAAATTAATTTTGCTTCCGGTGTCTTCAGTACATAGCAGGATGAATTAGCCATGCTCCATGGGAGCCGCCAATGTGGAGTTGTCTCTCAAGTCGATTAAAGTTTTGATTAACTTAGCATGTGCGGGACTTCCCATGTGAATGACCGTTCCTGAATTCTCTCCAGTCTATAGCAAAGCTAGCTGAATTTCTGGTATAAGCTGCTGTCTAGGGAGGAGGGAGGGTGTCGCATGGCTAATTCATCCTGTTATCTATGGAAAACAGCAAAAGCAAAACATGCTCCCCCCACAGTTGGTAAACAGGCTCCATGGGGAGTCCCAGCTGGATACATTTGTATCAGTTCTTGGTGCTTTTTTATTTTTCTTTTTGGAATGTTTTACAACCCGAGCTCCCCCATGACTAACAACTAGGGTGATGCAGCATATTTCAGGACTGCGGTATCCACTGAACGGTCCTCAGTGCTGCCGTGTCAAGGCAGTAATGGGACGTGACTGTATGCATCAATGACCAGGTTGCCACTTTGCATATATCTTCGATAAGTACACTGTTTAAATGTGCCAAGAATGTCATTGTTGCCCATACTTGATGTGCTCTTACTGGATCTATAAGAGTGAGCGATTTTGCAGCATAATAATGCTTTATGCAAGCCTTGATCCAACTGGAGAGCATTCACTTAGTTACAGGTGTTCAATCTGTTTGGATCATAGGAAAATAGTTGTGAAGTCTTTCTATAATTCCGAGTATATCTTTTGTAATACAGTAGAGCTCTTTTGCAATCTAGGGTATGCATTTCCCCCTTTCGTGCTTGTATGGTTTCAAGTAGAAAGCAGGTAGTAAGATGTTTTGGTTCAAATGGAATGGCGATATTACTTTTGGTAAGAACCAAGGGTGTGGACATAAAGAAACTTTATCTCCAGTTCTTCCACGACAATGTGAAAAATGTACCAGAGCTTGAATTTCACTTATTCTCAGAGCCAATCTGATCACTATTAAGAACAAGACTTTCCAGGTGAAAAACTTCAACGATGTCAACTCCAATGGTTCTAAAGGAGACATCATTAGAGATGTCAGGAGTAAATTAACAACACATGGAATAGGGAGACACTTTAGGGGTGGCCATAGGTAAAGAGGACCATGCATGAAGCTCGATATTAATGGGTGTGTAGAACTGGATGCTCCATCTTCACAGTGATGGTATGCTGCTGCTATGGCATTGAGATGCCCCCTAACAGATGTGGTAGCAAGTCCAGTGTTGAAGAGGTAGTGCAGATATGAGAGCAAATGTCAGGGCTCACATATAAAGGGAGTCTTTGGCATGTTGCACGTGCCAATCAGAGAAACAATGCCATTTAAAGCTGCAATTGTTTCCTTGCCATCAGGATGACATCTTGAATCTGTTCGGGGAGATTCCATTGTGCTAAGGTTGCGCATTTAACATCATGCAGTCACATTTAGAGTGGAGTATAGCGGATGAAGGAGACTTCCCTCTTCCTGTGTTAGGAGTTCCGGGTCACTCCCTAATTTGTGTGCAATGGAGTGTGAATGCTATACTAGATAGGTATACCATGACTAACTGGGCCATACCAGGGCTATTAGATTCATCCTTGCTCAATTGTGCCTGCATTTCTGAACTATTCTGGGAATCAATGGTATTGGAGGGAACACAAACAGCAGATCCTTGCCCCATGATAACAGGAACACATCAGTCAGCTAGCGGAATCTCTGAAGCATGCAGGCTGGAACTGTTGTGCCTGCAACTGGCTGCCGCCACTAATTTGCTTACTCTTAGCGTGCCAAAGAATGCCATGTTAAAGGCCGAATGAACAGGGCTAGTGTGTAATCACTTGCTACTACCACTGGCAGCGTGTGCCAGAGCAAAAGCAAGTGATCGTGTAAAATCGATCTTAGTTTGTCAGGAGCTGAAGGTTTAGATCTGGCCCAACCCATCAGCACCTTCTTGTCAGCAAAATCTTTGACCAGATTGGGCAAATGCTGTAGCCTCATGAAGAAGGAATAGCTTGCCAAGTTTGCCTGTACCAGACCTCTGGAAACTTCGTCTCACCGTGCCTGAACCACATACCGTAGTTTACAATCTTAAGTGACAACACAGGGCCTTGTCGCTGATCTGACATGCCCAGGAACTGCAAGACCGCGTTGAGGCCTCTCACATAGGACCACCATATCAATGGAGCAATGGATTCCTGCAGCAACTTCAGTGCATCCTCGCTCCAATGGTCCAAAAGTGCTTTGGCACGGGTGATCCCAACTCCTCGGCCTCTGGCGCCAGCCTCCCTATCTCTTATTTATTTATTTTATTTAACAGCTTTTCTATACCGGTATTAGTAGGCACATCATATCTGTTTACATCAACAAAAGGTGGAAATTACATCGAACAGGGATGGGGCAGGGGATATTACAATTATAACGCAAGGCTGAAGGGAGAGCAGAGAATAACTGAGTGGTTACAGATTTGAAGGAAATTTGAATAACATTCTGTAACTAATGAACCTATTAACATATAATACATAATGAGATATTGTACATGATCAAATATAACATATTATACATGAACAACCTCACCAAGCGAGTGGAAAGGAAGGTATAAGGGTTGGGGCTAGGGGAAGAGGGATAGTGGCCGGATGGTGTGAAGAATGGGTCTAATCTGGGTATGTGAGATGGAAGAGCCATGTTTTTAGCTTCTTTCTGAATTTGTGGGGGCATGACTCAAGGCAGAGGTTAGTGGGTAGCGCATTCCAACGCGCTGGGCCAGTAATAGATAGGGCGCGTTCTCTTGTAGATGTGAGACGGGCATTCTTAAGAGATGGGATGTGCAGGGTGCCTTTAAGGTTTGCTCTGTTTGGGCGGGAGGATTGTGTGGTTTGGAAAGGTTCATTTAGCCAGTTGGAGTTGTTTTTGTAGATGGATTTATGAATTATAGTGAGGGTTTTGAATAGCATGCGGGAGGGAATAGGGAGCCAATGTAGGTCCTTTAGGAGGGGTGTTATGTGGTCGAATTTGCGAGCATTCATGATGATTCTAGCAGTGGCGTTTTGAAGCATTTGGAGGGGCTTGATTGTGGTGAGAGGAAGGCCCAAATACAGGGAGTTGCAATAGTCCAATTAGGATGAGAGGGTGGCCTGGATGACTGTTCTGAGATCATGGGTGTGGAATAAAGGTTTGAGTTCTTTTATGACATTGAGCTTATAGAAGCCTTCTTTTAGGACAGAGTTGATGTGTTTTTTTAGGTTCAGTTGTTGATCTATAAGAATGCCAAGGTTTCGTTTTGGTTGCTGTGCCGTAAAGGGTTTAGGGATAGGGTCGTTGGAAGACAATCAGCAATCTCATTGCGCAGACCGGGAATGTGCTGTGCTCACTCCACCACATTTAACTGTAAGCACCTTAGGACCATATCCCTCAGACATTCAGATACAGGAAAGCATTTCGAAGACTGGCGGTTGATCATCTGGTATACAGCCAAGATGTCACACCAAAATACCATCTTCCTATTTGTCAAGCGCTTGCCCCAAATATGCAATGCCACTACGATCAGAAAAAGTTCCAACAAGATGATATTGGATGCGACAACTGACCGGGTCCACACCATCGGCCACACATCATGCCCCTTGACAATATAAACCAAACCCCATGCCCCCGAGGTGTCTGAAAACAGCCGCAGGTCAGCGCTGGATATCAAGGAGGGAGGAAGCCATACAACCATACCATTAAAGTCGGTCCAGAACTGCTCCCAAATACTCCTGCATCAAGTGCATAACCCTCAACCTGCAAGGACTCTTTGTGACTGCTGCAGACACTAATATCAGCCTGCGCAGAAACACTTGATCCATGGGGACAACCCTACAAGCAAACGCTAGGGACCCAATAAAGGACTATGCGGTTCAAAAGGTAATCTTGTGACAGGCAAATTGAGAAAAACCAACAAGGACAGATTCCACACTGTCGGCCAGAAGCCTGGATGCCAAGAGAGCAGAGTCCAACTCGATGATGAGAAACATCTTACTTTTATTTACTTTCTTCATATACAGATATGTTGCCCTTACAATATCTAGGGATATGCTTTCGTTGCGGTGGTACACAAGTACCTCGTGGATATATGGTAAACATGTAACTTGTTAATAAACAAACATTCGCGTATACTATAAATCCACGAGGTATGCGCAGAACGCCACAACAAATGAAGCAGCAATTACATATCCCTAGTAATGGTTTCTTTTAATTCCATCCACAGTTTTTAGCTCATCTTCCCACCCTGCCAGTGGGAAGGTACTCTCCTATAATAACAAAATCACACTTCTGAAGTTCATGTCTCATCTTTGTGGGGCCCATCGCTGCCTTTGCTCTTCTACTAAAACATAGGTTTGGTAATCACTGCAGCTCAGGTGGTCACCAACTTGGACGCTAGAAATATTAGTTTCATTTGTAAGTAGCAGGTGTAGTACTGCCCCCACCCTTCTGGGTTCTGAAGCCAGCTGCCTGAGCAGCACCCTTAAAATGAATTCAAGATCTCCCTTGCTTCTGTAGTATAGAGGCTACAATCAGCATCTAGCAGATAAAGATCTTACGCAAGCAACACTTCCCCCTTGATTGCAATTTTATGAGGTGTTTTTTTTTTTTGTCTTACCCAGTTCTATTGCCAGAGAAACCTACCTGCTGAGCAATTCCACTCCTGCAGGAAACTTGTGCACATTTTCAACAGTCCTGTGAACAAAAAAAAAAAGTTATCACTGCATCAAATTAAAGCTGTCACTTTCCATTTATTTCGGCTGCTTTTTGAAATGCAACTGCTGTATGGACAATATTCAATCTAAAAAAGCAATAGCAGTATGTTACAGTTCATATTTTTTCTTTTTTATAAAATGCCATGTGACAGCATAATTCTATTCACTAATGAACAACTACAATACAAGGGGATGTTAACTGTGCAGACAATTTTTATATGACCGAGATTGAGTGAGTATTCTATCACTTATTAGCCTGATCTCGGGCTCTTCACTAACTTACCCCAAAGATAATGCTTGAAAAAAGGAAAAGAACCCGCACTTACATTTAGACAAAGTATCTTTAATCATTTTAGCTAACTTCCTATGAAGATCCATAATCAACTTTCCTTCAATCTTTACAAAAGGGTAACTACTTACTTGTAATTGCTGCTCTCTGAAAACAGCATTTTAAAAGTCACTGATGGAGTCATGGGACCTGTCACATATCTAATTTGACAGAGCATCTCCTAAGCTCTACTAAGAAAATATGCAGGTCAGTCACTTCTAAAATGGATCTCAATCCTTCACATTTTTCCAGTGCGCATTAGGAATAAAACCACTGCCTTCTATCCAAAGGTAAAAATATAAAAGATATATTTATTTATTTTTAACTTTTATATACTGACATTCTTGCATTAAATGCAAATCATGCCGGTTTACAGTGAAACAGAAAAAGCAGGAAAAAATTCCTTAGTTGAATACAATGAAACAGCTTAGTTAAAGGAAACAAATATAAATTTTTACATATATAAGCAGAAAAGGCCCATTTAGTATACCCAATCCGCTAATTTGTTCCCATCTACTGTGCTGATTATAATAATCTGTAGTCTTCTTCCTCTCTTCTCTGATCACTAAGGTCCCTTTGTGTCTGTTCTAAGCATACTTGAATTCTGCCATTGTTTTGGCTATCACTTCTGCTGAAGTTGTCTACCACCTAAGCCAGTGAAAAAGAAAAGAAGTTTCTTTCATTTATTTTGAACCTCCCTCTCTTCGGCATCAGAAGAACACCTCTTGATCATCTCAATCTATGGAAAATGCTACCTTCTGGTACCTTATTGATATTTTCTAAATATTTGAATGTTGGTATCATCTCTCTTTTTTTATAGAGTAAGTCTGAATCTATTAAGCAACAATCGGGAATAGTCTTCCAACTTCCACACTTCCTAATGGGCTCAAAGTCTGAAAATTGTCTGGGAAAATAATTTGGAGGGTTACCAAACACAGTTCTGTAGCTCTGCATGACAATCCTGAACACCCAGTCACAAGAGAAGGGCGACCAAAATAATAAAAGGGACGGAACAGCTCCCCTATGAGGAAAGGCTGAAGATATTAGGGCTGTTCAGCTTGGAAAAGAGACTGCTAAGGGGGGATATGATAGAGGTCTTGAACGAGTAGATGTGAATCTATTTACATTTTCGGAAAATAGAAGGCCTAGTGGGCACTCCATGAAGTTAGCAAGTAGCACATTTAAGACTAATCAGAGAAAATTCTCACTCCACGCACAATTAAGCTCTGGAATTTGTTGCCACAGGATGCGGTTTGTTCAGTTAGTGTAGCTGGGTTTAGAAAAGGCTTGGATAAATTATTGGAGGAGAAGCCCATTAATGGAGAAATTACTTACCTGATAATTTTGTTTTCCTTAGTGTAGACAGATGGACTCAGGACCAATGGGTATAGTGTACTCCTGCTAGCAGTTTGAGACGGATCAGATTTCAATCTGACGTCAGCCCCTGGTACATATACCCTTGCAGAAAGTGCAGCTCTTCAGTATTCTCCTCGAAAAGCATTGTGGATATATGTGTGACTGACTGATTGATTAACTTAATTTGAGTAACTTCATAACTTGGTTAAACGTTAAAACTTGATTAACTTAAACTGGTTGATTGACTATAGCTGGAGACCGCCAGAGTACTCAACTGGAAAGCATCGAAACCCGGCAGGGTGGATGCCCAAGGTAAATGAAAACGTGGCTTACCCTTGAATCATTTGAAAGACCATGCGTAACGGTAGCCAAGGGTGGGATGCTGAGTCCATCTGTCTACACTAAGGAAAACAAAATTATCAGGTAAGTAATTTCTCCATTTCCTAGCGTGTAGCAGATGGACTCAGGACCATTGGGATGTATAAAAGCTACTCCCGAACCGGGTGGGAGGCTGCCCGTGACCCACTTAGAATTGTCCTTGCAAATGCTGTGTCCTCCCGAGCCTGAACATCCAGACAGTAGAATCTGGAGAAGGTATGGATGGAGGACCATGTCGCAGCCCTGCAGATCTCGGCAGGCGACAGCATTCTAGTTTCTGCCCAGGATACTGCCTGGGCTCTGGTAGAATGGGCCTTGACCTGTAGAGGTGGTGGCTTGCCAGCTTCTACGTAGGCTGCCTTGATGACTTCATTGATCCAGCAGGCAATGGTTGCCCGCGAGGCTGCTTCCCCTTGTCTCTTTCCACTGTGCAGGATGAAAAGGTGGTCTGTTTTTCGTACAGGTTCCGACATTTCCAAGTATCTGGATAGGAGTCTGCCGATGTTGAGGTGGCATAGACTACGGGATTCTTCCGAATTCTTCAGGCCATCCATCGTTGGTAGTGAGATGGTCTGGTTAAGGTGGAAGTGTGAGGCCACTTTGGGGAGGAAGGAGGGAACCGTGCGTAGTTGGATGGCTCCCGGGGTGAGCCCGAGGAATGGCTCCCGGAAGGACAGTGCTTGTAGTTCCGAGATGCGGCAGGCTGAACAAACTGCCAGCAAGAACACCATCTTTAAGGTTAACAGGCGGCGAGAAAGTCCTCGGAGGGGTCTGAAGGCGGTTCCCGCTAGGAAATCCAAAACGAGATTGAGATTCCACAGAGGTATCGGCCACTTTAGTGGTGGACGAATGTGTTTGACTCCTCTTAGGAAGCGTGACAAATCCGGGTGAGAGGCTATGCTGTCGCCCTCACTCTTGGAGCCATAGCATGACAATGCAGCCACCTGTACCTTGATGGAGTTGAGGGACAGTCCCTTCTGTAGTCCGTTCTGTAAGAATTCCAGGATCACAGGAACTTTAAATGAGCATGGCTTGCTGTTGTGGTCTTCGCACCAGGCTTCAAATACTCTCCAAATCCTTGTGTACGTTAACGATGTGGAGAACTTGCGTGCTCGAGGAGGGTGTCGATTACAGCCCCCCGAGTATCTGCTCTCTCTCAGGCGGGCCCTCTCAATGGCCAGACCGTAAGAGAATTGAGTTGGGTCTTCGTGGAGGATCGGACCTTGTTGTAGTAGGTCCCTGTGTGGAGGCAGGGGTAGGGGGTTCCCTGCCAGCAGTCTTCTCATGTCTGCGTACCAGGGTCTTCTTGGCCAATCTGGAGCCACCAGAAGAACTAGCCCTCGTGTAGTTGTATCTTGTGAATGATTGCGCCCAATAGGGGCCACGGCGGGAAGGCGTATAGCAGGGTCCCCGTTGGCCAGATCATCGATCCCTTGGGACTGCAGTTCCCGCCTGCGGCTGAAGTATCTGGACACTTGGGCGTTGGATCTGTTTGCCAGAAGGTCCATGTCCGGTGTCCCCCACCGATTCACTATCATTTGGAAGGCTGCGGACGACAGCTTCCATTCTCCTGGGTCTAGACTTTTCCTGCTGAGGAAGTCCGCCATGATGTTGTCTTTCCCAGCAATGTGGACGGCGGAGATCTCCTGGAGATTTGCTTCCGCCCACGCCATCACCACGCCATCAGGGGGTCTATTTCCAGGGACATTTGTTGGCTTCTGGGTCCCCCCTGTCTGTTGATATAGGCCACTGTTGTGGCGTTGTCTGACATTACTATGACCGCTTTGTCTCAAAGTCTGTGAGCGAACCGCAGACAGGCTAGTCTGACTGCCCGCGCTTCTAGGCGATTGATGTTCCATCCCGCCTCTTCTGCGTTCCACTGCCCTTGGGCGGTTAACTCCTCGCAGTGTGCTCCCCATCCTCGTAGACTGGCATCTGTGGTGAGTAGGGTCCAGGTTGGAGAGGATAGTCTTGATCCTCGGTTCATGTGGTTGGCCTGCAGCCACCACCGTAGCTGGTTCCAGACTCTGCCTGGGAGTGATAGACGTACGGTGTAGTTCTGGGACCGTGGGCTCCACTGTGATAGAAGTGAGCGCTGTAGGGGCCTCATGTGGGCTCGCGCCCATGGCACAACTTCCATTGTGGATGCCATCAGTCCGAGGACTTGCAAGTAATCCCATGCTGTGGGACGAGGATCGTTCAGCAAGGTATGTAGCCGGTTCCACAGTTTTAATCTCCTTGTGGGGGTCAGGCTGACCTTGTCTTCTTTGGTGTCGAATCGGACTCCTAGGTATTCCAGCAACTGTGAGGGTTGTAGGAAACTTTTGTTTGTGTTGACCACCCATCCTAGGCTCTCCAGTAGAGTTATGACTCTGCTAGTTGCTTGGTGGCTTTCCTCCGGTGACTTTGCCCTGATCAGCCAATCATCTAGGTAAGGGTGGACGAGGATTCCTTCCTTCCTCAGTGTTGCCGCCACCACTACTATTACCTTGGTGAACATCTGGGGAGCTGTGGCTAACCCGAAAGGTAGTGCCCGGAACTGGTAGTGACGGTTCAGAACTTTGAAGCGTAGGTAGCGCTGGTGTTCCTGATGAATTGGGATGTGTAGGTAGGCCTCCGAATGATCCAGGGATGTGAGAAACTCTCCCAGTTGTATCGCCCTTATTACAGATCGAAGGGTTTCCATGCGGAAACGGGGAATCCTCAGGTGGCGGTTGACCGACTTGAGGTCCAGGATGGGCCTGAATGTTCCCTCTTTCTTGGGGCCGATAAAATAGATTGAATAATGTCCAGTATTTATTTCTTGTGGAGGCACTGGGGTTATGGCCTCGAGGGCCAGTAGTCTGGACAGTGTAGCTTCCACTGCCGCCCTTTTGGAAAGGTCGTGGCAGGGGGACTCCACGAACTTGTCCGGAGGGGTACGTAGGAAATCCAGGTAGTACCCCTCCCGAATGATGGCTAGGACCCACTTGTCTGAAGTTCTCGACCCATCTGCGGTATAGGGCTAGTCTGCCCCCTATGGCTTCTTCCCTTGGACGGGTCGGCTGAATCTCATTGTGGGGTGTGGCTGGGGCCTGTACCCGAGCTGGTACCCCTCTTGTTGTGCTTATTCCAAAAGGACTGGTTCCTGCTCGTAGGGCGGGGCGCTTGATAGTTGCTCCTGTAAGGATTGAAGCGCTGTGAACTTCTGCCCCTGGAGGACCTGGGAAAGAGTCGCTAGTTTCTCTTCGTTTTATCCTCCGGCAGGCGCAGCACTGGGGAGTCGCCCCATTTGTTGGCTAATTTCTCTAGTTTGTTGCCAAACAGGAGGGATCCTTTATTTTATTTATTTTTTATTTAGAAACTTTTATATACCGGTATTAGTGGGGACATCATACCGGTTCACATATTAACAAAAGATTTAGAAGTACATTTCAACAGGGGAGGCGAACTGGGCAGGGGGTTAACCTAGAACAGTAGGGAAAATAGATTAAACAACAAGAAATCAACAAGAGGTCATAACAAGAAGACAACAATGTACATTGTGATTAGATTCCTTAATATAAGGAAAAGGGCGGTCACCTAGGGGGTATGAGCAATAGAGGGAAGGGAGGGTCTTTGAAGGGCATCCTTGTTTGGCGCGTATTGGAAGATGCGTCGGCCGACCAGCTTTGGAGCCAGAGTTGCCTTCTGGCCGCCACCGCAGATGACACTCCTCTGGCCGCTGTACACACTAGGTCGGAGGCAGTGTCCTCGAGGAATGATACTGCTGGGTCCGTGTCTTCTCCCGGGGTGTTGTTCCTGGTTTGGGATAAGCAGGCACGTGTCACCACTGTGCAGCAGGCCGTAATTTGTAGAGACATAGCAGCTACGTCAAATGACTATTTGAGGATGGATTCCAGACACCTGTTAAGTGCATCTTTGAGCGCTGCTCCTCCCTCTACTGGGATAGTGGTGCGCTTAGAGACCGCGCAGACCATGGCATCGACTCTTGGGCTTGCAAGATCATCTTTGGTCGCCAGGTCCAGGGGGTACATGGCTGCCAAAAGCTCGGCCCCCCTTTGACTGTGGACTCTGGGGCATTCCATTCCAGGTCAATCAGCTGTTGTGCCGCTTGTAAGAGGGAAATGGCAAGAGGTCTGACTAAGACCCTCCAGCAGGGGGTTCGGTTTAGGTTCCCCCGAAGTACCTGGGCCCGGGATAGCGAGCTCCGTCAGACATTGGGTGACCAGGTCCGGGAGCTCGTCCTTTGTGAAGAAGCGTCTCATGGTTCAGTGAGGCTCTGTCCCCGGGGGGGGGAGCTCCCCCTCTTCTAGGGGCTCGGCTTCCTCTTCAGAGATGTCAGTGTCCCCATAGGTGGGGCTTCTGGGTAGCGGAAGCCTGTGCCTAGGTCTTGAAGGGCCTGGGGGTCCTCTGGAAGAGCATGTGGCTGACCAGTCAGAGGTTCAGTTTGCATTTGAACAAAGGTGTGAATCCCCTTGAAGAACTCCACCCATGAGATAGACGCTGGTTCCAAGCTGAGGGGCACTGGTTCCCTGGGGGTCCCCATCTGTGGGGAGGTCCCACTGGGATTTGCTAGGTCCAGGGTACTCCCTGAGGAGCTAGTACTCGGCCCTGGGTGGGACTGGCCCTGAACTGGATCTCCCAGGGCCTCCTCACACTGCATGCACAGGGCATCGGCCTCCTCGCTTTGTGCAGCTCTGAAGTGGCATGCTGGGCAGAGGCCTTGAGCTTTTATCCCTGTTTCTGGTGGTGCCATGCTGTCGGCGCGTAAACTCTTATGCGCTCTGTGCGTTCAAGGTGTGAGTTGTGCGCGTAGCTGTGTGTAGCTCTGTGCGCGTAACTTATGCGCACAAGGTTTTATGTGCGTGTAAGTCTATGCGTACAAGTGTTTTGTGCGCCTAACTTTTGTGCACTCGGGCTGGACAGCGAACGGCACGGCGAAATGGGCCAAGATGGCGACAGCGAGCACGCGGGCAATATGGCGACCCCTTCGGAGGGTCTCCACGTGGGTAGACCCTTGGAAATAACCGGGGCCTGGCCGTGATAGGGCAGATCAACCCGGTGGCACTGGTCCCGGCCGGCGACCTGTGCTTCTCCTCGATCCTCAGAGAATGGATTAATGCAGAAGATTTCTACCTTACCTTGTCTTCGGCGCTTCCCGGTTTCATCCCGGGCAGTCTCCGGCTGCGGTGGGGGAGAGGGCAAATATCTTTACCGCCACGCTCAAGGGTGCACCCGCTGCCTCTCAGCCGCGCCAGAGGATCGCGGGCTAGGTCCTCACTGCGATTCGGCCAACGGACCGAGGCTTACCTCCGAGGAACCATGGAAATCACCTTGGGAATCTCAACTGGGGGAGGGACCCGAGGGCATCACCATCTTCAGGTAGGTTTCTCCTTTAAAATTTGGTTTTCTTCTTTGAATTTGGTTCTAAAGCTGTGAGAGCATGCAGATAGTCCCTAACTGCTATGGAGACGGAAAATACTGAAGAGCTGCACGTCCTGCAGGGGTATATGTACTAGGGGCTGACGTCAGATTGAAATCTGATCGGTCTGCAACTGCTAGCAGGAGTACACTATACCCACTGGTCCTGAGTCCATCTGCTACATGCTAGGAAACTGCTATTAATCAAGTTGACTTAGCAGTAATAGCAGAGGCCATTCCCTATCAGTAGCATGGGATCTTCTTAGTGTTTAGGTACTTGCCAGGTTCTTGTGGCATGGTTTGGCCTTGTTGGAAACAGGATGCTAGGATTGATGGACCATTTGTCTGACCCAGCATAGCAATTTCTTATGTTCTTAACGGCCCTCCCTGAAACCTGTAGGTTCTCCAGAGTGTGGGCCAGGATACAGACAGTGGCATCTGAGCTTAGTCAACATCTCAATCCTAGATTTGACCAAGTGGTGGTTCACAGTAAAATAAACATACATAATTCAAAAGAAAAGGAGGAGAGCAGAGGAGAAGGGTACAGAGGACTGGAGTAGAAGACTAAAAAAGTAAAAAGATAAAAACAATACTTAAGTTATAAAATAAAGAGATGAAAGAAGAAAAACTCATGTTGTTCAGAGCTTACTAAATGTAGAGGAATATAAATGTATTTTATTTAAAATTTTTTGTATAAAGAAATATTATTTTAAAACGTGAGATGTCGACTCCAATGGCTCAAAAGATGGCTTCATAAGTTTTGCCAGAACCATTTTAAGGTACCATAAAACAGGAGATTTGACAACTGGAGTTTTAATATGCCACAAGCCTTTCATGAACTTCGATACCAAGGATAAATGGATATTGGCCTACCTTCAATCTGAATAGAATAGGCTGTTATGGCACCGAAATGCACGCCGCTGGCAAAGTACTAAGACCCGAGGATGAAAGAAAGAGCAAGAACTGAAGTAGCTCTAATGGCTCACATACAAACATATCCAAGGAGCTGTGTTGACACAAGGAGGAGAATCATTTCTATTTAAAGCCATAAATTCTTCTAGCTGAGGGTTTTCTGGTGGATACTATTATGTTCACAACTTCTCTGGGTAAGGAAAATAGGGTGATCAGCAAGCGCTCTGTATCCAGGCTGTCAAGTTGTAAAAATGGAAGGTTCGGCTAATATATATTTGTCCTAGTTTTATAGTTTGTTTTTTTGTTTTGTTTTTAAATTCTTGCTAGTGTATATTTTAGAAACTGCATTTGTTAATTTAAAAAAAAAAAAAAAAAAAGCGTTAGTATCCACTAGGTCTAGTGAATTACCGGGCATTGAAGGGGTTGATCAAGAACTTAAGTAAAATAAAATTGCAGAAGTGCCTCTCCAGACACCTACATATCCACTGAGCTTGTAGCCAGATAAGTTACATTTTGTTAGCCATAATATAGACTGGTTTCTTGCTGACATTTTCTTCTGCATTTCTATGTTTTTGCATGGTCTGAAATCTCCATACATTTGTCCTAATTTTGTAGGTTGTTTTTTTTTGGGGGGGGGGGGGGGTTGTTTTGGGTTTTTTTTAATTCTTGCTAGTCTGTATTTTAGTAACTGGTATTTGTTAATTTTTAAAAAGGGCTGGTATCTACAAAAGTATACTGTATCTCAAAAAGGACAGACAGAGAATGGAGGCAGTTCAGAGAAGGGTGACCAAAATGGTGTGGGGGTCTTCACTGGAAGACTTGTGAGAATAGATTGAAAGATCTGAATATGTATACCCTGGAAGAGATGAGGTGCAGAGGAGACATGATAAAACCTTTCAGGTACCTGAAGGTCTGTAATGATGCATGATCCTCAAACCTTTTATACTGAAGCAAACAATAGAACTAGGTGTCACGATATGAAATTCCAGGGGGGTGGGGGGGCAGGGGGATAACTCAGAACCAACATCAGAAAATATTTAACATAGAAACATAGAAATGACGGCAGAAGACAACCAAACGGCCCATCCAGTCTGCCCAGCAAGCTTTCACACTTATTTTTCTCAAACTTATCTATTACTCTGACCGCCGAGGTCAGGGCCTTTATTGGTAACTCCCCGGTTCCAATTTCCCTCCACCCCCGCCCCTGTCGCAGAGAGCAGTGCTGGAGCCGCACCAAAGTGAAGTGTCAAGCCTAATTGGTTAGGGGCAGTAACCGCCGTAATAAGCAAGCTACTCCCATGCTCATTTGTTTACCCAGCCTGTGCAGTTTAGTCCTTGTTGGTTGTTGTCTGAATATAAATCCTCTTTTCTTCATTTCCCCCCTTGACATTGAAGCAGAGAGCTGCTTGGACATGCATTGAAAGTGAAGTAGCAGGCTAATTTGGTTTGGGGTAGTAACCGCCGCAACAAGCAAGCTACTCCCACACTTATTTGTGAATGCAAATCCTTTTTCCCCATATTTCCTCTTGCTGTTGAAGCATAGAACAATGTTGGAGTCACATTAACCGTGTGTGTATGTTTATTGAATAAGGGTATTAATCACCAGGTAGTAGCCAACATTCCCACAAGCCACCCCCATGCCTCTTCTCTTCATTCACATCCTCAAGACTTTATGGATCATAGTGTTTATCCCATGCCCCTGTGAAATTCTTCACCACTTCCTCCGGAAGGGCATTCCAGGCATCCACCACCCTCTCCATGAAGAAATACTTCCTAACACTGGTTCTGAGTCTTCCTCCCTGGAGTTTTAAATTGTGACCCCTAGTTCTGCTGGTTTTTTCCCCAACGGAAAAGGTTTGTCGTTGACTTTGGATCATTAAAACCTTTCAAGTATCTGAAAGTCTGTATCATATCACCCCTTCTCCTCCTTTCCTCCAGGGTATACATATTTAGATTCTTCAGTCTCTCTTCATAAGTCATTTGATGAAGACCATCCACCTTTTTGGTCACCCTTCTCTGGACCGCCTCTCCATCCTGTCTCTGTCCCTTCGGAGATACGGTCTCCAGAACTGAGCACAGTACTCCAGGTGAGGCTTCACCAAGGACCTGTACAAGGGGATAATCACTTCCCTTTTCTTACTCTATATTCCTCTCTCTATGCAGCCCAGCATTCTTCTGGCTTTAGCTATCGCCTTGTCACATTGTTTCGCCGACTTCAGATCGATAGACACTATCACCCCAAGGTCTCTCTCCTGCTCCGTGCACATCAGCCTTTCACCCCCCATTGAATACATTTTTTTTGTATTTCCACACCCTAATATGCATGACTCTGCACTTCTTGACATTGAATCTCAGCTGCCATATCTTGGACCAGTCTTCCAGCTTCCTTAAATCCAGTCTCATTCTCTCCACTCCTTCCGGCATGTCCACTCTGTTGCAGATATTAGTATTATCTGCAAATAGACAAACCTTACCTTCTATCCCGTCCGCAATGTCGCTCACAAAGATATTGAACAGGACCGGTTCCAACACAGATCCTTGCTGCACTCTGCTTAACACCGCTCTCTCTTCAGAGTAAGTTCATTTACCGTCACACATTGTCTTCTGTCCGTCAACCAGTTTGCAATCCAGGCTACCATCTTGGCACCCACTCCTAAGCGTCTCATTTTATTCACAAGCCTCCTGTGCGGGACTGTATCAAAAGCTTTTCTGAAATCCAAGTAGATGACATTGCGCGCTCTTCCTCTATCTAATTCCCTCATCACCCAATCAAAAAAGTCAATCAGATTTTTCTGACAGGACCTTCCCCCTGGTGAATCCATGCTGCCTCTGGTCCAGCAATTCTTCCGACTATAGATAGTTCACTATTCTTTCTTTCAGCAGCGACTCCATTACCTTTCCCACCACAGAGGTGAGGCTAACCGGTCTGTTTTCCAGCCTCCTCTCTGCTCCCACTCTTGTGAGCGGGACCACCACCGCTCTTCTCCAATCACTCGGCACCACTCCCGTTTCTAGGGATCTGTTGAACAGGTCATTCAGTGGACCCACCAGTACATCTCTGAGCTCTCTCAGTATCCTGGGATGGACCTCATCAGGTCCCATGGCTTTGTCCACTTTTATTTTTCCTAGCTCTTCCCATACATTCTCTTATGTAAACAGAGTTACATCTATTCCACTCCCCTCCAGTTTCAAAGCGGCATGGGATAAACACTGTGGCTCCATAAAGGCTAGAGGATGGGAATGAAGAGTTGAGCCACGGGGGTGGCTTGCTGGAATGTTAACTACTACCTGGTGATTACTACCCTTACTCAAAATATTCCTTGCACGGTTAATGCAACCCCAACATTGCTCTCTGCTTCAACGGCAAAGGGAAATGTGGAAGAGAGGATTTGCATTCAGATAACAACCAAAAAGGACTGAACTTCACAATCTGGGTAAACAAATAAGCGTGGAGGTAGCTTGCTTATTACGGCTGTTACTACCCTAAACCAATTAAGTCTGATACATCACTTTGAATACATATACAGTGCTGCTATCTGCTTCAACGGTAGGGGGAATTGAGGAAAACAGGATTTACATTCAGACATCATCCAACAAGGCATCGATCTGTGCAATCTGGGTAAACAAGCATTGGGGTAACTTTACTGATGCGGCGGTTACAACCCTTCTCCAACCCTCCTTGCGCGCTACAAAACTTCCTTACACAGCTACAATAATGAAATAAACATTGCCAAAAAGAATTTCTATGCTACTAAAATACACCAGTACCAATTCAACCCTAGAGCCTTATTTGAATATGTCACCTCACTCACCAATCTCACTCCAAATATCATTCCAGAAGAAGAAGCCAAAACTAAATGCGAACTGGCAACGTTCTTCCATGATAAAGTTAACTTATGACACGTTTTCCCTCCATCCCTCACACACCCCAAAACAGTTACTCTGTTCAATCTAGCAACCCTTCTGCTAACTTCACAACGTTTGAACACACTACTGCAATGGAAATTGAATCCTTACTCAAAAAAGCTAGACCTTCAACCCACCCATCTGATACCATCCCCACGAAACTTCTCCTTACCATACCTGACCTAATAGCCCGTCCTATATCGAATATTATCAATGAAGCCATTGATTCTGGTATTGTTCCAAACCCATTAAAACAAGCCATCCTTAAACCCACCCTAAAAAAACCTAAACTTGACCCGACTGATCTGACCAATTACTGCCCCCATCTCCAATCTCCCATTTATTGTGAAAATTTTAGAAAAAACTATTAACCGCCAACTCAGTGAATACTTAAACACCAGATCCTCTCTCCATCTCAATATGGTTTTTGTAAATTACACAGCACAGAAACCCTTCTTCTATCACTATCTGATTACCTTATCAAAAGTTTAGATAAAGGGCTATCCCATCTGCTAGTAATACTAGATATTTCAGCTGCATTTGATACAGTTAGCCATCAGATACTACTCAAACGACTTTTTGAGATTGGAATATCTGGCCTTGCCCACAATTGGTTCAGCTCATACCTTTGCAACAGGAATTATAAAGTCAAATTTGGCAACCACGAATCTAAGGAAATTCCCCTTGCTCAGGGAGTCCCCCAAGGCTCCTAACTTTCATCCACTATTTAATATTTACCTGCTACCCCTCTGCCAGCTTCTTTCCAGCCTTAAGTTACCACACTATTTGTACGCTGATGATGTACAAATCCTCATTCCTATTACTGATTCTATACCGAAAGCCCTTGAAATCTGGCATACCACTCTCGCCTCAATCAATGACCTTTTAAACTGTATCCAACTTGCCCTGAATACCACAAACACGGAACTTATGGTCATATCACCTCCAACACCTTTTTATACTATGCCCACAACACGTATTATCTTGCCACACACACACACACAATTCTCCCACCAAGTCCGGGATCTAGGAGTTTTATTAGACGACCATATGACACTCAAAAAATTTATTAATGCAATACTCAAAAAATGTTTTTTCAAGATCCACACACTCAAAACACTTAAACCACTACTACATTTTTCTGATTTCCGTACAGTGTTACAAGCCATGGTCTTTTCTAAACTTGACTATTGTAATGCACTGCTATTGGGCCTACCCAAAAACGCCATACACCCGTTACAAATCCTGCAGAATACTGCAGCTCATATCCTTACCAACGCTACCTCAAAGGAGCATATTACCCCCATTCTTAAGGGATTACACTGGCTCCCCATTCACCTTCGCATACAATATAAGGCATTATCACTCATCCACAAAGCCCTCCACAATCCAGAAATGAATTGGCTCTCTAACTCTTTACAATTTCACACTTCTAACAGACCAACTAGAAATCCATACATAGCCACTTTGCAAACCCCCTCATCAATACTTTTTAAATATGCATCCACTAAAGCCCGGGCCCTTTCCCTAGCTGGCCCCATGTTATGGAACTCCATGCCTACTGAATTACGTCTTGAACTGTCCCCTAAGATATTCAAACAAAAACTCAAGACATGGTTATTCACTCAAGCCTACACATGAACCCCACCTGCACCTTTTTAGCCTTCCTCTTCCCCTCCCCTCATTCATAATAAACATTATCCTTTATGTGTCGCCTCTCTCACCCTTCTCTCTGCACCCCTGTAACCCTAAATATGCCTGTATATAATCACTACTTGGCTCTATCGATGCCTTCTACTTCACTCGAGCCATTTCTATGATGCAACCCCATTCATTGCATTACAATCCCAAATCTTATACATTCACCCCTCCCGCCCCTCTTCCCTTAGATTTCCCCGTCAATTTAAGTTATAATTGTTTCCTTACAAGTTTTTGCCGTTAAGGTATACCTTCTTACTATTTTTGTTTTATGTACTAGTTTTCAACTATTATTCTCTTGTTTTGTGTATAACGCTATTGTGTATGTTGTTTTTGTTCTCTGTACACCGACGCGATATCTCTGATGAGCGGCGGTATATAAAAAACAATAAATAAACAAACAAACAAACCCTTAACCATAAGCCTTCTGCTCACCTTTGATGCAACTCCAACATTACTCTCTGCACCAATGACAGGGGATGGCAGGAAATTTGAATCAAATAGTTACCAACAAGAGCCCTGAAGTTGGTGGTTGGTGAAACAGGTAAGTATGGGAAAATAAGTTTTTCTATGTATCAGAGGTGACCAATCACACTTCCAGTGATTGACCAACAGCTACATTTTCCCGTTTAAAATGGTGACAGGAACTCACAGCTAGTACGTAGAGAGGATACGTTTAGTACGCAGGAGACTATGCAGCCGTTGATATGTTTAGAATGTAGGAACTCTAGCATATTATTTGTATTTCCATGTGTAATTGCACTTCAGAAATGATATTAGATGCATTGATGGTGAGTTCATGCTGTTGTGTTTTTAAATTATTTTTGTGCATCTTGCAGGCCTGGGATTTTTGTATTGGAGCCATCAACAGTTCATCACCCCTGAAGAAGGAAATCTTCTCTGAAACATTGCAATGTTGGGTGGAAGACAGAGAGAGTTTATTTTTTCGCTCCATTATAAGGTTTTCTTGATGTTCACCTCTTTTTTTTTTTTTTTAGTTTCCGAAGACAATCTGAAATATATTTTACTATGTAGAACTGATGGATAGCAATGTGGGCTGAAAGCATTGCACTCTGGAAAATTATTTTCTTGAAATTGTCTAGATCTTTACCCAGTTGGGAACTGGAATAAATGTCTTTTTAGCTTTTTTCATAGCAGACTGTACTACTGCTACTACAGACTGGTGTGGCAAGTGTACTATGCCAAATCCCAGAGACATTTAGACTCAGAATTTGAGATCCAGCTTTCTAGACTTGGGGAGGCAAGATACAGATGTTTCCCACAACTTCCAAGAATAGTGCCTTAAGAACATAAGAAAATGCCATACTGGGTCAGACCAAGGGTCCATCAAACCCAGCATCCTGTTTCCAACAGTGGCCAATCCAGGCCATAAGAACCTGGCAAGTACCCAAAAACTAAGCCTATTCCATGTTACCATTGCTAATGGCAGTGGCTATTTTCTAAGCGAACTTAATAGCAGGTAATGGACTTCTCCTCCAAGAACTTATCCAATCCTTTTTTAAACACAGCTATACTAACTGCACTAACCACATCCTCTGGCAACAAATTCCAAAGTTTAATTGTCATAATAAAAGGCGAGCAGGTTCAGCTGCTGTATCTAGGATCCTTAGTAGACCAAGGAGTTCTGGTCATGGGTCTTTGTCCTTACAAACATGAATTTCCAGTGCTGCTGCCAATTTTTCAATAATTTAGAATATGAGGTCTTCTGGGGGAGAAAAAGGCTCGGGAAGATCTGGCAAAGGATCAGATGGTAATCCGGTAGATTCTTCATCAGATCCTAGAGGTACAGAGTCTCTTAACCAGGATTCCAATGAGGAGAAGGATGTTCCTTTGGTTGACATTTAAGAGGATTGTTTTGGTTTACTGCCTCCGAATGAAAAGCACTCCACTGCAATTAAGTGTGTTGATGAAGAATCTATAATATGAAGTTCCGATAATGAAAACACACCCAAAGATGTCTAAGTCAGAGAGAGGTCTCTCTCCCTGGCAGGTCCTAAGTTATGGAACACTCTTCCAGTTGATATTCGTCTAGAGGACAACTTTCTTAATTTTAAGAAGCAGATTAAGACCTGGCTATTTCAGCAGGCTTTTAGTCATATTAATTGACCTATTCAGGTTATGTGAGTAAGCGAGGTTTTTTCCATTAAATTGGTTGGAGGATTAGGGATTTGGTAGGTTTGGGTAACTTCTTTGTAGGTAACAGAGGTCTATAGCCTCATTTATTTATTTTAGAATTATTTTACTTATTAGTTTGTAATAGTGTTTTATTGTTGAAATTTTAAATATAATTTTATTTTATTATTGAAAGAATGTAAACTTAGATAAGTTGTTTTTTTTTATAACAATTATTATTAGTTTGAATTTGCTACTGCAATTTCTATAATTGTAAACCGGCTTGACATGTATTTGAAAGTCGGTATATAAAGATGTATAAATAAATAAATAAGGAACCACCAAAGCAAGATTTGAAAAAAAAGAGGGGTTGGGGCATTCTGTCCATCTCTTTTGCAAGTAAGGTATAGACATTCTTCAATAACCCTCTGGCCTGGGTGAGCGGTGAGATATCTTCTTCTGAAACTAGATCCCGTTCTTGCAGAGTAATAGGTGGCTTATTCAAAGACAACAGCACTATCGAACAGATTGATTGCAAACAACATATCCTAAGACCTTCTGTTACCAACCTTAGGGGTGTTAAGTCTTCTAACTAAATAAGGAGTAAAGAGCAATCTGACTTCTTCCTCTGCAGATCCTGGATGTCCGGTGAATTGCTGCATAGGCAATCCTCTCAAGTCCAAGGAAGGAAATGAGCTTTTTTGGACTGCATACTCAATGATAGACCAGGCCACATCATGGCGAAAAACGTGTGGAATGCATCATGACCTGTATTGGATACATTGGTACATGATGAGGCGAAGACATCACTGCATCGTCGGAGTCAAAATGCATCGAAAACATCAGTACAACTTTCATTGGTGCATCATCGTAGTGTGTGCCAATTTAGGAGCAGATTTTCAAAGGATTTACGCACGTAGGAGGGTTATGCGCGCCGGGCTTATTTTCAAAAGGCCCAGGGGCGTGCGTTACGCCCCGGGACGGGGCAGTCCAGGAGGCATAGCCAAGGACTCCGGTACGCCCAAGTTACGCCTGCCAGCTTCTAAAACAAAAGGTACGGGTTTTTATTTTTTTTCGGGCTGGGGAGGGGGAGGGAATGGGGAAAGCCAGCTGGTCTCCCCGAGGTCTTGGCGCACGCAAGGTGCACTAGTATGCACCCCTTGAATGCCGACCCCTGATTTTATAACATGCGCGCGACTCCACGCACAAATGTACCTCACGCGCGTATCTTTTAAAATCTGCCCCATACTGTGTGTTGTGTGGTGTGCATCAGTGTATCAGATGAGGCGATGGTTTCATGTTCAATCGACACAATTTGGTATCAATGGATAAATCGGTCTTTCAGTGCTTTGATGCACTATGTTGAGATGAGGCTTGCACCAGTGGTGCCAAAGAGGGACAGGCTTGGTGGAGCCGGCATAGACGCACCTCGAGAGGATTGTTTATGCTCCTTCAACACAGATAGGGCCAGCTCAAGGGAGTGATGCCTCTCATGCTACAATGGCATCTGGGCAGCTAAACAGGACCCACAACCGCAGCATTTGCAGATGGGGGAGTTTTGGAACAGTTTTGGTTCAATGGCTTTCCCAACAAGAGACAAGGCTGCACTTGCACTGAAAGAGGAAGATCTACTGCTACTCCTAAGATTTACGCAGCTCTTATTACACAAAGCTGTGAGTGTGGAGACATCTGTCCATAGACTTTATACAGTTTTTTTTGGTCATGATCTGGTCCCAAACAGCAGTAGCATAAATCATGGCTGCTGGTAAGGGACATGACGTTCTCACACGGGCAGTTTTTGAACCACTCATCACCAGTCATTTTCCTGTGAGAAAAAAAAAATTATCTTTTTATTTTTGGTAGCATTTAGAAGTACTGCTTGTGTGGCTTCAGATACAGCGAGGGAAGACCAAATAAGTTTTCTGAAGAAAACAAATTTGAAGTTAAAATAGAGGAGAGATAAAATGCTTTAGCATGGACAAAAAGTGACTGAAGTGGCTCATGAAACAACTCCTACATATGCTCAGTAGAGCTCAAAGCTCTACAGCTTGGACAGACAAGTCCCTTCAGTGCTGCCAGATGACATTATCCACATGTAATAGCTAATTTAGCTTGCTTATCAACAGAAAATTATGGAGTACCTGCGCAGTCAGGGTTAACTGGAACTCCTCCTTGCAGGAGTAAATCTGATATCATGAGAAAAGAGGTTGAAGATTATCCTCCTTGTCCTTAGCTGCCAAAGAGGTAAATAAAGTCTTCACCATCCCTGCCACTTGATATAAGGGCTAACATGCCTTTTGGCCAGGCATTGTAGGTGGAACATCCTCTTCAGAAACTAGGATGGAATCTTCTTGCATATCATCCGGACTTTGTAGAATTTAGGGGACCATGAAGCAAATAGGATCTGGCATGTGCAGGCATAGGTCTTCCTCCTGTAACCTAATGGAGGACACTACCGTAGAAATTGGTAGAGGTAAGTAAAGCATATCTCCTGCTCCTGAAAATGTTCCTATGTGTATGGAAGAAACTGGTGATTTAGTGAAGAGTTGCGTCAGAAGCACCACGGCCCAGTTCATAGACAATGCAAGTGCCTACTCCAGCAAAATGAGAAAGCAATGGCATCGAGACCCAGGGAATGGTATGTCAGTTGAATCAATGGCATAAAGACGTTTTTAGGCACTGGTTATGCTGCCAGATCTAAAGAGTGGCACTTCTTTTTACTAGGTCCCCAATTTCATGGTGCTTGGGAGGGGCTTACAGATGCCAGAGAATGGCACCTCTTTTGTTGGCTCGACCCTAAGGAAGCGGAGGGGCCCCTGGCCTGCTCTAGCGAGGGGGGGGGGGGGGGATGACTTTCTTGAGAAGCTCTTGCTCAATTCAGTACTCAGAGAGCCAGATGAGGCTCCTCTCAAGGAGGACGACCAACTGTAGTTCTTCAGAGACTTATGCAGTTCCTCCATCTTCCAGGCCCTGGACTTTTGGGAACATGGAGTCTTCCAGTCACGGTAGTAGCAATTTGCCTGGTAGTTGTTCGGTCTTAGGCAACGACAATAGCTGTCATGTCCATCAATAATAGACATTTTCCTATCACATATACAGTCTTTGAAGCCACTAATGGTGAACTTCTTGGTGCCAGACATCCTGTGAAGTTTTGTTTTTTCTTTTTTTTAAGATAGCACTAAAAAGTGTTGTTTGGGGATCTCCAGAGGCAGCAACACAATGTAGCAATTGAAATTTTTTCTAAATAATGAAGATACTAGAAGATATCAATCAAGAAACAAATAGAAAGATAATACAGACGTCCATGCTGATGCTCAGATGAAAAAAAAAAAGACTGATGGGCTCACTTGGAAATTCCCACAAATACTAAGAGAGAAGGGTCTATGCAACACCTTTGGATAACATCACCCATGCCATGAATAATTCAGGCCTGCTTGTCTATAGAGAAAGAAATAGTTCCTTGGATTACTCCTGAGTCTATTCCCTTTTACCCTCATCCCATGACCTCTCATTGCAGAACTTCCTTTCTATTGAAAAAGGCCCACGTCCTGTGCATTTATTCCTTGGAGGTATTTAAATGGATCTCTCTCTCCTTTCCTTTTTTTCCCCTTCAGGAAATGCTTTAGGATGAAAGCCTTTGGATTGACTCTATTCAGTTTATTTCATTTTGAATGTGTGGTATCCAGAACTGTACACTGTAATCCAAATGAGGTCTCACCAGAAACTTATATAAAAGCATTCTCCTTTTTCCTAACAACTAGTTCTCTCCCTATGCACCCAAGCAGTCTTCTGGCTTTTGCTGTCACCTATGCTTACCTGTTCAGCCACCTTAAGATCAAAGATAATCACCCCCAAATGCCACACTTATTTTGTGCACTGAACTTCAGCTGCTATACTGCAGTGTTTCCCAACCCTCTCCTGAAGGCACACTTAACTGGTCTAGTTTTCAGGATACCCAAAATGAAAATACAAGAGGTAGATTTCATACATTGGCAGCCCAGTCTATGCAAATCTCTCATATGCATATTCAATGTGGAAATCCTAAAAACCAGACTAGCTAGATGTGCCTCTAGGAGATTGTGAAACACTGCTATAGTGTACTGCTCCCTTGGGTTGTTACAACTGAAATGCATGCCCCTGCATTTTTTTTTAATGTTTTTTTTGGCTTTTTTTTTTTTTTTTTAAAGCATTAATACTTAGCTGCCAGGCTCTACACCAGGGGTGGCCAACTCTAGTCCTCGAGAGCCACCAAGAGGCCAGATTTTCCAGATATCCACAATGAATATGCATGAGATGGATCTGCATGCATTGCCTCCATTGTATGCAAATCTATCTCATGTATATTCATTGTGGACATCCTGAAAACCTGGCCTGTTGGTGGCTCTCGAGGACAGGAGTTGGCCACCCCTGTTCTATACCATTTTAAAACCAACATTAAATCTCGCTTATTATTCAGGAGTAAAATAAGGAAGCTGAGAAGACAGACAGAATACTCTGGAGAGTCAAACACAAACTACACAAGAGTCCTAAGAAGCAGAACTCTCCTTAAAGAGAAGAACTTAAATATTAGTTTAACCACTGAAGAGAGGGAACTACAATAAATGAGGCAATTGTTAAGATATATATATATATATATATATATATATATATATATATAAAAGGCAGACAAAATGAGGCTACATTCATATAAAACAAGTCTCACATTATAGCCTCTTGCATGCAGCAGTGTGGAAGAAATTCGATTGTATACTTAAAATAATGAGAGACAGCATGAATTCTTCAACTGTAGAGACATAGGTGAGAGATGCTATTTAACGGGCAAAAGTCCAAAGGTGCCCTGACTCCCACTAGCTTTCTATAAGACATGCATAGCTTGATTGGCTTCCAAACTAGCTAAAATGCATAATTAAGTTCTAGAGGAAGGACCCAATGACATTTCACGGGTGGGGGACAAGAGATGGAAAACGTCCCACCCCGCCACCACAGAATACCTTGTCGCAAGCATGTCACCACAGCGCTAGTTTGCCACTGCGGGTGATCCTCCTCTACGCTACCAGCGCCAGTCACTGCCGGAACGGGAAGTAAGAGGTAAGCAAAGAACGTGAGGAGGCAGCAACAATCTCTAATTAAAGGCCACAAGCAGTGCCGAGATCTCCCTTTCGCTGCGTCAGTGACGCACTAACTCAACGTGAGGCGCACGCAACACGTCGCCGGCACGCTGATGATGTCACACAACATCTCTTCTTCCTGGAGCCGAGTGGCTACTCATCATGCGCGCGATTGGGTTAGCGCTTTCGCGCACTAGAATGGCGTCACGATAGTGGCCTGACCGTTGTGAGAATCGCAGCATGCCTGGTGGCGCATTTGGGCAGATTTGGTTGGTCACTAGCTGGGGTTTGGGAAGTAGACAAATCGCAAAAGAACTTGTTTGGTGGAGTCACATAACTTTATTGGCATGACAATTTTACATATATTGTAAAGTATACATAATGATTAAATAAAAAGAAATAAAAGACAATAAGGTCAATTAAAGATGCAGGCTATGGAAATACGATATCAGGGACATGCTTTGGTGTTGGTCCATATTGTCTTTGGTCGGATTTCATTTCTGACCTGGTGCAAGGTTAGCACATATTTTGTTATTCTAGCTGGTGATTCTCGTCATTCCCTGAAAATTATATAGTTTTGCCTAATCATTATTTTGAGGGAAGTCTTTGATTTTATTTGTCAACACTTGGAAATACTTGGAAATATGTAACTCTCGTCATTGTATTTTGCATATCACAGGAAGAAATACATTTCTGTTTCTCCAGTGTTGCATTGTATAGCGTCTGACTTCTTTGGGCTTCCAGTTCCAGTCTGTTCTTAATATACTACACTATCCATAGAAGCCTCTCTGGTAGTAGATGGGAGGTAAATACAAAGCAAGGGACCTGTCAGTTAGTCTACTTGCCTGATAATTTTCTAAATATTTTTCCAGTCCTCCATTTAAGGTGCTTTTTAAAGTAATCCAAAAATCACAAAAGCCCCGATCAACTTAGCAATCTGAGGTAACTACACAAAATCCAAAACCACATCACAATGTTCCTCAGTATAGTATTAAATCTTTTTATATTGAATTAACTATATGTGTAGAACCTTCATGGGAACAACTTGAAAAAACAGACAAGTTGTATATCTTTCTGGTCCACTTTTATTTTATTTATTCATTCATTTATATGCTTTCATTTTAATATTTTTTGTCTTTTTATATTTCTTAAAAACAGTCCCAACCCATGAAGATCTTTTAATCGCGTTACTTCTCAAACAACGTGTCTTATTTCAATTATCGTAAAGAGAGCTCTTCATGGGTTGGGACTGCTTTTAAGAAATATAAAAAGACAAAAAATATAAAAATGAAAGCATATAAATGAATGAATACATTTTATTTATATATTTAACATTTTTATATACTGACCTTCATGAAAAGATTCATATCAAATCGGTTTATATGGAACTTAGGGACTAACTAAATAACCATATAACAAGAAGGCAAAAACAAGTTACATATAACAAGGGTATCGAACTTGGGGGGCTAGAGTAGCCGGGAAGTAGAAGGACAGCAAAAACTTGAGGGTAAATATATATGTATATATTGAGAATGGTCCGAGAGACTAGTTAGTGGGGTGGATCCTGGTTGGGAGGTATGTTGACATTTTAGAGATTAGGGGAAGGCTTGGAGGAAAAGCCAGGTCTTAAGTTTTTTTCGGAAGGTTGGAAGGCAGGGTTCCAGTCTTAGGTCAGTCGGCAGATTGTTCCAAATGAGAGGGCCCGCTGTGGAGAATGCACGATCTTTGGTGGATGTTAGGCGCGTGTATTTAGTTGGAGGGACTTGTAGAGTTCCTTTGTATGCTTCTCTGATGGGTCTTGCAGATGTGTAGAGTTTGAATGGGATCTTCTGGTAATTGATTGTGGATGGTTTTGTAGATTATGGTGAGTGCCTTGTGTAAGATTCTGTATTTTATTGGCAGCCAGTGTAAGTTTCGGAGTGTGGGAGTGATGTGAGCTCCCCGGTTAGTGTTGGTTAAGATTCTAGCTGCTGCGTTCTGGAGCATCTGTAGTGGTTTGGTGGCGGAGATGGGGAGCCCCAGGAGGAGAGCATTGTAATAGTCAGTTTTGGAGAACAGCCTTGACTGTAGGACTGTTCTGAAGTCCTGAAAATGAAGAAGGGGTTTGAGTCTTTTCAGAACTTGAAGCTTATAGAAACAGTCCTTAGTGGTGGTGTTGATGGATTTCTTTAGATTCAGATGGTTATCGAGGATTACTCCTAGGTCTCTTACTTGTGTGATCTGGGAGTTGGGGAATGTCTGATCTGTCCGGGCCGAGTAGTTGGGGGAGATTAGAAGGATTTCAGTCTTGGCTGCATTGAGAACCAGGTTCAGGCTGGAGAGGAGGTGATTAATGGACTTGAGGCAATTTTCCCAGAATGTAAGAGTGGACCAGAAAGATATACAACTTGTCCTTTTTTTCAAGTTGTTCCCATGAAGGTCCTACATATATAGCTAATTCAATATAAAAGATTTAATAGTATACTGAGGAACATTGTGGTGTGGCTTTGGCTTTTTAAAGTAAAACATGCTTACTGATTTAAGAGACTTTGTACTTGGGGAAAAAGTGCCTTGATAACACAGCTGTGTATTTAAAGAGTTACATCTATCCTTTCAAATATGAAGCAGAGCTAAACTTGTAGCTACTGGTGATTTTCTGCCAGGTCACTGACCTGGAAACTTTTTGAACGTGCTTCCTTTTCCCCATTGCAGCTGGAGTAGAAGGTAGAGGTTGTTGACAGAGGCTGACCCAATTCTGTTATTGCTTGAGGTAAGTTTGAGTTGCTTTGTTCATGGGCTCTCCTCCATTGTCTATACAAATGGATCTAGGTTTACATATGTAGTAATATGGTACAAATGTCCTGAGCTATATAACTTTAGACTGCCCATTTAGGAGACAGTTTTCAAGGGTGACAATTCAGATGAACTGAACCAAATCACAGTGAACCAAAGATGTAGTAGGCCAGATTGTCAAACTGAAGAGTAGTAAATCACCTGGACAGGATGGTATACACCCCAGGGTTCTGAAAGAACTCAAAAAAGAAATTTCAGACCTATTACAATTAAAGCTAGTTTTCTTAACCCGTGTGCACGCACATGGACGCACCAATTTTATAATGTGTGCATCAGCACACGCATGTTATAAAATATGATATCTGCACGCATATGCGCGCTGGATTTTAACATCCACATGTGCGGGCGGGCCATGACTTGTGCACGCAGGAGGGGAATTTTATAAAATACGTATGGCGACGCAATCGGGCCTTTGCCCAGTTCTCTCCCAGTCCGCTTCAATTAAGGAACATACTGGGAGGAAATTTTCCAATACCCCTACCTACCCTGTCTCCCTTTCCCCCTCTTCTCCTCGACCCCTAAACTAGACCCATCTATCCCCTATATTTTTTTTGTTTTGATACTCACTGCAGAAGTAACTTCCGCGTGTCGGCCAGCTGCCGTCACGCGCTTCCCTGGGACAGGGCCTAATGGCCGCTGTCCAAGGCAGTCCCCGCCCCACCACTCCCTGCCCAGACCACGCCTGGCAGCTCTGCGTATATCAATTACCCGCTTGTCCGGGCCTATTCTAAAATACACGCAGCACGCACAAGGCCCAGCCACACACGTAACCCCCGGTATTTGTGTGCACACGTGTTTTAAAATTCAGGCTTTTATGTGTAACCTATCATTAAAATCATCTGTTGTAACTGAAGACTGGAAGATGGCCAATGTGGTGAGAGGATAGCCTTGATCGTGGCTGAAAGGAATCAGTAAGTTTTTGCTTGGGACATTGTCTTTTTTAAAAGTATTGGGGCAAAGTTAACTATTTGGGAATATTATTTAGTGTGTTTGTGCTTTTAATAGTCAGTAAGGCATTGAATAAACAAGTTAGACTGTATTTTTAAATAGTCAATAAGGCAGCTAGTAAGCAGTAGGTAGTGTGTTTATTTTTAAAAGTCTATAAGGCAGCTAGTAAGCAGAACTGAGTGTTTGTATTTAAAAAAAACAAACAACAACACAAAAAACAAACCCAAAAAAGTAGCCAGAAGCTAGAAATAAGCTAGGAGCAGTGTATACCTAACTAAAAAGGTTGAAAAGTTCAGTTCAGTTACTCACCTTAGAAAGGTGTTGAGGTAGTATGATTTGGTTTGAATAGGTACCAACATTTGTTAATCAAGAGAGCAGTGAGTCACTCTGGCTGACTAACTGAAGTTAGACTGTTTGTATTTCCCAACCCTGCCACCCACCCCAGCTCATCCTTTAGTTTATAGGCAGGTGCCACTTTCAGAAAAAAAAAAAAAACAACAACAAAAACTTTATTGATAGTTTGATCAGACCCCTGTTGGCCACTACCAGACATATAGCGAATTCACTAATACATTTAAAGGACGTTAATTAGACAGATTCCTACTCCCAAAGCAACCTAAAACTTAACCGAACTCGCATCTATAATCCTCTTATTTCCTGCTCTCCATCTGAACCACCTTACCCTCCCCATTCAACCCCTCCTTGCTCTCTGACATGATACGTTTTATATTTGAAAATGTTCACCTTACTCTTCTGTTACACAACTACTAAGAAAAATGTATATTGTTCACAAGGTATTACTTTGCTCAACTGCTAAGATAATTGCATAATCTGTAAACCGTTATGATGGCTCTACCGAATAACGGTATATAAAACTCAACAAATAAATAAATAAACTAGGAACTGATCAAAATTGAGATGAAGGCAGCAGTCCAGCAGCAAGAGGGGGGCTTCCCAGTCTTGTGCATCGAGTATCACTTGTATGACACTTGTATGAGAAGTTGAACATGTGCATGCGATGCAAAGAGCTCCTGGCTCTCAGAGAACAAGTCCGATCTCTGGAGGCTAGAGTGACAGACCTGGAGGAGCTGAGGCAGACAGAGAGGTATATAGATGAGACCTCCAGGGACATAGTAGCCAAGTCCCAACTTCAGACTGGCAGTCCTGGTGCTGTCTTGGAGGATGAAGGTCTCATGATTGGAGAGCATCAACCTGGTGTAGCAGGAAAGGATCCTGTAGTAAGGACCTGCTCTCCAGTGGTGCACTGTCTTTTCATACCGAGGATATCTCCCCAAGACCTACTGCCTAGGAGGGAAGGGTTAGGTCGGCCGTCATAATTGGTGATTCGATTATTAGGAATGTAGACAGCTGGATGGCTGGTGGGCGTGAGGATCGCCTGGTAACATGCCTACCTGGTGCGAAGGTGGCGGACCTCACGCATCACCTAGATAGGATTTTAGACAATGCTGGGGAGGAGCCGGCTGTCGTGGTACATGTGGGCACCAACGACATAGGAAAATGTGGGAGGGAGGTTCTGGAAGCCAAATTTAGGCTCTTAGGTAGAAAACAAATCCAGAACCTCCAGGGTAGCATTCTATGAAATGCTCCCTGTTCCACGTGCAGGTCACCAGAGGCAGGCAGAGCTCCGGAGTCTCAATGCGTGGATGAGATGATGGTGCAAAAAAGAGGGATTCAGTTTTGTTAGGAACTGGGGAACCTTTTGGGGAAGGGGGAGTCTCTTCCGAAAGGATGGGCTCCACCTTAACCAGGGTGGAACCAGACTGCTGGTGCTAACCTTTTAAAAGGAGATAGAGCAGCTTTTAAACTAGAACAAAGGGGAAAGCCGATAGTCACTCAGCAGTTAATGGTTCGGAGAGAGGTATCTTCAAAGGATACTAATGATGCATTAGAATTAGGGCATCCCGACAGTGAGGTTCCAATAATAAGAAAAGTAGTCCAAGTGCCTGTAACTAAAAACTCACCTGAGCTAAAAAATTCTAACTTATCCCTATCAATTAAAAAGCTAATGCCAGAAGTCTAAGAAGTAAGATGGAAGAATTAGAATGTATAGCAGTGAATGATGACAGACTTAATTGGCATCTCGGAGACATGGTGGAAGGAGGACAACCAATGGGACAGTGCTATACCGGGGTACAAATTATATCGCAATGACAGAAAGAAGCACCGGGGAGGCGGTGTGGTGCTTTATGTCTGGGATGGCATAGAGTCCAACAGGATAAACATCCTGCACGAGATCCTGACCTCAGACAGGAACCTTGCTTACTAACATTCAGAAAAAGGCTTAAGACATGGTTATTTAGACAAGCCTTTCCCGAACCCAACTGACTCACCTAACTTTCTCAATAGACAGACTGCAACTATCTATAAGATACCTGTTAGCACTATGTAAATAATTTATTCCTCTCATTGTTATTGTTTAAACTATTCCTTCTTCTCTTCTTCTTCCCCTAGTTCCAGCTTCCCCTGTTTTATTGTAACTTTTTTACTTTTTTGCTTCTCACCACTTGTTAATTGTTCAAAGTTATCGCTCCCCCTGTTACCTGTAAACCAGCATGATATGATTGTATAATGAATGCCGGTATATAAAAGCTCTAAATAAATAAATAAATGCACAATTGAATCTTTATGGGTAGAAATCCCTTGTGTGTCGGGGAAGACTATAGTGATAGGAGTATAGTACCATCCACCTGGTCAAGATGGTGAGACTGACAGTGAAATGCTAAGAGAAATTAGGGAAGCTAACCAAATTGGTAGTGCGGTAATAATGGGAGACTTCAACTACCCCAATATTGACTGGGTAAATGTATCATCGGGACATGCTAGAGAGATAAAGTTCCTAGATGGAATAAATGATAGCTTTATGGAGCAATTGGTTCAGGAACCGACGAGAGAGTGAGCAATTTTAGATCTAATTCTCAGTGGAGAACAGGATTTGGTGAGAGAAGTAACGGTGGTGGGGCCGCTTGGCAATAGTGATCATAATATGATCAAATTTGATTTAATGACTGGAAGGGGGACAGTAAGCAAATCCATGGCTCTCGTGCTAAACTTTCAAAAGGGAAACTTTGATAAAATGAGAAAAATAGAAAAAATCTGAAAGGAGCAGCTACAAAAGTAAAACGTGTGCAAGAGGCGTGGTCATTGTTAAAAAAAATACTATCCTAGAAGCACAATCCAGATGTATTCCACATACTAAGAAAGTTGGAAAGAAGTCAAAACGATTACCGGCATGGTTAAAAGGGGAGGTGAAAGAAGCTATTTTAGCCAAAAGATCTTCACTCAAAAATTGGAAAAAGGATCCAACAGAAGAAAATAGGATAATGCATAAACGTTGGCAAGTTAAATGTAAGACATTGATAAGACAGGCTAAGAGAGAATTTGAAAAGAATTTGGCCATATAGGCAAAAACTCACAGTAAAAACATTTTTAAATATATCTGAATCAGAAAGCCTGTGAGGGAGTCAATTGGACCGTTAGATGATCGAGGGGTTAAAGGAGCACTTAGGGAAGGTAAGGCCATCGCAGAAAGATTAAATGATTTCTTTGCTTCCGTGTTTACTGAAGAGGATGTTGGGGAGGTACCCGTACTGGATTTCATGGGTAATGATTTAGATGGACTGAACCAAATCATGGTGAACCTAGAAGATGTGGTAGACCTGATTGACAAACTTAAGAGTAGTAAATCACCTGGACCGGATGTTATACACCCCAGAGTTCTGAAGGAACTAAAAAATGAAATTTCAGACCTATTAGTAAAAATTTGTAACCTGTCATTAAAATCATCCATTGTACCTGAAGACTGGAGGATAGCTAATGTAACCCCCATATTTAAAAAGGGCTTCAGGGGCGATCCGGGAAACTACAGACCGGTTAGCCTGACTTAAGTGCCAGGAAAAATAGTAGAAAGTATTCTAAACATCAAAATCACAGAACATATAGAAAGACATGGTTTAATGGAACAAAGTCAGCATGGCTTTACCCAAGGCAAGTCTTGCCTCACAAATCTGCTTCACTTTTTTTGAAGGAGTTAATAAACATGTGGATAAAGGTGAACCTGTAGATGTAGTGTACTTGGATTTTCAGAAGGCATATGACAAAGTTCCTCATGAGAGGCTTCTAGGAAAAATAAAAAGTCATAGGATAGGTGGCGATGTCCTTTCGTGGATTACAAACTGGCTAAAAGACAGGAAACAGAGCGTAGGATTAAATGGACAATTTTCTCAGTGGAAGGGTGTGGGCAGTGGAGTGCCTCAGGGATCTGTATTGGGATCCTTACTTTTCAATATAGTTATAAATGATCTGGAAAGAAATACGACAAGTGAGGTAATCAAATTTGCAGATGATACAAAATTGTTCAGAGTAGTTAAATCACAAGCAGATTGTGATAAATTGAAGGAAGACCTTGTGAGGCTGTAAAATTGGGCATCTGAAATTGGCAAATGAAATTTAATGTGGACAAGTGCAAGGTGATGCATATAGGGAAAAATAACCCAAGCTATACTTACACAATGTTAGGTTCCATATTAGGTGCTACTACCCAAGAAAGAGATCTAGGCATCATAGTGGATAACACATTGAAATTGTCAGTTCAGCGTGCTGCGGCAGTCAAAAAAGTAAACAGAATGTTGGGAATTATTAGAAAGGGAATGGTGAATAAAACGGAAAATGTCATAATGCCTCTGTATCGCTCCATGGTGAGACCGCACCTTGAATACTGTGTACAATTCTGGTTGCCGCATCTCAAAAAAGATATAATTGCGATGGAGAAGGTACAGAGAAGGGCAACCAAAATGATAAAGGGAATGGAACAGCTCCCCTATGAGGAAATACTAAAGAGGTTAGGACTTTTCAACTTGGAGAAGAGACGGCTGAGCGGGAGATATGATAGAGGTGTTTAAAATCATGAGAGGTCTAGAACGGGTAGATGCGAATCGGTTTTTTACTCTTTTGGATAATAGAAAGAGTAGGGGGCACTCCATGAAGTTAGCATGTGGCACATTTAAAACTAATCGGAGAAAGTTCTTTTTCACTCAGCACACAATCTAACTCTGGAATTTGTTGCCAGAAGATGTGGTTAGTGCAGTTAGTATAGCTGTGTTTAAAAAAGGATTGGATAAGTTCTTGGAGGAGAAGTCTATTACCTACTATTAATTAAGTTGACTTAGAAAATAACCACCGCTATTACTAGCAACGGTAACATGGAACAGACTTAGTTTTTGGGTACTTGCCAGGTTCATATGGCCTGGATTGGCCACTGTTGGAAACAGGATGCTGGGCTTGATGGACCCTTGGTTCTTATGTTCTTAAACTATAAACCAGTGAGCCTGACTTCAGTTTTGGGAAAAATCATAGAAACTGCTATAAATAATAAAATCATAAAATATTTAGATAGACATGATTTAATGGGACATAGCCAGCATGGATTTACCCAAGGGAAGTGTTGCCTCATCAAACTCCTACATTTTTTTGAAGGGGTGAATAAAAATGTGGACAAAGGTGAACCAGTAGATGTGGTGTATTTGGACTTTCAGAAGGCATTTGACAAAGTCCCTCATCAGAAGCTTCTAAGAAAACTAAAAAGTCATGGGATAGTCGGCGATGTCCTTTTGTGGACTGTAAACTGGTTAAAAGACAGGAAACAGAGAATAGGATTAAATGTCTGTTTTCACAATGGAAAAAGGTAAAACAGTGGAGTGCCCCAGGGATCTGTATTTTGACCAGTACATTTTAATTTATTTATAAATGATCTGGAAAGGGTTATGACGAGGGACGAGATCAAATTTGCGGATGATACAAGATTATGTAGAGTAGTTAAATCTCGTGGATTGTGATAAATTGCAGGAGGACCTTCTGAGACTTGAAGATTGGGCAAATAAAATATAATGTGAACAAGTGCAAGGTGATGCATATAGCAAAAAATTACTCTTGCTGTAGTTACACAATGTTAGGTTCCATATTAGGAGTTATCACCCAGGAAGGAGGTCTAGGTGTCATAGTGAATAATACATTGAAATCATTGCTCAGGGTGTGCAGCGGTCATAAAAGCAAACAGAATGTTTAGGTTTTATTAGGAAGGGAAAGACAAATAAAATGGTGGATGTCATAATGCCTTTCATCGCTCCATGATGACACAGCATCTTGAATATTGTATACGGTTTTGGTTGCCGCATCTCAAAAATAATATAGTTGCACTGGAGAAAGTACAGAGAAAGTCGACCAATATGATAAAGGGCATGGAATGGCTGCACTATGAGGAAAGGCTAAAGAGGTTAGGGCTGTTTAGCTTGGAGAAGAGAAGGCTGAGGGGGGATATGATAGAGTTCCACAAAATCACGAAAGGACTTGAACAGTAAAAGTAAATTGGTTTTCCCTGTATGTACCTGGATCAGTCCAGACTGTGGGTTGAGCCTCCTGTCCAGCAGATGGAGACAGACCAAAACTGAAAGGGTATCCTATATTAGGACAGAGCCTACCCTGCAGCCCTTCAGTATTTATCTGTCTCCAGCAGATGCAACAGCTCACCCTGCGGTTCTCTGATCTTGGCTAATTAGCCCTTTCCCGGTGGGATACTCTTATTCTATCTTTCAGGATCAAGCAAGTACTTTTTACTTTCTGCCTAGTAAAAAAAAAAATCGTCACATCGAATTAGCTCTGGTTTTCTTTTTTCTTTGGAGACAGCACTGTCTACTTGCTCTTGCGGGGCTTAGGGGGGCTTGCCCCTTGTATTCTATAGCCTATGTTGTGGGTCCTGGCCGCGGACGCCCGCGGCTGAACCCCCTACCGTGAGCCACGGCGCCGGGACCATCGCCACCACGACAGCGGCGGGGAGGCGCGTCAACCCCGGTCTTCTGCTCCCTGCACTCGCCCCCACCTCCAGGGACGGACCCGCGGAGGATTCGCTGGCGGGGGGGGGGGGCACCCCCCGGGCTTCCTCTCATGTCGTCGGGCCTTGCAGGCTCTTCCTGGAAGCAGCCAGGCTGCCCGGCCCTTAGGCGAGAGGCCGCGCCTCCTGACAGGATTTAAAGAGGCCTCGTCCTCCAATTTACCTGCAACTGTTCCAGAGGGGCCGGACGTAGGGAAGTATTTAAGGAGACTCCCCTCACTCATTCACTGACTTGGCAATGAGTCTGCTCGCTTTGGTGAGTCTCCTGGTGCCTTGGGTTCCTGGTTCCTTCTTCTACTTGAACGATTCTTCGGTGTGTGACTTTGGACTGGCAAGCGGTGATTCTTCGGTGTATGACTTCGGACTGGCAAGCGGTGATTCTTCGGTGTGTGACTTCGGACTGGCAAGCGGCGACTCTCTGGTACTCGACCTCAGACTACTTCGATGGACCGACCACCTTCAAGGGCCCAGCTAAGTCCCAGCGGCCCGGGTCCCTATGGGCTTCCAATGGCGAAGATCCAGCTGGCCCTTGCACCGATTCCGCACCTCTTCAACCTCTCAAAGGTCCACCTAAGTCCCAGCGGCCCGGGTCCCTATGGGCTCCTCCCGGGGGGACCGCGGGCTTCCTGTGGCGAAGAACCGGCCAGCTCCTACTTCGATTCCGCCTCGCCACCCAAAGTCAGAACCCGAGGAGCCATCTCCTCAGGTGGTACCAACTCCCCCTCAGTCCAAGGGTTCTCATCTCTCCAGGTCATAACAGATTGCCAAGTCCATGAATCCGGCAGAGGCTTCTGCCCGCCAGGCCATTCCCGGGATGGGCCAACGTATGTTGGACCAGCAAAAAAACCTGGATGCTCTTGTCTCCGCAGTGGAGAACCTGAACCAACGCTTCGAGGCACTAGGGTCCATGAACCCTATGTTGCCATCTCCATCGACGGCTCCCGGGGGCCCGTCCGGTGATTCACCTGCCAACACCGCCATGCTTTTCTGGGGAACCCCGGTCTTGTAGGGGTTTCATCAACCAGTGCAATATGCACTTTTGCCTGCAGCCAACCCTCTTTCCCGATGACGCTACGAAAACAACCTTCATTATCTCTCTCCTCGAGGGGAAGGCCCTAGAATGGGCGTCCCCCCTGTGGGAACGGGATGACCCTGTGCTATGTAATTTGAGAGAGTTCTGTGAGCTTTTATGAATGAGTTTCAGTGATCCCACTCGGGAGGTATCTACTGGGCCCAAACTCCTCCAACTGCGCCAGGGCTCGAGCATGCTTGCTGAGTATGCCATTGAGTTCCGGACCCTGTCTTCAGAGCTCAGTTGGGACTCTGATTGCTTGAGAACCATCTTCTTACAGGGACTCAGTCCAAGGATTAAAGACAAACTCGCGGGCCGAGAGCTACCCAGGTCCTTGAACTCCCTCATCGACCTGGTGAGGCGCATTGATAGACGCCACCAAGAACGCTCCCAGAGGTTCAGATGGCCAAGAAAACTTCGAACACCTTTAGATGCCCTCAACGCTCACCTTCCTCCAAAGGTGAACCAGGGGCCTCTCAAGCGCCAGCTGAAGAACCCATGCAGCTGGGCCGAGGGAAGCTCTCTACTCAGGAGCGTCGAAGACGAATGAGGGACGGACTCTGCCTCTACTGCAGTGCTGCAGGTCACCGACTAGCCGCATGCCCTATGTGGCCGGGAAACTCCCGGGCCTAGGATCTGAAGGAGGACTCTTCCTGGGCCTAACATCACCTGCACCTCCACTAACTCTGCCAGTCGCACTGACATCTGGGGACCACGAATTCCACACTTTGGCCCTGGTGGACTCGGGAGCCGGGGTAAATTTTATCATGAGGAGTTTAGTGGACCATTTAAAAATTCCATACCTTCGCGCCCAGGCTCCATTGGTCCTTTCGTCCATCCAGGGCGAGCCCCTCCCGGGGCGGGTGACCCACCTCACTGAAGCCGTCCAAGTTCATGCTGGGCTTCTTCACGTTGAACGGATTTCCTTTCACATTCTGGAACGTTCTATACACCCCATCGTCCTGGGGCTCCCCTGGCTTCAAAAACATTGTCCCCAGTTCGACTGGAAAACCTTACAACTGGCCCAATGGGGGCCGACTTGTCAAGGCACTTGTCTCCGACTGGTAGTTCCAGTGCAATGCTCGACCACCATCGCGAGTCTCCAGGGCCTGCCGATGCCCTACTCAACTTACACTGATGTCTTTTCCAAGCGAAGGGCAGAGAAGCTCCTCCTCATCGGCCATTTGACTGTGCCATTAAACTCCTTCCCGGCGAAGAACCCCCTCGGGGACGCACCCATGCCCTTTCACCCTCGGAGACTCAAGCCATATCTCGCTACATCAAGGAAAATCTGGATAGGGGATTCATCCACAAATCAACATCCCCAGCGGGGGCTGGCTTCTTCTTCGTATTGAAGAAGGACGGAACCCTCCATCCTTGCATCAACTATCAGGGCCTGAATGCCATAACAGTTAAGGACTGGTACCCACTTCCCCTAATCTCTGAGCTTTTTTACCGTCTTCAAGGTGCTAGAATCTACCAAATTGGACCTCAGGGGAGCCTACAACCTGATCCGTATCAAGGAGGGGGACGAATGGAAGATGGCCTTCAATACCAGAGATGACCACTACGAGTACCTAGTGATGCCATTTGGGCTCTGCAACGCCCCAGCGGTGTTCCAAAATACCATGAACGAAATCTTCAGAGACTTGCTATACCACTGTGTGTTCGTGTACCTCGACGATATCTTAATATTCTCCAAATCCCTCTCTGCTCACCGTCAACACGTCACTCAGGTACTACAGCGATTAAGAGAAAACCAACTCGGGGAGTCCAAGATGGCCGCCGAGTGAATAGGCTGTGCAGGACGCTCGCTCCGATTTTCTTAAAAATCAGCTGCTTTAAAATAATGCCGCATTCGAAACGGAAGGCCAAGCTTCGGGAGGCGATAGTTACAACTTCATCGCCGAACCCAGAAGCTGGCCAACCACGGATCGAGACTTTCTTCACCGCTGAGGCAACAGGAAAAACGCCGGTGGAAGCAGCCGCTTCGAGCCTTGATTTGGGGCGGATATCAGACTCGCTGGCTGAAGAGGTCACCCTTAGCCCCGGCGCTCCGAATACCCCCCCCCACCCCGGTACCGTCAGAAGCTGTGCTTGCAGGGGTGAGTACACCTATGTTTCAAATGATGCCTGGAACTTTTGAAAATAAAATAACTTTGCAAGGTGACTTACCCCAAGCCAGCAAAACTGACGAGGAAAATGCTATCAGGGGGATAGTGAGCGGGGGAGCTACAGGAGGGGGAGAAAACGCCCAGAGGCCTCTTTTGGGAACATACACACCTGCAGTGTTGCCAAAGACTATAACGCTGGATTCTCTGTGGCATGCGATAAAGGGCTTGGAGAAAGCAGTAATTGATTTGACAAACATTACTCTTCAGGCTAACACTAAGATTTTAAAAATGGAGAAAAGCTTAGTGGAACATACGGACACTCTGCAAGCAATGGATCAATGTATGGGAAAAATGGAAAAGTCACAATTTGAGATCATGAGAGTGGAAAACATAAATGTGAAGAAGTTGGAAAATTTGGAGAACCAAACTAAATATTTAAACCTTCGGGTTCTAAATTTCCCATACATAAAAGAAATATCAGCCTATGACATGATTAAGGAATATATGATAAAGATATTGAAGATCCCTACTGATGGAATACCTGTACTTGCAAAGGTATATTATATACCATCAAAGGAAGAAAGGGAGAAAGGGAAAGAAATAAATCAAGAAGAAAATGAACTGAATTTGACCCAGATACTGGAAATGTCATTTGAAACAGAAATTAAAAATAGAATGACGTTATTTCTCCAATGTACCTTTCCCTCAGATAGAGATCTCATATTGAAAAGATATATGAGAAACAGAGAGGAAGTATTCCACGGGAGCAAAATCTGGATATATCCGGACATTTCACGTGTTACCCAAGAGAGACGTAAAAAATTTTTGGCTCTTAGGCCTGATGTTGTAGCTAAGGGATCCAGTTTTAGTCTGAGGTATCCCAGCAAGTGTGTAATTAAACACTTGAACATGAAATATATTTTCTTTGAACCGGCCCAGTTACAGAGGTTCCTAGAGCCTAGTAACCCCCAGAGCCTGTAGCTTTCGAAGTTATTTGTAATTCCTGTTACGTTCACACGACGGTTAATTTGTTATAAAATGTTTAAAAGTTTCTTCTAAACCGCCATGTTAAATTGACTCCCCTATATTTCTTGGAATAGTAGATAAAAACTAGATGTATGACCGAGTAAGAAATGAAAAGTCAGTTTGTTATAAAAATATATGATGGATGTATCTACGCAATGTATATATATTTACTGGAAGTGAATATTGAAAAATTAATAAATATTAAATTCAAAAAAAAAAAAGAGAAAACCAACTCTACGCCAAGCTCGAGAAGTGCCTCTTTGAGCGGGAAGCTCTCTCATTCTCGGGATACATAGTCTCCAGCAAGGGATTCAGCATGGACCCCCAGAAATTGAGGGCTATTCGAGAATGGCCCCAGCCATCTGGCTTGAAACCGCTTCAACAATTTTTGGGTTTCGCTAATTATTTCTGCTAATTTATCTCCAACTACGCTTCTATTGTCGCACCCCTGACGGCCTTAACCCAGAAAGGCGCTGACTCCAAGTACTGGTCCCCCGGAGCTGTAGCTGCCTTCCTCCGTCTTAAAGAGGCGTTCCTTCGTCAGCCATGCCTTCATCATCCTGACCCTCAACATCCAATCATTATTGAGGTGGATGCATCTTCTGAAGGAGTAGGAGCCGTTCTTAGTCAGAACTCAGCCCATCACACTTTACACCCTTGCTCCTTCCTCTCTCGCCAATTCTCCCCCGCAGAACGAAATTACGCCATCAGAAATAAGGAGCTCCTGGCCATCAAAATGGCCTTCGAAGAATGGCGCCCTTGGTTGGAAGGAGCCCAACATCAGATCACGGTCTATATGGACCATAAGAATCTAGAATACCTGCATCGGGCACAACGCCTCAACCCCCAACAGGCTCGATGGAAACATTCTTTACTAGATTCATTTTCGTCCTATGTTATCGGCCGGCCACCAAGAGCCTAAAGGCCGACGCACTGTCTCAAGTCTTCGAGATTACGGATACTCCTGACTCCTCCCAATTCATAATCGAACCCTTGTGAGTCCTGCTCTCCGCTACCACGACCATTCCCCCTGGAAAGACCTTTGTACCACCTCACCTGAGGAAACAGGTTCTGGCGTGGGCCCATGACTCACGCTGTTCGGGTCATCCAGGACATCGGACCCTGCACGCCCTTCGCCGATACTATTGATGGCCCAAGGTCAATAAAGATGTTTGATCATATGTGGAATCATATCACATGTGTGCCCGTCACAAGAGAGCTCCCGGATCGTCACCAGGCTTGCTCCAACCCCTGCCAGTGCCTACCGAACCCTGGACTCACTTCTCGACAGATTTCGTGGTCGACCTACCTTCGTCCTGTGGCAACACCGTCATCTGGGTAGTCGTCAACCGATTCAGCAAAATGGCACATTTTGTACCACTCCCAGGGTTGCCTTCCGCACCCCAGCTAGCCCAGTTATTTGTCCAGCATATTTTCAGACTCCATGGATTACCCAAAGGCATCCTGTCCGACCGAGGCCAATTTACTGTGAGGTTCTGGCGAGCACTCTGCCAGAAATTCGATGTTACCTTGGATTATACATCCGCATACCACCCGCAAACCAATGGTCTGGCGGAGAGAACAAATCAAATGCTCAAGCAGTTCCTTCGCATCTATGCTAATAATAAACAAGACGACTGGGCAAACCTGCTTCCGTGGGCCGAGTTCGCCCTCAACTTGCACCCTTCCACTGCCACTGGTTTATCCCCATTCCAGTTGGTCTATGGGAAGCAACCTCGACCACCACTGCCTGTTCCTATTACCGTGACGTCCCCAGTGACCCAACTCTCCGTGATTGAACTACATCGACTCTGGATCTCCACCCGACATGCCCTGCTCAACGCCAATCAAATGTCAAAGAAATATTCCGATCGCCGATGAAGACCTTGTCCTCCTCTGCGACCTGGTCAGAAGATATGGCTGAGTACACGATTCATCTGGCTAAAATTACCATCAGCGCGACTTGCCCCTCGGTTCATTGGGCCATTTCCCATCCTCCGTCGTATTGGTGCAGTGTCCTATCAGCTTCAACTACCACCGTCGCTCAAAATCCATAACACCTTCCATGCCTCCCTTTTGAAGCCCTTGGTGCTGTCCTGGCCTTCTAGCACGCCTCCAACACCCCAACCTGTCGCTTCTGAAGACGACAACACCTACCAGGTCCGAGAGGTGCTGGATGTTCAGAAACATAGGAAGAGATGGGAATATTTGCTAGCATGGGAGGTGTTCGGCCCTGAAGAAAATTATTGGGAACCCCTTGCCAATATTCTGGACCGGAACCTCCTTGCTCAGTTCCATATTGACCATCCGTTCAAACCCAAACCTCCTGGGAGGCGCCCTAAAGGGGGGGGTACTGTTGTGGGTCCCGGCTGCAGACACCCGCGGCCGAACCCCCCTACCGTGAGCCGCGGGGCCGGGACCGTTGCCGCCACGACAGCGGCGGGGAGGCGCAACAACGCCGGTCTTCTGCTCCCTGCTCTCGCCTCCCACCTCCGGGGACGGACCCGCGGGGGATTTGCTGGCAGGGGTGGGGGCACCCCCCGGGCTTCCTCTCATGTCGTCGGGCCTTGCAGGCACTTTCTGGAAGCAGCCAGGCTGCCCGGCCCTTAGGCGCGAGGCCGCGCCTCCTGACAGGATTTAAAGGGGCCTCGTCCTCCAAATTACCTGCAGCTGTTTTAGAGGGGCCGGACGTAGGGAAGTATTTAAGGAGACTTCCCTCACTCATTCACTGACTTGGCAACGAGTCTGCTCGCTTCGGTGAGTCTCCTGGTGCCTTGGGTTCCTGGTTCCTTCTTCTACTTGAACGATTCTTCAATATCTTCCTTATGCTTCGGACTGGCAAGCGGTGATTCTTTGGTGTGTGACTTCGGACTGGCAAGCGGCCACTCTCTGGTACTCGACCTCGGACTACTTCGACGGACCGTTCACCTTCAAGGGCCCACCTAAGTCCCAGCGGTCCGGGTCCCTACGGGCTCCTCCCGGGGGGGCCGCGGGCTTGCAGTGGCAAAGATCCAGCTGGCCCTTGCACCGATTTCCCACCTCTTCCACCATAGATCTTATCCCCTGGGCCTTTGCGCATTTGCGACCGTTACAGAGAGCTTTACTAACCTGCTGGCAGCCGGTATCAGAACAGTTTCAAACAATCCTCCCGCTTTCGGCCTCAACCATCGCCGACATACAGTGGTGGCTATCGCTTCTGCACCTTCTGAGGGGAATGCCTCTTCAGACTCCACAGTGGATTATAGTCACTACAGATGCCAGTCTCCCCGGCTGGGGAGCAGTTTGCCAGTCTCAAACCACACAGGGATACTGGTCTCCGGTCGAATCCCGCTGGCACATCAATCATCTGGAGGCCCGGGCGGTTCGACTGGCTCTGAAAGTGTTTCTTTGTTTGCTCCACGGCAAGGCGGTTCGAGTCCTCTCCGACAACTCCACCAAGGTAGCGTATATCAACCGGCAGGGGGGCACCCGGAGTCACCTGGTGGCCCTGGAAGCCGGCCAGCTTCTTGCCTTGGTGGAGCGTCACTTGGATTGCCTTGCGGCCTCCTACATCGCAGGCAAGGAGAATGTGCAAGCCGATTTCCTCAGTCGCCAGCGTCTCGATCCGGGCGAGTGGGAGGCTCTTGGACAGAGCAATGGACTTGATCATCGGCAGGTGGGGTCCCCCCTCACCTGGACCTCATGGCTACTCTGAGCAATGCCAAAGCCAACAGATTCTTCAGCCACTCCAGGGAGCACTGCTCAGAGGGAGTGGATGCTCTAGCGCTCCCATCGCCCTCAGACATCCTTCTCTATGTGTTTCCCCCCTTGGCCTCTGGTGGGAAAAGTTCTCCAAAGAATAGAACTCCACAAGGGGCCGGTCATCCTGGTAGCACCCGAATGGCCTTGCAGACCATGGTTCGCGGATCTGGTAAACCTGGTGACGGACGGGCCTCTTCGTCTTGACCACCTTCCATGCCTGCTTCGGCAGGGTCCCGTATTTTTCAACCAGGCAGATCGCTTTTGTCTAGCGGCCTGGCTTTTGAACAGCAGCGACTGAGACAGAAAAGCTACAAGGATGAAGTTATCTCCACCCTCCTGCAGGCTCTTAAGCCTTCTACTTCTTTGGCTTATGTATGCGTCTGGAAAGCGTTTGAGACTGTCTGCGCTGAATCGGGTGTTTCGGCGCAATCAGCTCCGGTTTCAGTGGTTCTTTCCTTCCTCCAGAGGGCCTCTCCAAGGGTCTTCCCTTCAGTTCGTTACGTGTACAAGTGTCCGCTCTCGGCTCTCTTCTTGGACGTGTGGAAAGTCACACTGTGGTGTCTCACCCGGATGTTGTTCGGTTTCTGAATGGCGCCAAACATTTGCAGCCAACCGTCCATTCCACATGTCCGTCCTGGAGTTTTAATTTAGTCCTTCGGGCTCTCTGTGTGGCTCCGTTTGAACCTCTACGGCGCGCCACTCTTAAGGATCTTACGCTTAAAACGGTCTTTCTGGTCTCTATCTGTTCCACTCGTCGGGTCTCGGAGATCCAAGCGTTGTCCTATCGGGAACCCTTCCTGCGGTTTTCTGATTCGGGGGTTTCTCTCAAAACTGTTCCTTCTTTCTTACCGAAGGTTGTTTCTTCTTTTCATGTCAATCAGTCGGTGGAGCTTCCCGTGTTTTCTTCGGCGTCTAGGGGCGATCTTCGCAGGCTTGATGTGAAACGCGTGTTACTCCGGTATCTCCAGGTCACCAACGAGTTTCGGGTCTCCGATCACCTCTTTATCCTCTGGAGTGGTCCAAATAGGGGCAAACAGGCTTCTAAGGCTACTATTGCTAGGTGGTTGAAGGAGGCGATTTCCTCGGCCTATCTCTGCCAAGGCCGGGTAGTTCCTGAGGGTTTGAAGGCTCATTCTTTGCGTTCTCAGGCCGCTTCGAGGACGGAGAGTCACTCGGTCTCTCCGCAGGAAATTTGCAGGGCCACTACATGGAAATCCCTGCATACCTTTGCTTGACATTACCGGCTTGATGTGCAAGCACTGGTTTTTGGATCTTTTGGTCAACACGTGCTTCGAGCGGGACTATCTCGGTCCCACCCGGTTTAGGGAAGCTTTGATACATCCCACGGTCTGGACTGATCCGGGTATGTACAGGGAAAGGAAAATTAGTTCTTACCTGTTAATTTTTGTTCCTGTAGAACCACGGATCAGTCCAGACACCCTTCCCTGTCTTTTTTTCTGCTGTCCACTCAGAGCTTTTCCTACAGGTCTCTGGATGAATGTTACCTATCATTATTTTAAGGACACCGGAAGCATCTGTATTGATGACCAAGGATATGCAAGAGCATTCTTTTTCAGAGTTCATTCCATGTTGGAAATTGTTTAGTTTGCTACTCACTTGAGTCTCAATTACTTGCTTGATCTTTTTTCTTGGTTATCTTTATTCTTATCTGCTTTGACAATGGGTATACTGAAGGGCTGCAGGGTAGGCTCTGTCCTGATAAAGGATATCCTTTCAGTTTTGGTCTGTCTCCATCTGCTGGACAGGAGGCTCAACCCACGGTCTGGACTGATCTGTGGTACTACAGGAACGAAAATTAACAGGTAAGAACTAATTTTCCTATTTACTATCTCAGACAATAAAAGGACTAGGGGGTACGCCATGAAGTTAGCAAGGAGCTTATTTAAACAAATCGGAGAAAATTATTTTTTACTCAGTGCATAATTAAGCTCTGGAATTCATTGCCAGAGGATTTGATTATGGCAGTTACTATAACTGGGTTTAAAAAAAGTTTGGATAAGTTCCTAGAGGAGAAATCCATAAACTGCAGTTAACTAATAAGGAATAGTAGCTTGGGATCTATGTAATGTGTGGATACTTACCAAATACTTGTGACTTGGATTGGACACTGTTCAGCACAGGATATTGAGCTTGATGGACCTGTGGTCTGATCGAATATGGCATATCTTATGTTCCTATGTTATGACTATATCCATGTATGTCGGACTAAATGGGTTTTATTATGTCGCACAATAAAGCTCTGGAATTTGTTGCCAGAGGATGTGGTTAGTGCAGTTAGTGTAGCTGGGTTAAAAAAAGGTTTGGATAAGTTCTTGGAGGAGAAGTCCATTAATGGCTATTAATCAAGTTTACTTAGGGAATAGCCACTGCTATTAATTGCATCAGTAGCATGGGATCTTCTTAGTGTTTGAGTAATTGCCAGGTTCTTGTGGCCTGGTTTGGCCTCTGTTGGAAACAGGATGCTGGGCTTGATGGACCCTTGGTCTGATCCAGCATGGCAATTTCTTATGTTCTTATGTTTGTTATGGTAAGTATATTGCAATAAATGTTATGATTATCGGATATTGAGGCTTTTAAAAAGGTAAGAACAAAGGAATAAAAAGACACCAATGGATGTTCAGGACTGGATCATCGCTTCTCCACCTTATGGTGGTGACTGGCTCTGTTTTTCTCAAAAGACAAAGACCTGGTATTGCACTGACTGGCTGTAATAAAGATTTCTGAACTCTTCCTGCTGGCCCCAAAGACAACTGGCAAGACTCAAGTATTCCTGAGACTCACTGCATTTATAAGGTTTAGCTCTTTAATCTCATTAATGCTGTGATAGTTAGACTGTTTTGGTAGAGTGCAAATTTAAATTAAATTAATGTAATATGCTAGTGCCTTATTAATTTTATAAAGCACATGAAAGTATATCTTTATATGAGACAATTGCTAAATGTGTAATGTTTCAGTTTGCATTAGATGAGCAGTGTTCAGTCCATACACTGGGGCCGATGTAGTAAGACCTGCAGCAAAACATGCGCTAGTTTTGAGTGTGGGTTTTGATCACCATGCACAGCTAAAGCTGGCACCTCCAAGGGATGTAAAAAAAAAATTATGTAAATTATTTGCACACACAAATACACGGCACATGAAGAAACGCTCGTACATAAGTGTAGTAAGGCTCTATGTAATAAGCGGCTGCATCCATGTCGAAAAGCCGCGCCGATAAAAGCGAGCGCGTGAACAGGTCTCCCTTTTCAGAGAAAGTATGACCCTGGAATATATTTCTAATATTTTGAATAACTGTGTGCTGCAGAAAATATGACAAATATATTCATGGATGATAATTCACAACCGCATGACAAGACCTCTGTCACCTGCCACCACTTCTGATGCTGTCATTCTTTGGCGAAGCCAAAGGATATACCACAGCATCAGGAACACCTGGACACAATCAGAAATCTCCATATTTCTTAGCATTGAGACAGGTTAATCCACTCCAGTGGGTTAAGCTCCTCTACCAGCAGATGGAGATGGAGCAAAGCTCATGTCTCGGTATACATACCCCTTCATTGACAGCCTGTCAGTATTCACCGTCTCCAGTAGATGGACAAGCATTTCCCTACTGGGGATTCCTTTAAAAAAACTAGATTCCAGTTCACTTCAGAACTGTTTTGAACTTTGATTGCTTTTTAACAAGGGTTCTGTAGTTTTCCTTTTTCTCCTCTTGATAATAAAATACTTTTTCCTGTTGATAGCAAGGCTGAATTCATCCTGCTATCTATGGAAACACCGTTTACGGTAAACAAACTTGCTTTAATTCTGGGCAGATGTCCATTTCTGGGATGTCAGACTTCTCATATATACAGAAGCAGACGGACTTCTATAAGACTGTTATTTCCTAGACATCACAAGACTATCTGGTTCTGATGCCTGTGTGTCAACCCTAAGGTCTGAAATGGTGACAGACTTGTCTTTTCCATCACAGAAAGTGCCTCCTCATTATCCTAAAACCATAATGTTGCCTTATATGTCTAACATTAACTGTAACATCTGTAACTTGCTAGTTTCTTACTAAATAAAACAATTAGCAATAATATTTGATTGTGTATAAGCAAGCAATATATATGTATGGCCCTAGGCAGTGATCCATTTTATGTAGGGGCAACCTGACCTTCTGTATCTTGTTTCCCTAATTCCTAAGTTCAATACTTGGTGGAGCCCATATTTCCCTCAATTACTTCGGATGGCAGCAATGATTAATGGCACTAGAACCACTCTTGGGTGCTGTCATATTTTTCCAGGATGCTGGTTTGGACCATATTACAGTTTAGTGGCCTCTTAAATTCCTGCAGGGTCTCCCTTAATTGGGCCAGTGCCAGGACATCCATAGCGGTAGTTTAAAAAAAAAAAGTCTCTTCAGGCCATGTTTGCTGTTTGGGCTTAGTACAAGCTGTCAGGGTACAACCAGTTGCTAGCAACATTCAGGAAGAAGTGTAGCTGAAAATACTAGATGGTTGAATGACGTTTTCTCCACTAGCGGTAATTCAGGCCTAACCTGAGAGACTTCTTGGCACACAGTTGTAGCATTGGAGCAGGATCAGGAACAGGAACACTAGAGCAGAACGGCAGAGCAAGAACACTGGGGCAAGGAAGACAGCCACACTACCACTGGTTCCAGAGGATGTATCCCTGGAGATCATTGCACCAGGAAAGCTATAGCTCTGTTGCTTTCCTTATATAAGATCGCCAATCCAGGCACATCCTATGCAGAACCAATTAGGTTTTCCCAGGGTGTGTCTAATTCCCTGGCAACTGGAAGGTAAGAATCTCCTGGCCTTTCCCTGACTCTCCATCTCCCCTAGCTCCTCTGCAGCTTTCTGTCCTCTGCCTTCTAGGGTTGCCAGTTGAAAGCTGTGTGGCACCTGCCAGCACCTAACAAAAAGTAGGATCATCACCCCAAGGCATAAAGTGAGTAGTAAGGCAGCAAGCAGGGTGACAATAACTTAGTAAACCAAGAAAGTCTCCGGGCAGGGAAATAGGCCTGGCAGTAGCATCAAGAGTGGCAACAAGATCCCTAGGCATCCAGAGGGGCAGAGGAGAAGAGGGTTTTTTTCTTTTGTAATTTTTTTTTCTTTGTTTTGTGTATGTTTTGGGGGCCAAACACCTTAGTGGAACCAAGAGAGCAGCAGGGCAACTGGAGTATGGAACACCACCCCATCTGCTCCATTGCTTGCCGCTGATGCGGGTGTGGAGGCTGCCGGCCTGCCACCTCACTGGGGGACGGGGCCAGAAGGGATCAGTTTCTGAGTCAGACTTCTTTGCTGTGCTTTCCTGATGCTGCTGCTGCTGCTGCTGATTTGAGTGGAGGATGGGTCCTAATACTAGTACTAGCCTCTTCTGAAACCAAGCCCAGTCAGGTTTTTTTTTTGTAAATGATGGCGCACAGCACTGTTTAACCTTTCCTCTACTGATTGTTGCAAAATGTTAATCCATAATATATCGGGCTTGGAGTGTGTCCGTCAGTGATCGCGGATGTTCCACAGCCTGCCGATAGATGGCGCTATATTGTATCAGGCTGCATGTTTCCCAGCCCGCCGATAGATGGCACAGGTGGCTCAAACACGGCACAGGTAGGAAGGACAGCGGCAATCGCGGGAGAGACAGAATATAGCAGAGGAGCCCCTGGCATGCCGCATCCTGTCACACCCCTGGCATGCGCGTCCCGCGGCACACGCTCCGTTCGTGGCAAGGAGGAAGGCCGGGTGCACACGCTCCGTTCGTGGCAAGGAGGAAGGCCGGATGCACCATTCGCGGCAAAAAGGAAAGACCCCATGTGTCGTGATAGGCACGCCCGGACCTTCATCTTCGCCGCGAACGGTGCAGGTCCCACGGCTTGCTGGTGAGAGATAATGTTTGTCGGGGAGGGGAGGGTGTGAGAGAGCAGGAGGGTGTGAGACAGAGCATGGGGGGGGGGATGCCGGTGAAAGATAATGTGTGTGTGAGGGGGGTGACAGCATGGTTGGTGGGGAGGCTGTGAGAGAGAGCATGGGGGGGGGGGGGGATGCCATGAGAGAGAATGTGTATGTGAGAGAGGAAGGGGTGACAACATGGCTGGTGAGGGTTGAGTGGGGAAGGTGTGAGAGAGAGCATGGGAGGTAAGAGAGGGTGGGTGGGGGATGCTTGAGTGTGGGTTTCAGAGACAGGGAGCCTATATGAGGGGAGGTGTGTGTGTGTGTGAGAGGGGGGTGTGACAGAGAGCATGGTTGGTGAGAGGGGGTGGGGAGGGTGGGAGAGAGAGCATGGGAGGTAAGAGAGGGTGGGTGGAGGGATGCTTGAGTGTGGGTTTCAGAGACAGGGAGCCTATATGAGGGGAGGTGTGTGTGTGTGAGAGAGGGGGGTGTGACAGCATGGTTGGTGAGAGGGGGTGGGGAGGGTGTGAGAGAGAGCATGGGAGGTAAGAGAGGGTGGGTGGAGGGATGCTTGAGTGTGGGTTTCAGAGGGAGGGAGCCTGTATGAGGGGAGGGGGATGCCGGTGAGAGAGAATGTGTGTGAGAGAGGAGAGAGGGTGTGGGGGAGTGCGAGAGACAGCTTGGTTGGTAAGAGGGGGAGTGCACGGGATGCTTGACTGTGGGTTTCAGAGAGGGAGCCTAAATGAGGGGATGTGTATGTGTGCCAGAGTGAGGGAGCCTGTATAAGGGTGTGTGTATGTGGAAGGGATACTCTTACAGTGAATTTCTAGGGAAATTCGGCTCAAAACAAGAGCAGATGTGCCAATAAAAAGGCTCGTCGCCCAGGCGTAGAACAGGTACAGTTGCTAGTCCTCTATATGACCGGACCCTCCTGTCTACCACTTGATGTCCCTAGATCCTGGTTTCATTCCTATGAGCATTCCATCCCCTTCGGCCTCCTCCCAACTTGGAGAACTGATATTGGTTGCCTTTGCCTTTGTAACCCAGCCATTTTGGGTTTAGGGTGGGGGTTCGTTTTGGTTAGACCCGGAGCAAGAAAGATGTCTGGATTCTTCTCCCTAGTGAGGCCTCCCTGCCTCATCAGGCTTTTGCTTTTTGACGAGGATTTCCACTGTGCACTCCTTGCTAGAGGGTCCCCCTGTTTTTAGTTGCATAAAATAGACTTTTGCCAGAACCCCTTTGGGATTCCCGTTCCAGGACTGAAGACCAGTGAGCCCATTCACTCCCTGAAAGTGGCAAGCACCTGAGATGTGCTGCATGAAATGTTTGATGGCCAGATAATATCTACTTTTGAGAGGGCGCTGTGCTATTTTGCACATGTAGCCTTTCAAAAATTAGGAACATTGGTTCATCCCTATGTTGCACTGTTACAGTAACTGTGCAGTTTATAAGAACTTCATTGGGTTATTTCTGGTCTAATGCAAATTGAACATTTTGGAATTGGGTTACAGTATGACCGTATGTGTAATTATTTCAGATGAGCCAAATAATGGATTAATTTGCCACTGAAATGGAATTTAAATGGCTTTATTCCCTAAGGGGTTATAAATTATGTATAGAAGAATATGAAAACAAGTTTGAGTTTTTAAATAGGGGTCCCTGGGGACTGAATTCATAAAAAGCCCTTGCATGCCACTTATTTATGGTTGCAGTAGTGTTTACTCACAGAATGCACATAGATACATCAAAGTCTATTCTGCACTCCTGCCTTGTGCATGTTGTCAAAAAGACAGATGCGGTTTTAAAGACACATTTAAAAAAAATTATTTACTTATTTTTTTCTACATATGCTTTTATTTGTATTGCAGTGAGAAGACCCTTCTTACACAAATAATTAAGAGGGCTCTTTGAAATGGTACATCTGTTAGCTAAGAGGAGGGAGAAGAGCGTCTAGCCTGTGATTGCTTGGTAGAGAGTTGCTCTTCTTTAGTATGACAAATGCTCTGGGATCAGCAAAATGTGTTAATTACAAAGAAAGGGCTTGATTCACCCGCATAGGTTTGGGTCTGTACTTGGTGAATAGCAACCAAATGTTGGGTTTTCCTGAATATCTGCAGTTGTAACAGGGTTTATTTATTGGAGATTTGGGGCTGACCTAAATGTATTTGGCAAGGTCAGAAAAAAGAGCACAGGAGGCAGAACCAGTATACTGTAGATGCTCCAGTAACATCCTTCACTTTGCCCCGAACCCTAGTTCGGGGCAAAGTGAAGGATGCCCCCTCTCTGCCCCTCCCCCCTCCATTTACATAGCATATATTCGCCTCCCCAAGGTGAGTATTGTTACTCCACCTCAGTGCAGGACTAGCGTTCTGGATCTTATGTCCCCCCCACTCACATAATTAATTATTTCCTATAGAAGGAAACGTAATTTTTATTTTATTTTCTTCCCAGGAGAAATCAGAGGGCCGTGCCACTTTGCTTCATTTCACTCTACATTATTCTAAGGGAGTAGAATATGAATAGAAGTGTTAGGAAAGAGATTTTAAATAATTCTGTTTCTGAGCCGCTTCCTGCTGTTTTGAGGGAGGGTTATTTTATGACAGCCCACATAGGGCTAAAGTCTGCAGGTACTTTCTACCTGCAGACTGTATCCTGAATTTTCAAAGCAGATTTGAAAATTTGCAGGTGTGCCCAGTATCTGTGCCAACATGCACGCATAAAGTTACACCTGCTTCCAGCAAAAGTGTAGAAAAAAGGTTTGTAAAATTTAAAAAGTCAATATTTTTTGGGGGGGGAATTCATTTTTTAGGATGGCTAGGTGGTCCCAGGCAGCTGTTGCCTTCTCTAGAGGAGGGTTGGATCTCTGCCACCAGGGGACCTCTTCTTTTGTCCATAGCTTCTAGACGTGGGGCCAATAGCACATATCATGCTAAGGCTGAAAGAGAAAAAAGGATGCCTCTCAAACAACCTATAAGGCATTAGGTGCAAAGGAGAAAAGTAGACAATAGATATAACTACTCCAGTCAGGCCTGGACTGAAAGACATCGATCCTTTGGAGAGAGTGTTTCATGCTTTGAGTATAATCAGAGGGAAAAAAAAGAACTGAAAAAAAGTAATATATGGGGTTACAGTTACTCTTACAACCATGAGAAAAAAATGAAAAGGTAGGGGATACATAGAAGAGAGAAGACCTACAATGTAATAAAGAAAAACAAAGACTCACAACATAACATACAGAACTTAAAAACCACAGAAAAAGCTTGTGCCTTTGCACAGTATGTGACAGAGGACTGTGCCCAAAGCCTATTGTAATCTGCCTGATAAAGCATTTCATACCTTCTGAGCCATCCTGGCCCAGAAGCCTCAGTATACATTTATTAGCAGCACTTGATTGCTGTACAGTCTCTCACACAGAATCTGCTCAAACTCAGCATCCTATTTTTATTTACTTATTTATTAAAAGTGCTTTTATCCTGCTCTCTTCACTATCTACCCAGCCCTCCTAAATGTGTATTCACCATGGTCTACTTTCCAGCCCCTAAATGAGTGACTACTAGACCCCCCAAAGTTTGCTTTAGCAAAATTTGAACACAATAACAAATAATGTACAAAATTATTTTGATGAGCAACATAAATTTGGTATGAGAACAATTTGTTATAATATATGCTCTTATTGCAAGGAGCCACTGCAGTTCATACATATAGTACACAATTGGGAGCAAAGCCTGGAAAGTAATATAGCTGCTTTAATGACACCAACCTCATTGCAACCAAAATTAATAAACAGTTTACTATAGCAAGGAAATTTCCTCCTGAATTAAAAAAAAAAAAGGCAAAATTGACCTCATTAATGTATCAGCACAACGGAAAGTATGACTTTTCCACCTCGTTTAATGAAAGTAGGGAAAGACTTCCAAATAAAGAAATTGCTGAGAAGATACTGCCCTTCGAACTTAAAATAACAAAGAATTACCTATGTAAATCCATTACAGATGGCAATTTATCTCTTCCACCTTTGCTGAAAATGCTGCCAACTTACTGGAAACTAAAGGTATTATTTTACCCCAATGGGACTCTCATTTTACAGATTCACGCATTCGTCTCCCTCTTCCTACTCTGTGTGCCTGCAGGCCCTGCAGCGGGCCATGCAATCAGTGTTTTCATTTACTTTCTTTTCTTAGCAGAAATGATTTCAAGATTGGCAGGTCAGTAATTGTGCCCTCTGTCAACCTGGCACATTGTTTGGCTAGTGGCCAACTAACAAACCTTGCACGCGTTCCTCCTGAGTATTGTGAACTTTACAATGAAGCTGATTAACATACGGCGGCTTCTAAGTTTCCTCCCTGATTACTGTATTCATTTCAAAGCATCCAGACGATATCGATCAGCCTTTCCAGAGAACACTTAATTTAAATGCAAATGGTGGAAAGTTTTCCTTGTCTGATGCTATGAAACAATGTTATTTTTATCCTGTTTTCTGCCAAAGGAAAACTGCATGGAGCTGGGCAGTTTTCAATGAATGGTCTGCACGTCTGACCACTTTTTAGCCATATTAAACTATAACTATGCGGACATATTTTGACCCATGCATCTAGGACTCTTCCCAAATTGTTTTCAGTTCCCGTGATCCCATAGCTGGATATATTCATACTTTGAATACCATTCTGCACTTCTCATTGAGAATGGCCTTCTCAGTTCTAGAAATTTCACATTGCCAAATATTGATGTTTCAGTATGATTTCACAAGATTTTTATTTGGCTTTTTCAAAAAAAGTATCTACTTTAAAATGATATCAAAACTATTTATGAAATAAATTCTAGCATTCTGTATTGCACCTCAGACACTGTGTGCCCATTTGTGGATTTTCATGTTTTGGGGGTTATTTACTTAAAATTTCCAGCCATTTGTGTCTATGGGAAAAATGCTTAGTAAATAAGGCCCTATATTAGCTGTTAGTGAGACCTTGCTGCACATTTCTATAACCTTCCAGCTGCATAATTTCATGCAACTTTGATTAAAATGTGTATGCTTTATTGTATAAATTCTGTTCGAGTAACTACTGTGGGCTCGATTCAGCCTCAAAGAGTAGGACCTCCACCAAATAAAATGGCAGCACATTTTCACAAATATCTACTGTTACAAAAGGTGATGTTGAGCTACTGTTCATACAGTTTCTAAGCTGCCTCCGTGGGGATTGATGTACCGGTAATAAAGCAGTGTTTCTCAACCCTCTCCTGAAGGCACGCCAAACCAGTCCGGTTTTCAGGATATCCATAATGAATATGCATGAGATGGATTTGCGTATATTGGAGACCTAGGGTATGAAAATCTATCACATGCCATATTCATTGTGGCAATCCTGAAAACTTGATTGGATGGATGTGCTTCCAGGACAGATTTGGGAAACACTGTAATAAGGGGCCTAATTTACTAAGGCTTTTCTCCCACTTTGTCTCTATGGGAAAAATGCTTAATAAATGAGACCCAAATTATGTTATTTTTAGTGCATTGGTTAGTGCAGAGTTAGTACACTTTCTTAATGTGCACTATACTACTTCTAATGTAATATCAGGTTTAGTGCTCAAGAAAAATGCTCTAAATCCCAATCAGTAAAGTGCACTATTTACAAGAAATGAGCATGTTAATAACTTTTAATGCAGTACTTACAATGCAGAAAGTTTAGTTTAAACCTGTTTAAAACTTCTTAAATACAATTTAACTTCATGGTTGGAGGAGAAGTAAAGTTAACTCACAGTTCTGAGGCAAGTGTTAGCCTATGGGAGAAAAGGACTGTGGAGACAAGAGGTCTTGGTTCCAGGGCTCCCATGTAACGTTTTGGAATCAATTAGGAATTCTTAATGCTCAGGAACTATTTGGAGAACTACATTAACTCTATCCTGATTGCTCATTTCCCTTATCGCTCCACCCTGGTACACTTCCTTCTCCAAAATATGCAAAAATTGAACACTGTTTTGTGTGATATTAATAAATATTGATGTCCTTCCTATTTTTATATCATTGCTTACTTGTAATTTAAATCTCTTTACTTTTAAAAGAAAAGGCATGGGTAGGTGGGTGGAGAGGGGAATAAGAGAATGCTTATAGCAGAACAATTTAAACAAAATCCATTCAAATGTATTCACTTTTCCAAAGCAGTTCCCAGTTTCAAGCAGGGAAGTGATATGGCAGATTAGAACAGACCCTGCTGCATTCTGGGTTGATTTCATGTAGGAGGCCTATGGGGAATAATCTCACAATTCCATGTGACCGGTTCCAATCCAAGTTAACTTTGTTTACTTTGTACACAGATATCAGTGGAACTTGGGGGTTAGGAGCACTTACAAAAATGTAATTAAAAGCTACCTATCCTGTACATTCCCTGTACCCCCACTGACTTTTCTTTCAAAGACAGATGGGTAAATTCAATTGCAAGAGTGAGAGGCCTTGATAAAATATTTCCAGATCGCCTTTAAAGAAACACTGGGATGGATCAGCGAGTGCTGCACAAGATCATCTTTCTTTTTCTGTCTGTTCGGCAGGAGAGTGCGCTGAAAGATTTAGCACCTATGGAAAAAGCCTACATATCAAGACAAACTGAATCAAGATAAATAAAGGAGAGTGGTACAAACAGAGGCTAAAGGCATAAAGAATCAAAAGACAAAGGGCTAGATTCACACTTCAACAAAAGTAGGACAAAAAAGGCCAAAGCCCGACCTGACTGGTGGCTTAGTGTCAGTGCTGTGCACAACCATGTAGCCAAGTTCAATTCCTATATTTGGCTTCTGCTTCCTAGTCTGGTCAAAGCTGCAGATAGCTGTAGAGGCTGTGCTCATGGCCCCTGAGGGTGTGGGGGTTGTCTGCGCATCACTCAACGGTGTCATCTATTGGCTAGACTTAGGGCGTACCAGTTTCTAGAGGGAGCCACAGTCAGCGGTGTTGCGCTCTGTGGTCCATGATGGCAATTGACAGAAAAGCAGAAAGAAAAAGAAAAAAAAATCATCAAAGGCATAATGCATCAAACTGCAGCCCTTCTTCTGTTGTCTTCATGCACGGCCTAGCTGATCCTCCTTTATGGGCCTGGAGAGACACTTGTAATCACCGACTCAAAGGTTGATAGAAACTCTTGGGCTTTTTCCGCTGAATCGAAGAGAGTGACCTTATTGTCAAAAGTAACCTGCAATCTTGCTGGAAACAACAAGGCAAATGTGTTGCGGCCCCGGCCCGCGGAGGTCCGCAGCCAGTCCCTCCACCCTCCTCTGGGCTGCTCCCGGTATCACGGCGTTCTGGCCACGCCTCACTAGGCCTTCGCGCGACGATCCCTCCTCGAGGGAGATGCCGCCGACTCTCTCCAGCTGGCCCCGCCCCCTAGGCACGCGTGCAGGGGCTTGGAATTTAAAGGGGCCAGCTTGGGAAATACAGCTCCGTCCTGGCAGTGACGTCAGACGCCTTCAGGGATTTAAACCCTGCAACTAGCCCTGCACTTTGCCTTGCAACAAGGTTCCCTCTGCTCCAGAGTTTGCTAGTTGCTGTTCTTCGTCCCTGGCTTCAGACTTCGGCTCGTCCCTGGCTTCAGACTTCGGATCGTCCCTGGCTTCAGACTTCGGTATCGTCCCTGGCTTCAGATTGTGGCTTCGTTCCTGACTTCAGCTTCGGTTCCTGGCCTTCGTCTTCAGCTGGCCCTTGGTATCCTGTTCTGCTCCGTCCGGGAGACCCCGCCTAAGTCCAAGCGGGCTCCTCCTGGGGGGACCTCAGGCTTCCAGTGGTGAAGTTCCAGTTGGTCTCCTGGTTCCAGCTTCCATCCTCCTCAGGATTCTGGGATTCCTCCTCAAGTCTCATCCATCAGGAGACCGCACGTGAGTCCAAGCAGCTCGGGTCCTCACGGGCTTCTCCTGAGGGGACCTCGGACTTCCAGTGGTGAAGTTCATTCAGTCTCCTGCTCCGTGCCGCCTACCGGCTTCAACCTCCATTGCGGGCACCCCGAGGGGCGTCATCACCAGTCCTAGCCGGCTCAAGGGTTCACGAAATTCAACATTTCCAACAAATGGGATCCATTGCTCTACCAATGCCGAACAGACACGAAAACATTTGGCGTTGCGACTGCTGCTGAAAAGTCCTGAAAAATCAGGTTTGCTGATCCCTTATATTGAATTGATCTGATCTGTCGGAAAGTCTGAAGAATCTCTTCTTTTCAAGCATAATTTAGAAATTTGATCATTTCTGGGCAAGGTCTGTTCTGCTGAGACTGCTTGGTGCCCAAACGGTGTGCCTGTTCAATTTTAAGTTTGCCATGCTTAGAGGCCACAGAGAGTGCACATGGCAGTCATTTTCTCAGTTTTTCAGCCAGCTCACTCTCAGTAATAGATTCTGGGAGGCCAATAACCCAGAGGTTGCACTGCCTTGAGCAATTTTCTAAATCCTCAAATTTAGCAGTGTGTGCTTACCACACTGCTTTGAATGCCTGTATCTCCAACTTCAGTATAACCACGTGGACCTCCACACCTGAAACTCCCCCCCCCCCCCCCCCGCCTTGACTTCCTGCACTTATGTTTGTTATAATGTTTTTGTCTCAAAGGAGAGGAAATATTGCAAGAGTGTTTCCCATTCTGCTTTTGCTTTAAAACTGTAAGAACTAAAAGTTTCCAGCGGTAGTGTTGTATTGGGGGAGGGGGTGGTAACAATTAAGCATGAGGGCACAGGCACCACCCAAACTCAAGCTGCATCCCAGTCATACTCTATTCAAATCAATAACAGAATATCGCATTCAATAGCAAGACAATCTCTCACCCTCAACAAGTCAGTTTGCTTGGATAGTATAACACAGAACACTCACAGTATATACTTTTTTTTTTTACTGGACACTTTCATTTCAGATAGATTTTTCTGTATTGTTTAGGATGACTAAATTTGGAATGTATATGAAAGATGTACAAATGGACAGTAGCCACGGGTGAAGCCTTGATGATTACTGCTATTGCTCACAAGTTTCAAACTTGTGGGGTTTTTTTAACTACTTTTTGTATTTTTCATAATACTGAAATAGTGCGTCTAGGGAGAGGGGAAGGGGAAGCAGGCATGGTGGTGACTCATGCCATCGTCTTGTGGTGGCATCCTGGGGTAAGTGGGACCAACCCACAGTTGGCTAATCGTGACAGGGAATTATTCCTGAAAATATGTCCCTTTCCCTAACTTGCAGGAAATTAAGGTCCATATTCAAAAGCCATTTAGGTGGATAATGTAATAGCTAAATGGTTTACCTGGCTATATTCAGCCTCTATCAGGCTAAATTCTAGCTGGATAATAAGTTAAGCAGCTAGAATTTGGTCCAGGGGCGTAACTGGCTAACTCCAATATTCAGAGTTAGCCGGATGACATAATCAGCTAAGTCTGGTTGAGTCAAAGAGCTGTTCTAAAATTAGCTGGGTAACTAATTACCAGGGTCATTTATCGTTTTGCAGTAATAACACAATGTGAGTTAGTATGCAAAATTTGGTATGCAAGTGGTAGGAGTTAATGGTAATGAGCAGCTCCTAAAGTGAGCTTTTTTGCCAGAAATAACTACACCTTTTTTCTGTGCATTGTGCCTGTGCGTTACTGGGAAAAGGTTTTTATTGCATATGCCATTCGGGCAGGAGACGGAGAGAGAGGGAGAAAGAGAGAGACTCTGTAGAGAACACCATGTCACTCTACTATTTATACCACTGTAAGAATTTCACACTTTTAACTCGGAGTGGGGTTTGGGGGGGGGGGGTAGGTTTGGGGGAGCAGTTTTATATATACAGTAGGACAGTGGTTCTCAACCTTTTTCCCATCGTGACACACCTGCAGGCCACGCTCACATGTGTGACACACTGCTTATTACAATTCATGGCGGAAATAAAAAGTAAAGGTCCGGTAATTATTTTTATTGTTTAAAATGACACAAGGAAAAGATACGTATTCTGTCTGAACAGAAATTACATAAATAGTAAACTTCCCACACCAAAACAGCACCAATTTCCAGCACTTAACAGTAACCACCTTACCTAAGAAAAGGCAACACTAAAAATATTACACCAGGCCTTAAGACACCAATGCATCTCCTATTAGGAAAATGGACCAAGCCAGGCTGCTATAAAGCCCTACACAGAAACTACACGCCAGCAGAAAACCTCACCTGAATCACGTGCTGACCCTCACCTAACATAGAATAAAGAGACTGTAAGGAATGAGGTAGGCAAGAACAAGGTAAAGTAAAATAATATGTTTATTGATATACAATCTTAACAATTCTAAGTATCTAAGCACTAAAATATACAGTTCTAAGCACTAAAATATACAGCTCTAAGCATATACAGTTCTAAGCATTAAAAATATTGCTAAGCATATACATCTGTATCCGTGCACTGCATTTCGGCCAATACTCACAACACCCTTTTCATCCGCCTGCCTGAGAGAGAGAGCCCACCACAGGCAAAAGGGGTCCCGTCCCTTTGTACGTCTACAAAGGACACACAGCACTTTGCATGCCAGCAAAGTGAAAGAAAGTTTCTCGCTCTCCCCACCTTTGGGCCATAGCTGTTTGTCTTTTATAGCCTAATATCAACAAGTGTGCGTGCCAAACTAGACTGTGTGTGGGACAGGATTACTCACTATCCTTGCCAGCAGTTCCAGTCTAAACAATATCCAGACTCAAGGATGGATGGTCAGGTCATCTTTTCTCCAGGCCGAATGTCAGTGCTGCAGCTGATTCTGCAGTTTCCCTTATACTCCACCCCTGAGTAATCATGTCCTTCAATCCACAGTAGTGGAAGAGGCTATAGTAAGTGGGTGTGGTCGACTTAATTGGTGAACACAATATCTATAGACTTATTTAAGCAGGCTAATATGTGCTGTAATTAATGAGATGCAGTGTGCTAATCTTTATTTACATTGGTCAGAACAATGTGTATTAACTGAACATGCATTAAACGCTGGTCCTCTTAGGACTAGCAAATATAGAAAAACAAGATTGGCAAGAAAAGCTCCTTCTGTGTAATGGGTCAGAATATCCTTATCAATACCTAAGCCCCATCTAAACTGCATGGCCCTGGAGTTTAACTGACACAGAGATCTGCCCAATTTAAAACAGTAGCAAGGCGTGCCTCTGGCCTGCCAGGAGTGTCCACAGTGATTGGTCTCAGTATCTTCTGTCATCCATCGCGATCTCCAGTCTTCTTGTTGTATGTGGTAGGCCTCTCTGACTTCTGGGGGACACCCAGCTCATCAGGATATATATATAGGCCACCTTTCATTGATTATCCAGCATCAGGCCTACTGCGCTCAGTATAGCCTGCGTCCATATGTGCAGTTATTTGGGTGCCTCTCCACCCCTCGATGAAGTATTGTCTTAGGTCCGTGCTCAACAGCATCTCCCACTGGCAGCATACAGCCTGCTAACCGCATTATCTTTTAGGTATCTGGAACAGTTAAACTCAGGTGTAGTACATACTCCTCCACCCCCTGGTGGTGCCAAAAAAAAAAACAACAAAAAATTCCTAGTTCAAAAATCTAATCTAGGTCTGTTAAAAAAACCCAATTACTGTCTGAACCAGTAACACAGAGAAGAGCAACTACAGAGCAATAAAACTGCATCAATTCAGTATCATTAACGTGAGAATCAAAATAGTAACAATTGCAAGTAACAGTGTGACTAGGTATTACTGAGTGCATCATAATCATATTTCATCATGATAATCAGTTATTACATTTCAAAGAGATATACAGATGACTGAAAAACATTTTCTAAGTAAGGCCACCCCCATGGAACAAGGAAATTCTGAGCCCTTCAGTCCATAAAATGAAAGATTCAAGGTATCTTCTGTGGCAAAGGGTGGGATGACTTCAAGTTATGAGTTCAATAACAAATGATGTGAATATGTCTCGCAGCACAGCACTGTGGAAGCTGTCCTGGAAGTACAGACTCTGTACTCTCATCACTAATTCAGATGTTTGTGTTTATGGATGAATACCTGATATAAGATGAATAAAAACCAAAATTAAGTAAATAAGAAACTCTACAATAAACATCAATAACTTCTCGTATGCAATAATCCCTATATACACTATTCATATGGATATCCAATATTATTTTATCATAATTCAAAGAAACAGCTACATAATATCTAATCCCTTCTTTGTTTCCCCACTTTTCTATAAAGTAACACAATAATCAGACAAAAGCAACTCAGATGCTTAGACATCCTGTCACTCAAACTGGCACACATCTATTCAGTGCACAAAAGACAAAACAACAATTAACACATATTGTGAGCTCAAAAATTAAACAAAAAGTAAAGTTAGACCAGAAAAAAACTGGAAAATGTTTGAATTGGCCAGGGTAAAACAAAAAGCAGAATTCTGTTTAAAAGTGGAAAAGAAACGCGATCGCGTCGGGATCTTACCTTGAGTTAATTACTGTGACTGTGATCTTTTGAATGGATATTTTATTAGGGTTGTTTTGACATCTGGATTATTTAACCAAAATGGCTTATTAGTCTGTTTTGCACTGAGTCTCCAGTGGCAGTATGGAACATTTTAAGACATAATATACCAAAAATTCTAAAAATAGTTTAAATATAAAATAAAGTAATGTGACCATTCCATGGTGGGTCTGATTGACATACAGACTCTTTGCATATTGGTCCTACAAAACTACAAAATGTATTACATTTAGTTAATATTGGTTTGGCCAATTGTATTGATATAAAGAGTTACCAGCAAACCATTTTTGATATTTTGTACTTGTACTTAAGGTTTCTGGAGAACACTATGGGGTAGATTTTTAAAAAATGCGCGTTCGCGTACTTTTGTTGGCGCACCAGTCGCAAACAAAAGTACGCTTGATTTTAGTAGATACGCGCGTAGCCGCTAAAATCCAGGATCGGCGCGCGCAAGGCTGCCGATTTTGGGCAGCCGGGGTGCGCCAAGCCGCGCAGCCTGCCTCCGTTCCCTCCGAGGCTGCTCCGAAATCGGAGCGGCCTCGGAGGGAACTCTCTTTCGCCCTCCCCTCACCTTCCCCTCCCTTCCTCAACCTAACCCACCCCCCCGGCCCTATCTAAACCCCCCCCTACCTTTGTCCAGGGATTTACGCCTCCCAGAGGGAGAAGTAAATCTCCGTGCGCCAGCGGGCCGCTGGCGCACCGAGACACAACCCGGGGGTGGTTCCGGAGGGCGCGGCCACGCCCCCGGGCCGAAACCACGCCCCCGGGCCCGCCCCTGAAATGCCGCGTCCCACCCCCAAAATGCCGCGTCGATCGGCCCCGCCCCCGACAAAAAACCCCGGGACTTACGCGAGTCCCGGGGCTCTGCGCGCGCCGGCAGGCCTATGGAAAATAGGTGCGCCGGCGCGCAAGGCCCTACTCGCGTAAATCCGGGCGGATTTACGCGAGCAGGGCTTTTAAAATCCGCCCCTGTGTGTTTGGGCCAATTTGTTGTGATTTGAATCTAAACAAGTACATTTTTGGTTGCCTGAAGATACATGTATGTGCTCATAATGTATGTTTATACGCATTTAAAAAGAGGCATTCCAGGGGATGTTTTGGGGGCATAGTTGGAAATTATGCAAATACTTTTAAATTAACAAAATACAGATACATAGTTGGCATTCCACTAAGGCACATGTTTTATGCTGTCATTTAATGTCATGTAAGTCCATGCCACAAAGCTAGCCAATATTAAAAAACAATGTGCCTGCATACCTTGTATTTGAAAACTGATGGGGTTTGTGCAGGTTGAAAAGTATGTATGTACATTTCCCTGTTGTAATCTTAGTGAAAATTTATCCCTGAATTCCTTCCTTCTGCTCTGATGATTGACTCCCTTTCCCACTGGTGGGAATTGAATTAGATATGAGAGAGAACCAATCAGCCAGCAGCCCTGTATTGCTGCCAGCATCCCACGGGAGATGGGGCAACTGTGTTCAGCATAAAGTTGGCAGAAAATGTAATTGAATTCTGCAGTAAAAAAGCCTGCTGATATGTGTATTTTGCAGTGGCTTGTTCTATCATGAGATGTTAATTATGCAGCATTTCCCATGCTCCCAGACTTATGGGAGACTGTGGGCTATAGATATATATTATATGTATGTGTTTATAGCTGTTTTTATTTTGCAGTGTTCCTTTCCAGTAGAATCTTAGAAAGCTGGCCTTTGGTCTGTTTGTGTGTGTTTTCCAAGGCCAAGCTAACTACTATACAGGTCTCATAGAATTTGCCTACTGTCAGCAGTAAAACACTTAGAGGTAAAGCTTAAGACCTGTGCACGGGCACACTTGCACGCGTTTATCATACGTGCGCGTGTTATAAAATCAGCTATACATGCATACGTGTGCACGGTTTTATATTAACACACACATATGTGCGCAAATGCCACCTTGTGCATCGAGTGAGGGGAATTTTAATAGCTACGCGCACTGATGCAGTAGCCCTTTTCCCAATTCACTCCCAGTTCGCTGCAGTAAAGGAGAGGACTTCCTAATCCACCTAGCTAACTTGCTTCCCTTTTCCCCTGTTATCCCCGACCCTCAAAACCCCGCTGACTAGCCTATTTTTTTTTGTTACATGACTTATACCCTGTCCATAGCAGAAGTAAAGTTACTTGGTAGGAGACCCCAGCATGTGCTTGTGCACATAACTATTGATGCACTGACTTCATTTTACAGACTCGGCCTGCCCATACCCCGCCCACGTCCCACCCCTTTTTTGCTTTTTATGATTTGTGCGCGTAATGGGAGGATTGCTGCGTACCCTCGCGGGTTTTAAAATCCACGCACTGCGCCGAGTCTCAGGCCTGTCTCCCGGCTTCGATGTGCGTAGGTGTTTTAAAATCTACCAGCTAGAGAGAGACTATACGTAAGCAGAAATGATTATTCATAAGGTACAGAGCCCTGGCTGGCTTGAGCACTGTCTTTTTTTTCTCCCAAGGTATGAGGTTTTTTTTTATTAGGTGGGGGAGGAACGGTCTTCCTTTCAAGGCCCCAAGTGCTAAGGGTGGTTGGAAATTCTTTATAATCCCTGGGAAAAGATTATACACTTTCTAATTCCCTCTGTGGACTATATTATGCGCCAAATAAACTCTTCAGGCCCTGTATAATGTCCAAACCAAAAATTTACTGATGGTAAGCAAATGATTGTTGGCACAGACAACGATGTCTTTAGCACTGCAGGAGTTTGACTTGATAGTTTCTCCTCTCAATCTGTGCAAGTGTTTTCCTTGCAGGGACCCAGGGTATATCCACCCTCCAGTATGTGGAGCAATGAAAATCCTAGGTGGATAGGGTACACTTTTAGGTTGGCAGGGATCCCCTTCCAACCCTGGATAAATATGGGCAAAGCAGTCTTGGAAGAGAGAGTTAAAATTCAGTTATTCTCCCCAGGGCTGAAGACTCCTGGTGGGCATCCTCGATGATGTCAAAAGAATTCTTACTCATTTTGATTAGTTCCCTCTAGTGTTTCTTTGTCTTCCGGATCCCAGATGGAAGGGATCCTCCTAAGAACAGCAGCTCTTGGTGTTCCTCTCAGATATGAAGGGGCAGCCAAACTCTTCCACTTGATCTCAAAACAAAAAGTGTTTCCTCTCACAATTGAAGTTACTACTGGAAGGACCTGGTACTGGGTCACCACCTTCCCCTGTCCCTGAGGAGGTGCAGAAGGGCAGGTCTTCCCTAGCCTGGGACTCGCATGGAGAAGATTCCCCATTTCTTCTCCCCAAGCAGTGTCCAGGGTCCCACCAGGCTTCCGACAAAATATAATAATCAAAACCAGAAAAACCACCCAGAGGGATATCCCTGATCTCCAGAGTGTAGACTTGGACTGAATTCCCTCCTGACCCTGATTAGAAAGACTATCTAAAATTTAGAAAGGCCCTCACGACCTATTTCTTTTCCAAAGCCTTTCCCACATAGTTATCTGCTTTTAGAAAGTTAAAGCTTTCCCCTTGCTACTTTTTATTACATTTTGTTATTTTTCATTATAGTTTTTTAAATTGCTTGCTTTATTTTACATAATGATATTTTTATTCATTTATCCTATCTAAACTGCATTGTATTTTAGTTTTGGTGTCTACAATATGTATTTTAAATATTTATTGCTGTGATTAGTTTTTATGTTTTTCAATATATATATAAATGATCTGGAAAGGAATACGATGAGTGAGGTTATCAAATTTGCAGATGATACAAAATTATTCAGAGAAGTTAAATCACAAGTGGATTGTGATACGTTACAGGAAGACCTTGCAAGACTGGAAGAGTGGTCATCCAAATGGCAGATGAAATTTAATGTGGACAAGTGCAAGGTGTTGCATATAGGGAAAAATAACCCTTGCTGTAGTTACACGATGTTAGGTTCCATATTAGGAGCTACCGCCCAGGAAAGAGATCTAGGCATCATAGTGGATAATACTTTAAAATCGTCGGCTCAGTGTGCTGCAGCAGTCAAAAAAGCAAACAGAATGTTAGGAATTATTAGGAAGGGAATGGTTAATAAAACGGAAAATGTCATAATGCCTCTATATCGCTCCATGGTGAGACCGCACCTGGAATACTGTGTACAATTGTGGTCGCCGCATCTCAAAAAAGATATAGTTGTGATGGAGAAGGTACAAAGAAGGGCAACCAAAATGATAAGGGGAATGGAACAGCTCCCCTATGAGGAAAGGCTAAAGAGGTTAGGACTTTTCAGCTTGGAGAAGAGACGGCTGAGGGGGGATATGATAGAGATGTTTAAAATCATGAGAGGACTAGAACGAGTTAATGTGAATCTGTTATTTACTCTTTCGGATAGTAGAAAGACTAGCGGGCACTCCATGAAGTTAGCATGGGGCACATTTAAAACTAATCGGAGAAAGTTCTTTTTCACTCAACGCACAATTAAACTCTGGAATTTGTTGCCAGAGGATGTGGTTAGTGCAGTTAGTGTAGCTGTGTTTAAAAAAGGATTGGATAAGTTCTTGGAGGAGAAGGCCATTACGGCTATTAAGTTCACTTAGAAAATAGCCACTGCTATTACTAGCAACAATAACATGGAACAGAATTAGTTTTTGGGTACTTGCCAGGTTCTTATGGCCTGGATTGGCCTCTGTTGGAAACAGGATGCTGGGCTCGATGGACCCTTGGTCTGACCCAGTATGGCATTTTCTTATGTTCTTAACCTCCAGGTACAGGAGCAGGAGCCAAAGGTAGCCGGGGCACCTCCCGATGAGGTCACTTTAAATTGCATCTGGGGGCGCGTGCACCTAAGGCAGCCAGGAGGCAGGAAGACTCAGGCGGGTTTGGTTGCGTAAGGAGGGCCGCGCTGGTGGCGGAGGTCCGGCGCAAGGCCCTCACAGCGGGGCGCATCCACCGCGGCTCCCCATCACCACTAGAACCCCTGGGTCGGTGAGGACGCTGGCGCGAGGCTGGTAGGTGGAGGGGACCAGCCGCGGGCCTCCGTGGCCAGTTCTCATAACAATGTCTGCACCCCTCCTGATATGACTGCATTGGCTTCCGTAAGCTGTTGAAACACTACATCACTTTTACTTGCATATTACAAAATTAAAAAAAAAAAAAATTGTTAAGCACTCCTGGTTGCGGATCACAATGATTGGAACCCAGGCTCTACAATATATTAACAGCTAGATTCTAGTCAGCCATTGATTAATAAGCCACTGATGAGTGAATCCATATAACACGTTAATTTTGTTATGCATTTAATTAGAATGATTTTATTTGAGTATGACTTGTGGCTATGGGTCTTCATTTTCTTTTTCTTTTTTTAAATTTTATTTCTCCTAGGAATTTATCAGGGTTTATTTTGACAAGAACAAAAACTGGAGAAAAATCAGTGGATAAAAATGATTCATAATTTTTCAGGGAGAATATCGGAATTCTTTTTAGTGGAGAGAAGCTTCCCACTGTCCCATTCCCTCTCAACTCACCTATATAACCTCCTCTCAAATGATTCTTCAGATGAGCCTGATGCCTTTACCCCCTCTCCCCAGCACTTCCTCTTTTTTTCTCCTTCCGTTTTCGGCAGCATGCTCATGTTCCTGCGCTCTGCAGTGCAGCTGTGCACTGCACATCTGAGCCTGCCGGGAAGTTCTTCTGGTTGGGGGCAGTTGCTTGTCTGTGTTCAGGTGGGTGACTGTGGAGCCCTACTCTGGACAGCGCTTCAGCCCCTGCCCTCATCTGGAAGTAAACTAGCGGCCCGACCTTTCTCTCGATGGCAGCCGTGCTCTCCAATAGGAGGCCACGCAGGCTCAGTTACGTGTGAGCTCATCTTCGAGCACTGCAGAAACCGGGGTACAGAAATGAGGTCATACAGAACCGAGCCTTGTGCGGCTCCTCTTTGCCGCTGTAAGAGAGCATGACTTTGGCTGCTTGGAGGAGGGCAGAACTTGAATACAACAAATTATTCTGCCTGCATTGGCTTCTGGAAGCTGTTGAAACACTACAATCACAGCTCTTCAAGTTATATAAAACTAGGGGGAAAATTGGTTTAAACTGAAAGTGAAGGACCCTACTTGCAGCAGACCACAGGCTGTACCATTAACAATTTAACCTATACTATAGGAGACCATAGAGCAATCCATAAGATAAGCTTTCCATATGGATGAAACAGGATAACCTCTAATATTTAGTTGCAAAGTGTGATGGAGTGTATACATGTCAGAATAAAAATGCCAGTCCGGTCAAGAAGCAGAGCCCTGGGGGAATGAAACAGAAGTACACAAAAAGTTATACAGAGAGGAAAAATAATGAAAGAAAAGAAAAGGTGTTCATGGGTGGTGCTCTGAAAGAGGCAGGATCAGACCTCTTCCCAAGCCAACCATATCCTCCAAGTTCTAGAAAAGAAGAGAAGGCCAGAGACGTTAATAGGATCGCTGGAGCAGGAAAACAAGGAACTGTCCAGAAAAAAAAAGACACAAAATGGGTTGAATTAGCCCAAGTTTGAAACTTGTGAGCAGTAGTGCCAATCATCAAGGCTTCAACCCTGGTTACTGTCCATTCGCACATGTTATAATTAGTGAGATTTGGGTGGACCCTTGGACACTGTGGCAGCTGACCATGCCCATGGGGGGAAGTCCCGTGAGGTGCCACAGGTCAGGCTCAGCTTAAGACCTACAAACACAGAGACTGATCTTTTATTAGACAATGTGATGAAGCCACCAGAGGTGTCAGTGGTGAGCAGTAGAAGTAATTCAGCTGGGCTAGTATCCCTCAGGTGCTGGAACAGCGACTCCTCCGGTAGCAGTGCTGTAGTGGAAAGAACTGAGAATAATGAGTACAGTGGAATATGCACCAAGCCCCAGTATGGAGAACCCCAGGATAGGGAGAGCAGGCCCTCGAGGAGGGAGTACCTGATCCCTGAGAGCTAAGAGGCTTGAAGGTAATGTACTCATGCAGCAGTTCCACGTAGGAGATGGCACTAGGACTCGAACAGAGGCAGGCCCTCGAAGAGCGAGTACCTGGTTCCAGGGAACAGCTCTGAGGTGAAGATGGTAGTACTCACTGGTGTTGAAGATAGCGAATCCTACCAGGCAGAAGAGAAGGTAGGAGCAGGCAGCGAGTCAGGGAACATGGGCCCTCGAGGAGCAAGTACCGGTTTCCTGATAGTGACCTGAAAAGCAAGCGAGGCCCCCGAGGAGCGGGTACCCCATTAGCGTTAAGAGTCCAATGGAAGATTGGAGAGGCAGAGTAGCTGGGTACGGAGAGCGAATCCCATCTGTAAGATTCCCCTTGCTAACTCAAAGGCTAGCAAACATCGTAGGCTTTAAATATCCGGGTAGCGTGACGTCATCACCGGGGGACGCCCCTGAGGTTCGCGCCAAGTAGGAAATAAGAGTGAGGGCTGCGCGGTGCACGCGCCCTAAGGTACCAGCGGAGCATGGCGGGAGGCAGCGCCCAAGCCGGTCCGGGGACACCGGAGAGGACAACAGGCAGACGCCGTGGCAGCCAGGCATCCATCCATAGAGAGAAGAAGTGCAAAGAAAGGTAGGCGGAGTGAAGCCGTCGGGAAGGGACGGTTGCAACAGCACATGTTTCACATATATTCATAATTCAATCATCTTTAAAAAAAAAAAATCTATCTAAACTGGAGAGAGTAACAAAATCTTCACATTCACTTACTTACCTCATGCCTGAATCAGAAATGGCTGGACAGCATGCAGGCTAAACTCATGAGCTGACTTTGGAAATGTAAATATGTATTTATTTAAAAATCTTATATTCTACCTCTTCCAACAAAAAGTGACCAGAACGGATTACATAGGTATACACACATAAAACACAGATAAACACAACTACAAAACAACAATCTAAATAATCAGGTAAATGCTTCTTTAAAAAAAAAAATAAGTTTGGGCATCTTTCCTAAATAGCTTTTGAATCCCTTTGTTCTCAGACTTCTCTTGGGAGTCTATTCCAAAGGGAAGGCACAGAATAGGAAGAAGCCCTGCATTTAGTTTGCTGAAGCCTATAATCCCTCATAGTTGGCACCACTAATAAATACATTCCAGTAGAACACAGTGGATGCACCAGCACATATCACTGAAGCTTTTGAACCAAGGAGCATACTTGATCTGCAAAGAATGGCTTATGGGTAAAGACCAACAATTTAAATTGCACCCTCCATTTAATTATAGCAATATCAGTAGGTGAATGTGACTGACTGACAGGGAGGAAGAGAAGCACTTTTTTTTTTTAATGCATTCGGGATGCAGTCCTGTGGAATGGAGCTAGAATCACAAAAAGAATAGCAAGAATCAAACATTACCACTGATCCTGCCATGATCTTCATCCTCTTACTTTATAAATTTCAGAGCATGTTTAATTCTTTTTAGGCTTTTAGATTGTACAATTTAATTAAAAGTACTCCTGGGAAATTTGGGTGTGGTAAACTCACAACCATGTGATAGTCTCAGCTATACAAGGGATCCTTTCCTCGGATTTGTAAAGAGAGTGTTTGTCACAGTCTGACAGGCTGAAGTCAGGGAGCACCCCCACAGAAGTGGTACAGGGCTGCAGGGCATCTTCTGCCTAACCAGTCCCTTCCCCTGCAGGTTAAGACCTTGGATTCTGGAGGCCAGTAAGACTTGTCTTCTGCAGAACATCATGGCTGGAGTAGGCACGGACTAAGAACTGTGTATTGGCTGGGAGCTAGAGTCACATACTGGCAGTAAGGCTGTACAGAGGACAGGCAGACTCTAGATACAGGTAGGGCTGAACCAAGGACAAGGCCTGGGAAACAGACAAGGGACTGAACTAGGATGGGCAGGACAAGAACAAGATAAGGACAGGATTGGACTAGACACGGAACAGACCGGAGAAGAACTAGACGTAGACAGGACATAGACAGGACTGGACACGTGACAGTACAAAAGAAAGCCTGATAGGGCCTAGAAGGCTTCAGAGCAAGGCAAGGAAGCCTGGAAGGTTACAGAGCAAGGCAGGCAGCCAAGGTCAGCCACAGAGCAAGGCAGGAGGCATGGTGCAAGACTGGCCAAGTCAGAGAGCCAAAGAAAACTCAATGAAGAGGCAAGGAGGGACTGGCTAGGCTGGGTTAAATAGAGCTGGAACTGCTGAGTCAGGTGATCAGCGAAGAGATAGCTTACATAGCAAGCTCGCTGAGAACCCCTGGTGGAAGGGAGGCTGCACAGCAGGCTGAACCGTGGCACAGGGAGGTTGCATAGCAGGTGAAACCGTGAGTATCCTTGGTACATATGCAGATTCTGTCCAGAGGCAGTTCTATAATGAGGCAGGGTGAGGCGGCCGCTTCAAGCAGCAGAATTTTGAGGCGGCAAAAAATTCTGAGAGAGGCAAAAAATGCCTCTCTCAGAACACTGCTGTAGCATCCGCCTCACACTGCCTGCCCCTGCTGCGGCTGCCAACCCAGACCGGCAGCAGACCCAGACCGGCAGCAGCTGAAGAGAGCAGGGGTGCTGCGAGTCGCCACCAGAGGCCAGGCCGCCAGCGTCAGAAGAGAGGAGTGACGCTGCGGGCCATTGCTGGAGGCCACACTGATGGTGGCTGGAGAGAGGAGTGGTGCTGCAGAGGCCATGCTCACTGGGCCGAAGAATGAGAAGAGGCTCCACGTGAGAGAGGAAACTTGTATGTGTGTGTGTATGTGTATGTGTGACAGCTAGTTTTGGGGACGGGGATGCAGCTTGTGTGTGTATATGAGAAGGGTGTATGTATGCACATGAGAGGGGTATGTGTATATGTATATTCACATCTCTAATATATATATGAGAAGGTATGTGTGTGTGTGTGTGTATCGTGTGTATGGAAGAGGGAGAGGAGTGAATGAGTGTATATGTGTATATGCATGTATGGGTGTGTGTGTGTGGAAAGGGAGAGGGGGGCGGAGCGAGAGGGGGCACCATTTCATCCCTTGCCTTAGGCAGCAGATTGCCTTGAGCCATCCCTGATTATGTCTAACTAAACATAAAAACAGACAAATGGATCAGAGATGTGGGGGGCTCTACTCCCTGGAGGCAGCCCAGATAAGTCAGGCAGAGCCCTCGCCAGGAAGGCTTTGGGAATGCCCATATGGGTGGGATAGCCAGAGCCACCTTTCCCCAGAGCGAGAGACACAAGCAGTAGGATCACAGCTCAGAAAGAGCCACATTTTTTCTTTTGTTTATTAATTTGTTCAGAACACTGAAAACAGAGAAGAGTGGGAAATTTGGAACTCCCAGTCACCGAGCTAGGACCCCTCGCCTTCCTGAAATAAGGCACCCCACATCACAGTGTGAACCTGTTGCCCACCATACATTACAGGTGAGTAGCAAGAGACCAAGATTATTTCAGAATTTTGCATCTTATTCTAGAACTCCAGTTTTATAACCACAAGCAGGACATATAAAGCATTTGAGTTGAAATCCCCTTTTATTAGTGTATTCCTTGCAAGTTGTGGTAAGTTTTGTTGGGTGAACAAAAGAATTATTAAGAATGCATTTTACATGAGCTTTCCAGAACTTTTCCTTCTTAGTGATAACAATTACCCTGTTGATTTGAATAAAACAGTTGTGAATTTCATTTTAAACTGAGTTACTTGCGGTCTCTCAAATGTCTCAAACATATATATACTCGCAACAGTTGTCTTTCTTCACTCTATGCAATGATGTGATGGAGTGGACTCCCAGGGGCTGTCAGGTACTCCTTATTAAACTGTTTTCGGAAAACAGAGTGCCTCACAGTGTATATCAGAGCTGTTAAGAGCCCCTTGGGTGAGAAATTGGCAGCACATCACTGATCCCATGGTAAACTAATTACTATTTTTTTAACCAAGACAATGTTGCTCCCTTCTTATTTTAATGCTTTTGAGTAATGCGTGATTGCTGATTCCCTAAGGGTAGTGGGAAAGAAAATTACCTCATTCAGTTTGAACATATTACAAGATTCAATAAGCTCCTTGGATCATGAAATTATGTTAAAACAAAAAAAAAAAAAAGCTAAATTAGGCTCATTTATTTTCAAATGGTTTCAAGGACAAGTTTTCTTTAAGCATATTGCCAAGAGAAAATGTTTCCTTGTGCAGATGAGGTTAACATAAATGCAAAACTAGCTCTTTTTTTGTCTATCTATTAATTATGACTCCGTTGCATGAGTATAATTTCTGGCTTTTATGAAATTAACCATTTATCATCACATGCTGCAGGAGCCAGCTCTCTCTTTCCAGCCTTATGCCTTAGACATCATGAGCCTAATTTTCAAACCTATTCATGGTATTGCACTTGCACACGTAAGTGGACACACATTGGTTTATCCTATAAGAACATAAGAACATGCCATACTGGGTCAGACCAAGGGTCCATCAAGCCCAGCATCCTGTTTCCAACAGATGCCAAATCAGGCTACAAAAACTTGGCAAGTACCCAAAAACTAAGTCTATTCCATGTTACTGTTGCTAATAATAGCAGTGGCTATTTTCTAAGTCAACTTAATTAATAGCAGGTAATGGACTTCTCCTCCAAGAACTTATCTAATCCTTTTTTAAACACAGCTATACTAACTGCACTAACCACATCCTCTGGCAACAAATTCCAGAGTTTAATTGTGCGTCTTAGTATTTTATAAATTGTGTAGCAGAAGCATATACAGTTTTGAAAATACTTGTGCATGTACTTAAAATCACCATTTCGTCAATACCTCTGCCAGGTCACCCAGTCCATCTCCAGTTCACCCTGAACTCTCACCAGTGCATTGAGGCACTCCCACTAAAACTTGCAATCAAGAAGTCCAATTTCACATGCACTAGTCAATTAGCAGGTGTAACACTGTATGAATAGGTTCAATTATTGCAGGAACATCTTGACCCCATCCCAGAATGTCCCTAGACCACCCTTCTTTTGTGCCAGCAAAATCTGCGCACAAAACCAAAAATGCACACATATTTTTGATGTTTTTAAAATAGCATATATGCGAATACATGCTACATGCATATATGCTATTTCTTCACAGAGCCCCTGCGGTTGGCTCCTGTAACAATCTGATCTTGGATTGGGTGAAACAATGCTGTTATTGTTGCATTAGAAAATTTTGTTCGCAAGCTGTTCCATCTCCAGAGTCAGATTATAACTGGGAGGTAAGAAACAACAGTTATTTATCCCAGATGATCCCAATAACACTAGCTCTACTATTCTACAGCAAGTGAAATGGCCATGTAAAAAACAGATGTGTATCACAACTCTGAAGCTGCTATCACCATGGTTTTCCATGCACTGACGTATAGCTGCTTAGATGTTGTAACAGGTTTGCTTGATCTAAGTCTGTCAAACGTGGTTTAGGATATATCCAGAAGGCAGGCCTTGAGAGAGCGTTTTTGGAGGTTTATTTCACTTTGGTTAAATGAAACAAAACAAATGAAATGGAAAAAAAAGAGTAAACAATAACAAACAAAATGAACATTTTTCCAGTGTGCATCCCTAAAGGAAAGACAAGTGGTCTTCCCAGTGAAACAGTGAGAAATAGGAGAATACCTCCAGACATCAAGCCAGCACCTGTGTCTCAAAAATCTCTCAAAGCACAGCTTCAACCCCTAAACATTTTATATCCTATTGAAAAACCCTCCCACATGGTCTGGGATATGCAGATAACTTTTTTGAGGGACTATGAGAGGCCCTACACTATTTGAAAAGAATCATGATTGAAAGTTGGAGCAGAAGCTTTCTGGTCAGCTGAGTAGTTAGGAATTGTGTAATAACAAGTATATGAGACTTTTGAAGCTTTCCCAGGCCCAAGCAACAGAGTACTAGGGGTATGCAGAGGAAAAATGTTTGTTTCAGTTTGTTCATTTGTTTCGAAGGGCACCTCCATTTGGTTCATTAGTTTCAAACAAAAAATGTTTTCATTTGTTTTATTCGTTCATTCATTTGCCATTAAAGTCATTGGGTGAAGCATTGCATCCTATTTTGGGTAGACATCAGAAGGGTGATGGCTTGCCTATGCATCAAGACTATGTCAACATGGCACCAAAAGTGGCATGAATAAGCTAAGGCACTGTAAAGGGGCAAAGGAGTTCTCCAAAGCACCGTCAAAGAAGCAAATATGCAGCAAAAGTGAGAAGAACATCCCGAGGCTTCCTGAAAGGGCACCAGCAACAATGGCATGAAGGCACCAAGCATGGCCTCTACATCCTATGATACCGTGAAGGGGAAATGAAGCTGAAAAGGTGGCAGGAAAAAAAAAACCCCAAGACACCGATAAATGGATAAAAGAGCACAAAGAGTGGCATCAACACACGAAGGTACCATGAGTGATGCAAAGTAGTGCCCCCACAGTGGCAAGAAAACCAAAATGTGTAAAGTCTGGACATGCAAATGGCAAATGACATTTAACGTGGTCAAGTGCAAAGTGATGCACTTACAGGCTGATGCAGTAATCTGAGGGTTAAGAAATTGCACTGGTTTTCAGCGCACATTTTTAATGCCCACATTTATTTTTTTTTAAATTCCTGATGCAGTAAGCTAATGCTATGCTAATGCACTGGAAGCTAAAAAAAACACATCTAAACTTTAGAATGTGCATTCGGCACAGGCGCATGCAGACTGCGTGCGAGCAATGCAAATTTTAAGAAGCCAGGAAGTACACGCATGCCTGTGAAAGCATCAAGAATAAGGAGGTGGAAAAGGGGCAGAGCATGGGCATTCTGGGGCGGGTCAAGACTTATGTGTGTAACCCCAAATTTTGCAAAGGCTGATCATGGCGCGTGTTGGAATGTTACCCATGCTGGTCCTGATGAGGAGCAAGTCTGGAGATTTTGAGTTTTAAGACCTGAACTCTGGGGGGGGGGGGGGGGGGGGGGGAGGAGAGAGAGAGACACACACAATATGACACTATATATCTCCCATCGTAAGAAGGATACTTTCAACTTAGGGTGGGTTTGGGGGGAGGTGGTGTTACATTGGTCTGCTTAGGGCGCAAGGGTCTATAGATCCTTGAAACACCACCAACCCCAAACCCACCCTGAGTTGAAAGTGCCCCTCTTACAGTGGGAGATATATGGAGTGTCATATTGTCCATCTGTCTGTCTGTCTCTCTCACTCCCTCTCTCTCCCTCGCCATATAGTCTTGTGCAAGCATGTTATTAAAATATGCAAGTAAAGGCTGCACAAATATGCACCGCAGGGATATTTTAAATGATATGCATGTGCTTGCACACACGATATAAAATTAAGCGTATCTCTGCTCGTGTGCCAGTATGTGCGTTTATGGGTGCATGCGTGTTCCTTTTAAAATTAGCCAGTAAGGTAGAGAACCTGAAAAGAGATGGGGGTGGGAGGAGAAACTTGTAATTTTTTTTAATTGTTTTTTTCATGGGACAAAACATCCAGTATAAACAATAAAGAAACAGGATGGGAGAACTAGGCTGAGATCCAAACATCAAACAACCCAAAACTCCCATTCTGGTACATAATAGGCATGAAAAACCAAACTATCAAAGAGACAGGAACGTATGTGAGCATACAACTGTATAAAACTTAGGCTCAAAAACATGCACTATGCCATATAAAGGAGAAAAGGATTTCAGTACAGATTTTTAAACTCAATTGGGCATATCACTCTAGGATTCCTACGATTTCAATCATAGGTCCAGAAAACCTCCTTCCTCCTGTTATGGTTTTGTAAGAATGTGAACCCTGGGCCAAGATGAGAGATGTCTCCACCCACAGGGAGGAGCCCTATGAGCCTCACCGTCAGTGGGCGTGGTCTCAGCGACGTACCACACAGCTGTAATAGAGACTTTATTAAGAAGAGAAGCAAGGTATAACCCGTGGAGCGGGAAATGTAATAAACACAGTTCTTGAGCAATAGGGTATACCCAGAGTGAACTGCTGATGAGAAGATCCAGTACTGGCCCGCAGTGCGGGGTACACCAGGAGATTCCTTCAGAAGTGTGGAGATTACCTCAGAAGTGCAGATCCGGTAGTGGCCCGCAGCACAGGGTACGCCGAGGATGACTGCACTGAAGACACAGATATAGAATAGTGTGAGGTGCAGGAATCCAAAGTGGGTCTTGAAGTAGCAGCGGCAACACACTGCTGCTCAGGATATGCTGGAGAGATATGCACTGAAGAAGAACGGTAGTGGCCCGAGGCACAGGGTAGGCTGTAGGAAACTTCAGTAATGCTGGTATAGAAGACTTGAAGAAGGTACTCACAAGAGAAAATTCCAGGAGAAAGTCCAAGGCAGGGAGGCCCTCCGAGTAGCAGATAGCCAGGTACGCAAAAGGGCCCCCCGAGGAGTGGGTACCCAGAGCGTCTGAACACCAGGACAGGATACTGGAACTGGAGATCCAAGAATGGAGCGGATTCAGCAACGAGAGAACTCCTTGCTAACTCGTAGAAGCACAGGGCTGGTCAGTGTAAGTACAGCAGCGAGTTGACGTCATTAGGAGGGGATACCCCCAAGGTTCCCGCTATGACGTGTACAAAGGAGGCCCTTGCGCGCAAGTGCGCGCCTTAAGTGATTCCAGAAGTAAGATGGTGATCGGCAGCGCCCACGCTGTCCCGGGAACGCCAGGGAGGTTGGCGGAGGCCGCCATTCATCCTAGGATTGACAGTGCGGGGAAAAAAAGAGGTGACCATGAGAGGTCGCAGCCATCTGCGACCGACGGGTGTAACACCTCCCTATATTTAATTTTTATTTCTTGCTTTTAATTTTTATTTTAATTACTATGTAGCCACTTTTAATTTTTATCTTTTCATTAAAATGCATAACTTGTCAATGTCCAACCTCAAACATGCTTGAATTCTCTTATGATTCAAAAATAAAGCCACATTATAATTAACTTATCTTTGTTAATGTCTTGCATTATTTTCTGCTTAGCTGAACAACTTTTAATTGCTGGCTGTATTAATACTATTTTTCCATTGAATCACTGCATTGATTCACCACACCCGAAACTGACAGCGTTTCACCATAACGGCTGCTTCAGGGTTTTTTTGCAAACATATAATCGAGATTAATCAACATGATATGCTTTTACTCTAGAAAAAAAAATCTTTCTTATGGCAGTGTGCACATACTTCAACACGAACCAGTTTGTGTTCAATGGCAGCGTAATTTCAAATGAACACTTACAGCCCTATTTGCAGTCAACGAATCCTATAAAGCAAATCACTTCTTGTAGCAACCAACCAATCACAATAGAAGTTACATTACTTGTATCCCATTAGTCATTCCAATGGGATACAATTAACATGAAGTGGAATTTCAGTGGGTGCCAACATATTAAATCAAATGCTTATGAGGCATCCTGAATTCTTCCTGCTTCTCACAGAGAAGCTGTCCCACCTTCATGCTTCTATGGAAATGCCCTGCTATTTTCCTGCACCTCTCTGTCAGATTCTTCAGAAATGGATTCTTGTCATCGTTGGGCCCCAACCCTGGGGCATCCCTCACTGCCAGGTGCAGCAAGTGTGCAGAGCAACAGTTATCCTGAAAGCCCCCATCTTATTTATTTATTTATTTATTTATTTATTTATTTTATATACCGACGTTCGATCGAGATATCACATCGGTTTCCAGATAACTAAAAGAATAGGGTAGTAACAGCCCTATTTTACATTATAACATTGTAATAAATATAATAAATTATAACATTGTAATAAAATATAACGAATTGTAACAGAAATAACAGGATTACATGGAACATTTGATATAGTATATAACATATGTACATTAATGACTTGTTGATGAGGATATTTTAAGGTTAAGGTTGGCAAGGAGGGTTGAAAAGGGGAAGGGGGGGATAGGTGGGAGGAAGGTGGTGCAAGGGAGGGAAGATGGTGGTGCGAGATGCTTGTGTAGGGGGCGTGGTGTGTTGCAGTTGCATTTGGGCAGGTTACGTGTCAGGTGGGAAAGCTTTTAGGAACAGCCATGTTTTGAGGTGTTTTTTGCATTTACCATATTTGCATTACAGTCTGACATAAAGAAACCTGTCTGCCTCTCCTAGTTGTCAACCTTCCATTATCTTTCTTATGGTTGGTATAATACTGCATGAAGTATATGGGCTATGCATCCACTGGGTTTGCAGCAAATCCCATCTGCATCCTGATGCTCTGTCTCCACTAGAACTGCTGCTAGCCCTTGCCTCAGCCAGGTCTCATCAGTGTGCCATCAGAGAGAAGTAAGATTGCGTAGCATTCATGCTGATCCAGATATCGCTGGTGAAATGCATGTTACTCCCCTCTGCCATAACCATCTGTGCCTGCATGTGACTACAATACTAGTTGTACATGGTGGTGATGACCTTCCTACTAAATATCCAGAAGGGCACTTTGTAACGGGACTAACACATCACATGCAACAGATGCTTAAAGCTCATGTTCTTCATTACCTGCAGAGGCTGGTCATCTAGGGCAATCATTTCTCTGATGTTCCTAGTTACTATTTTAGATGCTGTCTGCCTCTTGTCCTGAGATAGTGCTACAGAACACCCCCCCCCCCCCGCCCCCATTTTCTCTATGGTGGGTTGTCACATGGCTAGGGACTGCTTGCCTGCCAGCTGATTGTTGGATGGGGTCATGGGACTAGCTTGAGGAGTTTTCTCCTTTCCTCCGGCTTTTACTCCAGGATTGTACTTCCACCCTTCCCTGATGGCAATGCTACTGAGTGCTACTTCTGCAGGTGAAAACTGCATATTACCGTTTGTGAGATGCCCCCACTTGCTTCCTTCAACTGATATTCTTCCTGCAGTAAGTAAATGTAAGCAGTGGCCTGAAAGGCGTTATATCACATCTTAAAACACACACAATCTTGTAAAAGGAAATATTTGGTTTACTAAATATGGTAAAAAATCAGCAAAGGCAAATAACATCACACAGCATCACAGCAATATTGTTTGAATCAGTAAAAAGCTAATAGCATTATAATAATAACAGAAGATAAAGATTTATACAAAAAGGTAAAGAAGGGAGGAAGGAGAGAGGAGAGAGAACCCAGAGAGGAGTGCAAATACAGCTACCAGTTTCTTCGGAGGGTGAGGACGTATCCCGGCCCGACTGAACAATTGCCGCTGACGTCACCAGAAAGGGACGGTAGGCCTTAAAACCGTCCCACCCAGAGGCGCGCAGCTGCCTCCATGGCTTTGTTTGATATCAGGAGCCCAGGGATTCGCTCCCCTAATACTTGGACCTTTTGTGAATATACAATTTGTTTCTATATTAAATCTCTCTCTCTCTCTCTGAATACCCCCATTAGGCAATTCCTATAACAAGTAACATTTAATAGACCTAGAGATATTGGAAGAAGAGCCTCGAGTGTGTCTTCAAATCTAAAGTACCTATGCCACATTCAAAAAGGAAAGCAAGGATCAGAGAGCTTGGGGCTGGAACCCCAGCCTCGGATATCCTTCAACCTACAATCGAGGGGTTCATGCTTCCAGTAGTGGGTACTATGACTCCGCGGCAGTCCTTGGCATTTAATCCAGAAGAGCGGGTGGAACGATCGCCGGACACACAAGTCAGCTTAAGTCCTGGAGCTCCGTCTATCCCCCCCCCCCCCCCCCCCCCCGTTTCTCTCAGAAATTTTGTTAACAACAGAAGGACAAATAGGTGACAGAGTGCTTTCTCTTGTCACGAATGGGTCTATCCCGGAACCCGGAGCAGTGGGGTTCCCAGCTTAGGTCAGGGGGAAGAAGTATCAATTCCCTCAGCAGTTAAAGCCTCTACTCCTAGAGGGAACAAAGAAATATCGGGGGAATTAAGAAATCTTTTGGAAAACCAGGGATCTGAGTTTAATTTACTACGCCCAGCTATTCCTAAGTCTACTGAAGTCACTATGGACTCTATATGGACTGCAATAATGGTATTAGAAAAACCGGTATCCTTTCTGGTGGATGTTACTTCTAATTTGGTGGGGAAAATTTAGCCTATGGAATCTAATATTTCTTTGAATAGGAAAAATATAGCTGATTTGGATTTAAAAGTTACTACTTTGCAAAATAATCAAGTACAATTGATTAAGTCAGATATGATTCAACAAAGGAAATTGGAAAACATGGAAAATTCTATTAGATATTTAAATCTCCGTATACTTAATTTTCCTTTACTTGAAAAGGTATCTCCGTTAGAAATGTTTAAAAAGTATTTATTGGAAGTGTTAAAAATTCCTAAAGAGTTGATGCCTACTCTAGCTAAAGTGTATATGACTAAGAGTTTCAATAGCAATAAATGAACCTGTATCTGAACCAGAGTTAGACATAACACAACTCCTGGAAACATCTATGGAAATAAAGATTAGTAAGAGAGGAACTTTGTTCATACAATGTGTATTTGCACAAGACAGAGAAATGATACCAAGGATTATCTAAAGATCACTTATTTGTCCTTGCTAGAAAATAACAGGCTATGTTTGTTTCAGTTTACTACAAAACTGATTTCTTGACAAGGTAGCTCACTAGCAGATCCTCTGAAAAAGAAAACTTTTCCCCGTTTTTGCTGTTTCAGCTCAGGAAGGTTGAGATCAATTAATCACTTCATGGTCTCCCTCTCTTTTCCTCTCTGCCTCTGTCTGACCATGAAACAAAGGCAGACCAACCTTTTTATATGTAGTTAGTTACGAAGTCTCTCTCTTGCTCATTATTGTCTACAGGGATATGAATATGTGATATATTGCTTAATGATGTTATGATGCAGTAATATCCAGATGGTAATGCTGTTGTCCAGCAAATGGCTTTCAGTCAACAGTATCACATAGTTCTTCATTTGCAGTTATAAATTACTGCTTTCCTCCACTTATTAACTCTTCAAAGGGAAATTCAACTCTCAAGTGACTATAATAAACAAGGATACTGTCACGGTTTTGTCTGCCATGCAGCCTCATCATGCTCTGATCCAGTCTGCTGTGATACCTTCCCACCAGCAGAGGTCTTCGGTGAACTCTGTTCCAAGCTACCTGAAGCATCTCTACACTGGCTACCTGACTCAGCCTGTGGTGCAGCCTCCTCTCTTCCAGGGTCCTCAGAGACCTTCATCTCCAGGTTTGCCATGCTCCACCTTGCTGTCTGCACCACACCCAAGCTCCAACACCATTTAACTCTGCCTTGCCAGAACCTAGACACTGTTTCATGGAGTCACACTTGGCTCTCTGACCTGGCCTTTCTTTTCCTTGCTCTATGCCTTTTGGCCTCTGGGCCTTCCAGTGCCTTGTTCTTTGCCTTGCAGCCTTGCCTTGCGGCCTACCAAAGCCTTTTCCTTGCCTTGTTGCCTCTGGGCCTTCTGTTACCCTAGGCCTTGCTCTGTGGCCTACTCAGGCCTTAACTTGCCTAGTGGCCTTCGGGTCTTCAGCCTTGCTGCCTTCGGGCATCTATGTTCTCTGTTCTGTGTTATCCTTGTCTGCTCCTAATCTACCTTGTTTAGTCCTGGCCTTGGATAGTCCTGTTGTGTCCTACCCAGTCCAGTCCCCAGTATCCAGTTCACAGCTCCCTATCTGTTCCAGTATACAGGCCACATCTCCCTGTCTATGCCAGTATCCTGTCCACAGTTCCCTGTCTGTCCCAGTACTCAGTTCACAGCTCCTTGTCTGTCCTACTACCCAGTCCATAGCTCCTTGCCTGTCCAGCATCCAGTTCACAGCTCCTTGCTTGTTTCAGTATCCAGTCTTCAACTCATTGTCTGTTCCAGTCTGTCTCTGCCCATAATCTCTAGCCTGTGTCTGCCCTGCCTTGACCATCTTATCCAGCCTGTCCAGCTTATCCAGTCTGTCCAAGAGTGCTATTGAGCTGGCAAAAAAGATCTTTTTTTCTAAAAAAAAAAATTCATGAGGTGAGATTTAAAAGTAAATTTCTTTTCTCAACAGTAAAATTTCTCATCTCTATGCCTAGTGGGAGGGAAAGTAAAAGTGGTCAGATAACATCAGATTTACCAGGGGATTGGTTTGCTGAGGTTTTTTAAAAAAGAAATTGAAGATATTTTTAGCAAAATACCAAAAGTGAATGCCATTTTGTCCACCCCTGAGGAAACATCGGTATCTCAGTGGGAAACCTTTGAGACTGTGTCAGCATTAAAGGTTTAACAGATTATTGCAAAGATGAATCCATCGCATTGTCCATTTAATCCAATCCCGGTTAATTGTTTTAAGAAGACCTGGATAGAAATTTCTCCATATATTGCCAGGCTAGTAATTTTATCCCTTGAGGACGGGATTGTAGCAGATCAGTTTAAAAAAGTGATAGTGAGGCCATTATTGAAAAATGAAAAATTGGATCCAACCGATTTGACAAATTATCAGCCTATATCATCCCAGTCCTTTATGGCTGAAGTGTTAGAAAAGGTAATACATAAACAACTAGAAGAGTATCTGGAAGATAATCTGTTGTTGAACTCTAACCAATATGGGTTTAGAAAGGACCATAGCACTGAGATGCTGTTGTTATCCCTAACTGATATGATTCTAAGAGGTTTTGATCATGGGCAAAGATATTTGTTGGTACTCCTTGATATATTGGCTGCGTTTGATACAGTTGATTACAAGTTATTGCTTCTCTGGTTATCTGAATTGGGTATAACAAGAGTAGTGAGAAACTGGTTTCATATTTTCTTTCAAACAGAAGTTTTCAAGAAGTCCTTGAAGATAAACCATCTTGTTGGCAAAAACTCACAATAGGTGTTGTTGCTCTGGGATGGAACAAGCGCTAGGGGGCGAGAGTAATGTGCCCCTGTGGTAGGACATACCTCATCTGGGAGTGGAATGGCCAGATCCCTGCTGACCTGCACACCTTGGTGAGGCCAACAATGCAAGGTTGGTCTCTGAGTGGTCCTCCGACTACTCCAAGCCCTTTCGGACCTGCCACAGAAAGCAGCAGAGTCGGCAGGCCGGACATGAGGCAGGCGAAGGTCAAGGAAGTGGAGCGTAGATCGTAGACATGGAGCTTGGAACGTAGACGTGGAACTCACACATGGAGGAGACAAAGGCAGGAGCAAGGAGCTCCGAAGACCCGGACACAGTTCAGGGAGATGCTCGGAGATGGAACTTGGAGCCAGGAACTCAGAGGCGGGACTCTGAGTCAGAGTACTGAGCTGGAACTCAGTGGCAGGGAAGTTAAAAGCCGGGTTCCATAAGAGGCTTGCCACCAAGGAGACAAAGACGTGAAGACTCTTCGGCCCTGTGAGATGGAGGAATCCCACAAGTGCCCTACACACCCCAACGGGGGTGGTCGCGGACCACTGGGCCACTGCGCGCCCTACCAACCTCACCGGGCTGGTCGTGGACCACGAGGAACTGGATGACGGAGCCTCAGGAAGAAGAAATTTGAGATGAGGATCTCGGACATCAGGATCACCAGGAAGACAGGATGAGGATCACTTGGAAGACAAGATGAGGATTACTTGGAAGACATCAGGATCACTTGGAAGACAAGACATGGATCAGAGACTTTGGAAAGCCAGGCAGGAATGGAAGGAGTCCTAGGGAGGACTAGTCCCAGGTGACTAACTCCTTGCTAAGGCCCTGAAGGAATGGCTGAAGGCCCTTTTGTAGGGCTGTGGTGGCAACTCCCTGGGAGGAGCTACCAGGTGGACCACACCTCCCTGTCCCTATAAGAAGGGAAGAGAGCAGCGGGCCTGCCCCCTAGGAGGAGCAGGAAACAGAAGTCCAGGACCCTAGACAGCGGCATCCCTGCCGCTGCTGAGCAGGAGAGAGAGCTGGGCTTCAAGGCAGGTCCCAACAGATGGCGGAGGGCTGCCGCTGATGGAGGGAGTTCCAGGGCAGCCTCCTGGTCACAGGAAAGGCCCAGGCTGCAGAAGCCTCTGGGCCCAGACAGGGGGGGAGCGGTGGCGGCAAGATGGCGACCTCCAGGCCGCGAGGTGATGGTGCCCATGGCCTCTGCGCCGCGGGACAGACCCTGGCTCCTGCGGCCTCCATGCTGCGCAGGTGAGAGATGGCCCATGGCTCCGGCCACGGGCCGAATTGCAACAGGTGTGCCACAGGGTTCCTCCTTATATGCTACTCTGTTCAATGTGTATATTGCTCCATTGTGCAAGGTTATGCCTGATTTAGCAATAGAATTTAGGATGTTTGCAGATAACATTCAATTCTGGTTTCCTATTACAGGGTAGTTGTCAGAATCATTGGGAATTTTATCATCTTATCTTCAGGCCATTAAATCTTGGTTGAACGAGAATTGTTTAACGCTGAATTTAAATAAAACTGAAATTGTAATGTTGACTAAAGGAGATTTGAATGATGTGGAGTTCCCAGCCTTTTTGTTTGCGGCATTTGATTTCAAGTGGGCCAGAGGAGTTTGTGATTTGGGGGTACACTTAGATACTGGATTGTCGATGGAGGATTATATTCGGAATTTGGTGTTGCATAAGAGGTGAACCCTTGGGCCGAGGTGGGGTTGATGCTACCCATAGGGGAGGCCCTATGGGTCCCCACCATCGGTAGGCAGAGCTGGCTGACTGACGGAGGCCGACTGGAGCTTCGCTAATACCAGCGCTTGTTTCCTGAAGGTTGAGCCCTTAAGTGCTGGGGCTAGCTGGAGTTAGGTGGGCCTCCATCCGAGGTCTTCTGGTAGATGAGGAGGAGGTCAGCCAGGGGCCAGCAACCTTAGTATTGGAGAGTCTGTACTGGACGAGGCGGAGTCACGGAGACTTGTGTGCCAAAAGGAAGGAAAGTCAGACGGGGGGTGCCCGGGTAAAAGCAGGTCAAAGCCTAATGGCCAAGTCCAGAGTGGAGACTGCAGAGGCATCATAGAAGAGGTTGAAGTCAGGGCAGGAGGCAAGCAAGAGTTAATGGCAAGGCTAAGGTCAGGTCTGGGAAATAATCAGTAGCGTGGTCGGGCAAGGCAAAGGTCAGGTCCAGGAGATGATTAGAAGTGTGTTCGGGCAAAGGAGAGGTCGGGTCCAGGAGAAGATCAATGGTGTGGTCAGGCAAAGCAGAGGTTGGGTTCAGGAGAAGATCAATGGCATGGTCAGGTCCAGGAGAAGATCAATGGCGTGGTCAGGCAAATCAGAGGTTGGGTCCAGAAGTCAGTCCATAAATCAAGTAGAACAAATACAAGGCACAGGAACTAGGAGAAGTAACGGAACCAGAATCAGGAACACGGAAGGAACAGGAGCCAGGAACATGAAGGAAGTCACCGGAGGAAGCAACAAAGTACATGTCCAGCTTGGAGACCTGTTGCAAAGGCAACTAACTGAGGCTGGGCCTGGCCTTAGATACCAGAGCCCCTTGATGTCATCATTCGGGGCCGTGAGTTGGTTTCCCGCCGCAGCCCCTTTAAAAGGAAAGGAGTTGCGCGCGTGCCTAGGAAGAGGTGTGGCGCGGGATGGCGACATCTCTCCGTGGACCACAGGGGAGGCCCACCGTGGAGCACAGGTGTCCACCATGGAGACAGGAGTTTTGGGGATGGTTCGAGGTCGAAGGCGGCGGCCCACCGCCACAAGGGAAGTGGAGCCAGATGCTGGAACAGGCAGAAGAGGGTAAGAGGCCATATTAGGTGCTACCACCCAAGAAAGAGATCTAGGCGTCATAGTGGATAACACATTGAAATCGTCGGTTCAGTGTGCTGTGGCAGTCAAAAAAGCAAACAGAATGTTGGAAATTATTAGAAAGGGAATAGTGAATAAAACGGAAAATGTCATAATGCCTCTGTATCGCTCCATGGTGAGACCACACCTTGAGTACAGTGTACAATTCTGGTCGCCACATCTCAAAAAAGATATAATTGCGATGGAGAAGGAACAGAGAAGGGCAACCAAAATGATAAGGGGAATGGAACAGCTCCCCTATGAGGAAAGACTAAAGAGGTTAGGACTTTTCAGCTTGGAGAAGAGACAGCTGAGGGAGGGTATGATAGAGGTGTTTAAAATCATGAGAGGTCTAGAACGGGTAGATGTGAATCGGTTATTTACTCTTTCAGATAATAGAAAGACTAGGGGGCACTCCATGAAGTTAGCATGTGGCACATTTAAAACTAATTGGAGAAAGTTCTTTTTCACTCAACGCACAATTAAATTCTGGAATTTGTTGCCAGAGGATGTGATTAGTGCAGTTAGTATAGCTGTGTTTAAAAAAGGATTGATAAGTTCTTGGAAGAGAAGTCCATTACCTGCGATTAATTAAGTTGACTTAGAAAATAGCCACTACTATTACTAGCAACGGTAACATGGAATAGACTTAGTTGTTGGGTACTTGCCAGGTTCTTATGGCCTGGATTGGCCATTGTTGGAAACAGGATGCTGGGCTTGATGGACCCTTGGTCTGACCTAGTATGGCATGTTCTTATGATCTAATGAGTGTTACAACTGCTTCTAAAGTCTGCGGCCAGGGTGTTGTGTGGTGTTGGAATATATGAGCATATCATGTCAGTTCTCTTTCATTTGCATTGACTGCCAGTGTTTAGGATTAGATATAAAATTTTGACTGTAATGCATGTGTGTCAATGCGGCAGAAAAGGCTGGGTTTGGGACTAGATTTCTGTTATATATACCAAAAACGGAGTTGCACGTGGCGAACAAATGTTTTTTTTATGAATTCCTTCTGTTAAATGTGTTCATTTGAGTGTGTTTAATGTGAGAGCTATATCAGTAACCAGTCCGACATCCTGGAATGCACTACCAGAGGAGCTGTGTGGAATGGGAGATTAGAAATTATTGAAGAAAGCACTAAAAACCTGTTTTTTTTTTTTGTAGGAGCAGCAGTTATGGGAAAGGCAGAAAAGAGTGGAGAGCAACTTTTATGTTTAAATATTTTTTATTTGTTTTTAATAGACAAGAGGATATTATGGTAATCTATATAAATAAAATTGTAAAATAGTTTGGACGTAATCGATAATCTCAGAAACTACTGCACCAATTGCTTTCAAATTTGGACACAACCTTGCTTTCACTTTCGGCAAGGTTCTTCTCTATCTAGATTACATAGATGTCACACGGTTACAGATAAAAACGTTTTTACATGTGTGTGGGGAAAACAGCGACATCTGTTGGACAGACATGCAATATACACTATCTACCTTGGGAAATTAAGCTGCTGTACTGCGCATGCGTAGGTGGGAGAGCACGTCGGGCACAGCGGGACCAACATGGCGCTGGGAGGAGCAGCAGCAGTGCACGTCAGGCACAGTGGGACCAACATGGTTCTGGGAGGAGCAGCAGCGGCGGACCGGCGGCAATATTGGGCGTGGTGGTGTCGGCCGGCCGAACTTCGACACCTGGGAGGAGGTGCGGCGGCGATCTGGTACGGCTCACGTGCACGACAGGGAGGGATCCTCGCTGACCTCGCATCTTCGGGAGCGGGCCGCACAGAACCGCACAAGAGGGAGAGGGACGGGGGGGGGGATCAGCTGGGAGGGCATTGCGAGCGGGAGGGGATCAGAGTCAGGGAAGGAGATTCAGAGAGGGTGTGCTGTCACTGACAAAAGGGTAGGGAGTAGGCGGGGAGAGGTGACAGTGAGGGGAGGGAGAATGAAGGGGTTGGTGAGTGTCAGGGGAGAGACACAGCGGGGAGAGGTGAGTGTGAGGGGAGAGAGTTGGAGTGGGGACAGGGGACAGGGGAGTGAAGGGGGGTTAGTGACCAAAGGGTGAGGGGAGAGAGTTGGAGTGGGGACAGGGGAGGAAAGGGGGGTGAGTGACCAAGGGGGAGGACGATGTGTGACTGAGGTATATGAGCAAGGGGGAGGGGGGAAAAGAACCTGACTCTGCCACTGCAACGCATGGCGGGCCACCGCGATGCAGAGGGGAGAGGTGAGTGTGAGGGGTGAGAGTTGGAGTGGGGACAGGGGAGTGAAGGAGGGGTTAGTGACCAAAGGGAGAGGGGTGAGTGTGAGGGGAGAGAGTTGGAGTGGGGACAGGGGAGTGAAGGGGGGTTAGTGACCAAAGGGAGAGGGGTGAGTGTGAGGGGAGAGAGTTGGAGTGGGGACAGGGGAGGAAAGGGGAGGAAAGGGGGGTGAGTGACCAAGGGGGAGGACGATGTGTGACTGAGGTATATGAGCAAGGGGGAGGGGGGAAAAGAACCTGACTCTGCCACTGCAACGCGTGGCGGGCCACCGCTAGTTATGTTATATTTTTTAAGAATGTTTGTTTTATAATTGATATTATTTATGTAATATGTACACCGTTTAGATTTTTTGATAAGCGGTATTTAAACACAATAAATAAATAAATAAGTCCTACTAATCCCAGAACCCAAGGGCTCAACCTACAGGGAAGTTTGCTGGCTAGGTAGAAGACCAGCCCAGCTTTCAACAATGATGTTCAGCCAGTGTTCCCAAGTCTTGATGGCCTCCAGAACCCAAGGGCTCAGCCTGCGAGAAAGAGGGGGCTGGCTGGGCAGAAGACACATCCAGCTCCTGCCCTGTGGTCCTGTCCTGCTCCTGAGAGGGTATTTCCTGACCACAGCCCTACTGACAGGTTGATTGACTTTCTGTTGTCTTTCAAAAGGACATTTGTTTACCCCCAGCTATTCTGAATTTCCTGACTTCAAAGTAATGACCAGGTGCTTTCTCCTTTGTTACTTAAATTACATTAGCTAGGCAGGGAAAAAACAGTTTAATAAATGTTCCTAAGCCACTAGCTTAAGACTATTTCTTGTCTTCACCAAATTCTCAGGGATCTTTTCAGAACCCGAGGAAACGTCTTCCTACTCCTAACCATGGGCCCCATTAATTCTCCCAGTACAGGATTCTTCTACAGTCACCTTTCTTTTGAGAGAGGGTCCAACTCCTGGTCCTTTACCCGTGGAGGGAAAATACCACACCAGCACCTCTCTGTTGAGAGATGCATTACAGCCAGCACCTTTCAGTGAAAAAAAGGCACCTCAAAAATCTCACTGTCATGGGCATAAGAATTTTATTAAACCTATGACACCTCCCACTGGTGAGTATCCAATATCTCTAAACACTCTCTACTTACTATATCACTCGCAAGGGTAGGGTCTGTTGAGACCTCTGACTCTACACCTTCAAGGGGCAACTACTCTAGTAAGGGGCAAATGTGAGGGTCCCCTTATAGTTCTATTGCTGCCTTTTTTCCTACTTTCTACCTGCTGCTTTCTCTGAGGCAACCTGACTGGCTGTTCATTTTTCTCTCATTCAGGCAGCACCTGAACATGGGAGTCACCCTTATCCCCGCACCCCTTCCAAGAGGCTCTGAATTACAACCAGCTTCCACTCGCAAGTCTTATCCTCCCATCCCCCTCTCCCCCTGGAAGAGGAGAAAATCTTTTATGTTTCTGTATTTCTTTCCATTTTGTATAATGTGTCTGTCCTTTGTGTGCTAATGACAAGGTTTAGTGATGTTGAAATGTAACTTATGGATCTAAGGGATAAGTATGAGCACATTTGTGCAATGTAGGTCCTGGGAGTGTAGTTGTATGACAGTACATGTATGGAAAATGTTTGAATGCTTGGGGGAGGGCATATTTGGTTGTGTTAAGATGCTTGTGTGGTAGGTAAGGATTGTCAGAGTTACGTTTCAAAAGACAAGTGCCAGAGTATGCCGTGGCAATTGTGATAATCTCTTGAGAAGCAGTTCTGAAAAGAGACTTTTTTTCTAACTCTTTCCTGACATTTTTGGATTCTATTCTAATAGAATCAGAGTACAAGGAAAAAGGACTGCAAAGCTCCTGTAATTTTCAGTAAAATGGATTATGAGTGTTGTTATCTCTCTTTGTAGTTATTGTATATGTTTGCCATTGTGTAATCCTGTTCTAATTTGATCTCTCTAAAACTAAAATGTGGTTCCCCACCAGGGAGATGTGGTAGACCCTTCAGTTAGCCAGTAGATGGCCCTAGTTCCCTTACCATCAGGACTAATAACAGCTTAGTGGGATTTTCCATTCCTTTTCAGTCTTTCCAATGAGCTGACTGTGATTGGCTATCCCAAGAGCAAAAGGTGGAGCTAAAAGTGTAGAGAGCCTGGTCATTTTGTTTTGGCTCTTGAAGAGTTAGAAGCTATTTTTCCCTTTACCCTTCTGCGTATACTAACCCAACTTGGTATTTTTCCTGCATTCAGAGGAGATGCCTAATCAGTACACTCCCTGTCTGAGAGGGTCTGCCTCATTTTTGGAAGAGAGAGACATTTTTTGAGACCTTCAATCAGATTTTGGATTCATTTTCTCATTCTGGGGAACACCCTATGCTTTGGGAGAGGGACAAGCCCCAATCCTGAGGGCAGGGGCTGGAGACCTGTGAGCTACCCCTCTACTCCCTAGAGAAAGCAAAGCAGTGACGGCACTACCTAGTGTGGGATCTTTGGATTTTGAACAATTTGGGTTTTTTCCCCTTTTTGGTTAGTGTGGAGGTTTTTATCCCACCTATCCTCACAGAATTCAAGTTAAGAGAAAGAGAATTTTGTTTGACTGGGAACATCAGAATTCTCCTACTGAGAAGTCACCCAGAGTAGAAAAAGAGTACGGGATTGAAACATCATGATCTGGAGACTTCCAACTATATCTCCATCCCAGAGAGACCAGAACACAGGTTGTGGGCAAGAGACAGAACTTTGGATTCAGGTAAGATATTTTCATGCTTTGGGGTTCCCCAATAGGATTCTCCTTACAGTCTGAGGCTTGTACATTGATGAGTTAAAAGTGGCAAGTTCCCCCTCAGGACTTGAGGAAAAAGATACAAGCTAATCCTCAGACAGAATATGTAAATAGTTCAAATGTACAGTTTCATTTGTAGGAAGTTTGTGAGACAGTGGTCGATGTTTTGGAAATAATTAGTAAATTTTATTTGAATACCAGGTCTGTGTCCTGGCTGTCTGTCCCTGAGGAGAATGCACTACCAGAGAAATACACACACTTAAGGAGAAACACTCCATCACCCAGGCCAAGAAGGATTTCCTTTCCCCCCACAGCAAGAACTCCCTCTCTGGAACCTGCAGAGAGAAGGGGGTAGGATGGAGAAAGTTGTCCCGACTTAAAAAAATACTTTTATGTCTCTAGGGGAAACTGCAACCTCCCCCCCCCCCCTGCTCCTGGAAAACGGTTACAGAAAAAAGACAGAGCTTTGATTCCTATGGTCAAAGGTCCCCCAGTTTTTCAATGATTCCAGAGTCTTGGTAACTGCTGCAGAAGTTGCCCTTTGATGCAAAATTCTGGCAGACTGCCTTCATCCTAAAACACTCTTGAGTTGCTGCTGCCTCTCGTCACCCCATCCCTCCCGACCTCCATCATTTGCTCTGGGGCCTGGCGCCGTTGCCTGCTTATGGCCGCTGTCTCTACAGCTTCTTCCCCATAGCTCTGCCTCGCTGCAGCCTTTATGAGGACGCTGTGACCGGCTGTAGCCTTCTTTGGCCAGGTCACTCAGCCTACTGCTGAAGACTGCCTCCTCTCATTAATTGGGTTTTGTTCTTTTTGATTTTGAGGATTTTTTTATTTTGTGGTTGCAAGATTATTTGATTAGTAACTTTATGTTGCCACAGTTACACGTGCAACACAAAGGTGAAGTAACCACTCTTTAGTGCAGTGATGGCCAACCTTTTTAGCTCAGTGTGTCAAAATTCATAAAAAAGCCGAGCATAACTCGGGTGGTGTGTCACTTCTAGAAAAATCCATAATTGTGATATTTGTAGCTCTAATTAATAACAAAGTTATAATTTTAATATATGTACTGTATTTATTAATAAAGCAAAAACAAATAATTCTTTACCTTGCCTGCTTAGTGACTTTTTTGTTGCTGAATTTCGTCAGCTAAATCTTCAATTAAAACACTCTCTCCCCCTCCACCCCCCCTCCCACACAAACTCTTACTCCCCTGGATTTTCTCATACACACTCATGCTCTCACACTCACTGGCTCCCTCACATACACACAAACACACACACCCAGGCAGGCTCCCATTCATTTTCACACCACTCCCGCTCCATCCTCCAGGCAGGCACCAATTCATTGTCACACACACAGACCCCCAGGCAGGCACCAATTCATTCTCACACACACAGACCCCCAGGCAGGCACCTATGCATTCACACACATACACCCCCAGGCAGAGTCCCATTCATTCACATGCACACACTAAAGGCAGACCCCCCTCTCTTTTGCCAGCAACCTCGGAACCTCTCTCATTCCTCTGCTGCCACTGTCACTGCTGCCACATGACTATTGGGGATGTTACTATTCTTGCACATTCCCAAAGATTACATGTGCCAATCACTAAAAATATATATATTTTTTTTAACCTTTGCTGTCTGATCTTAGTTTTCTAATTGATTGGTCACAGGCTTTTTTTTTCCACCTTCCCTTTCTTATTTTTTCCACCTTCCCTTTCTTATTTTTTTTTTTTTTGCCAATTCCTTTTATATTGTCTTTTTTTCTGTTTCTTTTCTCTCCATCTTCTTCCCTCAAACACACAGTCAGGTTCTCATTCTCACATGCATTTCTCTCTCTCTCACACACACACACACACAGGCTCTCACTGGCACATGCTGTCTAACTCTCACACACACAGGCTCTCTCTCACTCCCACATGCTGTCTTGCTCAAGCACAGGCTCTCACTGTCACATGCTCTCTCTCACACACACACAGGCTCTCACTGGCACATGCTGTCTAACTCTCACACACACAGGCTCTCTCTCACTCCCACATGCTGTCTTGCTCAAGCACATGCAGTCTCTGCAAACATTCAGGTCCTCACTCTCACACACAATCTCTCAACTCATCTCATACACGCACACACACACACACACACACTCTACAGACCTCAGCCTCTCTCTCACCTCTGGGACTCCTCTTCGCGGGTCGCGCAGGATGGGCAGCAGCCCTGCTACCGGGCTTCTTCCTCTTCTCGGGCCGCTGCAATTTGAGATTCGCGGCGGCCCGTAAGTGCAAGCGATGCTCCTCTTCTGCACGCACTGATGCTTCTCCTCCTTCCTGCCCACGCGGCTCCGGCAACGTTTACTTCCGGGGCCGCACAGGCAGGAAGGAAGGGGAGCATCAGCGCGTTCAACACGATCTTTTTCTTTGGGCTGTGGTGAAGTGAGCCTCACCACGGCCCTGCCTGTCGCTGCGCCTCCCTGCGCCCGGGGGCATTGGGGGGGGGGGGGCTGGAGGGATACTAAAAAACTAATTTTAAAGGGTTGGCGCAGCCGAAAAAAAAAAAAAAGGCTCGGCACAGCCAATAAAAAAAAAAAAAAAAAATCGATAGTCCCGAAACGCTAGGCGTGTCAGCAAAAACGGCTCAGCGTGTCACCTCTGACACGCGTGTCATAAGTTAGCCATCACTGCTTTAGTGTGAAAGTTAGGCCACTGTGAACAGTTGTCTACTGTTTCATTAGAAGAATATATAGTTGCTTCACCTGGCATTTATAACAGTTGTTCTCAGAAGCTAATACGAAGATTAAAGTGATGTGTCAAACACTGGTCTGAGCATTACAGCTTTCCTAACACATTCCAGAATAAAGATTGATTGAATCCTCTATAACCTTTTCATCTGTTGCCTTGGAAACAAAATCAGTTTAAATTCTCAGATTCCAAATGAAATGAAAAAATAATGGCATGCAATTCTTACTACTTCTCTTGGTTTCTACTTTCATGTTCAGCATGCCCCTAAAATCTGCAGGGGCACAAGATCAAAAGAACTTTCTTGGTTTTCTTGGTATTGCAGCTTGAACTAGATCTATATTTTTCCCTAAATTAGAGTAGTTACTATTAGTGTGCACAGCGCACACATAATGCAGTCTCAGCTTCACCCATTAGCAGTCTAGAATTTTGAGCATTATAAAGAAGTATCATTATAAAGAGAGATGATGATGGTAATATTAATGTTTGCAGGACTATTGCTAGTAAGCATAGTATACCGGGCAAGGATTCGATGCTGCCTCCCCCCTCCGGCTACTTGCACAGCTCCTACTCCCATAGCACAGCAGGCTGGGCTGCTGTTGGTCAGTCTAGGGAGCGAGATGCACATCCAGTGTGCTCCAGCAGTCAAAAAAGCAAACAGGAATTATTAAGAATTATTAAGAAGGGAATAATATGTGTCAAAACAGAAAATGTCATAATGCCTCTGTATCGCTCCATGGTGAGACTGCACCTTAAATACTGTGTACAATTCTGGTCACCACATCTCAAAAAAGATATAGTTGCGATGGAGAAGGAACAGAGAAGGGCGACCAAAATGATAAAGGGGATGGAACAGCTCCCCTATGAAGAACGGCTGAAGAGGTTAGGGCTGTTCAGCTTGGAGAAGAGACGGCTGAGGGGGGATATGATAGAGAACATAAGAACATAAGAAATTGCCTTGCTGGGTCAGACCAAGGGTCCATCAAGCCCAGCATCCTGTTTCCAACAGAGGCCAAAACCAGGCCACAAGAACCTGGCAATTACCCAAACACTAAGAAGATCCCATGCTACTGATGCAATTAATAGCAGTGCCTATTCCCTAAGTAAAATTGATTAATAGCCATTAATGGACTTCTCCTCCAAGAACTTATCCAAACCTTTTTTGAACCCAGCTACACTAACTGCACTAACCACATCCTCTGGCAACAAATTCCAGAGCTTTATTGTGCGGTGAGTGAAAAAGAATTTTCTCCGGTTAGTCTTAAATGTGCTACTTGCTAACTTCATGGAATGCCCCCTAGTCCTTCTATTATTCGAAAGTGAAAATAACCGAGTCACATCTACTCGTTCAAGACCTCTCATGAATTTTTTAAAATCCTTATTTTAATTGTTGGGTGTTATTTGATGTGTCTGTTTTGAAATATTTTATTGATATTTGGAAGATTTTTATATGTTTAATTATTAAATGTTATTGTATTCATTAATTATTTTCAATTATTCTTTTTATTGGTATGGTTTTACTAATTTTGTTTTATGAAGAATGGTAATGTTTCTGCTTTTTACATTGTTGCAGTGTATACAGAATTTGGGTTGTTGCAGTTTCCAGTTCAGTTTCTTGTCTGTACATTTCTGTTTATACAGTATGGTCTTTTTATTCTGTATTTGAGGGTCTTTCTGTGTTTTGCATGTGTGACTGAAGTGAGTTATTCCATTAATGTGTAGTTTCTATGTAGGATCTATAGCAGCTTGGAGTGTTATGTTTCCAACAGTTTTAGGCCTGGTATAATTTTTATAGTATTAACCTTCATAGGTAGAGTTGTTGCTCTTTGGGTGGTTCGCTGAGGGACGTGCCTGTGCCCAAGATGCATTAAAGTAGACCTAATACCATAGACGTTCCAAGTATGTCTTGCTTTTTTGCAGGGTTTTCTGGTTGGCACCTCAGCAGTACATGTAAATATAATATAGATATTGTAAGTGATATTTTTACCTCAGAAAACTGTGCTTTGAATGTTCTTTTTCATGTAAAATCAGTTATTATAACATAATTTTTATAATTATAGCATAATTTTTTATTTTGTGTGAGGAGGGTGTGATGGGGTGGGGGCTGCAAGGCTGTAAAGATTTCCTAGGGCACCTTGCACTGGCCATGGGCATTGCTGTGCAAACATTGAACAGAGTCTCCCAACTCGTGGTGTCATGTATTGTATAATGGGTTAAAGTGCAGTTTTTCATTTGGCCATAGGCTCCAAATTGCCTGGCTACAGCTCTGGGAGAAAGAACAGTGTGCTACTGCTTTCATGGCCTTCACTCACTCCAATAGTCTTACACTGTTTCTTCTAAACTGGCTACATTTGTTGTGAGTGAACTGTTTAGTGGACCCTTGGGCCGACCTGTGAGAGACTGGGGAGAGGTGTACTATAGTCTCTGGAGAGTGACAGGTTGGGAGGCGGATACCAGGCAGGAGTTGGACGTGAGCTTCACCCTGGAAGCCGGTACTCCCCCGGGAGGAGCCCGTAGGAGCCCGGCCGCTGGGACTTAGGAGATCACGGAAGCTGGAGCTGGAGCAGGCAGGCAGGGATCAGGAGACAGGCATGAACTGAAGGAAGCAGGAACTGAAGCAGGACTGGCTACGGGAATCAGGCAGGAGCTGAAGCAGGACTGGCTACTGGAAGCAGACAGGAGCTGAAGCAGGACTGGCTACGGGAATCAGGCAGGAGCTGAAGCAGGACTGGCTACGGGAATCAGGCAGGAGCTGAAGCAGGACTGGCTACTGGAACCTGGAACCAAGCTGGAACTGAAGCAGAACAGGTTACTACAAGCAAGCCAGACAAGAGCAAGACTTGGGCACGGAGCGAAACAAGTCTCAGGCAGGAATGGAGTCGCTAACGCAATGGCGCACTCCGGGGCATGGAGCAACAGAGGACCGCAAGGAACCCCATTGCAAGGCAAAGTCCTGGGCTTCACGGCGGCCTTACATAGGCTGCAGCGCCTGACGTCATCGGTGGGGTGGAGGTTCCAGTGGCGGGAAACGGTCTTTATAAACGCGGACTGCGCGCGTGCGCGCGCGCCTAGGGAGAAGGCATCCAGGCAGGGCTTCTCGGCAGTGTCCCCCCGGCGGGGATGCTGCGAGACAGGCCGCAGACCATCAGAGACGGATTGGGACCGGGACCAAGGAGGTAAGGGCCCATTCTCCTTTCATTCGCTTTCAGCATTCACTCCCTTTCCCTTGGAACAAATCATTATGACTTAACTGGAGCTTCAAGTGACTCCATTCTTCTTTCTGCTGTAAACTGATTCCAATTCCTGGGATCGCAGTGATCTGCTAGGCCTGGGGCAGTGTCTTTTCCAGCCCCTCCTTTACTGTAAACCTCTTTGTTATTAATTTGGATGTTGCGGTATATAAAGAATCTTAATAAAATAAAGTTCTCTCCGGACATCAGATCAGAGAAGAACCCTATACTCCAGGCAGCAGGTAGGTTGAAGCAAGGGCAAGATGAGGAGGCTGGGACAGGGAGCTAACTGGCTCTTCTCTACCTTTCTATGCTATGGTCTCTGCTTCAACCCATCCTCTTCTGTCCTCTACAGTGCTGCCCAGTTGCCACTGGGACAAGAGGGCAAGGGCCTCATTTTGCACATGAAAGAGCCACATGTGGCTCCCAATCCACAGGTTGGCCACTCTTGCTCTAAATGTCAGAGGAAATCTAAGGACTATCCCTGCTTTGAGGAAGACTGCAGAGGTCATTTTTAGGTTCTGTTCCTGGAATCAGCTCAGTCAAGACCTATGAAAATATAAACACCCATCTAACATACAAACACATTCACAACTGCAAATTGAAAATCCTTGTCTCTCAATGACCAAGGCTCCCTTCATTCTGCAAACCTCTACTTCTCTGAAATCCATTTCTCAGAAGCAGATTATTTGGTCATTAATGCAAATTACAAATCATACATCATCAGTCATTACTTGCAAAACATCCCTTCCTTTCTCCCTTACACACTATAATCTTGGAACTTTTATATTCATCTTAACATTATGTAACTCCCTGTGATGATTGAACCCAGATAATAGTTCCAGAGGCCATATCTCACACTTCTATTTAGATGGACACTGTCATTATTTCATTAGATTTATTGTCTAGGATTTCCTGTGCAGAGGAACATTTTCTTTCAAGGCCCTCAAATTGCTCTTTACTTTTCCCATAATTAAGTATCTTGTACACAGCACTGATAATCTCAGCTCAAAGAATAGTAAAGTCACTACTCAATGAGATAAAGGAGAGTTCTTTGATTGTTTCCTACATTTCTCTTTTACTGATAATGTGCAATGATGAGTTAAAGTCTTTATAGCTGTGTACTTCATTTTCAAGAAGGTACAAAATGGTTTTAGTAAGTTTGTGACTTTTTATATTTTAAGTTCAGATGTTTCTCCAATTTAATTAGTTCTTTTAGTTACTTGATTTCTTTCCTCCCATTGGAATAAAGGGCAAGTGTGGTACTTCCCTCTCAATGTAGATGAAGTATCAAACATGTGCTTTAAAGTATTTACCGGTAGTATTTTTTATCTCCGACCTCCTTCTGTAGTATCAAGGGTAATACCTCTTATGCCTCTTTCTCTCAGTCTTCAATAGATGCTCATGGGCCATGGATGTGGTCCATCTCCTCTCCTTTCTCTCCCCTTTCTCCTTTCAGAAGATCTGGACGTAATCCTCTCCTTAGATTCTGATGATCTCAGGTTCCACTCGCAGGAAAGGAACCTCTTCCACTGGTTAGAAGAGAAAACTCAAAAATAACTTAACTGAGACCGAAAGGATTTGGCACTCCAAAGACCATCCAAGGATGGGGAAACACTGTGACATGTAAGAAGTGTGTAACTGAGATGTGTGGTAGTAGAGAGTGCAGGCTGAGCTCAGGTATATTGTGTGGTAGTAGAGAATGGATTGACTATACAGAGAGAGAGAGAGATGGGTGGAGTTGGGGAGTACAACCAGAAAGAGAGAGATGGAGCTCAATTTCTATACATGGGAGTTGAAAGTGGATTGGACAATACAAGGAGAGAGAGACAGAGATGGAGAGTGAGACAGAGCTGAAGGACACAGGGAAAGAGAGGGGCAGAGCTCATTTCCTATACAGACAGATGGAGAAGTTTGGAGCTGGAGAGTGGGGTGGAGCTAGAAAGTACAGGGAGGGAGAGGGGCATACTGATGATGCAGGAGCAGGGCAACTTTCCTCTTTGTTATAGTTAGATATTTTTTAACGCCTTCAAATTTTTAAATTATATGTGAAGTTTTTACTTTGCTCTCACATTTCAAATATTTCTTGTACTGAGAGCGAAATAAGCACATTACTAATGCTGTGAGCTCCTGTAGGATGAGGTGACTCAAGTTTCTAGAAAGAGAGTACTGAGGAGAAGAGATTTTAATATGAAAATGCCTTTTCCCGTGGCATTAGTCACCTTGTACAAATGAGAGTTGTAGGTTATGCATCTGTTTTACAATGCATGGTTTCATGCCTTGTTTTCACAAGTTCATTTTCCAGGCAGAACCTTAGTTGCAGGAAGGCAATATTCAAATAGCCCACAGAGTTGAAAAGCGCGCAGACACATTTGCTGTGCATGCATACAGTGAAAGAAATGCACATGCCTTGTACCTGTTGTTTCTGCAGGTGGGGGAGGTTGGTGCACATTTAAAAAGTGAATGTACGAGCCCTTCCCCTCTCCCCCCTCCACCTGCCTGCAGGAGCACCTCTTAAGTATGCCTGCTATAGAAACCTGCACATGCTTTTAGCTGGGAAGAAGGCAATTTTAAGACAGGCCAGTTTACGAATGTAAATTGCTATTTATCAGGTAAATGACACTGAAAATTCTCACTGTGCGCTGGAGTACAAACATGAATACCATAACACTGACAGCCTTCTCATTCTACCACAGGGAAGGTTATGGAAGATCAGGGAAAGAAACCAAAGGCGAAATTTTGAAATTCCCCCGAGTAACCATTTTCTGAGTGGCAGCAATCTTTCTGAAACAGCCTAGTGATACTAATATTTGTTATTTTCATAATGCTATCTATTTACCTGAGAGATACACTTGTCCATCACATGTTGCATATGTAATTGTTTTGGGTTTTTTTTAATTTATATTTTATTGATTTATATAATTATCATGACATATACTGTCACATACATTTCGGATATCTATTTGTTTTAAGAAATACAATAATCAATCACTTTAACATCTCAACCAATGAAGAATACTTAAACTTTTAGATATCCTAATTACCATGAAAGTAAACAGAAATCCAACTTTCAATAAAGAGCTTAAATAAAGGAAACATTTTAAATTTAATTGAAAGTGTAAGCTTCTATCTTTCTTAAGTGACAACATTCTTAATCACCTTTATTCCCCAGTATCTTTTTTGCTTCTTGCAATGTTTTCAAATCCTCTGGTTCAAAATATATATACCTGGTATTTTCATACCTAACTAAACACGTGCATGGATATCTAACCAACAATTGGGCTCCCACTTGTTCAGCAAGAGCTTTCATTTCTAAAAACTGCTTCTGTCTAATTTGAATCGCTCTTGTTATGTCTGGAAAAATCCAGATTTGATGATCTTGAAATTTTATTGTTCTATTTCTTAGGAACAATCTTAAAACAGTGTCCCTATCAGAGGGAAAAACAAATTTAACCAAGACCGTTCCTTTTTTCTCTATTATGTCTTCAGTAGAAGACTCTAACACTTGGGATATATCTAAAGGTGGTACCTGCTCTTCTAGGAGATTAGTTGTTTTTATGAAATATATCTTAGAAATAGGAGGAGAGGCCTCTGTTGGAATTTTTAAAACTTCAAACATATACTTCTTAAACTGATCTTGCAATAAAGAAAATCTAGCTAAGGGAAAATTTATAACCCTTAAGTTTAAGTACCTTGCCTCATTTTCTAATTTCTCCAGATTTCTGGTTTGCGTCTTTTCCCCCTGTATCAAATTCACTTGTATTTTTTTGTATTTGAGACAACTTTTGTTCGATATCTAGCAATTTTTTGTTTTGTTTCTCTACCTTTTCCTCATTATCCACAACACGATGATTCATCTGCAAAGTAATAGTGGTTAAATTAGATATGGCATTTTCGAGAGTGACTACTGCAGTCCAAACAGAGTCCAAAGTTATTATTGAAGGTTTCTCTATTTTCTTCATGTGGGATACAGTGATTAATTCTGACACCCCAGTAACCACCTCGCCCTTGAGTGTATTGGGGTGACCGTCCATTTCTCCCTTCAAGGATGGAACTTCCTCCACAACTGGAGACAGGTTAGAAGAAGCTTCCAACGATCTAGTTGGAGTAATAACACTTGATGTATTAGCTTGTAGTATATCTTGACAGGGAGGAGATGGGGTTGTCGGAGCTCCTGGACTTAGTGATAACGGTGAAGCAAGCAGGTCTAACCTAGGCTCCTCTGGGTGACCTGCAGCGCTTCTCTTGGGAGGTGTTTCAGAAGCTAATCTGAAAAGCTTCTCAATTTTCCCTTGGGTTGAGGATGCTGAGGAAGTCGCAGCTGCCATCTCCCTCACTCTCCCTTTCCTCTTGGTATGAGGCATTGGTCACAAAATTAAATCCTCTGTATTGAGAGATTCTCAGCACTTTCACTAGTACCGTACAGTTGGACACCGTTTCAAGATGGAGGAGAGGCGAGATATTTCAATATATTTAGACTTAAACTATTTTTACTTACATGAGGAGAGGAGGCGAGCAGAGGGTAAGTCAGACAAAGCCGCGCGCCCCTTAGGCGCGGGTGGCTTGGGCGACACGTGCCAACGACGACTGCTCGCCGTGGGCGGGGCGATGTTGTAGGCCTCAGATGATGATGTCAGATGCAGGAAATTCTCAAGCCCAGCAAGGCAAAATTAACTCTCATCCTTACCGTCTCAAAGTCTCCCATGGGCTGCTTCTCCCTCCGTCTCCTCGTATGCAGCCGTGGGCAGGTCGATCTCGTAGGCCCCAGAAGATGATGTCAAATGTAGGAAATTCTCAAGCCTGGCAGGGCAAAATTAACTCTCACCCTTACTGGCACAAAAGGCAAGGTTCCAGATAATATGACTCAGTTCTGGCGTCTCAAAGTCTCCCATGGGCTGCTTCTTCCTCCGTCTCCTCATGTAGTTGTTTTTAAGAGACAGACATTTAGGACTGGTGAGTTGTACTTGTGATGGCGTCATGTAATTTCAGACAGTGCCAAATGCACATGCAATAACAAAATAGCTGTTTCTGAAGAGGCAAGATAATCTCATAGGGTTTCTGGATCAATAATACATATGTAATAACTGTCCTGTCTTCATTCTACATGCAAAAAACCCCCCTCAGTGGTTCATCATTTAAGAGCAGCTGCCGTATCCTGACATAGCTAAAACAGCAAGGCAATTTCTTTTAAATCTTCACTGACACATTCACTGTCCTTTAGGCAACAGGGTTTATTTAATTCATCATTTTAAATGAGAGCAATAAACCATGAGCATATAAAATATGTATACCAGCTCTTGCAATAGGTTTTCATAACAGGAAAAACTCTTCAGCTCAGAACTGTTATATTTTGCATGACTTGCACAGGCTCAGCCTTTGTTATTCTGCTTAGAGAATAGTACAGCAGCTACGACAGACCAATTATACTAAGATTAAAGTCAGAATGGCACCTTCTTCAGATCCATCACTTTTTCTTGATGATAACTATAGTAATTACTGACCGATATTTAAAAAAAAAAAAAAAAAAAAAAAGCTGATCCCCTAAATTCATAGGTTTCTATTTCCAGCTAAAAATGCAAATACATTTTGGGACCTAAAACTTAGGTTCCTAAATTTAGGGCTGCTATTTATCTGCCTAGATTTAAATAAGGTGCCTAGTTTTGAAAATCAGTGCTAAATTCCTAACCTTATTTCCCTGCCCTAACTCTGCCCCCATAGCCACCTACATTTTAGGAAACTAAGGGGGTCATTTATCAAAGTGCTATATGGCGTTTTCGCATGCAAAAACGCCATATAGCATGCGAAAGCACCATAACATTTGGTGTGATGCAAATGAGAAGGATATTGGGATGGGAATTTTGGCCAAGGGGGCTGACCTTTTCATTTGCATAAAGCCATAGAGCTATCAGGGCCTGAGAGAGAGACACACACAGAGTCAGAGAGAGAGACTAACCATAATGCCCTCACGCTTAGATAAGTATTTATATCTCTATGGGAGGCCCACCTAGTAACGCAAGGTGAGGTTTAGGTATTAGTGTAGGTGTTAGGGGCCACCTTTACATTCAAAGTGAGATGTACGAACAGAACAGTGCTCTCTTGTGAAGATTTGATGACCTTCGGAGTGAAGAAACTCACTCAAAGATGAGATTTGTGCAATGTTCTCTCAACCTAGCTTGATGGACTTTCTACCTGGGTAACATCAAGCTAGGGTGAGAGAATATTGCACAAATCTCATCTTTGGGTGAGTTTTCTCACTCTGAAGTTCATCAAATCTTCACAAGAGAACACTGTTCTGTTCGTACGTCTCACATTGAATGAGAGACGTACACTAATACCTAAACCTCACCTTGAGTTACTAGGTGGGCCTCCCATAGAGATATAAATACCTATCTAGCGGGAGGGTATTATGGTTAGTCTCTCTCTCTCTCTCTCTCTCTCTCTCTCTCTCTCTCTCTCTCTCTCTCTCTCCTCTCTCTCTCTCTCTCTCTCTCTCTCTCTCTCTCTCTCCCTCTCCCCATGGAAAAGGTTGGCCAATATTCTTCTCATTTGCATCACACCAAATGTTATGGAGCTTTCACATGCATTAAAGGCATTTTTTGTATGCGAAAACACCATATAGCACTTTGATAAATGACCCCCTTAGTTTCCTTAAGGTAGATTGCATTTGTTTGTTTGACTTTTCTTTCAATGTAAATTGCACCTAAAGGAAACTGCCAGAGTCTGTCCCCTTATTCCTTTTCATTGTTTCTCAAGCCACTATCACCAAGTTACCACACAGATAAACACACTGTTATATGCCACATAGCCGGGCAGCCTGCCCCACTTACCACTGAACCAGGGACTTCCTGGGGATCCCTCGTGGCAGCAAGGAATCCCTTCTGGCGTCTTTGGAAGACCTCCCCAACTCCGGTTCCAGCACGCATCTCCCCACATCACGGCAAGGTCACCATCTGACACGTGGCGTTTGGCTGGCTCCCTAGGCACGTGCACGTGCCGCTCCTCCACATTTAAAGAGCCAACAGCGGGAAAATGCCCGTGACCCTCAGAGATGACATCAGAGCCAGGGCCCCTATAAAATCTTGGCCCTGGCAATCTGCAGACGCCTCATCAACAGGTCAAACTCCTTTGGTGCTGCTGGTTGCCGTGTTCCTGATTCCGTGTCCTTGGCTCTACCCCTTGGATTGACTTATTCAGCTAAAGTTATCCATATAACTTATTAACTTCTCTCTGCAGGTTCCAGAGAGGGAGTTCTTGCTGTGGGGGGAAAGGAAATCCTTCTTGGCCCGGGTGATGGAGTGTTTCTTCTTAAGTGTGTGTATTTCTCTGGTAGTGCATTCTCCTCAGGGACAGACAGCCTGGACACAGACCTGGTATTCAAATAAAATTTACTAATTATTTTCAAAACATCGATCGCTGTCTCACAAACTTCCTACAAATGAAACTGTACATTTGAACTATTTACATATTCTGTCTGAGGATTAACTTGTATCTTTTTCCTCAAGTCCTGAGGGGGTAAATGCTTGGGCAGTCAATGTGAGAACTGATAAATAGTGGGGCAAATGATGGATGTGAATACTTGAGGGAGAAGTAAAATGCAAGGGGGTGAATATTTTTGAGGTGAGTGATTCAAAAAGGGTTGAATATTGAAAGAGTTGAGGAAAGGGGTAAATGCTGGGAGGAGATAAGGAAGAGGTGAATGTAGGCTCTTTTAGCTTATCCTCCCCAAATTCTATGCTGCCACATGTTCTGCAGGAGGCATAAGGGAACTAGGGCTAGTGTGGGTAAAATATGTATGTAAAATAGTGTGGGGGAGAAGAGGTGGCAAGAGAGAGCTGGAGATGGGGTAGAAAGGGTTCAAAAGAACTGGGGAAAAGGCAGAAAAGGCATGAATGAAAACCATAGTGGGAGAATATATGTGAAAGTAAGCCAGTAGTGATGATGGTGCGGTAGTGGAAGAATCAAAAAGCAGTGGGGTTTGGATATTGGTGCTGGGCAGAGGGTGGGGGGAGGGGGAGAGAGAGAGAATATATGGAGGGCACTCAGGGCAGGGTGGAGATAACGGGAGTGGGGTCAGGGGAAAATGAGGAGTTGAGGGATACTGGGCAAAGAAGGGGATATGGGGGTATAGTAGCACAATAAGTGGGATGGAAAGTGTAATGTCGGGGCTGATGAGCCTCTGTCATTGTTCGGGTGGAGGGTGTTATGCCTGGACTGCTAAGAGAGGCACGTGTGAAAAGAGTGGGGAGATTGAGAAAGGACTGGTGAGGATAGTTTGGGATTAAGAGACTGCTGGGAGGACAGATGGGACTAAAAAAGAGGCTTGTGGTCACAGGGTGGGAGAACAGAGAGAAAGAGAGAGAGAGAGAGAGGGAAAGACTAGTGGGAGCATTGAGAGGGAGAAAGACCCATCTCCATTCCTTCTTATCTCATGAAAACGTGAGGCTCTTCGGTACTGTGTTTTCTGGTTTCTTGGCTCTTGGTCTGTAAATGTTTGGCCATCCCTGATCTAGAGGGATGTAATGTGATTTTTCTTGTAGTGATTGGGTAGCACACTTTCAATTTCAATAGGGTTGGGTTTGTTTTTGTCAAAGGATTTGCATATTAGAGGTATACAGGCAGGAGGAATAGAATGTATAAACACACATAGAGAGAATATTAAGGGCACTTGAGAACATAAGAAATTCCATGCTAGGTCAGACCAAGGTCCGTCAAACCCAACTTCCTGTCTCTGACAGGGCCAAACCAGGTCTCATAACCCAGCAAATCCCAACAAGTAAATCTGTTTCTTGTTACTCACTCCCAAGTGTAGCAATGGTTTTCTTTAGTCTTCCTGGTTAGTAATCTCTTATGGACATTTCCTTCAGGTACTTGCCCCAATCTCTTTTGAACCCCGCTATTCTAGTTGCCTTGACCATGTCCTCTGGCAACAGTTTCCACAGTTTGATAATGCGCTGAGTGAAAAAGTACTTTCTATTATTTATTTATTTATTTTATTATTTATTTAACAGTTTTTTTATACCGACCTTCATAGTAAATTACCATATCGGATCGGTTTACAATTTAACAAAGGGAAACTAGAGTAACAAATTCACGTAAACGAAAGATAACAATAAGTAGGAATAAGTCAAAGTTACAATCAACAGGGGGAGAGAACTTGGAAGCTTGCAACAAGCTGGAAAGAAGATAGGCCGGTAAAAGAAATTTTACCATAGAGTGTACAAGTTAAAAACTTAAGGACGGTGCTTTAACCTGAATGTCTCAGAGTCCATTTATTTATTTTTTCTTTGAGACCCTTTTTCTTTTGAGACCCTTTTTCTTTTGAGACCCTTTTTCTTTGAGACCCTTTTTTTTTCTTTGAGACCCTTTTCTTTTAACCCTGCTGGTTGTGCGATATCTGTCAGGTTTCACCAAATGGTGCATGCTCTCTACATCTATTGGGCAGCACATGGGAAGAAAAGGCACCATAACAGCAACAGGAAGAGCAAGTAAGAAGCTCCAGCCCCTGCCTGCCCTAGTTCCTATAGGGCCTGCATAAGAGGGAGGAATGGAATTAAACTTGGGTAGCAAAGGGGTGGCAAGACATTTCTTTTTTTTTGGGGGGGGGGGGGCACTTGCCATTCCAGGTGTCACCATAGCGACACCTATGGGTCAAGGGTTGTGGGGGATGAGGCAGGTGTCCCTACCATGTCCTGCTCCCCTTCTCAACCCCTTTCTAGCCTTTCACCCAGGCTGGCATACACACAATCACACCTGGTACCAACCCTTTCTTTCTCATATATACAATCACTCCCCCCTTCCCGCTGTTCCCCACTCTTTCATACACAGACTAATTCCCCCTAGCTGATCCCTTCTCATCAACCAGCCTCTCTGCCCGCCACCCAATGTTTATTCACAGAACCCTTCATATTTTTTCCAAAATGATCCCCCTTTGCTCTGTGTGCTCCAGATCCCATCTCCTACCCTTCTGTCCCTGAATGACAGGAGATGAGGTGCTATATTAGGAAGCAGAGAAGCTGCTTTCTGTTGAGTGAGATTAAGCAACTTGGAAGATAGCAAATACCGTCAGCTTTTTGCCCTCAGCTTTTTGCCACACTGGGCACAGGCCTGGTGTGTGCCTATTGATAAATCCTGGCCTAGCTATGAACCTGCCATGCCCACTGTCTCTCTAGACTTTCTGAATTGATTCTGATGTTACTTGCTTCCAATTCCATTCTGGTGATTTTCTAACTTTACTGCAGGCTGCCTCTATTCCAGTTTCTTGCCCCCTTTCAATCAGGGCCCAAACTCAGTCCTTTATTACACTTTATAATATATAGTGCCTGGTGACTTTAATCTATGGGAAATGGTAGAGCATTTTTTAAAAAGGAAAATCTCTTCCTGTTTTTATTTATAATTTTAAAATATGTTCTGTTATGCTTAGGTTGTGAACCATTGGGCTGATGGTATACCTGAGGAGGTAGATCTGTAGGTTCTTCCGTCGGGTGACGAGGCAGAGCCGAAGATGCAACCAGCTGACCCTCGGCACTGGAGACTGAGGTGACTGTGGAAGCAGACAAAGAGTTGTGACATCAAGGAGAGAAATGGATTCTTTGCCACTGGAAGCCCAGGAGGAGCCTGTAGAGACCCCAGGGACTTAGGTAGACCTTTGAGAGGTCAAGGAGTCATGAGGTCAGTGCAAGGGCTAACTGGAGCTTCACCCCTGGAAGCCCACTGTCACCCTGGGTGGAGCCCATAGGGACCCAGGCAGACCCTTGGAGACAATGGTCCAGAGGAAGTCTGAGGTCAAGTGCCAGAGGGTTGTCACTTACCAGTCTGAAGTCACACACCAGGAATCACCACTAGCCAATCCAAAACCAGGATCCAAGGCTCACCAAATCAAGCAGAATTAGACAGCACTAGAGGATGGTTCGTAGCAGTGCTTGATCTTCATCCTACCGGGCCACATCTCCAGCATCAGTGGGAATAGCCTAGTGGTTAAAGCAGTGGACTAAGAACCAAGAGACCAGGGTTTGAGTCCTGCTGTTGCTCCTTGTGATCTTGGGCAAGTCACTTTATCCTCCATTGTCTCAGATTATAAGCCCTCTGGGAATAGGGAAATACCTACAGTACCTGAATGTAAACCAATGTAATATCTCAGATCAAATGTTGGTATAATAATAAAATGATTTTTTTACTAATGCTGATATATTATTTGTCATAGACAGTCTGGTGTCTATTGTAGTGCCCAGGTTTTTTGCGTGAAGTTTTGAATGGAGACATGAGCCACTGAGGAATTCAGGGGAGAATGGGCCCCCATTTCTTCTTGGCCTCAGCATTCTGCTTCAGCTCAGGTCACTGGAGTGGTGGAAGCCTTGTCATCAGTCAATGATATTGGAGGGGTTGACACAACTGCAAGGAAAGTAGAGAGAATAGCAGGAGTATTGATTTTGAAGCTGAAGAACCCAAAGGATTAAAAGCCAAGCAGCAAGAGACAACAAAGTTGGACTTGAAAGTTCGGTTGCTGCCTAGGTACTTTCTTAGAATATTTTACGCCCAAGTTCAATTCAATTTAATTTAGAGAGACCATAGTTTTTGCCTTAGAAGAAATTTGTAAGGCAATAGAGGACCTTGGGAAAGCAGTGGTGGCACAGACTACATTAGTATTGGGGAAGAAAGTTGCCATAGAGATCAAAATGGCCACCCATGAAATCTTTGAATAAGATGTGGCAGAGCAGCTGGAAAATGATGGGTCTAAACTCAAATGGGTGGACAGTATGTAGGAAGCTGTTAAAAACAAGGTGGTGTTAACTACTAACCTGGAGAATTTGGAAAATGTTATAAGGTATTGGAATTTTCATTTCATTAACTTCTCTCAACTTCCTTTAATCTCTCCTCTTGAGATGTTTAGAAGATATTTGAGGAAAGTTTTAAAGATTCCAGAGCAATTGTTACTTCCAGTAGTAAAGGCTTTCTAGCTACTCTTATCCAAGAAACAAGAGGATGTGGCTCCTGTCAATGAAATTTCCAATGTTGTAGAGTCCAGTCTGGATTTATTGGCTATCTTAGAAACATCGGATAAGGATTTGTTTCAATCCGCTATTTTGGTCATGATTGTGGTCCTTGAGCCTAACAGACACTGGCTCTTGGAATTATTTTTCAAGTATCGTGATCAGTTGTTTCTTCAAGGTAAAGTAGGTTGTTTCCTGATGTAGCTAAGATATCCCAGAAAAGAAGAAAGCAGTTCTTGCTGATGAGGCCCAGAGTCCTTCAGCTAGAGGTCTCACATTTTTATTAAAGTTTCCCTGTAAATGCTTGGTTAAACTTAATAATGCCTCCTATGTTTTCTATGAACCTAGTCAACTGTCCTTGTTTTTGAGTGACAAGATTGTTTCTCATGGATAATGATACTAAATGGTTCATCTATATGCAGCCAGTCCCCCATTTGGGTGGTTTAGCCACATCCAGGGGTGCTATGGGTCTGGATCCAAGTCGGGATGGGGAGAAAGAAGGTCTTTCGGGGCCCTTGGTGCTATGAGTCACAGTCACAACTCTAGATAAAAAATTTCCAGAAAGTGCCAAACTGTCTAGAAAAGGAACAAGGAAGCAAAACCAATAACAGAGGTAGATGCCAATACTCTAACCAGTGTCTATTCATACAGTTCTTGAAGTAGTAGAAAAATCAAAGGAGAGTCCAAAAATAGTGTTCAAAATAAAGTTTTTACTACAACTTAAAGAAAAGTATTCAGGCCAAAATTACAAAAATCAAAATCAGCATACAATAGATCACCAAAATAAAGCAGATGGTTTCCTTGTCCATTGTAGATGCTCTCATATCTCTCCTATCCCTTGCATCTTCATCCATCTAGTTATCCTCACCAGTGAGGGTGGGATAATTAACTAGAGTGTAACTCCAGCTCCAGTTTAAAAAAGAACTGGTCAGATGGAAAAAATATCCCCAAGCACAAACCATCAATTGGGTTCAAGAAAAAAGTAAAAACTGTAATCTACAACTCTCAAAAATTCAAGTCTCTTCTTGGCTCAAAAATCTCAATCCTTTTCTTCACCCATTCTGTTAACTGGTCGCCCAGGCAAAAAGATGTTCGATCAAGTCCTTTGGGATACCAGGGGTATGCCCTTCTCTCTGGTACTGGTCAAGCAAATCCAAAATCTTCTAAAAAATCTCTATCTCAAAATCTCTTGTTTGAACTGAACTTTGAGGTCCTGGGGAAATCTCTGGATTTTCAATTTAATTGCTTGAGATCTTGGAAGAATCTCTAGCTCTCCACTTCCTCAGGTCCTAGTTCACCCTCCAAACCACTGAATCTCTGGGCATGCTCCAAAGTCATTATACCCCCTTGAAGTCCTTTCCACAAAAAGGTGGGGCACTATTAGCAAAACAATCACATAGGGATATTGTTAGTGACTGGCATAGCCCTGTCACATAATTTCCCCTGCCACTTCTGTTGGGGGAAATTTAATTCTCGTTAACTCTTTATTTGGCTACTGTATTTCAGTAATTTTCTCTTAAATATATTGTTTGGAGTTTGTGATATTGGAATTCTCCATTGATGGACTTGAAGCTGAAGCTACTATGATTAGATTTCTTTGTATTAGATTTATATTTTTTCTTGATTTGATTTGTTTATATCTGTTGAAGATGTTGTTGAATACATTTGCAAAATTTATAAATTTAAAAATAAATTTAAAAAACATTCTCCTTTAATTGCACTTGAACACATAGCACAGCTATCACAGAGATAATTTCATTGCAATGCTACATGTTTATGAGCTATAAATGCAAAGGGTTTCACTACAAATGTCTTCACTGCTCATTCCTAAATGGCCTGTCCCTGGGAGAACATAAACCTTGGTAACGCTTAAAAAGAATAATAAACCATCAATATAGACTAATACAAAACTCATTGATTAGCTTACTCCATCATTCAGATAAACTACTCGGAGAAGAACTCCAGAATTTTAAATCATGCTGCTTCTCTCCAGTTCTGCCAAAGGAATTGGTCTTCATGCTCAATTTCTATTGGATGGCATCACTTTTCACAGGGTACAACCTAGTGAAACCTTTCTGTTCCAGAGTTACCAGAAAGTTTCAGTCTTGGAGTTTGTTTCACTGGGGTGGGAACACACTGTTGTTGGGTTTCATAGCCCTGAAAGCTATAGCTTCATTAGAAGCTGGGCATTTTCTTCTCCTGCAAACATTGCCCCTTCAGCTCCTTCAGTGTGCTGCCTCTCAGCTCATTCCCTCCTTTGCTGATTCCTCTTTTTCTGAACACATTCTCCTCAGGGACATTACCACCAGAATCCTAATGCACAGACGTTCCCTTCTCTCGGACATACCCTGTTATCCAAGGATTACACAATAATTGATCATCTTTTATATTCCAATGCATATTTCAGTTTTATTGCAAATCTTCATCAGGAGAACTGATTCTTAGAGAAACATAATTATATTTTAAATATCCAAAAGTAGCACAGAATCTGAAAACACTAGATCAGAATTTAATACCAGAATAGAGACTCCAAATTCTGCAAGTACAAATTCCACAGCAATACATTTTTTTCCAACAAAGACATATTTCTTAGGACAATCACAGCTTTTGCGTTTGTCCAAGGGGCTCTAGCTGCTGCTCCATGGAATCACAACACTGTGTTAGCAATCATTCCATTTCCATAACAGGACTGTGCAGGTTATGCTTAGCAGCCTAAGGGCCTTCTGTCTGCTGCCTTCAGACCTCAGTGTTCTGTGTTGTTCTTGTCTAGTCCTTGTCCGGTCCTATCCTTGTCTGCTTTGTCTAGTCCTGTCCTTGCCTGGTCTTGTTGTGCTCTGCCCAGTCCAGTCCCTAGTAGCCATTCCTTGCTTTGCAATTGCTTTGACTTTCCCCAGTCTGTATCCAGCCCCAGTCCCTGCTCAGCATCCAGCCCAGCCTGTGTCTGAATCCAATCTCAGTCCCTACACAGGGTCCAACCCAGCCTGTGTCTGTATCATGCACCAGCCTTTGCTCAGTATCTCACTACACTCCTGCTCCAGTCTCCAGGTCCAACCTTATCCAGCATGTCCAACCTTTTCAAACTGTCCAGCCTCGTCCAGCCTGTCCAGCTTCTGCCAGTACTAGCCCAGCTTCAAGCCATGATGTTTGGCCACTGAAGCCAAAGACCCCAGAACCCAAGGGGGCTGGCTAGGCAGAAGATAAACCCCAGTCCAGCCCAGTGGTCCTGTACAGCTCCTGAGGTGGTGTTCCCAGACCCCAGCCAGCATAACATATTAAACATAACCACATAAGTTTTGACTTATTCAGCTAAGTGGTGACAAATATCTGGCTAAGTAGCACTGGGATGACTTATCTGGCTATGTAGAGCTGTTTAAGGTTTATCCAGCTGAGTAAGATAGCCGGATAAACAAAAGAAAAGCGCTACATAAGCAGATAAGTAAGATAGGAGAATATCTAGCATTTGAAGACTTATCCGGCTATGTAGGGCTTTTTAAGAATTATCCATCTATGTGATAGCTGTGCACGCATGTGCACATTTTTAGGTGCACAACTCTTTTGAAATTCACCTTTGAATGCCTTATTGGGATTTCCTCACTCACATATTTATTGTATTTATTTTATTTATTTAAAAATTCTTAACTGGGGGGAGCTAGAGTGAAGGAAGGAGAGAGCTGCCAGCCTAACCCCAAGGATTACCGTGCAACAGGAGCCCCTGTGAATATCCTGCCGGTGAGAACAGCTGAGACGTGATTGACGACGTGAGGGGCGTGGCTACAGACTATAATACCTGCTGTAGCGCGGCGCACCGCCACCACCGGCACAATGTCAAAGCCGCTCGCGTCAAAGGGGCGAGCGGCTTGGTCCGGCTTAGTCCGGGGAAGTCTGGGCGTCTGGGAGAACTATTTGCGTTTTCTTAACTTGGATGGGGAAGAAAAGAAAAGCTAAGTTGGTGACATCATCCCCAGCGCAGCAACAACAGAAAGGCCCAATGGACCAGCATGTTATTAGACATAGAATGTCGCCAAATGAGGACGGTATGGGAGGAGTATCCTTGGCCTCCCTAAGTCCTGGCGAAGGACCTCTATCCCCACCTCAGCCATCTAGGTCTCCATCGACCGAAGAAGCACAAGAACTGGTAGGCATAGTGCCCTTGGAGGTAAACTTGCATAGGCAAGTAGACACCAATGGGTCTAAAGATGTTTATATGTTAAAAATCTGTTTGACATTCCACCAGTTGATTTAGGTATAGGCATTAATCCGGTACCCCCAGATAATGTATCTTTAGGTGATTTATGGCAGATGATAGCGAAAATAGATAATAATATATCATTAATGAATAAGTCCTTAACAGCTGTGATTCAAGTTAATACTAATACAATTGCTCAGCATGATACAAAAATTGTTAGTTGTGAAAAACAAGTAACTGATTTAAATTCTAAGATTCAATTAATACAGAATTCTCAGAATGTATTTATGCAGGATAGTTTAATTTTGCATAAAGAAAATGAAAGATTAGAAAATATATTGCGATCAAAGAATTTGAGATTGGTAAATTTCCCACAGACATGCTTGTTATCTCCACTTGAAATGTTTAAGAAATTTCTGAAAGAAATCTTACAGTATAGAGAGGAGGATTTCCCTAAAGTTTCTAAGATTTTTTATTTTACTGTAAAACCTAGAAGAAATGAGCGAAATACACAGATAGAAGATCCTCCAAGTTTAGGTATATCTACCTTCTTGAAGGAATCTACTGATATAATTGATAAAAAAGCAACTCTTTTTGTCTCTTTTCTTGCTGAACAGGATAAGGACAACATTTTTAGGAATTTCTTTAAAATAAAAGATGTATCTTTTTGTGGGCATAGGGTCCAAATTTTCCCTGATGTTGCCTGGCCCACGCAGGCAAGGAGAAAGTATTTTCTTTCTTTAAAAAATCGTGTTGTGGGAATTGGGGCAACTTTTTTTCTTAAATTCCCTTGTGTATGTCAAATAACATACCAAGGGAAGAAATTTCGATTTGTGGACCCGGCCCATCTTGAGACCTTTTTGTTAGATAAATCACAGGTTTAATTTGAGATAGAGAGTCATTAAAAGATTGTCGTTATTATCCTTTCTATTATATGATGGGCTAATAAATTCCCAATCTTAGTATATTAAGAATTGGTTAATTATTAGCAAATAATATATAAATTTTGTATTTATATATAACCGTTGCCTCATCCCCCTATTATGTGAAATATAAACAATTGACTCTTGCATATATTGATTATTTGTACTTTATTATGGTTGTTGTACATATTTCTTATCTTTTCTTTTCATGATATTGTCAATGAAGAAACTCAATAAAGTATAAATTAAAAAAAAAAATTCTTAACTGCTTATTACAAATAAATTGATCTAGGGGTTATATTTCTCTGCCGTTCCTACTTCAGTGACAACCTCTGTATAGCTCTTTCCCAAAACTCTACTGTAGTTTCAATATTATTTTCCATGCTGCAGGTACACAGTTTCTCCACCAGGAGCACTAGCTTCACTCAGGTTTCTTTGCATTTCAAAGCAGTTCTGCTTAACACACCCAGTTTCCCACACACACTCTCTCTCACAGCTCGAAGTCCTCACAGAGATGGGGATTAAGGGAGCCCTCGCTCAGCCTTTTTCTCAAGTTCTGCCTCTCATTTTTAGCGAGCCTGTAGACTTCATAGCTACTGTCCTCCCGTGCAATAAATACCCAGTACCTAGTCTCCATGCTCTCCAGTTATCAAAATTTTCTGTCTCCTGTGATTCTTCTGCTCATCTCAAGGCTTTAATTTCTTCCCATTCAGCAGCTTCTCTCTCTTGCAAAATCTTGCTCTTCCCCCACACTCTCTTGCTTTCACAGAGCAGGAGAGAAAAAAGCCACTGTCTTTGCTTGTGCTTTTCTTCTGGGCTTATAGCATCACACACAAGCATGCAGTGTGCCTCCCTCATGAACTTCTTTGTGGAAACTGCATGCCACAGTGTTTCTTAGAACCATGTTTCTGAGTCCTTGCCAAGCCCAGGTTCAGTTCCCATGGGGACCCATTGCTCTGCGAAGCCAGCCTGCTGACTTCAGGTTTCTGTCTTGTGATAAAAACAAAGGCTGAAGCTTCGCCCAGGGGTTTGTTGCAGCTCAAGGCTTCAAGACCGTAACAGCCACTTACACCAGTGTACAAATACAAAACAAAACACTTTTTTTTTCTTAACATTTTTTGCATTTTAATCTCTGATTAATTGTGACATCTAAGAAAGCAAGGATTTAGGCTACCTTAGAACAGCACTAGAGATGATAAATTAATCAGACTTTCTTGCTAAGACATGATGACAAGAGGCAGGTGGCACGTTACAAACTAATCAATGTAGTCTATAAGGTGCCACCCGCCTCTTGTCATTTTTTTGGCTATCCCTCTGAAGATTCGCTAGTCATGGTTAGACCACAGATTAGAACTATAGTTACTAGAGATGTGAATCGGAACCGGAATCGGTTCCGATTCCGGTTCCGATTCACATCGTAAATTATTTTTTGTGCGGCCCGATCGTGGTTTTGTTTATCGGCTGCGCCCGAGCCGATAAACAAAAAAACCCACCCGACCCTTTAAAACTGTCCCCTTAGCTTTTCCCACCCTCCTGAACCCCCCCAAAACTTTTTACAAGTACCTGGTGGTCCAGTGGAAGTCCCGGGAGCGATCTCCCGCTCTCGGGGCCGTCAGCTGCCACTAATAAAAATGGTGCCGATGGCCCTTTGCCCTTACCATGTGACAGGGTATCCGTGCCATTGGCCAGGCCCTGTCACATGGTAGGAGTAATGGATGGCCGGCGCCATCTTTAAAAATGGTGCGGGCCATCCAGTGGGAACAGTTTTAAAGGGTCGGGGTGGGTTTAGGGATTGTTTTGGTGTGCCATTTTTCCCGCCCTCCCCCAAAACAATAAGAGAACCCCAGGAACAAAATCGTGGGGTTCTCTTATCGGGAGCCCCCGATTTCTTATGATTTTGAAAATATCGTCCGATATTTTCAATCGTCCGAAGCCTGATTCACATCCCTAATAGTTACTTTTTGGTAATTCAGGAACAGAAAGGATCACTGGGTTGTACCCTGTGAAAGGGAGTGGCATTCAATAGAAACTGAGGGGCTGATGCAAGTATGTGTGCTGAAAGCATGGCGCAAGGGGGGCGCCATGAAATATGGAAATTAGGGGGTCGCGCTAGGAAGGAGGAGCTGGGGTTGCTTGCGCAACCTTAGCGCCTCCTTCCTAACGCGACTCGCTGCGACTGCCAGTTATGAAGACCAACGCCAGTAAACTCGGCCTCGGTTTTCATAACCTGTCTGTCTGCCAGTAATAAAAACGGCCGCAGATTTTTTCAGCGGCCATTTTCATTACTGGCAGACGGCCGGTTATGAAAACCGAGGCCGAGTTTACCGGCATCGGTCTTCATAACTCGGCGGTATGCCGAGTTATTTCATTTTTTTTACTTTAAAAAAGAATTACATAAAAGCAGTTTTTTCTGCTTTTCTGTAACTTCTTTTCAATGCGCTCCAGGCAGGCGTTAATATCTGAGCGATAAATGTGTGTCACATTTATCTTTTTGCATTCGGAATGAACGAGTAAGAGGCTCATTCACATGCATTTGCATGAGATGAACGCTATCTCATTCATCCACATCGGATGCGTGTTTAATAGGCGCTAATCCCCCTATTGCATTAGGGGGTGGATTAGAGCCTATTTATCCCGCGTCTGACTGCGGGTTATACGGTGCGCTCGGCTGAGCGCACTGTCTTGCATTGGCCCCTGAGTATGAAAACCAGTTCCTTGGAAGAACCAGAGAGAAGTGGCATGCTTAAGGAAGGTAATCTAGTAACAGCTAATTCAGGGCTAAAATCTGTGGATGTTTTGTATTTGCAGTCTTTAGCCTGAATTTTCAATGCAGACTTATGTGCATGTTGGCACACATAATATGACAGAGGGTTTGATGCCTGTTTGAGAGCTGAGCAGTTATCTATGTGAGTTAAAAAAAACAAAACAAAGATCAAGCAGATGGTAAGGTGGACCTGGCTCAGAGGTAAGGGCTATATTATTATTATTATTATTATTATACATTATTATATATTATTTACTATGCTGGAAATAGAAAGCTCCAGCAAATGCCTTTGTCCCTTTGTGACCCACTCTGGCTGCTCCTCATCGTCTTCCACAACTGGTAACAGCCTCTTTCAAACCCACAGCTTGGGATAAAGTAAGGTCTCACTCCAAAAGATATTTTCAAACAAAACCTTTTATTCCATATTTCTAGGGTTATCAGCAGTCAGAGTAAAACTCATGAAAATCATTGATTTTTCAGTGTTCACAGGTTTCTTACAGAATTAGAAGCAGCGATAATGAAAACAACACATACTCTTTCTCCAAGAACCCCCTTTTTAGCATTGCACCAACTTTGTTCTCTTCTTCCCTTTTAGCATATGGACTGCACCTTTTTTTTTTTTTAGAAAATAATAGTTTTCGTTACTCACAGCTGCTTTTACATCTTTCCTGATCACAGAAAGGAGTTCTGCACACTCGTCCATGATTCCTCCCAGGTGGTTCAGTAGTACTGCCCAGGAGTATATTCTCATCTGCTGGAGCCTACAAGGAAAGAGAGAGAGAAACTCCCCCACCTCGATTTCACTGCAGCTTCTCTCCACAAAGGCTCCTGCACAGCAGCTTATATTGTACCCATGCACACTCCCCCTAAAGGTTGTCCCTCACAAAACTTATATACAGGCTGATGCAATAAGATGCATGTTAAAATGGGCGCTCACTGGGGTAGATTTTCAAAGGGTTACGCGCGTAGGTTATGTGCGTAACCCTCAAAAACCTACCCCAAACCCCCCTTGTGTGCACCGAGCCTATCTTGCATAGGCTGCTGGCGCGCGCAAAGCCCCGGGACGCGCGTAAGTCCTGGGGCTTTCCGGGAGGGGCATGTAGCGGCCGGTGTGTCATCGGGGGCGTATTGCGATGGCGCATCATCAGGGGCATTCCAGGGGCAGGGCCGCGGGCATGGTTCTGGTCCGGGGGTGTGGATGGAGTTTGAGGTTGAGGTGTTTTTTAGCGGCTAAAAGTAATCCTCCACCTTTTTTCTTTTTTCGTGGGATATTGAAGATGTCATAGGTCTGTGAGGGAAGTTGATTAACGAAAACATGATCAGTGTCTTTTAGCCATGATTCAGTAATGGCACATATGTCAGGGTTGTCATCTGTGAGGATATCGTGGAGGATGGGTGCTTTTTTGAGGATAGATTGTGCGTTGAATAGAGATATGGCTAGGGATGCTAGGCCTAGGATTTGGGTGAGGGGGGTGATCAAGATGGGTACAAGCGATTTGCGAGAGGTAGGGGGATGGGTGTAGGTAGTTTTGAGAGTGGGCCAGCATGTGCGTGGTAGGGTAGGGATGGGAAGGTAGCACATTTCGGTGTGGGTGGTTTCTGGTCGTAGGAGGAGGAAAAAGAAATTGAGGAGAGTGGGGGATGACTGGAGGGACGTGGGCGGAGACCACAAGTTAAGGATTGCGGGGGAAAAGGGGGGGCAGGTGTGCGGTTATGTAGATCCAGGGGTTGTACCTGGTAAGTGGTAGTTTGTGATGTATCGTGAGGACACTGAGGGAGACGGGGTGGAGGAAAGGAATGGTGGAGTATGAGGGTGGAGTGGGTTGAAGGGGATCGTACTAACCTCGTGAGGTTGGTACTGGGCAGGGAAAATGTGGCAGTGCAGTGGTGTTAGGAACGACAGTTCAGACATGTGGTAATGCAGTGGTGTTGGGAACAACAGTTAGGTCATGTAGTATTAGTTACAACAGTTAGGTCATGTAGTAATGCAGTGGTATTAGGTACAGCAGCTAAAATGGTGATACAGTGCTTTGAGAGTGAAATGGGGCGCCCTGGATTAAAGGGCTATTTAGTCTTCCCCCCTTAGGCGCTGATGTCAGCGCAGCTCTCTCTTACTTGTTGGAATGGTCCGGGAGCTCAGTGGAGGGCTGCGATGGTGTGTTTCAAGATAGGCGGTCAAGTGCGGCGCGAAAGGCCGAGGGACTTGCTTCTGAGGTCTCCCAAAAGTCTCACAAAGGGGCGCACTAAGGGGCAAGCCCCTTAGGTCGCGCTCCTTCGGGCGCGCAACGCCCGGTGCCCGACGCCCCAGGACGCTCCGGCACTTTAAAGGGCCGAATCAGAGCGGGGATAGGCCGGCTGAGTTGGGGGTGGGAGCGGTTCACTCACCACGTGGCTGCCACTCCATGCCATTGGCCGGCTCCTGTCACATGGTAGGAGCACTGGATGGCCGGCGCCATCTTTAAAGATGGTGGCGGCCATCTTTACGATGGCGGCAGCCATCTTTAAATACGGCGGAGGCCATCTTTAAATACGGCGGCGGCCATCTTTAAAGATGACACCGGCCAGCCAGTGCTCCTACCATGTGACAGGGGCCGACCAATGGCACGGATACCCTGTCATATGGTAAGGGCAAAGGGCCATCGGCGCCATCTTTATGAGTGGCAGCCGACAGCCTGAGAACGGGAGATCGCTCCCGGGACCACCACTAGACCACCAGGTATGTTTTGGGGGGATCGGGAGGGTGGGGGAAGCTAAGGGGTCGTTTTTAAAGAGTCGGGTGGTTTGTTTTTTTTATCGGGCCATCGGCGCCATTTTTGAATGGCAGCCAAAATGGCGCCGATGGTCTGAGAGTGGGAGATCAGTCCCCGCGCCCCCACTGGACCACCAGGTACTCGTAAAAAGTTTTGGGGGGGGTTCGGGAGGGTGGGGGAAGGTAAGGGATTCGTTTTATAGGGTCGGGGTGGGTTTAGGGGTTTTTTTGGTGTGCCGGTTTTCCCCGCCCTCCCCCGATTTACGATTTTTCACGATAAATCGGGGGAATTTCTATTGTATCGCGACTCTTAACGATTTTTGATGATTTAAAATATATCTGACGATTGTTTTAAATCGTCAAAAAACAATTCACATCCCTAGTATTTTCTGCCAAATAAGATCAGACAGAATATACAGGAAACTCCAAGAGACTTTGCTAAGTTGACAGAGGGCCTCATTTTCTAAATGGATCGCACGCGATACCAAAATGGGGGCAGAGTCGGCCCTGGAAGAGGAGGAGTCAGGGCGTCACTGGGGCCGACTCCGCAAAGACGCCGCGGACAACGAAAAGGTAAGGCCCTTTTCGCGTCCAAGTTCGCGCCCAATAGCTACACCTTCTATGGTGGCGCTATTGGGTGTGAAAGCGGCAGCGATTGCACCGCGACGGTGCGATCGCTGCCGGCTAGCGCAGGCCCGCCCCCCGTTTCGGCCCCCCGCCCCTCATTCCCTAAAGTATCGCAGGCCTGCGATACTTTAGAAAATGAGGCCCAGAGGTCCTTGAATCTTCGGGTTTTGAAATAATTGAAAGAAGCACATTATTGATTATATTCTACAATGAGAAAGATCTTGCAGATGTGATGAAAACATATTTCAAAAAAAATGGATGCATTATTCATGGGTGCAAAAATAAGAATATATCCAGATTTGACAAATCTACGCAGATGAAAAGAAAAGGCTTTTTAGCGCTGAAGCAGGAAACACTTGCTTTAGGGGCTTCATTTTTCCTGAGATTTCCCTGCAAGTGTGCGGTGAAATTTAATCATGATAGTTACATCTTCTTCCAGCCTGAACAGTTAAAGGATTTTATACAATCGAAAAGAGCTCAGTTGATGCTTGAGAATAATTAATATTCATCATATTAAGAAAAAATGGGTATCCAGGGTAGTTTTTTCTGATATAATATTACCTTTGTTTTCTCCTCTGTTCTCTCTCCACCCCTATATTGTTTGTGGTCTAAAGGGTAACAGTAAGGGATTTACCTTTCTCATATTGTTTTATTTCCGATTATAAAATGTTTGCATATATGATGCCATGTTTCTGAACAATGTATATACTTTGTTGTTTATTTGAAAATTCAATAAAATATAAATTTAAAAACAAACAAACAAAAAAAACCTCCATCACCAACAATATTAAACCGCATCTCCAAAGGTTCAGAAATTTGATGGTTGAAAGTTGGCAACTCTATTGTGTGTGTGTACATGTGTCTGTGCAGAAGAGGGAGAGAGAGAGAAGTGAGTGAGCATGTGTGAGGGTGTGAGTATGTGTGTGGGAGAATGAAAGGAGTGAGAAGATCATGTGTGTGAGAATGAGCATGTACGTGTATGAAAGAGAATATGACAATGATCATGTGAGAAAGTTTGTGTACATACTGCTGTTTACATACACACACACACACAATCCCCCCACACCCTCCATTAATCCACAACAATCTCAGGGAGACTGGTTCCCAGGTATGTTCATTTTTGTTATTGTGTAACCTCATCCCCAGATGTGGACTGCAACCTGCTGGGGCCATAAAATAATTGGTTTTACTCTTTGGGGCTGGAACCATACCAGGCTAGCTTTTACACAATTTCTTATTTTCTGGGCCTGGATTCTTTGTCGAGTGGAGGAGATTACTTTCAAGGCTCCAAGTGCTAAGGGTGACTCTTTGTATCTTTGTTCTCGTCCCTGGGAGAACTGTAATTTTCTTTCACTATGGGTGCTCATTGTGCCAATAAAATTACTGGAGCCACTGAGTTAGTATCCAAACTTAAAATCTTTACTGTTGAAATTTGATGAATTATGGCACAACAACTTAATCCACAGCACCACAGAGTCTTGTACTTTTACAATCTATTTCCTCAATCTGTGCAGAAATCTCTGGCACCAGAACCAGGGAAACTTCTACCCCCCCCCCCCCCCAGGGCTTGGAAAAATAGAGTCCCCAGGTGGGGACTCTATTTTTTGAATACCTGTTGTAGAGAACATAAACATTTCTTTTGACATCTGTTCAAGACAGGTCATATCATTGTCAAGATTCAGTCCGCGTCTTGTGCAACATCCGCAGCACTCAACCATGAGGGATATTGTCCTGGTGGCTGATCCATTCCAGAGTTGTCTAGTAGAACTTATCCTGGCTATGGATGCATCTAACCTTGGTTTGGGAGCTTGCATACAGGTTCATAGTGTCGCTTAGGAAATTTCATTGGCCAGCAAAAGACAATAAGTGTTAGCCTTTAGTATTTGATGATTCGTTTGGCCAATGAATTGTTCCTTGTCCATATAGACATTACTTCTACCTCATGTAACAGAAGGTTGAAGAAAGAAGCCATTTTTTAGCAGTAGGACTTGAAGCTCTATACCAAATGGACAAGAAGTCTATCGTGATGGTCAGATTGAACCCAAGTCTGGAACTCTCAATGATCCCTAATCAGGGATAAAGTCCACAGATGCAAAATCCTGTAGTACTCCTGTTTCCATCTTTTTAACTGAGAGGTTCCTGGACTTCTATTTTCAGCATATTCTTACTCTAGTCTAGAGTCTGTGGTTTTGATAAGTTTCTCTTCAACTTACTCAGTTTACAAGGCCCTATGAAAATTGAGAAGAATCAAGGCAACTAGGTTCCTTATAGCTCCCTATTGGCTGAGACAGATTTAATTGAAGCTCCCTGAGTGAATGTTTGTAAGTCATCTTTTTAGGTTGGGGAATTCTCCAACATTGATCTGTATGGGTTAGGGACTGCTACTCTTCTAGCATTGGATTTGAGCTTTCTTAGCCCAGAAGCTGGAGGCATAGCCCTGCAGCCCCTGTATCTGTCTGGTAATGTATCTCCTATTCCTCTGGCATCCAGAAGGGAATTCAGGAGAGAAGCCCATGATGTGGGAAGGCAAGATATTGCAGTATGGCTTGAAGGAAGTGTCTTATAACCTTTTTCCCTGTTTCACATTTCCTTGTTTCTGCATCCCCCTGTATTGGTTGGATAACCGATGCAATTTAGTTTACTTGAGTGAAATTGATGTTTTTCTCACCACATAGAAGGTAAGCCCACCTCTGTACAGCCCTAGCTGTTCGCTTTAAATGGGGCAGGCTTCGGTTGAAGCTTGCTGATGAGCTTTCTATGGCATCGTGGGATTTCAGTATAGTGCTGGTCCAATGATTAGAAGCTTTTTCGAGCCTCTGCACTCTTTCCGGTTGAATGGCGAATTAAATACAAAGTTGCAATACTTGTCCATTGTATGCTAAACTTTGACTATTTTCCCTGGGTTAATGCAATTTGCATGCCCTTTGGTCAGTCCAGAAGGGTTTATTGGATGTTCCCTCTGTGAAGTTAGCACATTTTGCTAAGACCAGGGAAAGGGCATTTTCAGTTGCTACTCTCATCATTTGCAATTCTCTATCACAAAATCTGTGCTTGACGACATGCTCTAAAACTGTTAGGTCTTTGTTAAAGACCACACTATTCAAGATAGGCCTTGTGTTGATACTATAGATCTCAATGTTCGCTTGCTAATGCTGGTATGAAGACTGATATCTCACACTGAAATTAACTGATGTGCTTATTTGTTTACATGTATTTTGTTTTATTATTGTTTTAATTATGTACATCTTTTGTCTGTGTATTTTTGTTTTCTATGAGGCCAATATTCAATAGGCCATTTAGTGAACAAATTCTCCAGCTAGTTAGCCAAATAAGTTGTCCCATATATTCAGTGGGATAAACGTCCCGCTGAATATACCACCCTAAAGTTATCCAGCTAACTTTGGCCGGATAACAAAAAAAAAAACCTAACTATGTTTGAATATAGCTGAGTAGGTTTTTAGTTATGCAGATAGCATGTTACTTAACCATGTATCAGATTGCTATAAAAAAAAAAAAAAGGAAAAATAGATAATGTGAGATTTAGTCTTTTAGTCTGTTTAGTCTTTACCTTTTGTTTGAGGCAGCCTGTAGCTTGGGATTCCCCACATGTGAGGACTGCCTTCCTTCTTGTTCTCGGAGAAAGTGAATTTACTTGCCTATAATGTTGGTTCTCCGATGGACAGCGGGATGCTAGTCCTCACAAAACCCTCCCATCTCCCATTGGAGTTGGTTTCTTCAAGTCTTAGCCTTATCATGGACTGAGTGGATCTGCCTCAGCGGCAGGGAGATAGCTAGGACTACTTTTGCTCAGCAGTGCAATCTCAAAGCTTCCAGAAGCTTTGAAATTAAAGTTCCATGCCGGGCTTCATCTGATGATGTCACCCACTTGCAAGGACTGACATCCTGCTGTCCATCGGAGAATCAATTTGCTTCACTTTACTTCTGGGAATTTATAAAATAAATACACAGAAATCAAAGTCAACAAATAACTTGTAGGTGTTAGGTGATGCCTTTTTATTAAGCTAAATACATTTGTGACTAGCTTTGGTGAGCTACATTCCATTCATCAGGTTAATGAACACTAAGCTCCAACATTTTTAATTGTGCTCATGAGAGGACCCACAGAACAATACATTACTTCTGAGAATGTGCAGAATGAATACAAACAAAACCAGCTAGAAATGGATGACTCATAGGAGACTCATAGGTGGCATTTCGAGTCTAATTAAGTTAGATTACTCTGTTTAATTACATTGCTGCATAGCAGGCAATTGTTTGATAAATTAAGACATTTAGAAAAGATCCCTTCAGCTTGGGAATAGTGTAGTCAGGTACGTTATAACCAGGGGTTGTAACATTGAATATTTCCATTTAAAAGGCTGTAAGTGCCTTAAAGCAAATTCTGAAATTCATTTACGAATGTTTAATGATCCTGTCATCTAATGCTCTGATGTTATTGTTATGGGCCAAGAAAGGCAAGGAATCTTTTAAAAAGTGTAATGAGCCCAGATACCATGGG